>NC_083236.1:65716681-66454553 GCF_032191835.1 Heteronotia binoei | reverse complement strand
GGAGATGGAGAGGGAGATTAAAGGGCTGGGGGGGGGGGGAGGAATGCCCGCTAAGCCAGTCGAGTGGGTCACCTTACCCAGGATCCAACGTGACGCGGTGGCTAAAAAGGCAAATGCAGTTTGGGGCTGTATCAAGAGGAGTCTAGTGTCCGGGTCACGGGAAGCGATGGTATTGCTTTGCTCTGGGAAGACCTCCCCTGGAGTCTTGTGCTCAGTTTTGGGCACCACGTTTTAAGAAGGATCTAGAGAGGCTGGAACGGGTCCAGAAGAGGGCGATGAAGACGGTGAGGGGTCTGGAGACCGAGTCTTATGAGGAAAGGCTGAGGGAGCTGGGCGTGTTTAGCCTGGAGCGGAGGCGGCTGAGAGGGGATAGGATCACCATCTTCAAGTACTTGAAGGGCCGTCCTATAGAGGGTGGTGTGGAATTGTTTTCTGTGGCCCCGGAAGGTAGGACCAGAACCAATGGGTTGATATTAAATCAAAAGAGTTTCCGGCTCAACATTAGGAACATGTGTCATAAAATGTAATGCTACCTGGCGTTACATTTTATGACACTCGTGGCCCGGCCCAACAAGGTCTCATTTATGTCAGATTCGGCCCTCAAAACAAATGAGTCCGACGCCCTTGTCCTAGTACTTCCCCAGTTCTTCTGGGACCGTGATCGTGGTAGGGGACAGTGTTCTAATTCATAACCACTGGGGTGAAAGATGTCACTCTTTAGAATCATAGAGTGTGAAGTGACCTCCAGGGTCATCTAGTCCAACCCCCTGCACAATGCAGGAAACTCACAAACACCTCCCCCTAAATTCACAGGATCGTCATTGTTGTCAGATGGCCATCCAGCCTCTGTTTAACAACCTCCAAGGAAGAAGAGCCCACCATCTCCCGAGGAAGCCTCTTCCACTGAGGAATCGCTCTAACGGTCAGGAAGTTCCTCTTAATGTTGAGCCGGAAGCTCTTTTGATTTAATTTCAACCCACTGGTTCTGGTCCTACCTTCTGGGGCCACAGAAAACAATTCCACCCCATCCTCTAGATGACAACCTTTCAAGTACTTGAAGATGGTGATCCTATCACCTCTCAGCCGCCTCCTCTCCAGGCTAAACATGCCCAGCTCCTTCAACCTTTCCTCATAGGACTCGGTCTCCAGACCCCTTTGTCGCCCTCCTCTGGACCCGTTCCAGCTTGTCTATATCCTTCTTCAAATGTGGTGCCCAAAACTGAACACAATACTCCAGGTGAGGTCTTACCAGAGCAGAGTAAAGCGATACCATCACATCACGTGATCTGGACACTAGACTTCTGCTGATACAGCCCAAAATTGTATTTGCCTTTTTAGCCACCGCATCACACTGTTGAAGGAAATCCTGGGTTCAAATGAAGGTGGGTCTGTGTGTTTGGGGAAGGGGGGGGGGAGTGCCTGGCACCAGTTGGAGGGTTTGAGGCGTGGGAGACGATATCTTGGGAGATATGGACTTTTGACAGGCTGACGAGGGCCAGCTTTTTAAAAGCTTGCAATCTCTTCTGCAGAGCTTTGTGTCAGTCTTTGGGGTCCCGTCGTCACTGGATGTCTGGCCAGTCTTGACTGTAAGCTTATGGGGAAACCACTCCTAAAACTGTGGTCCCCTACTTTCCCCAGTTTCTTGTGGTTTTTTTGCCTCTCCTTCCCCATTTGTGCTCGAGATCTACAGTGGTCGCCATTTTTCCTCCCGTTTTCGCCCAAGATATTTGTTGTTCTTCAGCAGTCTGCCCCCAAACCCAAGATTTCCATTGTTCTCAGCAATTTTTGCCCATTTCCTAGGATTTGTGGCAGGGTTACAGCTTTCTCTTATTGAAGGGCCCACAGCAGCATTTAAAATCGAAACTTCCGTGGGCAGAAATTTGTTGAGAGTGACTCTTTGCCACCCCAGGGTTGGGTTTTGACACGTTTGTCCATATGGTTTTTGGCACGTTTGGTTTTCGATATCTTTGACCCCTGTGTGTATAAGAGGAATGTCCTTCCATGTACAGGGTGCAGTCAGATATGGCAGTGGTCCCCAACCCTTTTGGCACCAGGGACCGGTTTTGTGGAAGACAATTTTTCCACGGACCGGGGTGGGGGGTGGGGAATGATGTTTTTTTGGATGATACAATAATGCACTTTATTTCTATTAGTTTGGTGTAATGGTTAAGCGTGTGGGCCCTTATCTGGGAAGACCTGGTTTGATTCCCCACTCCTCCACTTCCAGCTGCTGGAATGACCTCAAGTCAGGCATAGCTCTCGCAGAGCTGTCCTTGAAAGGGCAGCTTCTGGGAGAGCTCTCTCAGCCCCACCTACCTCACAGGGTGTGTGTTGTGGGGAAGGAAGATAAAGGAGATTGTAAGCTGCTCTGAGATTCAGAGCGGAGGGCAGGATATAAATCCAATGTCGTCGTCTCCTTACATTGCAATATATAATGAAATAATTATACAACTCACGGCCCGGTTGCTAACAGGCCACAGACCGGTCCCGGTCCACTGACGGGGGGTTGGGGACCCTGAGATATGGAGCCAGGACTGGAGGGTGTTCACAGCTTCAGTCGAGCTTTCTCTGCTCCGGTGGATTATTTTCTCTCTTCCTTCTAGGGGTGGTTTTTATCGCTCCCGTAAAGACCTTTTCTTGCTTCTGCCCCACCGTGCCATTTCGCTCTGGCCTTTGGAGAACTGACGTTAACGCATTAATATATCCCCCCCCCCCCCACTTGGGGAGCATGAGTGCACATTGTAATGCAAGTGTCCTGCATTGTGGTCGCACATAATGTAACTGAGATAAAGCGGTCCAGCACCTGCTATGAATAGCTGCGAATGGGGAGGCGGGGGGTGGGTGGGCTTTAGAAGCCTTCACTTTTGCCCTGTCAGCATGCGGCGGGGAGGCTCAACAACTGATTTGGCTTGGCTCCCCCTCCCGCCCCCTTCCTCCCCGAGGTTTTATCGTCACTTACAGAGGATGTGGGCTTTGTGAGCGGCCTGTCACTTTCGGCTTCGTTGCCCCCCGTCGCTTCCTGTCGGCGTCTCCCCCAATCGGGAAGCGGGAGAGAGGCTGGAGGCTGAAAACCCGCTGACAGACACGGTTAGCTTCTGGCCAAATGCATCCCCTTGCCTGCGGGGGGGAGATTTATCTGTCCCTTGCAGAAAGCCCTTATCGCCCTCCCCACCTTGCCACCTGCCCGATGCAGCTTATTTGGGGGAAGGGTGCGGTGCACATCTTAGCCGAAGACGGGCTCTTGCAGAAGAACTTCACCTAGCACCAGAGACCTGTGCGCTCCATCAGCTGTGTGAGGGGCAAGCCTCCTGGATCCGGGGAAGCCAAAGTGGACCAGGCAACAGGCAGTGGTCAGCAGGGGACCGGCCCTTTGTTTGAGCCTTTGGGCTAGTTCTCATTTGTTGCCAGAAGCCACTCCAGCAGCTGCAAGTGGAGGGGCAGGGAATCAAACCCGGTTCTCTCAGATAATTGGCTGCACACTTAACCGCTACGCCAAACTGGGCAGAGACTGTGTGCTGTCCTTTCTTAGTCACAACGTTGGCACCGAACAAAGGGCAGAGGCTATGATCCAGCATCACCTTGAAGGCACTTTCTTCGACTGTAGAAGAAGAAGAAGGCATAAGAACATAAGAGAAGCCTTGTTGAATCAGGCCAATGGCCTCTCCAGTCCAACACTCTGTGTCACAGAAGAACATAAGAGAAGCCATGTTGGACCAGGCCAATGGCCCATCCAGTCCAACACTCTGTGTCACAGAAGAGAAGCCCTGTTGGATCAGACCAATGGCCCGTCCAGTCCAACACTCTGTGTCACACAGTGGCCAAAAAAATTACACACACACACACACACTGTGTCTGATAGCCACTGATGGACCTCTGCTCCATATTTTTATCTAACCCCCTCTTGAAGCTGGCTATGCTTGTAGCTGCCACCACCTCCTGTGGCAGTGAATTCCACAGGTTAATCACCCTTTGGGTGAAGAAGTACCTCCTTTTATTCTGATAGCACTGGCAGAATAATACAGATTTATACCCACCCTTCTCTCTGAATCAGAGTCTCGGAGCAGTTTACAATCTGCTATATCTTCTCCCCCCACAACAGACACCCTGTGAGGTGGGTGGGGCTGGAGAGGGCTCTCACAGCAGCTGCCCTTTCCAGGACAACCTCTGCCAGAGCTATGGCTGACCCAAGGCCATCCCAGCAGGTGCAAGTGGAGGAGTGGGGAATCAAACCCGGTTCTCCCAGATAAGAGTCTGCACACTTCACCACTACACCAAACTGGCTCTTTCAGCCACCCTTTCAAGGACAACCTCTGCCAGAGCTCTGGCTGACCCAAGGCCATGTCAGCAGGTGCAAGTGGAGGAGTGGGGAATCAAACCCGGTTCTCCCAGATAACAGTCTGCACACTTCACCACTACACCAAACCGGCTCTCTGTAGGGCTGCAGCATGCTTTTATGCTCTATCTCAAGCGGTGATTTTGGAGAGAAGCAGCGGATGCCTTACGGGAGAGGGAAAGCTTCGTTGTGACCCACATCTGGATGTCTTTCAGCGAGGCCTTTTAGCAAGAGCTTGAAATCCAGCCCTGCCAGGCACCGCAGCGCTGGTTCCCTGTTAGCACGCAGCTGACTGGCTGTCGTGCAACCCGGGGAGGGTTGGCACCCAGGAAAGGAAAGCAGAATGGAAGGCGGGCAGGCAGGCAGGCAGCCCTGGGAGGAAAGAGGTTATTAAAATTCCTTCCTTGTTTAATAACCTCAGTGCTGCTGGCAGCGTGCACAGGAAGGAATTACTCATGATTCCCAGCACAAGCGAGGGGGCCAGAGCTGTGGTGGGCATGAGTTGGCGTGGTTCCTCTGGCATCGGTGCCAAGGCCTGACAGCTAAAACAGTTTTCAGTAGATGATGATTGCTGTGCTGGCCACAGAAGGCTGGCGCTCGGATAATCCTGCACCAGTAAAAGGCGTCCTTTGGCCTGGCTTGCGGTTGAACTTTGGGGTCAGGCAGCAATTTTGGCCAGGGATCCTGGAGGTTTTTTATTCTTTTGCCATCTTCTGGGCATGGAGCACAGGGTGTTGAGGGGGAGGCATCTGCGGATTTCCTGCATTGTGCAAGGGGTCGGAATATATAATAATAATAATAATAATAATAATAATTATTATTATTATTATTATTATTATTATTATTATTATTATTATTATTATTATTAGTTTTATTATTATTATTATTAGTTTTATTTATACCCCGCTGGGTCAGGCTCAGGGCGGCTTACAATAAGAACATAAGAACATAAGAGAAGCCATGTTGGATCAGGCCAACAGCCCATCCAGTCCAACACTGTGTCACACAGTGGCAAAAAATTTTATATATACACACACACTGTGGCTAATAGCCACTGATGGACCTGTGCTCCATATTTTTATCTAAACCCCTCTTGAAGGTGGCTATACTTGTGGCCGCCACCACCTCCTGTGGCAGTGAATTCCACATGTTAATCACCCTTTGGGTGAAGAAGTACTTCCTTTTATCCGTTTTAACCTGTCTGCTCAGCAAATCTGTCATGATATAGCAATCTGTCATGATATAGTATCATGATATGACAATGCAGGTAAAATCAATTCACAATATAAATACAAATACAGATACAAATATAAATTAATGTTAAAAAGCTAAAAACTATATGGTGGTGCTACAGTCTCTATTTATACAGGCAGCGTAATATTCAGTCTGGTCACGTCTTGAAGGCTTCTTGGAAGAGGACGGTTTTGCAGGCCCTGCGGAACTGGTTGAGGTCCCGCAGGGCCCGCACCTCCTCCGGCAGCTGATTCCACCATTGGGGCGCTTTTATGGAGAAGGCCAGCTCCCTAGTTGTTTTAAGTTTGGCCTCCTTAGGCCCAGGGATTTCCAAAAGATTTTGTGAACTGGAACGCAGTGCCCTCTGGGGAACATATGGAGAGAGGCGGTCCCTGAGGTAGGCAGGTCCTTGGCCATATAGGGCTTTATAAGTGATAACCAGCACCTTGTAACGAACCCGGTACTCAATTGGCAGCCAGTACAGTTCCCGCAGCCTAGGCCGCACGTGTTCCCACCGGGGTAGTCCCACTAGCAGCCTGGCTGCTGCGTTCTGCACCAGCTGTAGTTTCCGCGTTTGGTATATGACCCTGGGGGACCCCTTCCGACTTTATGATTAGAAGAAGAAGATATTGCATTTACATCCTGCCCTATACGCTGCGTCTCAGAGCGGTTTACAATCTTCCTCCCCCATAACAGACACCCATGGAGGTGGGTGGGGCTGAGAGAGCTCTTGCAGCAGCTGCCCCTTTCAAGGACAACTCCTACGAGAGCTGTGGCTGACCCAAGGCCATTCCAGCAGCTGCAGGTGGAGGAGTGAGGAATCAAACCCGGTTCTCCCAGATAAGAGTCCGCACACTTAAGCACTACACCAAACTACAGAGCACAAATGAAGCTGGCTTATACTGAATCGGACCCTTGCTCCATCAAGGTCAGTCTCGTCTGTTCTGACCGGCAGCAGCTCTCCAGGGTCCCAGGCTGAGATCTGCTGTTTACAAGGTGATGTTACATAATACCTCTGTGCTGTGAAAAGCCCATTTTCATCCACATGAAGCCTCTCTTGGAATCGAGAGGGCATTTTTATCCAGACCTGTTGGCAACCCGAGTGGAAAAAGCTAGGAAGAAGGATCAAAAACCCAGCCTCTTGGTTCGAAGGGTTCTGGCTCGGATGTCTGGGGCGCATTGGTTTTCTGTGCAGGGTGCCCTCGCCCTGCCGTTTGCCTAGCGCATCCTGAACCGATTAGCAAACCGGATGGTTCCTTGGGGGGGGTCACGGGGAGGGAGCTATCTGTGATCCCAGCTGTCGGAAGCGGGAGCGGTTTTTTGATGCAGTGCCAGCAGGGGCATAGCTGTTGTCTCGGTGCTGTTGCACTCCCTGTCTGTGTGTGTGTGTGTGTGTGCGCGCGCGCACACACACACAGCCTGGCTGCAAGCCAAGATGCATCCACCTGGTGCCAGGAGTGCAACCCTGGAGCGCTTATCCTCTAGACCATGGAGAGTAATTAGAGCATTCCAATTCAGCTCCCTCTCTGCTTTTTCAGCCCCCTCGCCTTTCCCTCTTCCTCCTCCTGCACTGGACCAGAGAGCCGTCCTTTCCTGCTTCACCTTCCCTCCCCCCTGCAGGTAGCTCACCTATGCAGAAAAGAGCGCCTGGATTAGCCAGCGGGCATGTCGAAGTGCGCAAAGAGATACTGTCGATAAACAGTTCCCGACAAGGAGGCCGCGCCTCGGTGACCGTTTTGCTGACAGCAATTACTGCACTGAGCCCTGTCCTTTGTTACCTAGGAGCTGTGCCTGTGGGGCGGGGGGCACAGAATGCCAGCTGGAGGCTGGCGCAGCCTGGCCGTTTTGTTTTGGCAAAGGTGGCTGAGCCATTGATGTGGGGGGAGAAAACCGTCTCTTTGCTTCTCTTTTGTTGCCCGCAGAACGGAGAACAGGCGGCCAGGTGCGCAGCTGTGAGTTACAACCCTGCTGCCGCTTTTTTTTTTTTTTTTTTGTCGACTCCAGTGTAGAGAAGGTGACTGCATTGAAGCAGAGCCCCCCCCCCCCCCCATGCCTTGCCGTGCATGCGTCAGGGACGTAGCCTGCGTTTCCTCTGCTGGTGTGAACTCACTGCTCCAAGAGGAGGTTTGTGCAGGTGAGGCCCTGGGGGAAAGCTTGTATTTAGGAGTGTGCATTTTGAATTGCGCCGCATTGTCGAAGCAGGCTTTCCTCACACGCACACTCTCTCTCTGTCTCTCTCTCTCAAAGGAGGGGTTTTCAGAACAGATGCTCCAGCAAATGTTTAGGTTCTGTATTATGTGCATGTTTAGAAAACCAACTACCGGCGCTCTCTATCTTTAGATCTCTGCTTGCTAACGTAGCTTGTCTTCTTCTGTGCCGTGCCTCATAAGGTCAGAGGAGTGCTAAAACGTCATTCTGAGTTGTGTGAAGCCAATTTTAGCAGCCTACACTGATTATGCAAAAAAGCATATTTGAATGCATTGGTTTAATTTTAATTATCCGGACAGTTAAAGAATTCCGAGCTGATTAATCAGCTTGTCTTCTAATAGTTGGTTCCATTCAGAGAAAGCTGCTGTTATCAAACCCTCAACAGACGCAGATGCCAAAGCCAGGTAAAAAGGTAAAGGTATAGTCCCCTGTGCAAGCACCGAGTCGTTACCAACCCATGGAGTGACGTCACATCATGACGTTTTCTTGGCAGACTTTTTACGGGGTGGCTTGCCATGGCTTTCCCCAGTTGTCTAGCTCACAGTTAACCCTTATTTGGCTGCCTTTGTACATCAGAGCAAACCATGGTTTAAAACGGGTGTCAAACATACAGCCCAGGATATGAAACAGGCCCCTGGAGGACTCCAATCAGGCCCCCAATCCACTGGCTGACATCTTCTTCCTTCTCCCTCTCTCTTGCTTCCTTCTGCATAACACCTTGCTTTGCAATTGCACAGGAGCTACAGAGCAAAACCTCAGTTTTCTCAGTTGGTTGAGGCTCCTCCCCCTCCTGGTCCCCTGGGGAAGGAAGGAAAGAGCCAGAGCTTCCTCTGCCCTGTTCCCTGGATCCCAGGGGAGAGATACAAAGAAAACAACTTTAAGACCAGCAAGTGCTGATGCTTTAAGTTTTTATAAATATATATTTGTGTTTGTGTCCTTTATAAAGTTTATATCTTTGCTACCTAATCTTAAATAGGCACACACACGGCCCAGCCCAACATGCCCGGGCTCGACAAGGTCTCATTTATGTCAGATCCGGCCCTCATAACAAAGGAGTTTGACACCCCTGGTGTAAAATAAATGCTTATGCTGAGCTTCCATTGTGTAGGAGGTTAAACTGAATGGACTGTATAACAACAACAAAATTTTATTTGTATCCCGCCCTCCCCACCGGAGCAGGCTCAGGGCGGCTAACAACATAATTCAGGTTTAATTATACAAATAGATAAAATTACGTTTAAACATCATGAACATTTTAATTAAAAATCTGCTTAAGTTTTAAAAATTAAATTAAATTAAATTAGTAAAAGTGCCAATGCTATGTTTGCTTTTTATGATGGCGGTTTCCTTAGCAATTTCCATTTTCATCAGCGAAAGCCAGTTGGAAGAGGAAGGTCTTGCAGGCCCTGTGGAATTGTTCAAGATCCCGCAGGGCCCGCATTTCCTCTGGAAGTTGGTTCCATAGGCTCGGAGCTATAGAGGAGAAGGCCCGGTTACGGGTACATTGCAGCTTCACCTCTCTCGGTCTGGGAATAGTCAACAAGTTTTTCCCGGCTGACCTCAGTGCTCTCCCTTTCCAACTCTATAATCCTATGATCCCTGCCATAGGTGTCTTGGGAATTTATTCAGGGGGGCAGCTGAGTTGGTCTGAAGAAGAAGAAGACTGCAGATTTATACCCCGCCCTTATCTCTGAATTAGAGTCTCAGAGCGACTTGCAATCTCCTATCTCTTCGTCCCCCACAACAGACACTCTGTGAGGTGGCTGAGACTGAGAGAGCTCTCCCAGCGGCTGCCCTTTCAAGGACAACTCCTACAAGAGCTATGGCTGATCCAAGGCCATGCCAGCAGCTGCAAGTGGAGGAGGGGGGTATCAAACCTTGTTCTCTCAGATAAAAGTCCATGCACTTAACCACTACACCAAACTGGCTCTGAAGCCATTGAAGAAAGTTTGAGTCCAGTGGCACCTTTAAGTCCAACCAAGTTGAAGTCTGGGTGTGCATGCACACAAACAGAATTAAACAGAATTACCCAAAATTAAGCTTTGTGGGATGCACTTTGTTTGCAAGTGCACAGAAGTTTATACCCAGAATTAACACTTGTTGCATGCGCTTTGTTGCATGCACGTGCAAGCATATACCCAGAATTAAACTTTTTTGGTCTTAAAGACGTCACTCGACTCTAACTTTGCGCTGTTGAAAATTTACGGCTTCCATCACCTCCACAAACCAAAGCTCCTCCTTCATCTGAATCATAAATTGGTTCGTTCTGTTGCTTCCTGCCCCAGGATTCGAAGCTAATTTGTAATCTGGATACATAAGCAAGAGAATGTATCTTTGCTGTTTGTTTGCTGTTAAGATACTGGGAGTGGTTGACTTTCAAGCAAATTCACAAGTGCAGGTTTCCCAAGGCTGTTTCCTGTGGTGTATTCTAATGTCTGAAGCTACCACACGCTTATTCTTGTGTAACCAAAATAGCCTCTGGAAAAGTAAACAAAAAAGGCCTCAGTTTGTTGCCAAATGCACTGAGAATTTTACCCTCCTTAATGGCTGTGGTTCTTGCACCATCAATTGCTGCGTGGCCACAATCTTAAGAAAAAGCTTAGCTGAGCCCGATTTGTCCATGGAAGACATTGGGCTTCTGCACATGTAAGTCTGCCTTGGATTGTGGCCCACTGGTCCAGTGAATGAATCAGCTGATTGGTTTCACCCGCAGCCTTCGTCATAGGGAGGAGCACAACCCCCATCCCACAGGAGATCCAGTTTGGTTAAGTGTGGGGACTCTTATCTGGGAGAACCCGGTTTAATTCCCCACTCTTCCACTTGCAGCTGCTGGAAAGGCCTTGGGTCAGCCATAGCTCTTGCAGGAGTTGTCCTTGAAAGGGCAGCTTCTGGGACAGCTCTCTCAGCCCCACCCACCTCACAGGGTGTCTGTTGTCGGGGAGGAAAATAAAGCAGATTGTGAGCCACTCTGAGATTTGGAGTGGAAGGCAGGATATAAATCCTTCTTCTTCTCCTCCCTTCTTCCTTCTTTCTCCTCCTCCTCCTCCTTTTTTGGAGAGCCAATTTGGTGTAGTGGTTAAGTGTGCGGACTCTTATCTTGGAAAGCCAGGTTTGATTCCCCACTCCTCCACTTGCACCTGCTGGAATGGCCTTGGGTCAGCCACAGCTCTGGCAGAGGTTGTCCTTGAAAGGGTGCCCGAAGATGAGTTATACAAGTGCAGAGTGCCTGCAAGGCTAAGCAGCTTGGTGTAGTGGTTAAGTGTGCAGACTCTTATCTGGGAGAACCGGGTTTGATTCCCCACTCATAAGAACGTAAGAGACGCCATGCTGGATAAGGCCAAGGTCTTACAGGGTGTCTGTTGTGGGGGCCGCTCTGAGATTTGGAGTGGAAGGCGGGGTATAAATCCTTCTTTTACTCCTCTCTTCTTCCTTCTTTTTTCTCCTCCTCCTCCTTTTTTGGAGAGCCAATTTTGTGTCGTGGTTAAGTGTGCAGACTCTTATCTTGGAAAGCCAGGTTTGATTCCCCACTTCTCCACTTGCAGCTGCTGGAATGGCCTTGGGTCAGCCACAGCTCTGGCAGAGTTTGTCCTTGAAAGGGCAGCTGCTGTGAGAGCCCTCTCAGCCCCACCCACCTCACAGGGTGCTTGTTGTGGGGGAGGAAGATAAAGGAGATTGTGAGCTGCTCTGAGACTCTTGAGTGGAGGGCAGAATAGAAATCCAATGTTGTCATCTTCTTCTTCTCCTCCTCCTCCTTGCTGGCCCTCCCTGCCTCTCTGCACTTGCATAACCCCTCTTTGGGGACTCCTGATGCGAAATGGAGGACAGCACACACACACACACACCCCGCTGCATAGCTTGGGACCAGCCATGAGAAAGTTCGAGGGCCGGTGTCATCACAAGCTTTCATCCCCGGTCTCATTCCTGCAATGCCGCAACAGGCGATGTAACCAGGCTGGTGGAGTTGCATCACCAACGGCCAGGGTGTCACAGGGACTTTCCGTTCCCAACCTGAGCCTGTGAGTTTTCTCATCGCTCAGCTTAGGAGAGGGGGGAGCCGTGTTGTCCTGGGGGGTTTCTGGTTACATCACCTTTCTGTCCCCCCCCCCCCTGGAAAGAGGGAGCAGCAGGGGAGGGCAGGAAAGCCAGGAGTTGCCAGTGTACAACAGGCAAGTTGGAGCAAGCACAGGCTTCGAGGTCTTCGCGTTGCAGAATGAGATTCCCGGCTTCGGACCCAGGAAAGGACAAGACACTTTCAAAACAGGGTCCCAAAAAAACCTCCCACTCTTTGTTCAGGTGCATGAAACCGGCTTCTTAAGGGGCCTGCTTTTACCAGCAGAAAGTTATTTTAAAAAATTTGCTGCCTGGCACTTGGTGGAGGGTGCCAGGGGCCATTGCTCGGGATCTGTGTGTGCCCCTTTTCTCTGTCTGGGTGAGAGAAGATACTGGATTTATATCTCGCCCTATATGCTGAATCTCAGAGTCTCAGAGTGGTCACAACCTCCTTTACCTCCTCCCCACCCACAACAGACACCCTGTGAGGTGGGTGAGGCTGAGAGAGCTCTCCCAGAAGCTGCCCTTTCGAGGACAACTCCTGCAAGAGCTATGGCTGACCCAAGGCCATTCCAGCAACTGCAAGTAGAAGAAGAGTGCTTGGGGGGAGGCACAGTGGAAGAGTGCTTGGTGCTTGGGGGGCACAGCAGGAGGGCTTCTAGACCCCCTGGTGGACCTCCTGATGGCGCTTGGGTTTTTTTGGCCACTGTGTGACACAGAGTGGTGGACTGTATGGGCCCTTGGCCTTATCCAGCACGGCGTCTCTTACATTCTTGTGAGTGGGGAATCAAACCCGGTTCTCCCAGATAAGAGTCTGCACACTTAACCACTACACCAAGCTGCTTAGCCTTGCTGGCACTCTGCGCTTGCATAACTCATCTTCGGGCACTCGGATGCGGAATGGAGGACAGAAGGGGAGGGAGCAGAGAGTGACGAAACCCTCAGTGGAAGAGGAGGCAAGAAAGCTGGTGATTCAGAAGACTGTTTAAGAGCAGTGCATTTGTCAGACCGGGGTCAAGCCGGCGGTCTGTCTTGCTCAGCACCCGGTCTGCCCGCTGGCAGCCAAGCAGAACAAGATGGCAACATCCATCTTCTCCGTATCAGAGGGCCAGAAGTAGTGCATCCGTGAACCTTGAGGTTTCCCTTTTGTCCGTCGCGTCTGATATTTTTACAGAGGCGTTTGTGCTACTCTTCACCACTGCCTTGTCTTGTGGCCCTGAATTTCAGGGGCAGATTATGAATCACTCACAGAAACTGGTCCTCCTGTGTGTATCGAGGCTCAGTGCCTGCTGCTGGACTTTTGAATGGGAGGCAGGATCCAAAGAGGGTTTTTAATTTTTTTTGAAAAAATCTGTTTATTTAATTTCAGTCTTTACAAAGGCCATCAATAATTACAAAGTCGGGGGAGCAGGGAAACATTACTGTACGTACTGTCTACCACAAAACGTACACACTGTGTAATGTAACAAGTCACACAAAGCTTCCTCTCCTTTTTTTACGGAACATCAACCGATTGTTGGAATGCTAATTAATGTATGACCGCGTGTATCTTTATTAATTAATGGTATAATAATAAAATCTCTTGAAGGGGTGTGAATAGGTCATCTGAATCTTCCGTACAGGGGTTTTTTGGTAGATAAAGCCCAGCAGGAACTCATTTGCACATTAGGCCACACCCCCTGACACCACCATTGTTTCACACAGGGCTTTTTTGGTAGATAAAGCCCAGCAGGTACTCCTTTGCACATTAGGCCACACCCCCTGACATCGCCATTGTTTCACACGGGGCTTTTTCTTGGTAGGTAAAGCCCAGCAAGAACGCATGTGCACATTAGGCCACACCCCCTGACGTCACCATTGTTTCACACAGGGTTTTTTTAATAGGAAAAAGCCCAGCAGGAACTCATTTGCATATAAGGTCACACCCCTTGACACCAAGCCAGCCGGAACTGCGTCCCTACTCAAAAAAAGCCCTGCTTCCATACATCCAGCTAACCAGACTGCTAATTTATTTGTGTGTTTGTTTGTGTGTTTAGCTGCTGTCAGTCCTTTACCTATTAAGTCTTTAAAAATAGTGGCCATCTTGGCAGCAGGCCCCAAATTTAAAAGTATCAAGGCCGGATCTCTAGGTATATAATAACCTGTGATTAGATGCATTTGTGAACCATTGCCTGTCCAGTACTTATTAATTATTTTACGCGACCACCAACTGTGGTCGAAAGAGCCTCTAGCGCCACACATCTTCCGGCAATATGGCGATCTGACGAGGCTGGCGGGAGGAGGCTGTTAAGTATGTCTGGAATTAGCAGGGGCAGGAGAGGATTTTAAAAATTGGGGAGCATGTAACAAAGGGGGCACAGTCGCTCCCCTCTCAGTTTGGTGTAGCAATTAAATGTGCAGACTCTTATCTGGGATAACCGGGTTTGATTCCCCACTCCTCCACTTACAGCTGCTGGAATGGCCTTGGGTCAGCCATAGCTCTGGCAGAGGTTGTCCTTGAAAGGGCAGCTGCTGTGAGAGCCCTCTCCAGCCCCACCCACCTCACAGGGTGTCTGTTGTGGGGGAGGAAGGTAAAGGAGATTGTGAGCCACTCTAGAACTCTGAGATTCGGAGTGGAGGGCAGGGTATACATCCAATATCATCAGCATCATCTTCTCCCATACAACCAGGGTTTTTTTTGAGCAGGAACGCACATGAACGCAGTTCCGGGTGGCTTGGTGTCGGGGTGTGTGGCCTGATATGCAAATGAGTTCCTGCTGGGCTCTTCCTACAAACAAATGCCCTGCATACAACTCTGGAATCTGACTACTACATAACCAGTGGACAGAGTAGAGTGCTGGATTGGGATCAGGACATCCTTAAATTCATTGGCTTAATGTGCGGCAGTCACTGTCACACAAGCCTGTGTCACTCACAGGATTGCTGTGAGGATGAAAGGTGACTGCAGTTGTGGCAATCAACTCTCTCAGAGCTGTTCCGCTTAAGAGCAGTTTCTGTCAGAGCTCTCTCACCCCCACCCACCTCACAGGGTGTCTGTTGTGGGGGAGGAAGATAGATTGTGAGCCGCTCTGAGACTCTGATTCAGAGAGAAGGGCGGGTTATAAATCTATGGTCTTCTTCTTCTTCTCCCCTGGGTGCCACCATGACTCAAGGTGAGCAGAAGCAGCTGCTGTTCCTCCCACACCATTTAAATGGTACGAGAGGGGCACCAGCTGCTCCCGGGTCCCCCTCCTATGCAATTTAAATCATGGGGGAAGGAGGATGGCGTCCACCAGCCTCTCAGCTTTTGCCCTCAAGGTGATGGAAGGGGGAGGGAAGGCTGAGGGCACCCAACAGGAAGTTAGGGGGCAGGCCCCCCTGTAGCTACAGGCCTCTCCCCTTCATCCTTTTCAAAACAGTTTTGTCTCCGGTTGACGTGGATTGCCTCAGTTGGCCTGATCTCACCCAATCTCAGAAGCCAAGCAGGGCTCAGCCCCGCTTAGTACTCAGGTGGGAGACCACCTGGGAAGTCCAGGGTCATTCTGCAAAGGCAATCCACTTCTGAACATGGTGGTTCAGTCTCCTTTCCCTTCCTCCCCCACAACAGACACTCTGTGAGAATGGAGGGGCTGAGAGAGCTCTCACAGCAGTTGTCCTTTCGAGGACAGCTCTGCGAGAACTCTGGCTGACCCAAAGCCATTCTCCAGCAGCTGCAAGTGGAGGAGTGGGGAATCAAACCCGGTTCTCCCGAATAGGAATCTGCAAATGGCAAACCACCTCTGAACGTGGTGGTTCAGTCTTCTTTCCCTTCCTCCCCCACAGCAGACACTCTGTGAGATGGGAAGGGCTGAGAGAGCTCTCCCAGAAGCTGCCCTTTCGAGGACTGCTCTGCAAGAGCTATGGCTGTCCCAAGGCCATTCTCCAGCAGCTGCAAGCCGAGGAGTAGGGAATCAAACCCGGTTCTTCTGGATAAGAGTCTGCAAATGACAAACTGCCTCTGAACATCTTTTGCCTTTAGAACCCGGTGGGGGTCACCAGAAGTCAGCTGGAACTTGAAGGCCCTTTATGCGCATGTCGCATGTTGAGGATGGAGTCTTGTGGTGTGTGCTACCAATATAAAAATTCTGTAGCAGCCCCGCCCCCTGCAATTCTGCTACTCATGCAGAACAGACCTGCCCTTGAAAAGTTTTAAGAAATGTCCTGGTTAAAATCCCCAAGATTTGGAATCCTGTGCTTTGGTGTTCGACCTCCTCTCTTGTGTGGCTACACTCAAAAAAGTCTCCCCAGAGAACAAAGTTGGAGTCAAGTGGCACCTTTAAGTCCAACACAAAAGCTTACATTCTGAATAAAACTTTGTTGGGTCTTAAAAGTGCCGCTTGACTCCTACTTTGTTCTACTTCTCCAGCCCAATAGGGCTGCCCGCTTGAATCTATCTCCCCAGAGAGGGAGCAATCAGGTAACCTTGGCTAAAGTCATGCGGTGACCAAAACATCATCTCCCCCACCCCGCATTTCCCCGCCGGTCTCTTGCAGGGCCCTTCCCTTTCCCTCCTTTCCCTTTCTCATTCCGCTGTGGCGGCGTTATCTCCCCAGCACCCAGCCCTTTCCACAATGGCATCCCCCATAAATCACTTTGCCACATGGCTGAGCACCATAAGGGAAGCGGCTCTTCAGCCTTCTCTCCCCCCCCCACCCCCCAGCAGCTGGGCCCGGCTGCGTGTGAAGGTGAGCGAGCGGCAAACCCCAGCGTCCCCCCCCCCACTTTAAAAGAGCCCGATTAATAATTCAGCACGTTGGAGGGGCTCTGCCGCGTCTCCTGCCCATCCATCACTCCCTCCTGTCTTGCCGGTTTGGAGAGGGGGGAGGGTAAGCCAGTGATGGACAGGGTGGGGGCATCATATTGTGGGGTTTTTTAAATGGCTCCTTCTCCCCCCCCCCCCCCCTCCACCATCGCCTTGTTTTTTGGCACGCAGGTCCGTCAACGTAATTTAACAACTGTATCGTGCCCCCCACCCCTTTACTACTTAATTAAATAGATGAACTTGTCTGACTGTTTGTGAGCTCTAATTCATCCCCCGGAACAGAATTGGCCCGGTTTGGTCCGTTCTTTATTCCCTGCCATCTTCCCTGGAACAAATGCTCACCCTTTTGGAAGTTAACTGCTGGCAGAGGTGAAGGGGTAATTAGTCGCCCAGCTGGGGAGACCTCGACTCCATCATGGAGAAGGGATGGCGGAGACGGATTCCTGGCTGCCCGGGGAGCCTCAGCTCAGCGCCCCCCCCCCATTTCCCTGCCCGTACATCTCACTCGGTTTCCTGGATTGCACCGCGGTGCCTCTGGGCCTGATTAAGAACATAAGAGAAGCCATGTTGGATCAGGCCAATGGCCCCTCCAGTCCAACACTCTGTGTCACAGAAGAACATAAGAGAAGCCCTGTTGGATCAGGCCAGAGGCCCATCCAGTCCAACACTCTGTGTCACAGAAGAACATAAGAGAAGCCATGTTGGATCAGGCCAATGGCCCATCCAGTCCAACACTCTGTGTCACAGAAGAACATAAGAGAAGCCATGTTGGATCAGGCCAATGGCCCATCCAGTCCAACACTCTGTGTCACAGAAGAACATAAGAGAAGCCCTGTTGGGTCAGGCCAATGGCCCATCCAGTCCAACACTCTGTGTCACAGAAGAACATAAGAGAAGCCCTGTTGGGTCAGGCCAACGGCCCATCCAGTCCAACACTCTGTGTCACAGAAGAACATAAGAGAAGCCCTGTTGGGTCAGGCCAATGGCCCATCCAGTCCAACACTCTGTGTCACAGAAGAACATAAGAGAAGCCCTGTTGGGTCAGGCCAACGGCCCATCCAGTCCAACACTCTGTGTCACAGAAGAACATAAGAGAAGCCCTGTTGGGTCAGGCCAACGGCCCATCCAGTCCAACACTCTGTGTCACAGAAGAACATAAGAGAAGCCCTGTTGGGTCAGGCCAACGGCCCATCCAGCCCAACACTCTGTGTCACAGAAGAACATAAGAGAAGCCCTGTTGGGTCAGGCCAACGGCCCATCCAGTCCAACACTCTGTGTCACAGAAGAACATAAGAGAAGCCCTGTTGGGTCAGGCCAATGGCCCATCCAGTCCAACACTCTGTGTCACAGAAGAACATAAGAGAAGCCCTGTTGGGTCAGGCCAACGGCCCATCCAGTCCAACACTCTGTGTCACAGAAGAACATAAGAGAAGCCCTGTTGGGTCAGGCCAATGGCCCATCCAGTCCAACACTCTGTGTCACAGAAGAACATAAGAGAAGCCCTGTTGGGTCAGGCCAACGGCCCATCCAGCCCAACACTCTGTGTCACAGAAGAACATAAGAGAAGCCATGTTGCGTCAGGCCAATGGCCCATCCAGCCCAACACTCTGTGTCACAGAAGAACATAAGAGAAGCCATGTTGCATCAGGCCAATGGCCCATCCAGCCCAACACTCTGTGTCACAGAAGAACATAAGAGAAGCCATGTTGCATCAGGCCAATGGCCCCTCCAGCCCAACACTCTGTGTCACAGAAGAACATAAGAGAAGCCATGTTGCATCAGGCCAATGGCCCATCCAGCCCAACACTCTGTGTCACAGAAGAACATAAGAGAAGCCATGTTGGATCAGGCCAATGGCCCCTCCAGCCCAACACTCTGTGTCACAGAAGAACATAAGAGAAGCCATGTTGCATCAGGCCAATGGCCCATCCAGTCCAACACTCTGTGTCACAGAAGAACATAAGAGAAGCCATGTTGGATCAGGCCAGTGGCCCATCCAGTCCAACACTCTGTGTCACAGAAGAACATAAGAGAAGCCATGTTGGATCAGGCCAATGGCCCACCCAGTCCAACACTCTGTGTCACAGAAGAACATAAGAGAAGCCATGTTGGATCAGGCCAATGGCCCCTCCAGTCCAACACTCTGTGTCACAGAAGAACATAAGAGAAGCCATGTTGGATCAGGCCAATGGCCCACCCAGTCCAACACTCTGTGTCACAGAAGAACATAAGAGAAGCCATGTTGGATCAGGCCAGTGGCCCCTCCAGTCCAACACTCTGTGTCACAGAAGAACATAAGAGAAGCCATGTTGGATCAGGCCAACGGCCCATCCAGTCCAACACTCTGTGTCACACAGTGGCCAAAAAACCCCAAGTGGCATCAGGAGGTCCACCAGTGGAGCTAGAAGCCTTCCCACTGTGCCCCCGCCCCAAGCACCAAGAAGACAGAGCATCACTGCCCCAGACAGAGAGTTCCAACAATATGCTGTGGCTGATAGCCACTGATGGACCTCTGCTCCAGATGTTGAGCCAATCCCCTCTTGAAGCTCTCTATGCTTGCAGCCGCCACCCCCCCCCCCCCCATGGCAGTGAATTCCACGTGTTAATCAACCTTTTATCAGTATTAAGCGCCTCTCCCCTTCATTTCCCTGCCCGTACATCTCACTCTCTTTCCTGGATTGCACCACGGTGCCTCTGGGCCTGATACAGCCAAGAAGGGGGTCCGGACAGATTTCAGTGCGGGGGGGGGGGAATCCCTGCATGGGGGTCATTCCTCTCCCAGTGCGTCTTCCAGTTTCTTGCAGGAAGGGAGGGGTGTGTAGGCCTAGCTGTGGGCAGCCGTGTTGGTCTGAAGGAGGGGTGGTCTAAGTTGCTTAACGTAAGAGCCACATAGAATAAATGTCAGATGTTTGAGAGCCGTAAGGCATGAAGTCAGACGTTCGAGAGCTGCAAGATGGATGGACAGGAGGGGAAGGGAAATAGATTGGGGGGGAGAGGTAGAGAGAAAGCAACTTTTTAACTTTAAATGCATTCTGTAAGCCGCTGGCTGGCTTCGCTTGGAGAAGCGATTTAAAGAGAGGAATGCTTTCTCCAAGCCTGTCGACAGGGAGAGCCACACAGGATGTGTGAAAAAGCCACAGATCGGCCACCCCTGGTTTGAAGCAGTAGAACAAAGTAGGAGTCAAGTGTACCTTTAAGACCGACAAAGTTTTATTTAGAATGTACTGTAAAGGAACTTCAAGAACAGAATGGAGAAATTGCTGAATTACGAATTATTATGAAACTTGGAACAAACACCTCCCCAGGATTGAACAGGAACATTGGGTTTTTTTAAAAAATCTGTAGACATTAGAATACTGAGTATAGCTATACATCTACAGTATTCTAGTGTATTTCTCTTTAATAATAATGTATCAGAATAATATTTTGTATTGACGTACAAATAAGGGATATTGGCTGTTTATCTCATTACATCTACTTAACCCATTTTCATTTTATGTCTTCTTTTTTTCTACTGGCAAACCAGAATGATGTTTATAATGCACAGAATGTTGTTAAAAAGTAAATCAGGTGGACAAGAACTAGGAAATGCATGTCCTTTTGTTTTACCTAGACTTTCAGCAACAGCAATTAACAGGCAGCTTTTATTGCTATTCAGACCAAATGGCCTTCCAATTTATTACACTATTTTGCCTTTTGATCCTTTGTATTTGTATGTCAGCCCACTGTACCCTGTCCCCTCGTCTGAAGAAGTCTGCAGGCATACGAAAGCTTACATTCCGAATAAAACTTTGTTGGTCTTAAAGGTGCCACGGGACTCCTGGTTTGTTCCACTAAGCATTGTGTCTCCCTCCCTTGTTGGATGAAGTAGCCAGAGCTATATCGATTGTGGGGTTGTTCCCTGCAACCTGTTTGTTTAAAGGTAAAGGTAGTCCCCTGTGCAAGCATAGAGTTGTTATCGACTCATGGGGTAATACCACATCACAACATTTTCTTGGCAGACTTTTTGTTATGGGGCAGTTTGCCATTGCCTTCCCCAGTCATCTACACTTTCCCCCCAGCGAGCTGGGGTCTCCTTTTACCCACCTCAGAAGGACGGAAGGCTGAGTCAACCTTGAGCCAGTTTGGTGTAGTGGTTAAGTGTGCGGACTCTTATCTGGGAGAACCAGGTTTGATTCTCCACTCCTCCACTTGCACCTGCTAGCATGGCCTTGGATCAGCCATAGCTCTGGCAGAGGTTGTCCTTGAAAGGAGAGCTGCTGTGAGAGCCCTCTCAGCCCCACCCACCTCACAGGGTGTCTGTTGTGACGGAGGAAGGTAAAGGAGATTGTGAGCTGCTCTGAGACTCTTCAAAGTGGAGGGCGGGATATAAATCCAATATCTTCTTCTTCTTCTACCTGAAGCCAGCTTCGAACTCGGGTCATGAGCTTGGACTGCAGCACTGCAGCTTGCCACTCTGCACCGAAAGGGCTCCTTAACCTATTTGTTTACTTGTTTGCTTATTTGTACCCCCCCCCCTTTTCCCCAACAGGGCCCCAAAGCAGCTTCCTTTGTTCTCCCCTCCTCTATTTTATCCTCACAACAGCCCTCTCCTGCCGAGAGTAAGTGGCTGGCCCAAGATTGCCCAGCAAGCTTCCGTGGCAGAGTGGGGATTCGAACTCGGTCCTCTCAGATCCTAGCCTGACACTCTAGCCACTGCACCACACCTGAAACACCATCCTGCCATAGTTTGTCTCTGAGGATGTACAGAGTGTCTCTCCTGCGCTCAGCTAGATTCAGCTTTGCAAAGATCAGGGCGGGTGGGCGGCCCTGCTCAGTCCCAGACTCGGACATGCTGGAGGGCAACGATAGAGGTTGACAAGATTATGCATGGGATAGACAAGGTAGAGAAAGAAGTCCTTTTCTCCCCTTCTCACAATACAAGAACTCACGGACATTCAATGAAATTGCTGAGCAGTCAGGTTAGAACGGATAAAAAGGAAGTACTGATAAAAGGGTGGTTAACACGTGGAATTCACTGCCACAGGAGGTGGCGGCAGCTACAAGCATAGCCAGCTTCAAAAGGGGATTGGATAAGCATCTGGAGCAGAGGTCCATCGGTGGCTGTTAGCCGCAGGTTATTGATGGAGCTCTCTGCCTGGGGCAGTGATGCTCTGTAGTCTTGGTGCTGGGGGGGGGGCACAGTGGGAGGGCTTCTAGTCCCACTGGTGGACCTCCTGATGGCACCTGGGGGGGGGGGTTTGCCACTGTGCGACACGGAGTGTTGGACTGGATGGGCCACTGGCCTGACCCAACCTGGCTTCTCTCATGTTTTAAGCATGCTTGCAATCTCCCCACCTGATGCTGAGTTGGGTGGGGGCAGGCTCGGGTATTTGGGTGGGAAGCAGCGTTTGGTGGGCGTGGCCTCGGGGCAGATGGCGGAGTCGCTCTCACCCCGCACCTCCCTGGTGGGGCAAGATGTGCAGGCCCAGCGGTGGCGCAGAATTCCGTTTCAGAGGGATGGCGTCCGTCAGACAGTGCTGGGACAGGGCCTCCTGGTACCCGCCCCCCCGTGCACGCTTCGAGGCGCTTGTGTTCTTTTCACGGCTGGAGCTCGCCGTGTTGTGCGTACGAACACGCTAACGTCCCCACTGGCGTAAGCGGGGCTTCCTAGCGTTCCTCAAGACCGCTGAGTCCCATTCACACCCCGAGCCGCCTTGCCATCCCATGGGGGCACCTAAGGCTGCCACCGCCGCTCAATGAAGTCCGCTTTAGAAGTGCCGCCTACCCACGGGGCTCAGGATACAGTGTCAATTACATCAGTGGCCCCCCTCGAGAACGCTTGCCTCCAAGCTGGTGTGCTCAGGCCCTGGGATTAGCAACGATGAATTATTTAGGGGGAGAAAAACGAGGTTTCAGGAGAAGGGGCTCGCAGGAGGGGGTGGTATGGGAATGCGGGTGCGTACGCGCACGGTTCTCTTTGCCTTGCCCGGAACGGGCCTTAAACCCACAAGTCGCACTACGCTTCGGGGGACTGAGGCACACAAAATAATGCGCCTCTTGATTTGTGGTTCCTGCTCCTTATGGCCGGCAGAAGCGCGGATTTGGTTGAGGGCAATTACCGCCCGTGTCAGAAGCATTCCCCAAAGAAATTTCACAGCAAAAAAAAAAAAAAATGTCTGCCTCTCCCCTCTGGAGCCCCGGCAGAGCAGCTGCTGACCCGGCCCCCGCCGATTATCGCCGCATCTCCACCCGAGACAGGAACATTCATTAACATTTGAAGTGCAAATGGAAAATTGCTACTTGAACCTTCCGCAATTCACAGGCGAGCGGGCGGCTGATCAGAGGCCTCATTAATGCCCCCTCTAATAGGGAAAGGAAGGGTTACAGGCTGGCCAGCGATCCCGTTTGATGTCACAGGGGTGGGGGAGGGGGAGCTTATCAATAAATCACATTTTTTTTAAAAAAGCATCTTTGAACACCCGGGCGAATCCCCGTTTGCTTGCAAATGAGGCCTTTCCGCTCGGAGAGGCAAGATCTGTTGGCTTCCCTTTCCTATCCCCGGCAGAGAGGCTGGGCTCTTTCTCTGCTCTGTGGCCTCCACTGATGGACCTCTGCTCCATATTTTTATTTAACCCCCTCTTGAAGGTGGCTATGCTTGTGGCCGCCACTACCTTCTGTGGCAGTAAATTCCACAAGTTAATCACCCTTTGGGTGAAGAAGGACTTCCTTCTATCCATTTTAACCTGTCTGCTCAGCAATCTCAACGAATGCCCACGAGTTCTTGTATTGTGAGAAAGGGAGAAAAGTACTTCTTTCTCTACTTTCTCCATCCCATGCATAATCTTGTAAACCTCTATCATGTCACCCCGCAGTCGACGTTTCTCCAAGCTAAAGAGCCCCAAGCGTTTCAACCTTTCTTCATAGGGAAGGTGTTCCAGCCCTTTAATCATTCTAGTTGCCCTTTTCTGAACTTTCTCCAATGCTATAATATCCTTTTTGAGGTGCGGCGACCAGAACTGCACACAGTACTCCAAATGAGACCGCACCATCGATTTATACAGGGGCATTATGATACTGGCTGATTTGTTTTCAATTCCCTTCCTAATAATTCCCAGCATGGCGTTGGCCTTTTTTATTGCAAACGCACACTGTCTTGACATTTTCAGTGAGTTATCTACCACGACCCCAAGGTCTCTCTCTTGGTCAGTCTCTGCCAGTTCACACCCCATCAACTTGTATTTGTAGCTTGGATTCTTGGCCCCAATGTGCATTACTTTGCACTTGGCCACATTGAACCGCATCTGCCACATTGACGCCCACTCACCCAGCCTCAATAGATCCCTTTGGAGTTCCTCACAATCCTCTCTGGGTCTCACCACCCTGAACAATTTAGTGTCATCCGCAAACTTGGCCACTTCACTGCTCACTCAATCAGTCAGTCCTAAGGGGAATCAACCCAGACTGTTCCCAGGAAGGTCAGATGCTGAAGCTGACGCTCAAATACTTTGGCCACCCAACGAGAAGGGAGCACTCCCTGGAGAAGACCCCAATGCTGGGAAAGACAGAAGGCAAAAGAAGAAGGGGATGGCAAAAGAGGAGATGGCTGATGCAACTTACACAAATTTGAGCAGACTTAGGAAGATGGTGGAAGGCAGGAGGGCCTGGCGTGATTTGGTCCATGGGGTCACAAAGAGTTGGAGTCGACTGTGTGACTGAACGACGCCGGGCTTCAGTTTCCCCTCCTTTTTGTCATTTCAGTAGGGCTCTGGGCCAATCCAGTAGCCACACAGGGCCTAGGAAACACACCCGGAATGGGGAAGGGAGCTGCTTTCGCTTTCCTAGCTGTGCCAGTGACTCAGGCTTCAGTTTGAAGGGCTGAGGTTATGACCCAACAGGTACCTCTCCCCCTCCCCGCTGCCTTTTCCTGTTCCATCAATCTCCCCTTATCTGCCTTGGGCAGGCTTGTGCAATTGACTTCCTCTCCTTATCCAGGAACCCCCGCAGCTGGAGTCTTGCAAATTTTTGGAGAATAATCTTCCTTTCCCCCCTGTTACTGGAAAAGAGAAAAGGCCCCCCCCCGCCTCCATTCCCCTTCCCCCCCCCCCCCCAAGAGGTCAGCATTTTCAAGCCTGCAAACCAATGACCAAGTTGAGTGGAAAGGCAGCACGATTTAAAAAATAAATAAATAAATCCACCAACCAGGGGGAGCAGCGCCATCAAGCAGCCTTGTTTTAGCTGGGGGAAGAGTGTTTCCTGGCCCCTCAAGGGACCATGGGAGAGATACTGAAAGCCAACAAAACGCAACCCATGGAAATGTTTCCTGGTGCTTATTCAGAGAGCCAGTGTGGTGCAATGGTTAAGAGCGTCATTCTAGGGTTGGAGAAACCCAGCTTCGAATCCCCACTCGAGAGCCAGTTTGGTGCAGTGGTTAAGTGTGCGGGCTCTAATCTGGGAGAGCTGGGTTTGATTCCCCACTCCTCCACTTGCACCTGCTAGCATGGCCTTGGGTCAGCCATAGCTCTGGTAGGAGTTGTCCTTGAAAGGGCAGCTGCTGTGAGAGCCCTCTCCAGCCCCACCCACCTCACAGGGTGTCTGTTGTGGGGGAGGAAGGGAAAGGAGATTGTGAGCTGCTCTGAGACTCTTCGGAGTGGAGGGCGGGATATAAATCCAATATCATCTTCTTCTTCTTCACTCTGCCACAGAATCTGCCTGGCTTGCTCTCAGGCTAGCCTACCTCACAAGGTGTTTGTGAGCATAAAACAGAGGAGAGGAGAAATTGCGCGAGTGGCTTTGAGTCCCGTTGGGGAGGAAAGCAGGGCAGAAATGGATAAAGCAGCGTCAGCTGGCATCTCGCATCAGGCACTGAAATATCTGGAACAGAGACAGGGAGACTTTGGCATTGGCAAATCCCCCCCCACACACACACACACCAATTTTTCAAATGGCTTTCCATGGACATGATCTGCGCTCTCCATCAACTAACCAGCATTTCACCCCCCAAGCAGGGCAGCCTTCCTAATTATGGGGCACCCGTGCTCTAAGGTGAGGCCAGGGCACTGCATGTGAGGCAGCATCTCTCTGAAATTTCAGCCGGGGGGGCAAAAGTTGTCCTGCAGCTTGGTGTGGATCGGGAGCCCCTGTGTGGGTCAGATCCCTTCAGTGGATCCCTGTGTTGGGCTAACCCCTTTGGTTCTGCTATTCAGGCTTTTGAATGAATCTTTAAAGTCTGTATAAGAGCCCCGCGGCGCAGAGTGTTAAAGCTGCAGCACTGCAGTCCTAAGCTCTGCTCACAACCGATCCCCGGTGGAAGCTGGGTTTTCAGGTAGCCGGCTCGAGGTTGACTCAGCCTTCCATCCTTCCGAGGTCGGTCAAAGGAGTACCCAGCTTGCTGGGGGGAAAGGGTAGATGACTGGGGAAGGCAATGGCAAACCACCCCGTTAAAAAAGTCTGCCGTGAAAATGTTGTGAAAGCAACGTCACCCCAGAGTCGGAAACGACTGGTGCTTGCACAGGGGACCTTTCCTTTCCTTAAAGTCTATAATATGTTTCCTTTGGGGGGCGGGGTGAGTTCAGAGAATGGTGAAAGAGAGAGGGGGGTTTCCCTGCGAGGCAGACAGCCTGCAGGTGAGGACTGGTTCTGTTTTTCCTTGCTTGCAGGAGAATGCAATGCCTTTTAATTGCTTAAGCACCCCCTCTCCCCCCCTGTCCCCTTCTCTGCACTTTTCCTATTTCCTTGCAGCTGCTGGGCTGTTTGAGAGGGAGGCTCGAGTTTATTGCCAGTCTGGTCTTCGCTCGTAGAAGTTTATCTCCCGTACCCAAGTACCTTGTGGCGGAGGCCTGGGGGTGGTCGCGCTGCAAAAGAGGCAGCTTCTCTCCTGAAACACCTTGCTCTTCAACGGGCTATTAAGCAAGAAGGCAGCTCTTGATGGGGGGGGGGGAATAATAGCTCCGATCCCCCCTCCCTCTCCTAGTCAAAGCAGCTGGTGACTGTGGCCAGGGTTTTCTGTAAGACCTGCACCAAGTGTTGAGAACTGTTTCCTTTTTCTGGAATGAGGGGGGAGGACCAGGGTGCTTGATTCGAGGGGATATTTTTTTTCTGTGCGTGTGTGCAAAAGTGTTGATTGCTTCCCACTTATGGCGGCCTTTTGAGTTAAGGACCTCCAAAGCATCCTGTCGTTGACAGCTCAGCTCAGCTCTTGCAAACCGAGGGCTTCTTTGATTGGGCCAATCCAGGGGTGGCCAAACTGTGGCTCAGAAGCTGCATCTGGCTCTTTTGCACATATTGTGCAGCTCTTGAAGCCTCTGCCACCCCATTGGCTGGCTTGCAGAAGGCATTGGTCTCTTTAAATCACTTTGCCAAGCCAAGCCAGCTAACAGCTTGGAGAATGCATTTAAAGTTAAAGCTAGCTTCCTTCCTTCCTTCCTTCCTTCCTTCCTTCCTTCCTTCCTTCCTTCCTTCCTTCCTTCCTTCCTTCCTTCCTTCCTTCCTTCCTTCCTTCCTTCCTTCCTTCCTTCCTTCCTTCCTCCCTCCCTCCCTCCCTCCCTCCCTCCCTCCCTCCCTTTCTAGAGGCTCTCAAACATCTGACGTTCATGTCTTGTGGCTCTCAAACATCTGACGTAATCTATGAGGCTTTTACGTTATGCAAGTTTGGTTGCCCCTGCTCTGGAGGCTCTTCTGGGAGTTTGGCTGCTCCATCTCATATAAAGTAAAACATGCTTTAAAACATTAGCACTCATTGGTCTTAAAGCGCTTCCTTTGCAGTTCGAGTCCAGCAGCAACTGAAGAGATCAACCAGCGTTTCAGGGAGTCAGCTTTAGAGAGCCAGAGCTCCCTTTAATCACTTGTGTCTGTCAAAGGGAGTTTTGACTCTTGAAAGCTGACCCTCTTGAAAAGGTGGTTGGTTTCTAGGGCAGGGGTGTCAAACCTGCGGCCTGAGGGCCAAATCAGGCCCCTGGAGGGCTCCTATCAGGCTCCCATGCAACTGGCTGTCGTCTGCTTCCTTCTCTCTCTCTCTTGCTTCCTTCTGCGTCACAGTTTGCTTTGCAAGACTTGCTCAACCGCACAGGAGCTACAGAGCAAAACTTCTATTTTCTCTATTGGCTGAGGCTCCTCCCTTGGGGAGGAAGAGAGGAGGCAGAGCTTGCTTTGCCAGGCTGTCTTAGTTGTACAGCAGAACTACTGAGCCAAGCCTCTCTTCCTTCTATTGACTGAGACTCCTCCCCCACCTTTTTTTTTTTTTTGCCACTGTGTGACACAGTGTTGGATTGGATGGGCCATTGGCCTGATCCAACATGGCTTCTCTTATGTTCTTCTGTGACACAGAGTGTTGGGCTGGATGGGCCATTGGCCTGATCCAACATGGCTTCTCTTATGTTCTTCTGTGACACAGAGTGTTGGACTGGATGGGCCATTGGCCTGACCCAAAATGGCTTCTCTTATGTTCTTCTGTGACACAGAGTGTTGGACTGGATGGGCCATTGCCCTGATCCAACATGGCTTCTCTTATGTTCTTATGTGACACAGAGTGTTGGACTGGATGGGCCACTGGCCTGATCCAACAGGGCTTCTCTTATGTTCTTATGTGACGCAGAGTGTTGGACTGGAGGGGCCATTGGCCTGATCCAACATGGCTTCTCTTATGTTCTTATGTGACACAGAGTGTTGGACTGGATGGGCCACTGGCCTGATCCAACAGGGCTTCTCTTATGTTCTTATGTGACGCAGAGTGTTGGACTGGAGGGGCCATTGGCCTGATCCAACATGGCTTCTCTTATGTTCTCCTGATCCCCTGGGGAATGAAGAGAAGAGCCAGAGCTTCCTTTGCCCAGTTCCTTGGATCCCATTAGGAGAAATGCAAAGAAAGCACCTTTTAAGACCAACGAGTGCTAATGTTTTAAGCATGTTTTATTTTAAGTTTTTTAAAAAAATCTTTAATTGTGTTTTTCTGTGTCCTTTTCTATCTCTGCTACGTAATCTTAGGCACACATATGGCCCGGCCCAATATAGCCCTGCCCGAGGTCTCATTTATGTCAGATTTGGCCCTCAAAACTATTGAGTTGGACATCCCTGTTCTAGGGTGTTGCGGGATTCAAATCTAACTTGCTGCATTCAGTGCTATGACTGAATGTCAGGATATGAACCATCTTGCCAGCAGACCGCCAGACTTTCCCAAGCTTCTGCCCTTTGGAAAGTTTTCAAGTGTCTACAACTCAGCAGTCAGCGTTCAGATTCCAGCCTGAGTTCTGAGCGTACCTTGGCTTCCTAGGTGGAAGACATGGTGAGAGGCAGTGCGGCTTGCGCAACAGTAGGCAAGAACAGACGCAAATAGATTGGCATAGACACTCATTGCGAGAGCTGTGGCGTGTCTCCTGTCCACGGATGCCTGTCAAGGGAAGGTCTCTTGGACTGGCGCCTCTCCTTTGCGTGTCTGCCCCACAAGTCGGCACGGGCGTCCAGGCTGATGGCTGAGATAAGCTTGGTCTTTAGCCATGCTGCAAGCAGCCAGCAGCGAGTTCGTGTTTTCTTTCCATCCCACGTGGCTGTCATTCTGACCCTCTGCTGAATCAGGCGGTGGCTTGCCAGGGTTCTCAGCCATTCACAGAGCATCAGTGTTAGAGTCTTTGCTTGCCATGTAGAAGGTCCCAGGTTCAATCCCCGGCATCTCCAGTTGAAAGGACCAGGCAGCAGGCAATGGGAAAGACCTCAGCCTGAGGCCATGGAGAAGGGCCATAGCACAGTGGCAGAGCCTCTGCTTGGCATGCAGAAGGTCCCAGGTTCAATCCCCAGCATCTCCAGTTGAAAGGACCAGGCAGGAGGTGATGGGAAAGACCTCTGCCTGAGACCCCGGAGAGCTGCTGCCAGTCTGAATAGACAATACTGACTTTGATGGACCAAGGGTCTGATTCAGTAGAAGGCAGCTTCGTGTGTTGGGGAGGGGCTTTGGCTCAGTGCTTGGCATGCAGAAGGTCCCAGGTTCAATCCCCGGCATCTCGATTTGAAAGGACCAAGGGAGCAGGTGACCGGAAAGATTTCTGCCTGAGACCCCGGAGAGCCACTGTCAGTGAGTAGACAACACTGGTGGCTTTGATGGACCAAGGGTCTGATTCAGTAGAAGAAGAAGATGAAGATATTGTATTTATATCCCGCTCTCCACTCCGAAGAGTTTCAGAGCGGCTCACAATCTTCTATATCTTCCTCCCCCGCAACAGACACCCTGTGAGGTGGGTGGGGCTGGAGAGGGCTCTCACAGCAGCTGCCCTTTCAAGGACCACCTCTGCCAGAGCTATGGCTGACCCAAGGCCATGCTAGCAGGTGCAAGTGGAGGAGTGGGGAATCAAACCCGGTTCTCCCAGATAAGAGTCCGCATATTTAACCACTACACCAAACTGGCTCAGTAGAATGCAGCTTTATGTGTCCGTACTGAAGAAGGGCTGTGGCTCAATGGCAGAGCCTCAGCTTGGCATGCAGAAGGTCCCTGGTTCAATCCCCAGCATCTCTGTTTAAAAAGACGAGGCAAAAAGGTGATGTGAAAGACCCCAGAGAGCCGCTGCCAGTAAATCTTGGCTTTGATGGACTGCTGGTCTGATTCGGTGTACAGCAGCTCCCTTGCGTCCATGCATGCATTCTGCAGATGTGTTCTGCCAGAGCCGTTTCTCTTCCTTCTCTGTGTGCCCTATTGTTTCCCCCAGGCGTAGCCTTGGCACGGCTTTCCTGTTGGCACCCTGGGGGGCCAGAGAAACAGCTCCTATCCTATTCCAAGGATGTGGGGGGGGGGGCCTTCATGTCTGGCAAATAAAAGCAGGGAAGAGACCTCTGCAAACCAAGAGGCACCAAGCAGGGAAGTTAATATCAAGGAAGATGGCACTGGAGGGGATTTCTCCCCCCGCCCCCAACAGGAGGGTGGCTGAATTCAGCTGTGCTGTGTGCCAGGGGCCTTGAAACTCTGGCTCACTCCCTTTTCGGAGTTGGCTGCCTGGGCTGGGGGGGGAATGCCACCAGGCCAAATAGCTCGTGCAGGAGAGCAGTTCCTTCTGTGTGACACCCCCTTCCACACCAGAGGGCGCCATCTGGCCCTCCTTTCTCCCTCAGAGAGCAGCCTTTGCAAAACACAAGGCAGGGCAATAAAGGACTCCAGCAATCGCAACCATGGTGGCTGCGATTCAGGACGCGAACTTGCTAATGACGCTTCCCCCCCCCCACAAAAAAAAACCCCCACCATTGCACGCGTGGTGCTTTTGCCCGATGCAAACAAGCGCTGCCGTCTCTCAGCGAAGGCGCGTGAGGCTTTGTGAGTGGGGCGCCGTGGCAATCTGTGCAGCCTTCAGACAGGCACAGGGTCTCTCTGGGTCGGGGAGAGGGAAGGCCAATGCTGGGGAGACCTGGGCTGCAGCCCCAGCTCGGTCGTGAAATGCATCAGGTGGGCCCGAGCCATTCATTCTCTTGTGCCTGGCCTGCTTTGCAGGGCTGTTTTGAGGATAAAATGGAAGAGGGGCGGAGGGAATCACATGCACTATGCCAAGCTCCTGATAGGGAGAGCGAGATTCTAGCCTGAGAGATGATGGGTAAATGTGTAGATGTCTGCGCAAGGGACATAAATGGGCAGTCTTTGCAGTGGAGGACGGTAAGCAGTGGGGTGCCGCAGGGCTCGGTACTGGGTCCCATGCTCTTTAACTTGTTCATAAATGATTTAGAGTTGGGAGTGAGCAGTGAAGTGGCCAAGTTTGCGGATGACACTAAATTGTTCAGGGTGGTGAGAACCAGAGAGGATTGTGAGGAACTCCAAAGGGATCTGTTGTGGCTGGGTGAGTGGGCGTCAACGTGGCAGATGCGGTTCAGTGTGGCCAAGTGCAAAGTAATGCACACTGGGGCCAAGAATTCCAGCTAGAAATACAAGTTGATGGGGTGTGAACTGGCAGAGACTGACCAAGAGAGAGACCTTGGGGTCGTGGTAGATAACTCACTGAAAATGTCAAGACAGTGTGCGTTTGCAATAAAAAAGGCCAACGCCATGCTGGGAATTATTAGGAAGGGAAGTGAAAACAAATCAGCCAGTATCATAATGCCCCTGTATAAATCGATGGTGCGGTCTCATTTGGAGTACTGTGTGCAGTTCTGGTTGCCGCACCTCAAAAAGGATATTATAGCATTGGAGAAAGTCCGGAAAAGGGCAACTAGAATGATTAAAGGGCTGGAACACTTTCCCTATGAAGAAAGGTTGAAACGCTTGGGACTCTTTAGCTTGGAGAAACGTCGACTGCGGGGTGACATGATAGAGGTTTACAAGATAATGTATGGAATGGAGAAAGTAGAGAAAGAAGTACTTTTCTCCCTTTCTCACAATACAAGAACTCGTGGGCATTCGATGAAATTGCTGAGCAGACAGGTTAAAACGGATAAAAGGAAGTACTTCTTCACCCAAAGGGTGATTAACATGTGGAATTTACTGCCACAGGAGGTGGTGGCGGCCACAAGCATAGCCACCTTCAAGAGGGGTTTAGATAAAAATATGGAGCAGAGGTCCATCAGTGGCTATTAGCCACAGTGTGTGTATATAAAAATTTTTTGCCACTGTGTGACACAGAGTGTTGGACTGGATGGGCCATTGGCCTGATCCAACAAGGCTTCTCTTATGTTCTTCTGTGACACAGAGTGTTGGACTGGGTGGGCCATTGGCCTGACCCAACGTGGCTTCTCTTATGTTCTTTTGTGACGCAGAGTGTTGCAGTGGATGGGCCACTGGCCTGATCCAACATGGCTTCTCTTATGTTCTTCTGTGACATAGAGTGTTGGACTGGAGGGGCCATTGGCCTGATCCAACAGGGCTTCTCTTATGTTCTTCTGTGACACAGAGTGTTAGACTGGAGGGGCCATTGGCCTGGATTAACATGGCTTCTCTTATGTTCTTAAGGAAAGAGCCGTAGCTGATGTCGTGCAGTTCCTTCCCCGCCCCCGAGGGCCCCACTGTAGCTGAGCCCTTTCTCGGGCAGAGCTTCCTTCTCGGAGTCTGACCCTGGAGAGTTTGGATGCTGCAGGGCGTCTGGGCTCCCTCCAAAGCCTGCCAGCTGCCCAGGGTCTCGTTTTCCTGTTCCTGACATGCAGCTGAGCTGTGAGGGGGAAGCTCAGAAGATGTTTGGCTTGGGTGGCCAGGTCCAATTCAAGAAATATCTGGGGACTTTGGGGGTGGGGCCAGGGGGCATTGGGGGTGGAGCCAGGAGCAAGGGTGTGACAAGCAGAATGGAGCTCCAAAGGGAGTTCTGGCCATCAGATTTAAGAGACCACACACCTTTTAGAGGCACCTTCTTTTGGGGCTCATAGAATTGGCCCCCTGGTCCAATCTTTTTGAAACTTGGAGGGTGTTTTGAGGAGAGGTACTGCTGCAAATTTGATGCCTTTGCCTCAAAAAACAGCTCTCCCAGAGCCCCAGATACTCACAGTTTGGTGTAGTGGTTTGGTGTAGTGGTTAAGTGTGCCAGTTTGGTGTAGTGGTTAAGTGTGCGGACTCTTATCTGGGAGAACCGGGTTTGACTCCCCACTCCTCCACTTGCAGCTGCTGGAATGGCCTTGGGTCAGCCATAGCTCTGGCAGAGGTTGTCCTTGAAAGGGCAGCTGCTGTGAGAGCCCTCTCCAGCCCCACCCACCTCACAGGGTGTCTGTTGTGGGGGAGGAAGAGAAAGGAGATTGTGAGCCGCTCTGAGACTCTTCGGAGTGGAGGGCGAGATATAAATCCTATATCTTCATCTACCTCACAGGGTGTCTGTTGTGGGGGAGGAAGGGAAAGGAGATTGTGAGCTGCTCTGAGACTCTTCGGAGTGGAGGGCGGGATATAAATCCAATATCTTCATCTTCTTCTTCAAATCAATTCTCCATTCTACCCTGTGGGAGTCGGTCGCCCTAGGGAATCATGGAGTGCCCAGCGGACATTTCCCTCCCACCTCCCACTTTCTGATGACCCTGAAGCGGGGGGGAGGACTTCCAAACCAGGGGATCCCCTTCCCCTACCTGGGATTGGCAACCCTATGTTTGCCAGAAGGAAGGAATGCTGGTTCTTTCCCCCCCTCCCTCCCCGACTACTGCAAGGATGTTTTCCTTGTGAGCAGCTATGCTGGGTGTCCAAGTGGACAACAGTGGCTGGTGGCACTCCCTTTCCCCCCTAGCAAGCCCCGGAGGGCAGCCCTTGAAAGAGGAGCGCAGCATCCGAGCACTGGGCAGGGGCACGCGAGTCCTCCCTGCAGAGCTCGCCCAGCAAGCCCTGCCGGTTTTCTCTGCTCTTCCTGGCACCGCTCGTTGCCTTCAGAAAGCTGCGCCGACGTGACGCTAATGAGGCCACTTCGTGCCTCCCGGAATTGGGTCACACCTACCGGCTGGGGAAACTGAGGCACCAGGCAAGGAAACGGTGGCCTCCGGCTGTCGAGCGGCAGGTGAGAAACACGGAATGGTGACGCTTCGTCCCCGAGAGCTTCAGGCTGTCCTATTCTGACCTTTTGAGGACATATACAAGTGAAATTTATTATTATTTTGAAAAACAGCGGTTTGATGGGACTCAACGTTTGCACATCAAAGAAGTACACAAAGAGCCTGTGTGGTGTACGGGGAAAGAGTGGCAGACCAGGACTAGGGGCAACCCGGGTTCGAATCCCCGCTTCCAACCACGGAAGCTCATTGGGTGACCTTGGGTCTGTCCCAGACTCTCACCTTGCAGGGTGGTGGTTGGGAGAAAATGGAGGAAGGGGGAAGGGTATTCTAAGACCACTTGGAATCCCGACTCTGGGAAGGAACAGTAGGAAAGAAATAAAAGCAAATGCAGTATCCAAGTTCCAGCTGTTAGAAGGAGTTGAAATCTATTTTGGGGGGGGGCAGATGTGCTTTTAATACTGCAGCCCTGAGCCCATGCTCCTTTCAGGACTGCCTCACAGGGGTGTTTGACAGACTCCTTTTTGGTGTAGTGGTTAAGTGTGCAGACACATACCTGGGAGAAAAATTCAGTTCCCCACTCCTCCGCTTGCAGCCGCTGGAATGGGCCTTAGGTCAGCCATAGCTCTCGCAGGAGTTGTCCTTGAAAGGGCAGCTGCTGTGAGAGCCTTCTCAGCCCCACCCACCTCACAGGGTGTCTGTTGTGGGGGGAGAAGATAGAGGAGATTGTGAGCCACTCTGAGACTCTGCTTCAGAGAGAAGGGCGGGTTCTTCTTCTTCTTGCAAGTTGTCACCAGCGAGGATCAGCGCTTGCAGTGTGCAGAAAGCTCTCTCTCCTTACCTCGGATTGGTTGGCTGAGGTCAATCGGTGCAAGTGAGGCTCTCTGGGCATGCCCAGAAGCACTCTGTCCTTCTGTATTGCTTCACACATTCCATATACCACTCAGCTGTCGTGTTCTGCATTATTGTCGTAGCCTTCTGAGGCCAGGCGAGCGCAGCCAAAGCCCGGCGAGCCATTTTGGACTCTCGGGGCCTGCCAGAAAATATGGAGAGCTTGAAGGATCTGGCCAGCCTCCAGCTGATGTTCCCGAGCCCTCGCTCTGGCTGCCGTCCCGCCCCGTCGGCGTCTTTCGGTTCTGCTTGCCGAGAGGGAAGCCAAGAGCCTCCCCCCCCCCCTTTATTTTTTTTTGGAAGCGGAGCCCAACTTCTCCTGTGAGAAGCAATTCTTTCCTCTGGAGCTTTATGCAATTAAAGAAAGAAAGAAAGAAATCAAATTGGCCAAGCACCCCTCCCTCTGCTCCCGCTCCGTGATTGGCCTATAATTGCAGGTTTATCGCCTGTACAGCGATTGTGTAATGACGTGTTTGCAAATTAATTTTTATGGCTCATGCTATTAGCATATACGGTAGAGGAGGGGTTAGTATTAATTACCACCGTTGTTAGGGCAATCCTGGCAAATTAAAAACCTATAAAAGAATGACAGTTGGACACACAGAGCGGAAGGGGGGAGGACATGTGATTGGCGGTGGCTGTGTGGGCAGTACTTCCAATGCAGGTGACGGCAGAGCCCAGGTTGTGCTCTGGTTGTCTGGCCCTCCTGTCTCCCTGCTCATCACCTGGATTACTTGGACCGGCCTCAAGAGGTCCACATGGCGCTGGACTGGCTAAACCCGTGCCCGAACCTTGCAGAAGGCCTCCTGTTGGCATTTCTTTGCCCAATAGCAGATTCTAAGGGCAGGCATTGGGGATGCCAACCTCCAGGAAGTGGTTTAAGATCTCCTGGGATTAAAACCAGTCTCCAGACTGCAAAGGTCACTTCCCTTGGTGAAAACGGCTGCTTTGGAAGGCAGACTCTAGGGCAGGGGGTGTTGAACTCATTGGTTACGAGGGCTGGATCTGACATAAATGAGACCTTGATTTGGTAGCAGAAATATAAACTTTGTAAAGGACACAGACAAACACAAAGATTTAAAAAAAGAAAACACATGCACTCATTGGTCTTAAAGGTGCTTTCTTTGTATTTCTCCCATGGGATCCAGAGAACTGGGCAAAGGAAGCTCTGGCTCTTTCCCCTCCCTCCCCAGGGGACCAGGAGGAGATGGAGCCTCAGCCAATAGAAGGAAAAGAGGCTTGGCTCAGTAGCTCTGCTGTGCAACTGAGAGAGCTTGGCAAAGCAAGCACCGCCTCCCCCTCTTCCCCCCTCCCTGGGAGAAGCTTCAGCCAATGGAGAAAACAGAGGCTTTGCTCTTTAGCTCCTGTGTGATTGAGCAAGCCTAGCAAAGCAAGCTGTTATGCTGAAGGAAGCAAGAGAGAGGGAGAAGGAAGCAGATGACAGCCAGTTGCTCGGGGGCCTGAATCTGGGGGGGCCTGATTCAGCCCCTGGGCCGCATGTTTGACACCCCTGCTCTAGGGCATTATACCCTTCTGATGTCCCATCCCTCCTTACACTTCTCAGGCTCCATGCCCCAAACCTCCTGGTATTTCCCAACTCAGATATGGGAACTGCAGCAGGTCTCCTTTTGCTCTGACCCAGTGGTGCCGGGGTACATGTGGAAAATCCAGAGCATATATAGAATCAAGAGCTGCCTCGGCTTTTTTTGGAGTGGGAACTCCTCTGCATATTAGGCCACACCCCTCTGATGTAGCCAATCCTCCTGGAGCTTCCAGTAGGCCCTGTGCTAAGAGCCCTGTAAGGAATTCTAGCAGGATCTCCTCTGCATATTAGGCCACACCCCTCTGATGTAGCCAATCCTCCTGGAGCTTCCAGTAGGCCCTGCGCTAAGAGCCCTGTAAGGAATTCTAGCAGGATCTCCTCTGCATATTAGGCCACACCCCTCTGATGTAGCCAGTCCTCCTGGAGCTTACAGTAGGCCCTGCGCTAAGAGCCCTGTAAGGAATTCTAGCGGGACCTCCTTTGCATATTAGGCCACACCCCTCTGATGTAGCCAATCCTCCTGGAGCTTCCAGTAGGCCCTGCGCTAAGAGCCCTGTAAGGAATTCTAGCAGGATCTCCTCTGCATATTAGGCCACACCCCTCTGATGTAGCCAATCCTCCTGGAGCTTCCAGTAGGCCCTGCGCTAAGAGCCCTGTAAGGAATTCTAGCAGGATCTCCTCTGCATATTAGGCCACACCCCTCTGATGTAGCCAGTCCTCCTGGAGCTTACAGTAGGCCCTGCGCTAAGAGCCCTGTAAGGAATTCTAGCGGGACCTCCTTTGCATATTAGGCCACACCCCTCTGATGTAGCCAATCCTCCTGGAGCTTACAGTAGGCCCTGCGCTAAGAGCCCTGTAAGCTCTAGGAGGATTGGCTTCATCAGGGGTGTGAGCCCCAATATGCAAAGGAGTTGCTACAAAAAAAGCCCTGGGCCACACAAGCTGCAAATTAAGATATCAAAATGGGCGTTTGAGAAAGAACTTGGCTGGATTTTTCAGTTGACTTACGAGGAAGCTGCAGGAGCAGCGGAACGCAATCAAATCCGGGGTTTGCGTGAAGGCTAGAATTTGTCCTTCAGAAGTCAACAAACAACAGAGGGACTCCTGTGGAACTTTATTTTTGAGTCATTGTACTCATTTTGAAAACTCTGTGACTGTGTGGGGTCCTCCTTGGAATATTGTTTTGAGACTGTTGTTTTCTATTTCTATTTATACTGTATGAATGTATGCCCACTGTTGTAGGCTGTTCATTTCATTATAATAGAACTTTATTTACACCAGTTAAGAGTATTTGTGCACAATATTTTGTATTTTTGTATTTTTGTGTCCCATGAGGCACAGCTGGTTGGCCTGCAATGGATATCCAGCTTGTAGCTCACAGCCTGGAGGATGTTGGCTCCGGAGCTACGTATCTTGCTCCTTCAAGGTCTGCTTTTGGGGGTTGTGTGAGCTTCATCTTTCGTCTTCTCACGCAGCCCCACGTCAGAACTGCGCCAGTGCAGGCCGGCAGACATTTTCTTTCTAGCTTAAAAAACTCTATAAAAGGGGGGGTACCCCACCCCTTCCGGAGCTGGCGCATGTGCGGGATTCCGGCCCAATGTGGCTGACCGTTTATCTCTTTGGTCAGAACTTAATGTTTCCATGGGGTGTCCCTGTTCCAGTGTCACTTTCTGCAGCGGCGCTTGCGGGGGTCTTTTTGTAGCAGGAACTCCTTTGCATATTAGGCCGCACCCCCCTGGTGTAGCCAATCCTCCAAGAGCTTACAGGGTTCTTAGTGCCAGGCCTACTGTAAGCTTCAGGGAGATTGGCTACATCAGGGGAGTGGCCTAATATGCAAAGGAGTTCCTGCTACAAGAAGAGCCCTGCCGCTTGTTAGTTCTGTGTCAGCCTGGGGGCTAGGAGAACCTTTCCTCTATTAGCCAGGAGCCCTTTTTCATGAGAGTTTTAGCTTTGCTTTTGATTCCGTCTGCACAGCCAATCGCCTGAATTCATACCTCGACTTTAAAAAAAAAATCGGGTTATTCTTTGTGGTGTTATCCACCCAACTTTCCTGGTTTACACATTACTGAAGCATTACCTGTACGCTCTCACAAGAATCACCATGAACACCTTTAAATTACGACTTTGAAACTGCCAAGCTTACCTGTTCCCGATATTGTACTCCAACGGCATCCGTTCTCTGCTGTTAATTTTGGGTTAACAAGAGATCATTAGGGAATTTGCCACGGTAAAATGAAGCACTGGGCGGATTTTCTGGAAAGTGTCCCGTTTTGGGAAGTTTCCCAGTCCAAACCGTTCCACCCAGGTGCTTTCTTTCAAATTCAGAGGATTGTCTTGCAGGGGTATGTGCTCTCTGGATCGTTTCAGGTTCTGGTGAAGGAAACCCGCGCTCTGGAAGCAGGATGAATTCACCCTTAAGGCGCTACAGAGACCAGCAGTGCTGCCATAACAGCACTTTCCTGGGAGTAAGTCTCTTTGAGTAGACCTACTTGAATGCCCTGTTCCTCCATGGAGCATTAGCTCAGGGAACTCAGGGGTTGACTGGCCACATTTGAGTCAGGAAGGACGTTTCCATAGGGAGAATTGGCTGCTTTATATTTGTGTGCGGCTTGGCTCACTAGCTTTAAGTCCCAGCCGTTTGCTCAGGGTGCATCTGGGTTCCTGCTGGCTTTGGACTGGCCCAAGGAGGGTCCAAGGTTTACATGAGTTGAGCAATTGCTGAAGTTGGATCTGATCTAACAATCAAGCTTCAGATAGGTTTTGGAAGTGTAAGACGTGAAGGTTCTTTCTACCATATGTGGCGGACTTGCGAAAAGGCGAAACAATTTTGACAAAAGATTTCGAGAATCTTGGGCTATAATATCAAGAGATGTATTTCTGGTGGGATTACAAATGGAAAGCTTTCCGAAGCGAGACAGAGTACATTGTTGTGGTATTTGCTTTCAGCTGCGAGGACTTTGTATGCGCAAATGTGGAAGCAAGATAAAATACCAGAGACTGGATCTTAAAAGTGCTACACTGGAGTGAAATAGATAAGCTTACTAGAATCCTGAAAGAATGTAATTCAGGGAACTTTAAAAAGGACTGGGAGAAATCTCAAAAATATATTGAACAATGGAAAGTGAAGAGACACTTAGTGATTTTTGATAACATTAACTGAAGTTTTACTGAGAAGATAAAGCTGCAGATGAATTTTGTTTTAATATGTAATCTAGCAGAAGATTAGATGATGAGATAAATAGAGGGTTAATCATAATAGCAATTATTACATAGTCTTGGTTCATACTGTGGTAAGGTAAATGTAATTTTTAGTGAAGATGCTATAATTGCGAATTTTACCTTTATTTTCTTCTTAATTGTTTTGAATACCGGCAGAGGTCATGAAACAGAAGAGGGGGGAGGAGTAGGGAGTTTTGTAGTGTATTGGTTAATATCTTTAACAACAACAACAACAACAAAATTTTATTTGTATCCCGCCCTCCCCGCCGGAGCAGGCTCAGGACGGCTGACAGGATCAATTCAAATTTCAATTATACAAGGAAAAACAAAGAAAACAAAATTACATTTAAACATTGAACATTAAAATTCTGGTTAAGTTTAAAAATTAATTAAATTAAATTGATAAAAGTGCTAATGCTATTTGTTCTTTTGTGATGGCGGTTATCATTAGCAATTTCTTTCTTCATCAGCGAAAGCCAGTCGGAAGAGGAAGGTCTTGCAGGCCCTGCGGAATTGTTCAAGATCCCGCAGGGCCCGCATTTCCTCTGGGAGTTGGTTCCATAGGCTCGGGGCTACAGAGGAGAAGGCCCGGTTACGAGTGCTTTGCAGCTTCACCTCTCTCGGTCCGGGAGTAGTCAACAAGTTTTTCCCGGCTGACCTCAGTGCTCTCTGGGGTTCGTATGGGGAGAGACGGTCCCTAAGGTAGACAGGTCCTTGACCATATAGGGCTTTAAAGGTAATGACCAGCACTTTGTAACGAACCCCGTATATAACTGGCAGCCAGTGCAGCTCGCGCAGTCCAGGCTGTGTGTGCTCCCATTTAGGAAGCCCCAACAACACTTTAGCCGCTGCGTTCTGCACCAGCTGCAGCTTCCGGGTTCGGCACAGAGGCAGCCCCATGTAGAGGGCATTACAGTAATCCAGTCTCGAGGTGACCGTTGCGTGAAGTACTGTTGCCAGATCTTGGCGCTATAGGAAGGGAGCCAACTGCTTTGCCCGCCTTAGGTGGAAAAAGGCTGACTTGGCAGTGGCTGCAATCTGGGCCTCCATTGATAATGAAGGCTCCAGTAAAACTCCCAGACTCCTAACCCGGTGTATGTTTAAGTGTATGTTTGATGAATATTTTTCAATATATTGCAAAACAATCAAATTGGTTTACACTGAAGTTGGATCTGATCTGTGCAGGTGGGTGCAGACGAATAGGTGTGTTTGTGCGTGGCCGCAAAATTAAACTGGAGTCCAAAGGCGCATCTTAAAGACAAAATTCATTCCCGACGAAGTGCTCGTGAATCAGAGTTGCCTTCTTCTGCAAAGGCATTGGGAGGATGAAATAAGCTGCTTGAACAAATTTTGTTAGCCTTTCAGGTTCCTCTCTTTTAATCCGGACAAATAGGCTTTGCAGGTTTTCAAGACACTACAGAAACTTGCAAAGCCTGTGAGCAGAGGCAAAAGTGGGGTTGAACGCAGCGGGGGAGCAGTCCTTGATTCTCATCCTTTCCGCCTGCATTGCTGATTGCAAAAAGTCTCCCACCCAGAGGGGGGTGGGTGGGTAGGATGCTGTTGCGATGCTGTTTTCAGGACCTTTCCCTTGCTGGTGCTCTGCTGAGATGATCTGACAGTGATGTATGGGCAGGCGGTGGCTTGCAGGGAGTTGCGGACATGCTCTAATTGCAGGATACGCTCCCCCGAAGGGAGATTTTCATGCACAGAAGCAGGCAATTTGTGTTGTGTTTCTTGCCCACATGCAGAGCGTGGGAGGCGGGGGCTGACCTGAGTGGCGGGCAGGCTCCGTTGTGCTTGTGGCACCCCCTCCTTTACAAGGTTGCCCTTTTTGAGCTGTTTGGAGAGCCGGTCGTTATCAGCACCGGATGTGGGTTATTTTTGCAGTGAAGAGATATCACACATTTTGCCTCCTTGAACTTGAGTATTTAGAACAGGGAAAGAGGTTTGATGTGGGGAGTGGAGAGGAAGAGCCGGGGGAGTGGAGAAGGAATCGATGGGGATTAATCTTCCTCGCTCATTCCCCGGTGCAAAGGTGGCCACTCGCCTGCAAGTCGGGCTTCCTGGGTGCCATTGCGAGATTCGTATCTGGTGATGGTGAGCTCTGTGAAACTCAGAAGCTTGCCTGTTCCCACACCCTACTTATAAGATGCAGTTTCACACAGAGCTTGATTGATACAGAAGCTGGAAACTAGACCGGCTCTAGAGGTGCCCTGCTTGGTCTGTTCCATTGCAATTTGGTCAGAACAGAGGGGAGCCGGTGAAAGCTGCGGTACTGTGTGCATACTTACCTGAGAGTAGGCCTTTGAGAAGACTCTGGGGCTGGCATCCCAACACATAGAGAGTTCAAAAGCAAAAGCCTGGTAATACCTGTTATGAAAACTGAAGAAAATCTCAGAGAACGGCATGCAGACTTTCATGTTCCAAAGGACTTTTCATCAGTTAAAAACAAAAGGGAGGGAGGGAAGAAGATATCACAGGGCAGATGATGCTGTTGCAGAATTATTTGCATGCATTTATGCAGCAGGATATCACTGCATTAGCAGTTTCTAAATAACACTATGCGTGTGTGTATCAGGAAACTGGATTTGCACTTTGGTACATGTGAAGAAGGGAACACTGACTCAAGAAAACTTACGCTAGAATAAAATTTAAGGTGCCTCTAAGCTCCTGTTTTCTCTCTATCCTATGTTCCCAGAGGCCTCAACAGTGAAAAGCTTGGAGCTGCTAAGAAACCTTTCCTTCTGGAATCTGTAGATTAATACTTTCTGTGTATCTTCCACATTTCCAGCATTGTTAATGGATTGGGGGGGTGGGGTGTTTAACCTGACCTCCCAGGTGAAGTCTGTGTCCTGGTTTGTGCGCGCTTTGGGCAAATCCAGATATATTTGGTGCTTTTGCTTTGAACAGGGGGTCTGGACCCCAAAGTGGGTTGTATTGCTGGGAGAAGAGAGGAGGGAGAAGAAGGGAGAGCTTTGAGAGGAGGTTTCTGGGAGGTTTAGTGGCAGCTTTGGGTTTGCCCCTGCATAATGCATGAAACGGCCATGAAATACAGCATATCGCTCAAGCAGGCGATGTGTCTATAAAGACTAAACGAGGGAAATAAAGTATGAACTTGCTCGCTGCCGTCTGATGTAAAATTTCTCTGCGTTTTATTATGCAGAGGAGGGGATTAGGCATGGAATGACTTGCAAGGGGACCCTTGAGTTTAGAAGTGGGTCCCGCACTTCATACAGTGGGGAAGGTGGTGGCTAGCCGATGACCAGCGGAGAGCGAACATCCCGACAGCTGCCCATTCTCTCTCAGGCTGTCCAACCCCACAGGGTTGTTGTGAGGGTTTGAACTAGAAAGGGGGGGGGGTGCGATAGATGTCTTTGGAGGAAGGGGGGGCTTAATGTGCAAGGGACGGGTGAATGAATGGCGGCAGGCATTCCCCAGAGGCCGCTTTGATAGCCACACCTGGATGATCTTGCCCCCAACGCCCCGAGTTCAAGTCCACCAGCCCGCAGTTTGTGTTGAAGCTTGTCATGCGATGCAACCCCTTTTCTGGTTTGGTTGCAGGGGGCGGATTCGGCTAATGAGAGGAAGAGCTGGCGGGGGGGGGGGGGCTCATCTCCCTTCTCTGGCACTCTCTGGAACCCCCACCCATAGTGAACTGTGGTCTTGCTCTTAGGGTCAGTATTTTTGGGGAGGTCAAAAGAAGTCCCCCTCTTTGAAATGAGGGACCCAAGCAGCTTTTGTGCGTGTTTTAGGGGGGGGGGGGGCTTGTTAATTATTTTTCCTGGACAAACAGCTGTTGTGCATGGAGCCCGGGGGAGGGGGGGGGGAGAAACAGGCAGAGAAAGCTTGGGGGGGGGGGCTGTGCGGCCGCTGAGAGGAGCAAGCCTTGTTTGCAAAAGCTCCCCCAGCCCCCCTCCCCGCTTGTTTCCCGGGGGGGGGAGAGGAAGCCCTGGACGACCAGGAGGGGGAAACCGCCGACCCGGCACCGCTGAGCCTCTTCTCCCCCCCCCCTCCCAAAAAAGCAAAGCGCCCCCGCGAGAGCTGCAGCCCGGTGTGCGAGGGGCGACCCCCAACCGGGGCGGGGGGGGGGAGGCGGCGGGAGCAGATGCCCGGCGATCCTCTCTCCCCCCCCCCCCCTTTCATTACGGGAGACAAATCTGCTGTCAGCCGGCCAGATTTCCAATTTACCGATAATGAGGCTTGCATGAAAATTGATCGGGGCGGGGGGGGGGGCCGAAGCGGCTCGGCTTCCTCCGCCTTTGCCAGTCGCCGCCGCCGGAGCTGCCCTTTGCCAGCCTGCCCGGGTGCGCCTCTCCTTCGGCCGGCTCCTGCCCCCCCCCTCCCGTCCATCCGCCCTGGAGGAGAGGACCGAGCAGCCGCCCCCCCCCCCGAGAGCCCGCCGCCGCCCCCCCCCCGGCGCCTGGCACCCGACCCGCTTAAGCGCCTCCAGGATCTCGCCCTCCGCTTGCGCTTCTCGGCTGCATCGCCGCCTCTCCCGCCCGCCCTCTCTCTCCACCCCCTTTCCCCTTTTGTGAAGCCGGTAGCTAAGGGGGAAGGCAAAACAAAGCCCCATTTCTGCTTGACAACCGGAGGAGCCGGACCCCCCCCCCTCCTCCTTCCTCCTTCCCTTGCTTCGCCTTCTGACAACTCCACCTCTCCGCCTCCCCCCCCCCACCACCCCGCCCGGGTTTTCATGTGATGCTGAACATAGGAAGCCTCATTGAAAACAAACCCATTGACTCTCTCTTCCACCCCCCCCCCCCCGCTCCACCCTTGACATTCAAGTGGCTGAATGGGGGGAGGCAAAAAAGAGCTTCCAGCAGGTCTTGGGGGGGGCGCGAGTCGCTTCCCCTCCCCTTTCCTTGGGCGCTCGCTGGCTCCAAATGAGTAATCCCTAAAGGAGGTTCTTTAAATTATTTTTTTTTAAAAGACAGAAAGAGGGAGAAGAGGAGGAGGCGGAAGAAAGAGAGAGAGAGAGAGAGAGGAAGGCGCCCCAACCTTCTTTTTCACGGCTGTGCGGTGGGTCTCTTTGGCTTTCACTGGACTCCAAAGGCAAGCAGGGGGGAGAGGCGCCCAAAGGAGGGGAAGGCACCCAACGACATGCAAGGCGCGGCGGGGCTTTGACGGAGCGGCTTTGGGCAGCTGAGACCCCAGGGTGACCACAGAAGCCCCCCACACACACCTTTTCCACCACCGACCGTTTTTCTTTCTTCTCGCTTTGTCGATTCAGACCCAACTTTTCATGTGCGTATATTTTTTGGTCAAACCGCCGCGTGGCTGGCTGCTCTAGTTTTTCCTTCTCCTGCCCAATTCGGCCAGACTGGGTTTTTTGTTTCCTTTCTCTTTTCCCCCTCTGGATGCCTTGGAACTGGGAGAGAAAACATGTTTGGATTGAAACCGCCTCTCTATTTCTTGCCAGGTAAGGTCACTCTCGGAGCTGTCCCTCTTCCTGCCTTCCTTTCTTTTATTTTCGGGTTAGTTTTGCAGCGACACAGGAACTGCAAAAAAAAAGGTCGGCGGGGAGCTCAAAGGAACTCTGTAAGATGCGCTGGTCCCAGTTGTGTTTCTCTCCTTTCTAAGAGGAGCACTGTTTGGGTTCGGTCAGGTGTGTCAGGGGAACTCCGGGGCCAAAGCAAGAATGGAAGGGAAATGGGTACAAATGGCCTCTGTAGAACGCTTGGGGCTGGATGTTGCAGGAGGGTAAGAAGGTGTGGGGTTTCCTCACATTGCCGGAGTTGGCCCCAGCATCGACATGGAGGTGCACTTCCGCAGCCCCCCCCCCCCCCCGTTTCACTTGGGAACTCCCCTAGGTTTTATCTGAGGCAGAGGGGTGCTGTGGAGCTGGTGAAATGATGAAGAGACGAGAATTGTATTTGCACACTTGACAGATGGCTGTTCGACATGCTATGAAAGAATCAGGGGTGGTTGCCCTGGGGCTAATGGGGTTGCTTGTGGGGGTAACTCCGGGGTGAGCTGGAGAGGTTGGTGTGGGATTGCTGGGGGGGGGGGGAGTAAACCCAGAGCAAGTCCAAGGTCCTCCCCCTTACCCATGTCTTTCCCCTCCTCTTCCCATCCCTCCGTCACCCTGGCGCAGCCTTTCCTTTCTGAAAGCCATGTGCAACTTGAGTGCGCGTCGGGTTCCGCCCGGCCCTTGGGGTGTATAGCGTATCTCACTCCTTTTGTCCACCCTGCTTGGCTCGCTAAGTGGCGAGTCTTGTTTTATTTAGCAGCGAACGGCAAAAGCACTTAAGTAATCTAAGGTGAATTAAGAAGCGTGGTGTGAAGTTACTTTCGAGTTGGTGCCTAATATTGTTTCACGGATGAGTGAGCTCTGATCATGTAGCAGACAGACCCAAAGTGGCGACTGCCAGTCTCCCGCCTCTCCACCCCCTCCTCCCCTTCTCCGTTGCTTTTGTATTTATTTATTTTTTTGCCTTCCCTACAGGTTTTTATTTGGGGAAGGGGGCAGGCGCTGCCTGGGGTTTGCTATTGGGGACCTCACTCTTCTGGGTTTTCAGCTGAAACAGCGCACCAAGAAACCTCTGTGTGTGTGTGTGTATGTGTGGGGCTGTGTGCGGCTGGCAACGTGTGGGGCATGAACAGTTGTTTTCCACTATCGGGTCTTGTGTCTCAATTTCGGCGCGCACCCCCCAGCGCTAATTTGCCCGTCTTTGAAAGGCAACCCGGAAAAGAACACGAAGGAGATGGAGGGACTGGTAAATTGTCCTCTCTTCCCCCCGTCCGCTTTGATACTTGGTTACTCAGCTGGCCCACCTGGGTGGACATGAATCACTCAGGGTGCACCTGAGGTTCTCCTGGCGGCTCGTGACTCTTCCTGCTCACCTGTGGTTTCAGCTGAGGGGGAGAAAGGAAGGATCGAGTCCCCTGAGGCCCCTGTGTCATCTTGACACCAGTGGCGGTTTTCTGAACTTTGGCTGATTGTGAAGTCTTGGCTTCAGGAAATGGGTTTTTCGTGTGGCAGTTAGTTACAGGAATAACCTCTCTCTTTCTCTCTCTAAATTTGCCTCTGATCTAATGCAAGATTTCCAAAATGGTGACTGTGAGGGTGAAGCTGGCTCAATGGGCAATGTTGAAAAACTGGGCCTCTCAGTGAAGGCCGCAAGGGCTGTGTGGCTTTGGCCCCCGTAAGACTTGTCATGGGAACCGATCGGCTCTGTTTTTCCACATACGATAGCATACAAAAAGTCCAGTTTGGTGCAAAATCTCCCAAGCTTAAACGGGGGGAGAGTTGCTCTTGGTAGGGCATGGGATGTAGTTAGCCACGTTTGTGGCATTGTGAGGCGCAAGCGGACTGAGCTGGGATTGAGGTTCCTGGTGAGGCAAAGAGAGAGCGGGTATTCTATGCCAGGGGTAGAACAGGGTTCAACTCACAGCCTTCCGTTCATTTGTGCAGTTGTCGTTGATCGGAAACCGAGTGGCCCCCATGTGCGTTGCAGGGGGAGAACACACCATGGACTCTGGGTTAGTCTGCTCATGTTCAGCATTTGCCCTTTGGAGTACTGGATTTGGATGATCTGGGGCAACGTCCAGTGAATGACTGCCACCTGAGTCACAGTACATGCGCATGTGTTGGTGAGCATGCGGATGTGTTGGTGAGCACACCCTGCGCATGTGTTGGTGAGCGTGCTTTGACTGCCACCGGAGTCACAGTACATGCGCATGTGTAGGTGAGCATGCGGATGTGTTGGTGAGCACACCCTGCGCATGTGTTGGTGAGCGTGCTTTGACTTCCCTCTTGCAGTTGTTCAAGGCTGGCCTGCTCTGGTGGGACTCTCTTGGGAGAGATTTCCTCAGCTGAGACACCATGAATGAGAAGGTTGTGGACGTCCTCGCCTTTGTGGATTTTTCCAACAGGCTCGTGGACTGCAGAGCTGAGCGTTCCTGTGTATCTTTTAATGGTGTCGTTCACCTCACCCCCCTCTTATAGTCTGAAATACGTCTGCTGTGTGAAGTTTAAATGGAGTTGTGCTCCAATTGGATAATAAAGCGGGATGTAATTTTTCTCAAATAACAGATGATAATAATTTGGCTGTCATTGGCTGAAAGGGGCCCGGAAGAGTTCCGGACCGATTTGACTGAAATTGGATTCCGCAGCAGCCTTCGGTCTAGAGTCTTCATTAAGAGGGAGAGAGATTCAATGAGGCTACGAGAACGTGGCTTAAAATGTGGTTTTTGCAATTGAGGCTTAAAGCGTAGCGTTAAGCCGGACTTGCTGTGGGGAACCTGAAATTGAATTGCAGGCGCGAAGCAGAGGGAGTTTGGGGTGTTCCCTTTTGAGGAAGGAGAGGTGTGTCAAGGATGGAGTCCGTGATTGTGTTTGAGGAACAGAATGTTGCACTACTGACTGGCTGTTGTGACTGTAGGGCAAAGAGCCCAAAAGGAGTGGGCCAGTATGGTGTAGTAGCAGGGCTTTTTTGTAGCAGGAACTCCTTTGCATATTAGGCCACACTCCTGTGATGTAGCCTATCCTCCAAGAGCTTACAGTAGGCTTTGTACTAAGAGCCCTGTAAGCTCTTGGAGGATTGGCTACATCACAGGGGTGTGGTCTGATAGGCAAAGGAGTTCCTGCTACAAAAAAAAAAGGCCCTGTTAGTAGTTAGACTAGGATCTGTGAAATCCAGATTTGAGTCTCCACATTTGCCGTGGAGGGCTGCTGAGCGACTTCGGGCCAGTCACAGACTCTTACCCTAACCTAACGCCCAGGGTGGTTGTGAGGGGTAAAATGGGGACGATGGGAATGAGGGGGGGAGAGCTGATTTGGCTTCCCATTGGGGGAGAACGCAGGTTATAAATGAAGCACAGGGTGCTTGAATAGGTTTCTGAAGGTTGCGCATTTTGAGCTGGGCTCATATTTGCGCATTGGGCTGAAGAACACAAGAGCCGGCTCGGTGGGATGTCGACTGTGTTGCTCTCTCCTTCTCTAGGGAAATCTTGCAGCTAAGCTTACAGAAGATACTGGGCCTTGGTGTTTATTTTTTATTTTTTGCTCGTCCACATCTCTCCCTCCCCACCACCTATTTTAATCATTTGCAACACACTGGGGGAGGAGAAAAGCCTTCATTCTAGTTCCCCTTCCTGTTCTCTTGAAAGTGACTCTCAGATGCCACCAGCCCCACGGGCTGCACATTCCCCCATCCAGATGGGTCGGAAAGTCCACTGTTGGCAGGAGAAAATCCATTGCCAAGCCACCCCCAGCCCCATCAGGTTTAATTGGAAGAGTTGCATGTCTCCCCATGCTCTTCCTCCAGAAGCTGTCGATCTGGCCGTGGGATTCAGAGTTGCTGCGTTTCCTCCCATTTTTGCCTTCTGGGAAAGCTCTCAGGGTTCGTTCCAGCTGACTAGGGAGGAAGACAGATGCGCATTCCCTCTTGAGAATAACTGGCGGAGTTTGATGGGTGAGCTCTTGGCCTGGGAGAGGATGCGCATCACTGGAGGAATGACGAGGCGGCACCACTTGGCTGCTCAGGAGCCCGATTCTGGCTTGGCCCACCAATGATCCAGGGGGGGCAGTTGAAAGCGGCCCCCATCTGTTTTGCTCTGTCTCCTGCCGGGGTTCCCCTCTTGGAGGAAGGATTTAGGAGATGACCTTCACCTTGGAAACCCACACAGACAATCCTCCGGAAGTCATTAGGGAGACAGGAGGCTAGTTTTGCTGTGTTGAACTGCTGCGCAAAGTCCGCGTGGGATGCACAGCCATGGCACCGCTGGGTGGGTCTCCCAAACTGGCCGTGCATCCACTCACAGTGGGTGGTCAGCCGATCAGAGCTTATTGTTGAAATGTCCACAGCTGAATTTAAACCGGTGAAACAGCAGCGAAACCACAACTCTCCCGAAGACGCGGGCCTGCAGTGCTGATTGGCCTGTGTGCCTTATCAGTTGGAAATCTTTTCATCTATTTTTAAACCATGCCGCTGATTAGTCAGACAGCAGTTTTGTAATGAAATGGTGAATTATCTTTTTTGGAAGAAAAAAAAAACCCAACACAGCGCTTAGCTGAGGCACCCCCTTTTTAAAGTCGCACTCAAGAGACCGCCTCTTCCAGAGGGGCAGATAATAGCGGCAGATGTTGCCGAAAAGCTTAGGGAACTTACTCCGCCCCCCCCCCTCTTTCAGTTTACCTTCACCTTGGTGATTGTCTTGTTTTTTCTTGATCGGGCAACTGGCCTGCCAAAATCACCGATTATTTATTGACTTCATCGATAATCCCACCTTTCTCCTCAACAGGGACCTCAAGTGGAGGGACGGTGGCTCAGCGGTACAGCATTTGCTTGGGAAGCAGAAGGTCTCAGGTTCAATCCCCGGCATCTCCAACTCAAAAGGGTCCAGGCAAGTAGGTGTGAAAAACCTCAGCTTGAGACCCTGGAGAGCCGCTGCCAGTCTGAGTAGACAGTACTGACTTTGATGGACCCAGGAGGGTCTGATTCAGTAGAAGGCAGCTTCGTATGTATGTGTGTTCAAGTGGCTGTTGCCCTCCCCTTCTCTTCCCAACAGCCCTGTGGGGTAGGCTAAACTGACAGTTCGTGACTGACCTCAGGTCACCCAGCAAGGTTCCATGGCAGAGTGGGGGAATATGAACCCGTCTCATAGTGCATAGTCCAACCCTCCCACCCCCACTCTTTGGCGGGCAGAGTCGATCAGGTGTGCTTGTCGGGATTGTCTACGAACCATCTGGCTGGATCAGCGCATAGGGAGAGGCAGATTTTTTTTGTGGGGTGGGGGTTGTTGCATTTGTTGAGGAAGGAGAGTAGCCAAGAGCTGCCTTTGTTTCGGGGGCTCGCTTTCCCCTGGGCCACATTGACATTTGCGTAAAAATTAGGTGGGCGAAGCCAGTTTGGGGAGGTTTGCTTCCGTGGGGACCACTTGTGGCCGGTCCCCCAGAGCGCTTGTTGGAGCCTTGCTGTGAAAAAGCTTCTTTGGGGGGATTTCTCATACCGCTGGTGCCGATCTGGACCCCCCCCCCCCCCCGCCTTGGCATCTCGTCTTCTTGCTCCTTGGAGACGACAGAAGCGCAGTTTGCATGGTGTCTGTGGGTTTCTTCCTTTCTTTTTTCGTTTGGCCTCATCTCCTGATGCCTCCTCTGGAAATCGATAAGGGCTATGTGAAGCCTCCCTGCTTTTGTCCTGTGGAAACAGGCCGGGGAGACCCTGGAGACGTCCCTCGGCAGATGCAAGGAAGATTCCCCCCCTCCCTTTTTTTATTGGCATGGCCCAATCAAGAAGGATTTACTTACGGTGCCTCCTGTCGTGTGAAACTTCTCTGTTTTACTGTAATTGCCAAAGCTCTAATTCCTGCTCCCAGTAAAAATCAACCAGCATTTAATCTAGGGACGGGTACGGCAGGCAGAGGCAGTAAGCATCCAGGGGATGATGGAAGGCCAAATCCGTCTCCAGTCTCATTCCCAAAGGCGCTAATGTATTCCTCCTCCCTCTTCAAAGTCAGGGGTTTTCTCTCCCCCCCACCTCCTTCTCTGGGCATCCATCAGGTGGTCTCTTTTCTTCCCTGGAAGCACCACGGAGGGGAGGCGAGGGGGGGAGGGGGGGGAGGCGAAGCATTCAAGTGTCACGCCGCAAGATCCGAAGCAATTAAGGAAAATTATGTGTGGATGCTTCCAGCCGCTGTCAAACACTGAAATTATTGTGCACAACCATTCCGGGCTACGGGGGGATGTTAGAAATGCTAATCGCGCAGGTAGGGTCGCAGCAGATAGAAATTTCAACCTTCTTCGGAAATAGATTTACCCGAGGATGGAAGGAAGGCGCCGCGCCGGGTGGCCTAGGAGCTCTTGCTCCACTGGGCAGTGGCTTCTTAGGCAGGGCTGGCTTCTCCTGGCTGGTTCTTTCTCCCTCTGCCCTAACCCCCGTGCCCCAGGACAGTGGGGGGGGGGTCAGGAGAGTCTAGAGGGGGGCAACTTTGATGTCTCTCTGTTGATTTTTGGAGCAGTGGGAAGGGCAGGATTTGCTACAGAGATCTGGGGCATGGGCCATAAAACAGGTGTCGCGTACAGGCAGGGGTCATTTTGTAGAAAAATAGGTGGTGAAGTTCATCCAGGGATTGTTATGCAGCTGCACCTACTATTCAATGGACATGGAGGTGGAACTCTCAGAAGGAGGAGGAGGAACTCTCAGAAAGGTTCAGGAGCTGCACTGTGAGCTCCCACTGAATCCGAGGACTGCGTGCAGTGCATGGGGGGATCAGTTTGATGCTCATTTGTGCAGCCATTTTCCACATTCCTCCCTTCTCCCCCCCCCCACCCCCAGCTAAAAACCTCAATTAGGCAACTCCACACTTCTTCCCCATCTTTACCTTCTCTTTGGCTCTTGTCTTTCTCCTGTGGTATGGGCTCACTTCCTCTTGCCTCCCTGCTTCCTCTTCCAAAGCTTTAGAAGCAGCTCCATAACTGGTGGCCGGACTTCTTGTCCCACCCCCCACCCCCCCACCCCGAGGTGGAAGCATGCTGCTGGTGTCTATGGAGCAGAGCGCTTAGGGGAGTGGTGGGGGGTTCAGTAGTGTGAGCTGGAGGTCAGGGTCTTGGAGCTCAGTGCTCAAGGGCTGGATCAAAGGCTGATTTTTGAAGACCATCAAGAGCTCCTGTGAACTTTGGAGCTGGCCCGCTTTATTCTTGTGCTAGGAAACAATTCCTGGTGCTGACCCCCACCTTATATCTTCTTATATGTCTTGAGTGGAGCAGAGATGGAGGTTTCATTCCCCTTCCAGAATTCACATGAATAGACATGAGGCTGCTTTGCGCCGAAGCAGACCATTGGTCCATCAAGGTCAGTATTGTCTGTACAGACTGGCAGCAGCTCTCCATTGCACCCACTGCCTTGTCCTTTTTAACTGGAGAATCCAGGGATTGAACCTGGTACCTTCTGGGACTACCAAACAGATGCTCTCTTCCACTGAGCCACAGCCCCTCCCCAATACGAACCCATAGTGCAGCCTTATACCCCATCAGGCCCATGGTCCATTGAAGTCAGAATTGCCTGCTCAGACTGGCAGTGGCTCTCCAGGATTTGAAGCTGAGGTCTTTCACGTCACCCGCCTCTCGAGTAGAGGTTTTCCCCATCACCTGCCGCCCTGTCCTTTTTAGCGGGAGGCGCTGGGAATTGAACCTGGGCACTTCTGCACGTAAAGCAGAGGCTCTTCCACTGAGCCACGGTGGGGCCGCCCCATGTTGCAACTCTTTCCCCTGCTCTCTAAAGAAATGAGGAAATCTGTCAATGAGACTATAGAGGGTGAGGTAGAGAGGAGGCACGCTTGCTCCCCTGTTGCCCGGTGATTTGGGGGGGGGCAGTTACATTTCTGCGGTGAGCAACCCTGAGTAGCTGTTTGGTATTCCTTTGGGTCTTTCCACCTCTGCTTCAGGACACAGCCAGGACAGAAAGCCAGAGGCTGTCCCCAGGCCCGTCTTTCAGCAGTTGTAAGAGCTGGGCCCAACTGCATTGCTTGGATTCTGTTTTACCCCCAAGTGTCTCTTTTTTTGCCTGCCCTCCCAAGTTAGGTCCATTTGATCCTCCGCAGTCCTTGGGGAGTGGGGGAAGGTGGAGAGTAGTGTCTGGGGAAGGAAGGGAGGATGTGATTTCTCTTCTTGGGTGCATTTTTTTTTTTTGAAAGGACGGCTTCATCAGAGGGCTGCTTCTTCTGTCTCCTTTTGCTGGAAGAGGGAAAGCAGCAAGCAGCCGCTAAGCGGAGAGGGAGGGAGAGGGAGTCTCGTCCCTGGTATTAGGGAGGCTGTGCTGAAATTACCTTCCCCACCACTCCAGGTTCACGCCGAACGGCGAGTCATTAATAAAAGGAAATTGCAATCAGATGCCATTCCGCTCAAGAGGGACGAGGCGGGTGATATCAGCAGCCGCGTCCTCCTCATCATCTGGGGCTTGTTTCAGAGAGACCCAAATTCGTTATAAAGGCTGGCGAGGGGGAGGAGGAGAGCCAAGGGATGGGGAAAGGGAGGAAACCTCCTTTATCTGGGGAGAATCAAAGGCATGCTGCTTGTGCGGCTTCTTGCCTGCTCTGGGGGGGGGGGGCAGCGTAGCGTGTGTGTGTGTGTGTGTGTGTGTGTGTATGTCGCTGGAGAGCGGGGATTGACAGTAACGCCAGCTGGCAGCCTGGCTCGCACGGCATGTGCCCCGTGTTCCCTCCCGGCAAAAATTGGTTGCAAGGCCATGATCCTTGCCAGGCCTGCAAAATGCCCTCGCAGCCCTTTGCTCTGCCTCTCGCACCTCCTGTCTTGCTCTGGGTGGAAGGCGCAGGAGGGCTGCCAGCCTCCAGGGGAGACCTGGAGATCCCCCTAGAATTACAGCTCATCTCCAGACTATGGAGATCAGTTTCCCCCGGAGAAAAGGGATGTTTGGGAAGATGGGCTGTGTGGCTTTGTACCCCCCTGAGGTCCTGTACTCCCCAGGCTTTGCTCCAGATATCCAGGAGTTTCCCAGCCAGGATCTGGCAACTCTACCTCCCCTTCTGTCCCCCAGTTAGTGGGGGGGATGACTTGGCAATCCTAGAAGGCAGAGGAAGCCGGCGAATAGCAGCAAGAGATTCTGGAGGAGGAAGAAGAGGAGATTGGATTTACTACCCGAAGGAGTCTCCCCTTTCCCTTCCCCTCAACAGACACCCTGGGAGGTAGGAAGAAGAAGATGAAGATATTGGATTTATATCCCGCTCTCCACTCTGAAGAGTCTCAGAGCGGCTCACAATCTCCTTCCCCTTCCTCCCCCACAACAGACACCCTGTGAGGTAGATGATGATATTGGTTTTATATCCCGCCCTCCACTCCGAAGAGTCTCAGAGCGGCTCACAATCTCCTTTACCCTCCTCCCCCACAACAGACACCCTGTGAGGTAGATGAAGATATTGGATTTATATCCCGCCCTCCACTCCGAAGAGTCTCAGAGCGGCTCACAATCTCCTTTACCTTCCACCCCCACAACAGACACCCTGTGAGGTAGATGAAGATATTGGATTTATATCCCGCCCTCCACTCCGAAGAGTCTCAGAGCGGCTCACAATCTCCTTTACCTTCCTCCCCCACAACAGACACCCTGTGAGGTAGACAAAGATATTGGATTTATATCCCGCCCTCCACTCCGAAGAGTCTCAGAGCGCTCACAATCTCCTTTACCTTCCTCCTCCCCCCCACAACAGACACCCTGTGAGGTGGGTGAGGCTGGAGAGGGCTCTCACAGCAGCTGCCCTATCCAGGACAACCTCTGCCAGAGCTATGGCTGACCCAAGGCCATTCCAGCAGGTGCAAGTGGAGGAGTGGGGAATCAAACCCAGTTCTCCCAGATAAGAGTCCGCACACTTCACCACTACACCAGACTGGCTCTCTTGAGAGAGAGGGCTGAGAGAGCTCTGACCGAAACTGCTCTTAAGAGGAACAGCTCTGTAAGAACTTGTGACTGACTTAAGGCCACATCAGGCAGGTGCATGTGGAGGAGTGGGGAATCAACCCCGGCTCTCCCAGATACAAGTCCACGCACTTAATTACTACACAAAACTGGCTCTCTAATGGGGAAGCCGCAGCTTGGCTCGTCTCCAACCCTGCTCAAGTATCCTGGTCCCCCTTGGTTTTCCAAAATTCCACAAGGAGGTAAGATGAGTTGTTGCCGCATTGGGTCAAAGGCCCATCTAAGCCCGGTTTCAAAACATGACCCCAATCTGGGAAGGAAGGTGTGAGCAGCCTTCTTTGCTTGTCCCCAGAATATGGTTTTCAGAGGTATACTGCCCCTGGACCGGGAGGCTCCATCAAGCTTCCACGACTTATAGAACATGATGCACTTTTAAGTTGTGTTTTTATGTGCTTATTGTGTTTTAATGCATCATTGCAAGCTGCCTTCAGCTCCCCGAGGAAGAAAGGTGGCTAATATACAGTCCTCCTCCTCCCCCAGGTGTAAGGGCCGTGACCTGATCAAGGTGCGCAAGAATGGTGTCTTCTCCAGATCCTCTGCCCCGCCCTGCTTCTGTCCACAGGCCTCCGCCAGTGCTGGGCTCCTGTTTCCAACCACTTCCGTGTCTCTCGCTTTGGTCGTAGAATTCGCACAGGATTAGCACCGCTTTTAACCCCCCCCCCAGCCACACACACACACACACACACGCCCATCCCTTCCTCCCCTGGCAGGCCCTAAATTCTGTTGGCATGGCAACAGTGTCAACCACTTGTACGTGTTTTTTCCCTTCTTCCCCTGTGATTATTTGAGGGGTGGGGGGAGAGAAAGAAAAAGGGAAGACATAAAAGAAAGGCGGGGTGGGGGGGGTGAAAGATGGCTTGTCTTCGATGGACTAATTACCGCGGAGGCAGCTGGGGAAGGACGTCTGGCTAAGTGGTGCCTTCTTCCCCGAGACGGCAGAAGCCGCACAGTGACCCGCGGGCTGGCAGGCAGGGGGAATCAATAACGGTTGGAAGGCGGGGCGGGGGGGGGAGTCTGTGTTTTTGGTTACCTCGGGGGCTTGCTTTGTGTTCTGGGGGTGGGGGGGTCAGGACACCAGCAAGGGCCAGGCCAGCACTCTTTTGCCCTTCCTTGCAGAAAGGAGCAGCCGTGTCAAAATGCTTCGCTGGTCATTTAGCTGCGGTTTGGGGGCCTCTGCTGCATGCAGATCAACGAAAGCGATCTGGGAGGAGAGGACCAAGCCTATCTCTCTGGGTGGATCCGTCATTTGCGTCAAGGGGGGCAGCTGTCTGGAACTGGCAGAGGATAGCTTGTTTCTCTAGGTGGAAGCCGAAAATCGAAACCACCTGTGGCGTGTGTTGTATGTGAACCTTACATGAACACACGGAGCTGCCGCATATTGAATCAGACCCTTGCTCCAGTGGCGTCAGTCTTGTCTTAGCCTGGCAGTAGCTCTCCAGGGTCTCAGGCGGAGGTCTTTCACATCATCTATCATATTTTTTAACTGGAGATGCTGGGCATTAAACCTGGGACCTTCTGCGAGCAAAGCAGAATCTCTTCTACTGAGCCACAGCTCCCCCCTCCCCCCTTATGAACTCCTGCAGCTGCCCGACAGCGAATCAGACCTCTTGGTCTGTCAAGGTCGGTATTATCTACTCGGACTGGCAGCCGCTCTCCAGAGTGTCTTTCAGTCACCTACTGCTGCCTGGACTTTTTTAACTGGGGGTGTCAAGGATTGAACCTGGGACCTTCTGCATGCCAAGCAGATGCTCTGCCACCGAGCCACAGAACCAATAACCGAGAGAGATCACTGGACTGCCCCTTGAACGAGACTATACATACCTGTCAAAATGTATGATTGGCACCCCAAACGATGCCTAGATTTGGCCACACTAGTTTTGCAGAGGAGGCACAAGGAAGAAAGAAGTGAGTTGTATTTCAGGTGGCGCTTGGAAGCGTCTTCTTCCGGAGCGCCTGCTGGCATGGGTTTGGGAGAGTGAGCTGGCTATGCCTCTGTGACTTGGTTTGTCAACGGAGAGGGCTTTTGGGCATCAACCCTCTTGGAAGTATCTGTCCTCTGAACTGGCAGCCCTGCCCCTAATCTCGGTGGGCGGGGGAAGCTCACTTTGTGCATGCTTAGAGGCACACTTTCCTTTTTTTCCACCGATGGTCCAAAGTTGAGCCCCGGTGCGAGAAAAAAAAAGTTCTGGGGCTGAGCTCATGAGCCCCAGGGCTCACATAGGGTTCCTGTGGCAAAACATGCCCCACTGTTCCTCCTCAGTGCTCGCGAACCACTGATGGGGTGATTGGGGTGGAGGCCAGCCAAGGTGTGCAGAAAAAAAACCAGGAGTGGGGCATCAGAAGGGCAGTTGAGAAGGAAAGTTTTCGGGGCGGGGTGGCGGAGCACTCTTCATCAAAAGCTTGTAGAGAGGCTTGAAAGATGACAAAGAGGTACCACCTCTGGCAGTGCAGATGGTTCCGTTTGTTTCTTTGTGTAAATCCCTTTACCGTCCTGGTACCCTGAGCTGGTTGGTCCAGGCCAGCCCGAGCTCATCAGATCTCAGCAGTTAAGCAGAGATGGCCCTGGTCAGTACATGGATTGGAGATCCCCAGGGATGTCCAGGGCTCCTACGCAGAGGCAGGCAATGGCCAGCTGCCTCTTAATGGCTCTTGTTCTGGAAAAATCCCTACAGGGTCGCCACGAGTCGGCCGCAATGTGAGGGCACTTGACACTCGCCCCATCCCATTGTATCAATCTGCCGTGAGCCTGTACTTTGGCCCCGGATGAGATCCAAAATGCTTCCATGACAGTCATGCCTGGGCCAGCGTTCAAAGATGCAAAGTCCAGCCTCGGCGACGGGCAGAAAGTGGGGTCTCAGAGATGCCTTGGCTGGCTTTGAGGGGCTGAATCTCCTCCTTTTAATACACTGGCTGGCTTGCCTGATCCCTTTGGATTGCTTCAAGCCCTCGTCAGCCTCCAGCCATTCCCCTCTGAGCAGGAGGGAAGGAGATGTGGAGGCTCTCTGCAGGGTGCGCTTTGTTGATAAATGAATGCAGCAGGCCAAATCGTTCCCGGCTCGTGACTTTTCCCTTTCCTCTCTTCTCCCTGACTTCCTTTAATCTCCCCCCCCCCCCCGCTTTAACTATGAGGCAGATTTACCTGGAGGTGTAGGTAGGTCACGAGAGCAATAACTGCCCTGTGTGGTTGGATTTCTAATCCCGGTTAGAATAAGGGTATCGTCTTGCGTTTCTCCAGCTGCCCTTTGCTCTGGAGGATTCTTGGATGCACGCGCTGACTGTAGGCTGGCTGCTGGCTAATGCCCCTTGGTTACGCTGAACTTGCATTGTCTGTGTGCCTTTGTGTGTGTGTGTGTGTGCAAGAGAGAAAAAGAGAACTGGGCTGCTACTAAAATGCAACCACCTTTGGTGTGGAATGTGGCAGCTAACTTACGGCTGCTCCGTAGGGTTTTCAAGACAAGAGCTGTTCAGAGGTGGTTTGCCGTCGCCTGCTTCTATGCAGCGACCCTGGGCTTCTTTGGTGGCTTCCCATCCAAGTACCAACCATGGCTGACCCTACTTAGCGTCTGAGCTATAACAAGATGGGGCCAGCCTGGGCTATCCAGTGGTGACGTGGGACAGAGGAGACTCCCGGAAAAGCCTCAAGGAACAGGGGCAGCCAAACTTGTGTAAGTAACGTAAGAGCCTCATAGAATAAATGTCAGATGTTGGAAGGAAGAAAGGAAAGAAGGAAAATGGAGAAGGGAGGGAGAGCTGGAAAGAAAGCAGCTTTAACTTTAAATGCATTCTCCGAGCCACCGGCTGGTTGGCTTGGAGAATACTTTTAAAGAAACAAGTGCCTTCTCTAAGCTGCCAACAGGGTGGGGGGGGCTTTGAAAGTGCTGAAAGACTGTGTTTACTCTGAGCAAAACAGATCAGAATTTGATCTCAGATCTCCACGCAGTTAGAGTTTGGACTCCATAGAGTCGAGATGTAGCTTAGAAGCTAGTAAGGATATTGAGTCCTTATTTGTTTTCTAGTAATCCCAGTTACCCTTTCCTCATAGTAAAAGTAAACTACTTAATTCTTAAGCTAAAACATGTACCTGGCTTGTTTATTGTGGTTCTCTCCACGCAACTCTGCTAAAGTATCTTTAAACCCCAACAGAAAGCCACACAATATGTGTGAAAGAGTCACATGTGGCTCCCAAGCCACAGCCTGGCCACCCCTGCTCCAGAGCAACCTCTCTTTCTTTCCATGACCTCCTCTTAGTATGTTTTGTTTTGTTACACTCTGACTTGAACTGTACTTCTAAACTGCACAGAGGTGTGCAGACTCCTCCTGCTCTCCCCTGTACATCTGTGTCCCCCTCCTCTCGACGGCTCCGAATGAGAGACATTGGCGTGCAAGGAGAAGCACCCTGGGAGGGGATGCAAACCGGAGCATATGCCTTCTAAGTTGAGGGCTGGTACGCGCAGCAGTCTCAGGGCCGCCACAAATAGCCCACGGCTCTCTAAATTTGGCTGTGGCGAGCGGCTCGGGATGACAACGTGTTTGACAGTTTCTGTTTACCCCGAGTGTGCAGGGGCTGAGTCACGGAGCCGTCTCTTCTGCTGGATCAACATTCCTCTTCCTCGATGAATTATTTAATTGGAAAGATGCAGCCAACGTTTGAAAAGGGGGGGAAAGTTGGCCGCGCTCTCCCCATAGCGATGCCACTCCTGCCAGCGGTGTGGGGCAGGATTGTGAGCCGATGCTGCGCGGAGAGTTTGGGCCCAGCGGATTTAGCATGTGCGTTTCTGCAGATTTTCTAAGGTGGGTCCCTTGCCTCCTTCCCCCCCCCCCCTCTTCTTTTAATAATAATCCTTTAAAGATGTTTGACATCTGTAACAAACAGCTGGCGTCCTGTTCTGGAAGAATTGTCCTTTCATTTCTAAGCAGGTTGAACTGCCATTAATAGTATAATTAGGTGATTATCGTCGTGCTGCAGAAAACTGCTTAATTGCAGAGAGAGCTTTCCTCGCATTCCACGCTCTTTATGGTCGCGTTTGTTTTAATCTGCGGGAATTTCCCCCCTGTTTTGTCGCTTGTGACATTGATTATTATTATTACTATTAGCATTATTTTAATGCACCTGACAGCTGGGAGCACCTCAGCCTGCTTGCGCATCCACGGGGGAAGTAGGACTGGAAGAGGGAGCCAGGTGCATAGGGAGACATTTTCCCTCCGATCTTAACTCCCAGCCTGTGCCCTTTCGGGGTGTTTCCCTGAATGCTTTAGCCGGCCTCAAGCCAAGATTTGTGGAGGAGAGGTCTGTCAGTGGCTGCGAGCCATGGTGACTAGCAGGAACCTCCAGTTTCAGAGGCAGTCAACCTCTGAATCTTAGTGCCAGGCGGCAACCTCAGGGGAAGGCCTCGGCCTCTATGCCCTGTTGTTGGCCCTCCAGAGGAACTAGTTGGCCAGTGTGTGAGACAGGATGCTGGGCTAGATCGACCACTAGTCTGATCCAGCTGGGCTCTTCTGATGTTCTTATGAAGGCCTCGGTCTCTCTGCTCTGTTGTAGGCCCTCCAGAGGAACTGGTTGGCCACTGTGTGAGGCAGGAGGCTGGGCTAGATGGGCTCTCACCGGTCTGATCCAGCAGGGCTTTTCTGAAGTTCTTCTCAGGGGAAGGCCTCAGCCTCTCTGCCCTGTTGTGGGCCCTCCAGAGAAACTAGTTGGCCACTGTGTGAGGCAGGATTCTGGGCTAGATGGGCTCCCACTGGTCTGATCCAGCAGGGCTCTTCTGATGTTTTCATCAGGGGAAGGCCTCGGCCTCTCTGCCCTGTGGTCGGCCTCTTGCGGGGCCTCCAGAGGAACTAGTCGGCCACCATGTGAAGCAGGATGCTGGACTCGATGAACCCTCACTGGTCTGATTCAGCAGGGCTCTTCTGACGTTCTCATCAGGGAAGGCCTTGGCTTCTCTGCCGTGTGGTTGGCCCTCCAGAGGAAGGGGCTGGCCACTTTGTGAGACAGGATGCTGGTCTCGATAGACCACTGGTCTGATCCGACAGGACTCTTCTGATGTTCTTCTGTCAAACCCCCTGGCTTTGAGACATGTATGCTCATTCACCTTTGCCGTTGCAAGGTGTATTTGAAGCTCAAGGGAGTTTCTGAGAAGCACCCTTCAATGCTGCTGGTTCCGTACAGAAGAAAGAAAGAAAGAACAGTGTCAGTGGTGCCCTCTCAGTCCCTTGCAGATGCATTTGCAGCTTCCAGACGCCTTCCTTGGTGCCTGGGCTGGGTGTTCTTGGTGTTTCTACATCAGCCTGAAGACGAAAAGGCGTTGTGTTTTCTTACTTTCAACTTCTTGTCACTCTTGCACTTTGAAGCCAGCTTGGAAATTTCAAGGCCTCTGGGGGTTTGTGTAAGCCAGCCACCCCGAACAAATGGCGTGCAAGTTGGTTGCGTCCCTCGATAGGAGAGGGAAGGGCCTGTAGTGGTGGCCGGGGACTAGGAATGCTTGGGATATCTCCAAAGAGGCCTACTTCTGGCCTGGGATGCCAGAAGAGAGCAAGTGGGCAAAGAGCAGGGATTATGGGCGGGGGGGGGGTGGTGGCAGGGGCAGGCAGGAGCACAGAATAGACTTCCAAGTGCATTTGATGTGGCCTCTTTTATCTGGGATGGCACGGATAACGGGCGGTGTGTGTGATGGTGAGGTTTTCTGCCCTTGCCTTTGGTGCCAGACCGTCCAAGGCCAGCCCTGGTGGTGCTCATTTGTGTTCTCTCCTCCAGGGGACTGCTGCAGAACAGAGCTGGGGAGAATCTCCATGTATGGGGGGGAGGGGCAGTTTCCACAAATACCGGCGCTGAGTTGGCAGCGGCGACTGTAGACTGATTTCTAGCATCTGGCGGTGAGAACCTCCACTAAACAAAAAATCTTGCTATCAAGTGGCAGAGAGGAGTGGTGTCTCCTTCATAAAGGTGTCGTGTTAAGAAGTTGGGAAGGGTTCTTTCACACACACATTTGCTTGTAGGAGGATGCATTCGTATATTTGTATCCAGTTTTTCTCTCCACAGTTGGGACTTAAAGCAGCGTAGAACTTTATTTTTTTCTTTTTGCACCTCGTTTTCCTCACAAGGAGAACTCCGTGAGATAGGCCAGGCTGGGAGTTTGTCATGAGCCCTAGGTCCCCACAGAAAATGAGAAAGGGAACTTCGCAGTGGCTAGTGAGGGGAATTCTGGGCTACTGAGTCTTACCAAAGAGCAGGATTCTGGGACCTTGGGCAAAAGTCCAGGATGGGTCCCTAGAATAATTGCTCCCCCCCAGTGAAGGGTGTCCTCGTCCTATGTGAGATGGGTGGGAGCCATCATTGCCCCCAGAAGTCAGCAGCTCCCTCCCCCTGTTAGAGCAAATGCAAGCAGCAGTCTTACCCCCTGCTTGTCTTACCTCCTCTTTTGGGGGTGTAGAACTGTGGGCAGTTGGGCACTTCCCGAATGTGGGGTCCATGATAGCTGCCCCCATTGCCTGTTGACTATGACCAAAATAGGAACATGAGAAGCCATGTTGGATCAGGCCAGTGTTGCACAGTGGCTGAAAAACCCAGTGGCCAAGAAAAAAAACCCCAGGTGCCATCAGGAGATCCACCAGTGGGGCCAGGACACTAGAAGCCCTCCCACTGTGCCCCCCCCCCCCAGCACCAAGAATACAGAGCATCACTGCCCCAGAAACCTGTCTTTGTGCTACTCTGGGCAGCATCTCCTTTTGGGACAATGGACTACCTTTTTGAGCCTGCAGACATCTTTGGAATTCTGACACAGTATGGGGAGCAGAGCCACAAAATGGTGGCTGCAGGAGGCAGAGTGGAAACACTGTGTATGTCTGGCTCTGCCTCCTGCAGCCACCATTTTGTGGCTCTGCTCCCCATACTGTGTCAGGGAGAAAAGGAATAATCAAAAATACAATGGGAGGGGGGGGAGTCATTGGTTAACAGTTGCTGCTGAAGCAGTGTTGTTATCTGCACAACCAATCGGATCTCTAGTGGCCGATGGAAAGCCCTGCTGGGGAGAAGCCCCACCTGGCCCTGTCTGCCTTTCTAAAAAACAGAGGGTGGGTTCCAGGAAAGGTGCCTGGTGTCCATGGGTACCGCATTGGGGATTCCTGGCTTAGGTTGTGAGCATCTGGCTGCCTGCTTCGAGTTGGGACCACCGCTCCAGAGGTGCCTTTCATCACACCCACCCATCCAGTTGTACATCCAAAGCCACCCAGTGCTCCAAACAGAACAGTGCGGAGGGACCCAAGAGTGCTTGTCTAGAGGAAATAAGGCAGCTTCCTCTTCAGAGCCAGTTTGGTGAAGTGCGCGGACTCTGATCTGGGAGGACCGGGTTTGATTCCCCACTCCTCCACTTGCAGCTGCTGGAATGGCCTTGGGTCAGCCAGAGCTCTCTTATCTGGGAGGACCGGGTTGGATTCCCCGCTCCTCCACTTGCACCTGCTGGAATGGCCTTGGGTCAGCCATAGCTCTCTTATCTGGGAGAACCGGGTTGGATTCCCCACTCCTCCACTTGCACCTGCTGGAATGGCCTTGGGTCAGCCAGAGTTCTCTTATCTGGGAGGACCGGGTTGGATTCCCCACTCCTCCACTTGCACCTGCTGGAATGGCCTTGGGTCAGCCATAGCTTTCGTAGGAGCTGTCCTTGAAAGGGCAACTTCTGTGAGAGTTCTGTCAGCCCCACCTACCTCACAGGATGTCTGTTGTGTGTGGGGGGGAGGGAGGTAAAGGAGATTGTGACCGCTCTGAGATTCAGAGCATAGGGATATAAATCCAATATTTTCTTCTTTTTCTCTCCCCCCATCTGCTAGCCACCGCAGACTCTTGATGCTGAATAAGACAGGCCAGCCGAAACCTGTGTGCCTAATGTACCCCGGGTGCAAGAAACTCTTGCGGAGGATCATCCGTTGGCTGGTGGTGCTAGCAAACAGCATCTGAGAGTTTCCAAGCCCTGGAAGCCACCCGCTGGCACGCCCCCGCCTGCTTCTAAGAATCCACTTCACTGGAACTTGGCAGCAGGGAGATAAACCCTTAAGATTAAAAGCCAGTCAATCAGATCCTATTGGCAAGCATCAAGCTCTGCAGTCCCTTGCCTGTCCGCCCCACAACACACACACACACACACGCACGCAGGTCCAAAGCAGCCGAGCTGCTAACACGCGCAGCATGACAAGATGAAAGCCTCAGGAGCGAGAACGTGCCTGTCTCGCTTGAAGAGGGAATATAAAAGGAGGTATCCAGCCACCTCGGAGTTCTTTGTTCGGGACCTGTTCCTTGAGTGGCTGACAGAAGAAAGAGACATGAAGGTTTCCGTCGGGTCATCGGCTCAGTGACTCGGGAGGAAACAGGAGCTCCCCCTGCCCTTTTGGAACAGTTGCCGGTTCGCCAGACGCTTCTGTCCCCTGCCGGGGAGGAGGCCTGCCAGTCCGTGGGTCAGACGGCTCAGAGCTCATTTTTCAAACGCCAGCTTCTGTTGATCTGCCCAGGATTCGGCCAAGCAAAGTGAAATGACGAGCCGGCTGTTAGCAGATTCTGTTTTGCCAGGTAGCGACTACTTAGCGGCCTGGCCGGCTCGGCTGCCAGCGAGGCCTTCTCTCGCTTAGTCAAGCCAAAACCTGGGGTTTGGGGGGGGGGGGGGGGTTGGCATTTTTGTAGAAAAGACGCTAATGGGCAAAGCTTTTTGCAGTCCTTATTCATCCTCGCAATATCCCCATTTGACAGGTGGCTGAACTGAGGCTGTGGGGAGCATGACTTCATACCTAACTAGTGAGATCTGAATCCATAACTTCTGGCTCACGGGTGACAATTAGCAGCAAGGCACATTGGTCTCTTCAATGCATATTAGTGTGTGTGTTTTTAAACTGTAAAAGCTGTCAAGATAGGTGGCTTCCAGGCTCATGATAAAAGCCTTCAGTGTTTAAAAAAAGACCAGTTGAGAGCAGCAGTAGAACAGCTGGCTGCATAAGCAGCCAAGAACGTGCTAGCACCAGGAAGTATGCCAGTGAAAACAGCCGTCAGGATACAACTTGTCCAACAGAGCAAGTGGAGAGACACCGCGCCACACATACACACCCACCCACCCACCCCTGACACACTATAAAGAAAATGGTCCTGAACTGAATTAGCTCAGCTCCAAGGTAAACAAAGGCGGAAAGGCAGCTCTAAAGTTGGGGCATCACTACCAAAAAGGCCCTGTCTCTGGAACTCTTCCTTCTCATCTCCAAAGGTGAGGGCGCACAAACAGAATGTCCCCAGAAGCTCTCCACTGATGGGCAGCCCTCCCCGCCCAGTGTGAATAAAGAGCCCATTGAGTACCCTGGTAGGTTACCCGGAATAGCTCCAGATCTTTGGCTTGTGCCCAGAAGTGAATAGGCAGCCAGCATCGGTCTTCTCAAATTTCCTTCTAGGCGCAAGTCCAGGCCACCAAGTTTCCAGTTCAGGTCATTGAATTCAGCTTTCCAGTTCCCCAAACCCAAGCACTTCTATGCAAGCCCTGGCACTTCAGCTCAGAACTGGCTCTGGGGGTAAGGCAACAGGCTGAACACTACCGGCTTCTTGTGGGTGAAGGGCAGGGGGTGCTCAGTGACAAATGAGTGAATCCCTTCCTGTTCAGGCAGCTGTTCCCTCCCCAAAAAAACCAGCCAGGCACCCCAGGCCAAACTAAATATGTGACTTATTTAAAACATTTATGAGTCGCCTTCCTCACGCCTTACAACATAGATAAAATGCATGGAATACAGTTTAAAAACATAAAAACCAACCTTTAAAACCACACTTCAGGTCTGCTAGTCAGCCTAATCAAATGTGTTCCTAGATAAAGCCATTTTCAGCTGCCTCCTAAGGACTGAAAGTGAGGGGGCCGGATGCACTTCCCTGGGGAGGCTGTTCCAAAATTGTGGGGCTGCCACCAAAAAGGCCATCTCTTTTGTACTTGTCACATGAGCTTCTTTGGTTGGTGGGATGGCCAGGAAGGCCTCTCCTCTGTGATCTTAATTCCTGCGCAATGGCATACGGGGAGAACATGGTCTTTTACCACACATTGCTTCATTCTCTGTTGTGGTAAGCAGCTGTGTGGTTTGATCATCCATAAGAACATAAGAGAAGCCATGTTGGATCAGGCCAATGTCCATCCAGTCCAACACTCTGTGTCACACAGTGGCCAAAAAAGCCAAGTGCCATCAGGAAGTCCACCAGTGGGGCCAGGACACTAGAAGCCTTCCCACTGTGCTCCCCCCAAACACCAAGAGTACAGAGCATCACTGCCCCAGACAGAGAGTTCCAACAATACTCTGTGTTTAATAGCCACTGATGGGCCTCTGCTCCATATTGCTTATCCAGTCCCTTCTTGAAGCTGCCTATGCTTGTAGCTGCCACCACCTCCTGTGGCAGTGAATTCCATGTGTGAATCACTCTTTGGGTGAAGAAGGACTTTCTTTTATACATTTTAACTCGACTCCTCAGCAATTTCATTGAATGTCCACGCATCCTCGTATTGTGAGAAAGGGAGAGAAAAGGACTTCTTTCCCCATACGAACCCCAGAGAGCACTGAGGTCAACCGGGAAAAACCTAATGACTGCCCCTGGCCGAAGGAAATTAAATATCAGAGTACCAGAGCACGGGCCTTTTCGATCGCGGCCCCTACCCTGTGGAACCGACTCCCAGAGGAGGTGCGGGCCCTGCGGAACCTTGAACAGTTCCGCAGGGCCTGCAAGACCACCCTTTTTAAATTAGCATACTCGGACTGCTAGGAAAAACGGTAACCAAGGGTCCGCCAATGCGGTCTAAAGATCTATACCGCATCACAACTGTATTACTGGATTGGTTTTAAGTTAATATTTTAATGTTTTATTGCTCTATATTGTAATTTTAAGGTTTTACTTGTTATTGTATGATTGTAGAATGTTGTTAGCTGCCCTGAGCCTGCCGTGGTGGGGGAGGGCGGGATATAAAATGAAATAAATAAATAAATAAATAAATACCTTCTCTATCCCGTGCATAATCCTGCAAACCTCTATGATGTCACCCCTCAGTTGACATTTCTCCAAGTTAAAGATCAGATTGCCCACCACTTGGCCTGGGGATTGGAGAGCTATATTAGGAAGCAGGCCCTTCCCCGAGGCACACCCTCCCCCTCACTGGAACAAGTTCCTTTTCTTATTCGGCTAATGTGTATGTTCATTCAGGTTCCAGAGCCCATCAGCATGCACCGCGCTCGCTAACCAGGCGTGCTGCTGTGCGGGGTGGTGTTTGCTTGACACCTGGGAAGTGGAAGGCGGCCCTGGAACAGCTGCTGACTGCACGTCCTGCCCGGGTTTTATGGCCCCAGCCCAGGCGCGTGGGGATAAATAACGTTCTAATCAATTTCTCTGGATAAGACAGGACGGCGGCACAGATAACGTCGTCGGCAGCATATGCTGTCAGGCCCCGGCGCGCGGGCGAGTCGTCAGCTCTTTGTCAGCGTTAACCAGAAGCTGAGCAGAGAGGGGATTTCAAATCGGACCCCCAGGTCAACGGGCAGGCGGGTTAATCCGTGTACGCGGCTCTTAAATCTGGAGAGGCCAGGAGGAAGCTGGCGGCTCAGTTCAGAAGGTGGGGGGGGGGAGCTTGTTTTTATCCCTGCCTCGCCGCTTCCCCGTTGGCCTTTTATTGAAAAAAAACATGCAACGAGTGGGTACAGCAGCGTGGTTCGCTGGCCTGGTCTGCCTGGCGGTCGGCCGCGGCAAGCTTTTCAGGTCACACAGAGGCCTTTGTCAAGAGGGATCTGCTAGGGTCAGGGCTCGTGTTGACTCTCAAGCTGGCGTGCCTCTGGCAGCCGAAGGACCCGTGCCAGAGGACGAGAGCTGCTGGTGCCTCCTTTGCATTCCTTATTCTGTGGGATCAGCACAGACGCAGCTTCCTTTTATCAAATCTGATTAGGTTGTCAGCGGATTTAATTGTGGCCAGGCCCTTGTGGCTGCAGCACTTAAGTCACTCGAAAAGGCCCTGACAGGGCTAATGGATTTGCGGTGTCCTCTCATTGCTTGTGGTCAGCATTGTTTGAGCTGGCACGGTCTGTGGACATGGGAGGACCCAGGTTCAAATCACCGTCTCTTGCCTTTGGATCCCTATTGAGGGTCGGTGTCTCAGAAGTAGAGCATCTGCTTGGAATTCAGTCCCCAGTATCTCCACTTAAAAGGACCTGGCAGTAGGTGCCGTGAAAGACCCCGGCTGAGACCCTGGAGAGCCGCTGCTGGTCTGAGTAGACAAGACTCGCCTCGATGCACTGAGAACTCCGATTCAGTATAAGGCAGCTCCATGTCTTCATCCATAAAATGGCTGTGGTTAGGTTCTTCTAGGATTGTTGGGATGACCTAGATAGACGTTTAAAAATGCAGACGGGGGAAATTGGAAACATTTGGGGACTGGTTCTTTTATTATTTGCTTCTTGGTTGCTTCCCTGGGCATTAGTGTACATGCGAGCAATGCACTGTGAAAAAATATAAACGTGTTCTTCCCCCAACCTCCCCCCCCCCCGAATTGCAATTTCATCTAAAATGAACACGTGTATGAAACTGCCTTATCCTGAATCAGACTCATGGACAGTCTTGTCTACTCAGACTGGCAGCAGCTCTCCAGGGTCTCGGGCTGAGGTCTTTTCACTGGAGATGCCGGGGGCTGAACCTTCCACTTGTTGAACAGAGGTTATCCTACTGAGCTGCAGAGCCCCTTTCCCATCTGTCTATTCCTGACTGGCTATGAACTGTGGCCCCTGGAAACTAGTCTGGACGGGTCAGAGGCCTGTTGGAAGGTGGCAGGTTAAGCCAAGCCTGAATAGAAAATTCAAGTGAAAGTTGGATGCACTTGGATTCCTGACTGGCACGTCTTCTTTTTCAGAAAGGTCACTGTTGTGTGCGAGCGTGTTCTTTTTGCAGACACATGACTGCCATTGTATGGTCAGATTAAGCTTTGGGAGAGAAAACTAGGTGCTCTGGGCAGACAAAGGGGAAGTTGCAGGGGAATTGTCTTTTGGTGTGTCAGTCTTGGGTCTTCTGTTCCTAATCCCAGTTCAGAGGTTGTCAGTGGAGGAGTGTTAATTTCTACCTGCCCGAACGTGGAGCCCTTGGTGTGACTGTCTCTTACATATTGAAATATTGAAATATTTTTATCTCGCCTTTGGATTTGCAGACTCTACAAGGCAGCTAACCACAACAAAAAAAAGCCCTCAGAAAGAATCCACAGTACGGATTAAAACCAATCATATCAAAACAATAGCAGCAATTAAAGAAAGGCGGAGATGCCAGGCAGCAGAACAAACAAGACACGAATAGCAGCAGCCAGATTGCGAGAGAACAAAACACTCAAGGCACCCCCTTCCCTCTAGAAAAGCTTTCAAAAAAAAGAAACTGCCTTGGTTTAAATGGTAGTACGGAAGGTGTTTTAGCGTCTTGGTGTTGCTGTGGAGAAGGCCCTGCCTCATATAGCAATCTGCCGCGCTGCACACAGGGAGGCTGCTTCGATCAGGGCACCCATGGGAAAACTTAAAGCAGGGGTTGGATCACGTGGGAGAAGAAGGTCGTACAGTCTGAAAGAGGCCATTGGCTTTAAATCTTGGGACCTTTCATTTATCAGCAGGTGTGTCTGCAAAGACATAGAGAGGGTGTGGTTTACGTTCAAACAATAGTCTAGTGTGTAGAAGTTGGGGTTTATCATTTCAGGATTGTGTGTGTGTCTCGCAGCCATACAGGGGCCCAGGTGGAGCCCAAAGGCTGGAGTCATAGTGTACTCAAAGACTTGGCTGTTTTGAAATCCAAAAATGGGACGCACAGACATCAGCGCAGTGATGAATTTTTCAGGTCTCCTTCCCAAGGAGGAAAACCAGCTAGGCGGGTGCGGGGGGGGGGGGGGGGGAGAGCACATTCATCGGATCCTCTTTATCGCCTCCATCTCTGTGGAATGTGCCTGTCGCCTTTGGAATCTTTGCATTGCAAATGTATGCAGAGTAATTATGTCTTAATTTATGATAATCCCAGGAGTGGAGGGCAGGAAGGAGTCAAGGCTGAGAGGCACCTGTGTCCCCCCCCCCTCCCCTCATTGGGATTTCCTTGCAGCTGAATCTCAGGATGGGTCTGAAAAGGCAGGGAGGGGTGAAGGTGCTCACAGAGTTGCCATGGTGTGTGTGTGTGTGTGGGGGGGGTGTCTCTCCTTCCAGACTGCTGTGGCCGATTCCTTTGCTGAGGTGGGCCGCGCAGTCCTTTTACTCTTTCGCCTGCTGTCCACAGGGCTTAGAAGTAAAGTCATAATCCACTTCGTAATCTCTTGCGTTTCAGTTGTGAGTGGAAGGCAGATCCTGCGCTTGAAAGCCCCTCTGTTGGACACCGTGCTGCTTAGGAGAGCGGCTTTGAGTGAAACCAGCGGGCACGACTCAGGGCAGCCCTGTATTCCGGCCTGCCAGTTACTTAACCCTCCTGATCTCGTCAGATCTTGGAAGCTAAGCAGGGTCAGCCCTGGTCAGTGTTTGGACGTGAGACCAATGAGGAAGTCCAGGATTGTTCTACAGAGGCAGGCAATGGCCAGCTACCTCCGTCTCGTCTCTTGGCTTGACCTGGATAGCCGAGGCTGGCCCAGTCTCATCAGATCTGGGAAGCTAGGCAGGGTTGGCCCTGGCTAGTTCTCAAATGGGAGACCACCAGGGAAGTTCAAGGTAGCAACACCGAGGCAAACCACCTCCGTTAGTCTCTTGCCTGGAAAACCCTACAGGGTTGCCTTGAGTCATCTGTGACTTGATAGCACTTTTCACCATCCTGCGCCTGGGGCTGCAGAACAGAGGGCTGGGAGGTGGGGGCGTTTATTGAGCACCAGGCAGGCTTCCCGTGGCTCCTCCCCTGGGAGGAGGTTGCCTAGATGTCGACAACTGTGTGCCCTGAATCCTACCTTGGTTCTGAAGTGTAATGCCAGAGTCTCCACGGTCCAGACAGGAGGCCAGTGGGAAGAAAGCACGCTTTTTACCATTGGCCCAGGGGTGCTTTGTGATGTAAAATCCTGCAGCATTCTGTCCCCTTTTTACAAAAAAGGAGAAGTTATTCTGCAGAGCAGGTACCGTTTCCTGTGCTTCTGATCCAGTGCCAAAATGCGTAACTGGCAGCGAGAGAAGAAAGCCGGGTAAGGGCGAGAGATTGGCTCTCCCTCCTTCCCCTGGCTCTGGGTGAACAATAGCCTAGCAAAGGGTAATCCGAAGAACGTGTTGTGCTCTTGGCCCTGGGTGATCGAGAGAGCTGCCTGCCCTTTATAGCGTCGGCTGTGCCGATTTGAATGCCTGAGCCTGCTTTTGTCTGCCCGGGCTTAGTTATTACCCAGGAAAATAGAACCTCTCTTCCTTCCAAGCAGGCAAATTAGACACTCTGGCCGTTTCGGGAAGGAGGGGGCGAATCCTTTATCTCTCTCCCAGCAGGTTATATTTTTCAGAGCTTCTGGTTGCTAAATTCAGACAGGGTTTGGGTCAGCAGGAGGACAGGCCTGGAACGGATGAGTCCACTGTGTGGTGGGCTTGCTGCAAAGGGTGGCAAGCAGTGGGGCTTGACTGGAGCTATTGCCTGCTGAGGCTTGGCTGTGGAGTGCTCCCCGCCCCCTTTCCCTCCAAACTTTATGTCAGGGTTCCACTCTGGGACAGGTGAGCAAGGGTTTCCGTCATCTTTGGCTGTACCCATTTATAATAGCATAATACCCCTTTTCTCACCATGTGTGTGCCAAATCCAGGCACATGCCTTGTTGCAACACAGTGGACTTTTGGGGCAGGGAGGTACAGAATTTAGCATGCTGAGAATCTGTAATCTGGGAGAGAGGAAATGATGGTGGGGGGAGTCTGTTTAGGATTGGTGGGTCTGTAAGCGGAACAATTGAAAACTTCCAGTAGCCTCTGAGTTGGAGCTTGTGAAGGTCAGTTTGAAACCTGTCCCTCTCTGGAAAGCAGGTTTTCTGCACTTCTTCCTTGGGATCTCTTCTGCACTGTTCCTTAGCCCTCCCCTGTTGCTTCTGGCCCAGAGATCCTGTGCCAAAGGTACAATCCAAAGAGGGCTGACTCTGGCACTCGGCGGCTCTTCTTCCTCCTCTTCCCTTTTGCCATGGGTGTCGCGCTTTCTCCGTCATGCCAGCTTCACCACCCACCCACGGGTTTTTTTAGAGCCTGCAGTTGGGTCTGTCGGCCAGTTTGTCATTTAGCCGTTTGGAGCCAGCACAAATAGTGACATTTGCCGAGCGTAAAAATTCAATTAATTCCAGAAGGCAGATTAAATATAAGTGAATTTTAATAATTTGCTCTAAAGGCTGAGGATTACTGTAGGCGAAAGGGAGGAAATGACACTCGCGTGATCGAATTTTTTTGGCACAAATATGCAGGATCGCTGGCCGAATATAATTAATCTCTCTAATTCTCAGCCTTGTGGGGCAGGCGGAGGAGGGGAGGGCGAGGGGCATGTTTTCGCTGCAAAGGTTTGATTTGTTGGGGCCTGCAGGTGTTAAAAAACAGAGAGGAGCTTCCAGGAGCTTCGGAATGTGTGCCTCAGAAACCTCAACCTGGTGCCTTACTCCGAGATGAGGAAAAGGCTCGCTCTCCAGTGGATACTTCAGGGCTGGTCCTTAGGATTGAGGGCCAGTTTACTGGATCTTTCAAGGGCAGGGCTTCCCAACATGGAGCCCATGGGCACCCTCTAATACCTTTCTCGCACCCACCAAATTTTTTGAAATGGGGTGTGGTCAGATAAGGGTGTTGAACAGCAGGGCTTCTGATTGTCCACTGGAGATTTGATAGGCTGTGCAAATTAAAATAATATTGTTATGGTGGCTGCTGCTGCCACAGTATTGACTTTTTTCTCTCACTCTTCCTAGGGCATCTTCTTTTTTTTAAAAAAAATGACTTATCTTGTCCCCTGTGCTTGGCCTTCCTTTGAGGGGGGCTTTGCCTCTGCTGCGGTGGCCATTTTTTGGTTGCAGCCGCCATTTTGTTTTAGAATTCCTGTGGTGCTCACAGGCTAAAAAAAGTCAGGGACTCCAACCACAGGGGACACAAGTGAGTCAGTCCATACAGACAGTCTGGAGTAATGGCTGATCTGCATTTGGGATTTGTTGCAAATACCCATTTGTCCCCTTCCAGTAGCTTTCTTCCTTTGGAACAGGATGTAATGACTTGTGCTGGCATATCTTTTGATAGGCTGGAAATTACAGGGTTTGGAAGCTTGATGGGTATGAAACTTGTGGTGGGTGGGGACCAGCTACCAAGTTCTTGTATCTAAGTACTCTGAAAGTTTGCATTTTGTACCCTCTTTTGTGCCAAGGGGCAGTCCTGCCAGCCGCCTCCCTCGCAGTGGAAGGCAGATGGATTCAGGGCACCGAACCAACTCGCTCTGGATGCTCACCTGTAAAGGCGAAAGCTGACGCCAAGTGTAACACGGTCCACTCTCTTTCTCTGCCCTCTCTAATGCCCTAATTATTCCATGTGTGTTTCCGTAATTTACACTCTCCAGCTACTGATCCATCAATAATAGATGGGTTACCTGTCTCCATCAGTGATGTTGGTGGGGAGATTTAAGAGTCTGTTTTGCAGTAGACAGGTGTGTGTGCCAGCAGACGGAGCACCAGAAAGTGTCCAGGTGTTCGCCAGCAGCCTGTTGCTCCTTCCTTTCCCCCAGTTCAAGAGGACGGTTCTTTTCCAGCATGTGCTGGCCCCTTCCTGGCACCCTCTTCCAATGGAGTGCTGGCGCTTATTTTCTCTTCTCACTTGGGGCTTCCTGCAGCCCTGCAGAATTTTGAAGCTCTCCTGCATCCCTCCAGCTTGCTCTCTTGTTCACTTCTGCTGGACCACCTTGTTGCTTGAGAAGGCTATGCTGTGCTTTCATGTCTGAAGGATGTAGACTTGGGATGTTGTCTTGGGATAACATAGGCCTGTCCACAGCTGTTCCTATTGCACTGGCCCCTTTTTCACACAGTCTACTGCTCCTGCAACTAGGGCGAGCCTGTGCTGTGTATGTCTCACACCAGCTCGCCTCTTTCTTCGTTCTTTCCATAAGAACATAAGAGAAGCTATGTTGGATCAGGCCAGTGGCCCATCCAGTCCAACACACAGTGGCCAAAAAAACCCACCCAAGTCCCATCAGGAAATTCACAAGTGGGCCTAGAAGCCCTTCCACTTTGCCCCCCCCCCCCCAAGCACCAAGAATACAGAGCATCACTGCCCCAGATAGTTCCAATACTATACTGTGGCTAATAGCCACTGATGGACCTCTGCTCCATATTTGTATCCAATCCCCTCTTGAAGCTGGCTATGCTTGTAGCCACCACCACCTCCTGTGGCAGTGAATTCCACATGTTAATCACCCTTTGGGTGAAGAAGGACTTCCTTTTATCCATTCTAACCCGACTGCTCAGCAATTTCATTGAATGCCCACAAGTTCTTGTATTGTGAGAAAGGGAGAAAAGGACTTCTTTCTCTTTCTTTCTCCATCCCAGGCATAAACTGGTAAACCTCTATCATGTCACCCCCCAATACGACATTCCCTGCAATACGACATTCCTCTCTGAAAGTGGTATTGCTTCATCTACCAAGTGTGTCCATAATATTAGGATTTGTGACATTCTTGGACAGTCGGAGAAGCATTTTCCTCCTCCCGTCCTCACCCTCTGCTCCTCTCCTGTGTGCAGTCTCATCCTTCTCTCCTGTGGCCTTCTCTGCCCCTTGAGATGCCCAGCACATCACATCCTCCATTTAGCTTGTAAGAAAAATTGGGAAGGACAGAAGATCCAAAGCAACCCAACAACTTGTTCATGTTAATGCTTGGCCAAGAGGTGGTATTTGTGAGAAGATCTTTTTTAAAAAGAGCAAAAAGATGAGGGAATGAACAGCAGTTGCCCTTTCCGGGGCTCACCTGTGTGGCCGAGTCTAGCCCAATGCAAAGGGCATTGTGTGAACTGCAGGGGGCCAGTGCTCTATCAGCCCTGACCTGGATAGCCCAGATCTCAGAAGCTAAGCAGGGTCAGCCCTGGTCAGTCCCTGGATGGGAGACGGTGAAAGAAGACCAGAGGCTATGCAGAGGCAGCCAATGGCACAAAAACCACCTCTGAATGCCACTTGCCTTGGAAGCCCTGTGGGATTTTGGTAACTCAGCTGTGACTTGACACACATGTGCACACCCACAAATGGATAGTGACAGGATCTGGGGAGAAATAAGCCAAACTTCAAAACGTGGTGCAGACGCTCCCCACATCTTCTGTCTCCTTGCATCCTTTGCACTACTCGTGGTAGCCAGCACGGCACTATAACGCCCACACTGTTGGAAAGATCCTCACAGGGAATTTTTCAGCCTTTTCTTGCAAGCATCAAACTCTCATCAAATGTTTGCGAGAAGCGTCCTCAATAGATCTGTCTCTTTCTCTTCCTGCCTTCCAATCTGGCTCCACAGCACAGTTGGGCCGCGGCGCACGTTTGAAATACTTGCTATCGCTTTGCTGCTTTATCCAGGCTGGCAAAATCCCTGGCACCTGAACGTTTGATGCTGGCAGCTCGGCATTTGAAGTGTTTTTCTGAGTTGGAATCTGCACATCTGATGTTGATGGCGAGGAGCTGAATGCAAACTCTGCAGCCTTCCTTGGGGGGCCGATTCTGTCATCAAACTGCTCTCCCGCCTTCTCAGAAATGCGTTCAGATTTCACTCCGGTTTCAAATCTCTCGTGAGCACCCGCCCCAAAATGCCATTCCATTGAGAGGAAGTGATTTCCTGACCTGGATAGCCCAGCCTGGCCTGATCTTAGAAGCCTAAGCTGTGTCTACCCTGCTCAGCATTTGGATGGGAGACTGTCAAGGAAATCCAAAGTTGGTACATGAAGCCAGGCAATGGCCAGCCACCTCTGAAAGCCTTTTGCCTTGAAAACCCAATGGGGTCACCTTAAGTCACCTGCAATTCTTCAAAAGGGCTGTTAAACCAATTTCTGTCTGGTTTGCATCTGTGGCATAGGCTTGCATCCCAATCCTTCCCCTCCCCCACCCGCCCCCGTGCTGGCCTCCACAAACAAATCGTGTTCTCCTTTTTTTGTCGTGAGGTTTTTCAGAAACCTGAAAAGGTATCAGCGCCTCCCTCCCGCCCTCCCACTATGTAATTCATTGTATGTGGCAGCGGCTCGCCACTCCTTGCTCTTTTCCTGGTAGGGAAAAGAAAATGCATCTCGACACACGAACACCCCTTTTTGGAAAAGCAAAAGTTGTGTCCCGAATGGCGCTTAAAAGCAGAGGGGACTGCTGCCCGCTTGACAGGCCTGCCCCGTCCACCTGCTGTTTGTCGGAGGGAGCCGGAGTGGCCACCGCTGATAACAAATGCGTTGGAGCTGTTGCTGTCCAGCCAACAGGCTGTGCCAGCTCAGCTTGTAATCGGCAGAGCAGCCTTCCAGCAGGAACCGGGTGCCAAGTGTTTCCCATCCTGCTTGGCCTGGCGTCTGCCGCGGAGATCACCAGCCTGCCCATCAAGAGCCCGGCTCTGGCCCCCGTTAGCGTTACCCTGGTGATGGGAAAGGTGGACTCCAGATTGCACAGAATTAAAAGCAAAATCCTGTGCTTTGGTCCTCGGTTCGCTTTCCGGCTGTTTTTCATCCAAGCTGGTTCTACTTGGCAGTCCCTGGTTAGCCCCTTCTCTCAGGATTACTGCTGGATACTGTAGAACCTTTGGGGAAAATCAGACCAGCTGCTCGTTTCTACGTGGGTTGTATTCAGACATGCCGTTGAAGATGCCGTGCAGAAGGTACGGAAAGCCTTGCTGCCCCAAGAATTGGCTTTGTGCTAAAAAAATCAATAGCCTCTTATGTTCGGCGTGTGTAGTAGCCACAACAGGCGAAAGACTTAAGTGGCGGGGAAAGAGGGCCACTGAGCACCAAATCATTGCAACCAGACTCTACAGATCGGCGCAGAGGCCCGTGAGGTCCTGGCAGGGGTCCCTTTGAGAGTTCAGTTCAGGCTCTCCTATCTATTCCTGTCTCTCTCCATTCCTTCTGGGTTGTTCTGCCCGCTTGCCTGTCAGACCTGGCCTCTCCTCGAAGGCCCTGGCGGCTGCTCTGCAGTTGCTCTCCGCCCGTGTTCCGTCCTCCTCCCCCCTCCGGGCTGGCCACGGGCTTAATTAGCATCCCCACAGCTCTGCCTCTGCTGCCCTGTCAGAACAGCTTTCTTGTCAGCCTGGGCTTCTGCGCACTCCCCGGTAGCGAGGCCTTCCACCAGCTGCCGTCTCTTGCCTGCTCTCTGGCCAAGAGGCACAGCTGCTCTGGGAGCCGGCCTTGAGCTTCAGGGCCATCACCCCCCCCCCCCAACATGCTCATCGTGTGGGTCATCCAAAGCTCTTTCAGATCATCTTAACTTGGGTGAGACAAATCTGGCTCTCCTGATTCTCTCTCCTGTCTGGGCCATCTCTGCTTCCCCCCCCCATTACTTCCAACGGAGATAAATGCCTGAGCCGTGGCTCGTGCGCTGAGGCAGCTTGGCGGATGCCATTCCCCGGCTGTCAGTCCGGGCAGCCAGATGGACGCTTCAGATGGAGGCATCTCTTCCCTCTGCAGTTGGAACGCACGGAGGCTTTTGTTGGGGAGAAAGATGGGGAAGAGCCTTACCTTGGGCATCTGGTTTCAGAGACACCTGCAGGAAGTTTATAATGGGGGGGAAGAGGTGATGTGGGAACCACAGTGGAAAAGAGCTCTGTCTCAGTGTCTGGTTGGCATGCAGAAAATTCTGGGTTTGATCCCCGGCATCCCCAATGAAAGGGATTGGGCAGTAGGTGATGGGGAAACCTGAGAGCTGTTGCTGCCAGTAAGAGTAGACAACAGAGACCTGGCTAGACCAACGGCCTGATGTTCATGGGAAGATGTAAAACCTGGACCTTTTTGAGCCAACCAGTACTTTTGAAGTTTCTGGGTTGGGGGCGAGTGCCTTCCCAGAATGGCTGCAGCAGGAGACGGAGCCAAACCCAATATTTCTTCTCCTTCCTTTGCAAAAGAACCACAAAAGGGGAATAAAAAGAAATGAAGGAAAACCTGAGGGACCGAGTGAGGAAGAATGAGGAATGACAAGAATCGAGAGGTAGAAGAGGAAGTGGATTATGATGAAGGGAAGCCTGAAGGGAGGGGACAGTGGAAAGGCCCAGTTGCTGATCTTCTAGTGGTTGTGGCTGCTGTTGTGGAAGAGACCACTTTGATTTGAGTGAGGGCAGCCAACCAAAAATAAGCCCCATCCACTTCCTGAGAAGCTTGGCAAGCACCATGGCACCCATAAGTGCCATGTTGGAAAACCCTGATGCAGAATTTAATAGAAGGGTGGTATTTGTTTGTCCATGATGTCAAGGTGATGTGCGCTGAATCCCTGGCACCTTCTGTTCAAGGGTCTGCATTTGGTCGCCTACTGCTAGAGATCTTGGAAAGCGACTGCCGGTCTAAATAGAGAGATACTAGTCTAGGCACCCCTTGCTGTCAGTTGAAGAGCTCAATTCGTCCAGTAGAGACCAGATTTTCAGGGTACGCTTTTGAGAGCCAGAGCTCCCTTCATCAGACACAAGTTTGAATGGAGATTTCTGAGTTCTTATCTCCCACTTGGGGTGGGGGTTGCAAAGAAAGGAGTCAGGATGCAGAGGTACTGTGCATATTGTAATCAGCCTGATTGGAGGAGGAAAGGCTCACATTCTGCATTGTACATCTGCATCCAGACTCCTTTCTTTGAAACATCCCCCTCTCACCTGAGATAATAAGGGCTTAGGGATCTCCATCCCTACTTGTATCTGATGAAGGGTGTTTAACTCTCACAGGCTCGTCCCCTGGAAATCTTGCTGGTCAGCAAGGTGCCACTGGACTCAAGTGTAGCTCTTGTACAGCAGCCCAACATGGCTACCCTGTGAAACTAGGCCGTGACTTGGTACAGGGCAGCCCCAGCTGCAGTGGCCTCCCTCCCTTCCTGTGGCGGCTGTGGAGTTGGGGGACAAAGGACTCGTGCGCAGAGGGGGTCTTGGTCAGGCTGTGTGTGCAGCTGACCAGTGGACCCGAGTGGCTTTATGTGCTACGTGCTGAGCTGCATTTTACTGTGTGTGAGAAAGGCGGGTGCCCTCTCCTTCTCTGCCTGCCTGCAACATTTGAGAGAGTCAGTGGCAGCAGAGCCCCTCCCCAATGGGCCTGGCTTAATGATTTGTGACAACAGGTTTTGCCAAGGGCTAAACTGCCTCTGCGTCTTCTCAGCCGGTCTTGCTTCACTGCCGAAGGCTGGTGTGCAGGCAGTGAGGGATCCGAGGAAACAGCGTTGATTGACTCAGATCCTTAGGACTTGTGAACTGCAGAAGTCGATAGACTTGAAGGATTTCTGCAGATGAGGCTTGTAAGTGAAAGAGCAGGGGGTGGATGGGGGAATGGCAGATAGGGATCAAGCTCAGAAATGTTCATGGGACCTATCCCCCTCCCCCCCCCATTGTATTACTGGTGCCAACTTCCTGTGGATACCTGTGGGATTTCTTTGTGGCTGGGAGAGTTGTAAAGAGGGGCCAAGTGGGAAAATGCTGAACCCCCCTCCCCCAAAGATCAGCTTCCCCCTTCCCAAAAAAAGAATAGGACCGCAGCAGAAAGGTACCTACGGAATATTCAATTCAGGTGAGCGGAGTCTTATTTTGGCAGGGTCCAGTACACTCTAGGATAAACCATGGAGACTGCAGCAGGTAATCTGGGGAAAGCCTTTTTTATCCACCAACAATTAATTGGATTGATTATTCTATCATGTAAGACCTTGTAAAAACTGCAGGGGGCAGGCTTCATCCTAGAAGAGGCATTCTCTTTTCTCTGTCTTGTCTCTCCACCACGCACATCTCCATGAGAGGGAATACCTCTACTGAGGTGGTACTGCCGTGGCATGAGCTAAAATCAGAGAATAGCTTTCCTTCTTTGAAACAAACACTTTAAACCTGTGCAAGTGAGGCGCAGAGCTGATCTATTAACTGGTTAAGCAGCTGGATTTTGTGCAGTTGATCAACTTCACTTTCTTCAGTTGGGTGGCAAGTCCTAAATTCAGTGCATTCTGGATCCCAGATGCAATCAGATTGTCTACAAAACTCACCTACTACGTCGTCCCAAAGGCTTCTGGGTCAGAGATACTAAGTGCTTGTCATCAAGATCTGGGTAGCGTCTTGGTCTGCGAATGTGTCTGTGTATGTAGGGGAGTCAGCGCATGCTTGCACACGTGCCCACGTAAGTTACACAAAGCCCACCTCCCCGCGATGCAGGCCAGCAATCGTTAGCAGATGGTGCTGGTATTAGGAAAATGAAAATACATGCTATAAATTTGCTATTTGCCAGCGTTAATTTCTTATCCCTAGGTAAAACCTTCCCGCTGGCCTATACCACACCATCTGCATGTTCATAAAATACATTATGCTGAAATTGATCAGCTGTGTGTGCGTGCACGTGCTTTTCTGTGTGCATTCCCAGCTCTGTGGTATGCGCAGAAAGGGAATTTGGCCTCAACTTGGATGTTCGCTTGCACAGGCCATAGGCCTCCAAATTCCCTCCTGTCTTCTGGTTGACCTGAGGGTAGTCACCATCTTTGCACTGCCTCCTCTAGGAGTTTGTCTCTTCTTCTTCCTACTACTCATAAATCACCTGGTTTCTTAGATGCCCTGTTGGGCTGATCCCAACAGCAGCTTCTTGTCTCACCGGCAAAGGGGATAAAATAAGAATTGTGTTTGTGTTCATTGGTTGACTTGCTGAAATAGAAGTTCTGGGGCTCAGGCTTGCTTAGAAAGCTACAGTGGGGCACTGCTCCTTAATTGCGGCCACATGCCAAGTGGTGTGGGGAAGGGGGCAAAGAACTCTGCATGTACAGAGAAACACTATTAGTAATCATGTCATTGAAGTTTGGCAGCGAAAGTGCCACCAAGTCATACCCAACTTATGGAGACCCTGTCTGTATCAAGGCCAGACATGTTCAGAGGTGGTTTGCCCTTGCCTGCCTCTGAGTCGTGACCTGGGACTTCCTTGGCAGTCTCCCATCCAAGAACTAACCAGGGCCGACCCTGCTGAACTTCCGAAATCTGATCAGGTTAGCCTGGGACATCCAGGGCAGGGCCATGTGAAGCTTAAGGCCCCGATAATCCCCCCTTACATGGATGGGCCTGTGTTTGTATGCGTGTGCATATGATATACCTGCTGATCAGTCAGTGTGTGAAGAACCATCCCAGTCTGTGAATCTAGCAATGGTCTGTCTTGCAAGTTCCTGTTCCATTGCGATGCACGTTCAAACAGCTAACTTTATGCTGCTTGTGGCTGGGAGGGAGGGAGCGAGATGAGGACCCCCCACCCATCTGTCCAATTAAGGCTGAATCTGTATCTCGCCTGCCTTGCCACCTCATCCGCCTTCCCAAATGAGGCGATTAACAGGCAGTTTCTTCCCTGCGCCTCGGAGCGCCGTTCTCCGCCTGCGTGTGGCGGGATTGATAGAGATTGTAGCTGACCTTTGCTAGGACAGAGAGTATTATCATTAATACTTCTGTATTTCCCAGGTTCATGTGACGCATAAATCTCATATCAACTCAGGCAGGCAAAATAATCTGCCAGGCGCTTGATATTAATACACCCCACCCCTCGCTGCGTAAGCGCTTTGTTATGCTGTCAGCAACAAAAGGCTAAGGGCGCCAGGTGGGGATTGGGGAGGAGGGGGAAGCAAAAGCATCCAGGCTGGGTCGCACAGCTCATTTTTGGCACCTTGAAACAGCAACCTTGGTGGCTCCTCTACAGTGGAGAGGGCTGACTGGACACTGGCCATTTGGAGGGTAGGCAGTTGACTTCAGCAGCTTGACTAAAGGTACCCCGCTGCTGCTACTGGTCCACACCTTGTGGCAACCATCACCAGTGTTTCCTAGTCCTTCTCTTTACATTGCTCTTGACAAAGCCAGGGTTCTTTGATTCCACTTGCTTCCCCCAAAATATGGGGGCTGAAGTCACAAGAGTCTCCCCCCTCCCCTAATTAAGTCACAGCTTCACTTATGATGGCCCCGTTAGGTTTTCAAGGAAAGAAATGTGCAGAGGTGGTTTGCCCTTGCCTGCCTCTGCAGAGCAACCCTGGACATAAGAACATAAGAGAAGCCATGTTGGATCAGGCCAACGGCCCATCCAGTCCAACACTCTGTGTCACACAGTGGCAAAAAATGTTATATATACACACACAGTGTGGCTAATAGCCACTGATGGACCTGTGCTCCATATTTTTATCTAAAACCCTCTTGAAGGTGGCTATACTTGTGGCCGCCACCACCTCCTGTGGCAGTGAATTCCACATGTTAATCACCCTTTGGGTGAAGAAGTACTTCCTTTTATCTGTTTTAACCTGTCTGCTCAGCAATTTCATCGAATGCCCACGAGTTCTTGTATTGTGAGAAAGGGAGAAAAGTACCTCTTTCTCTACTTTCTCCATCCCATGCATTATCTTGTAAACCTCTATCATGTCACCCCGCAGGCGACTTTTCTCCAAGCTAAAGAGTCCCAAGAGTTTCAACCGTTCTTCATAGGGAAAGTGCTCCAGCCCTTTAATCATTCTAGTTGCCCTTCTCTGGACTTTCTCCAATGCTATAATATCCTTTTTGAGGGGCGGCGACCAGAACTGCACACAGTACTCCAAATGAGACCACACCATCGATTTATAAAGGGGCGATTTATACGGACTTTCTTGGTGGTCTCCCATCCAAATACTGACCAGGGCTGACCCTGCTTAGCTTCTCAGATCTGATGAGATCAGGCTGGCCTGGACTGCCCAAGTCAGGATGCATGTGTGTGTTTGTGTAAAGTGCCGTCAAGTAACATCCAGTTTATGGCAACTCTGTGAATTAATGATCTCCAAAAAGTCCTCTTATTAAGAGCCTTACTCAGGTCTTGCAGACCTTAGTGGCTTCCTTAACTGAGTCCATACATCTCATGTTGGTTCTTTCTCTTCTCTTGGCTTCAGCTATTCCTTAGTATGAATGCCTTTTCCAGTGACTCTTGGCTTGTCGTAATATGTCCAAACTTGTACATTAGCCCTAGTTTCATCAGGGCATAACATGGCTAATTTTTTACATTGTCTTCAGATTTTATCCTTACATGCATTAGGGGGGGGGAAAGCATTGAGGCTGGAGTGCTGCACTTAACTCTAGGCAAGGATAAAACAGGGAAATCCTTCCTCTGTTGCTCAGATCTTCTCGGAGGAGAGGTGAGAACAGGAATATGCTTCTCACCATCAGGTTGATCAGCTGTAAGAACTTTGAGGGCGACTTCTGTTCCCGAGAAAGGAAATCCACTTTCTACCCAATGGCACCAGTGTTGGTTCTCCTCTGGTATGCTCAGGACTAAGCTATGGCACAGAAATAGAGTGTGGGGTTCAGATCTGGTAGGCCCTCCTTCCCTGCCTCCAGTTAAGGCCTGAGTGCAAGACAGTTTCCAGTAGGAGCACTGATCCTGCGAATAGGTCCTGGGCCCGAGGCCGTATCCACTCCAGCTCTGCATGTGAGCTGCCTGTCCGCTCACATAAATGCCTGTCTCTGTCCCCCAACCCCATTAGTTATTTGAGTGAAGTTGTGCCCTCTCCAGACAAAGGCCTCAGCTAACCGTTCCCCTTGGCTTCCAGGTCAGCTGCTGGTGGTGCTGTAGCAGAGACAGCTGCCTCCCGGGCCAAAAGATCAGGCTTTTCTGTGCTTGTGCTGCTCAGCCTGGCTCTGTTGCAGCAGGGTAGCTTGCAATTAACAAGAGGCGTTCCCTGCCTGGCTATCTATGCAAATTAACCCGAAAAATTAAGGAAGGGGACCTTGACGGTTAGACTGCAGGCGGCAATCCCAGCTGATATGACCCACCCCAAATAGGATGCTTCAGACCCACGTGGCATGATCTGGCAGCCTTTTCTCTGGTCTCCAGCAATGGCACAATTAGCCAGAGATGGCTGTCCAGGAAGCGACTGCCAGCTGCCTTACAGAATTTGGCCTTCTGCTCTTCCACCTGTCCCTTGGTCTGTTCGTGCTCCCCCATGTGCACATTTTACATATACACACGCATGCATGTACTCAGCTAGCCTGGTCCAGGTTGGCTGCTCACAGATGGCACAGGATGTGAGGGGGGAAGGATTGGCATTGTGGGGGGGGGGGATGTAGAGTGAAAATGAGTACCCGGATTGCTGGGGGTAAAGTGTAGATGACTGGAGAAGGCAATGGCAAACCACCCCGTAAAAAGTCTGTCAAGAAAATGTTCTGATGTGATGTCACCCCATGGGTTGGTAATGATCCGGTGCTTGGACAGGCTACTACCTTTATCTTTTTAGAGTTATCTTCTATGGCCCGTCTGGAGATTCTCAGACAGGCATAGTTAAACTCTCCAAAGATAGCCACTCAGGGCTCAAGCCACCCTCTTTTCAGCTATAAGTTCTGCTGCCTCCTTCCTGGACATATTCAAGGCCAGCAGAAATCAACTGTGCACATGCTCAGAGATGCTTTTGTTCGGGGTCCAGAGCCGAGTCCTGGGTCAAGCTAAGCCTGGCCTGATGGGGGTGGTATCCATCCTTCGTGCATGTGGTTCCATTCTGGGTTGTTCGATGAAATGCTGCCTCCCCCTGGAATGGATGTGTTGTTGGGCAGGATCCACCCTTCATGTGTAAATTGCCGGGGTGAGCAACCAACCCTTTTCCCCATGCCCTACTTCCCTCCTCCCCCCCCCCTTTTGCTTCTTCCTCTCTCCTACCCTCCCCCACCCCCGCCCGGCCTTTTTATTCCCTGTGCCAACTACTGCCTGGGTGAATGTCTAATCTCCAATTTTATTCGCTCGGCTCCATCCTGATTTGCATAATCCACATAATCACCCTGGTTTTAATTGCCCACAACTCTGCGGAAAGATCATGTGGTTAAGTGGTAAATCATAATTAGATAAATAATTGGTTTGGCCACAGCAAGCTGCTTTGTTATACCTGCCATCTGCTGGGTAAGTTTTTCCCCCCCTTTTCGATTAGAACAATGCGCCTCGGATGGCATCGGCAGGCCCCTCCCCTTTCTTATCTGCAAAGGGGGCTGTGTGTGTGTGTGTGAGGGAGATGCATGGGTGGGGGGGGGAGTGACTAAACCTGGATTCCTGCCCAGCAGCTCTGCACATTGTAGGCTCCTCTCATCCCTGCATCCTTCTTACACTTTTAACAGATGCATTAGCTGTTCATTAACAAAGCCTGCTTAATGCATCAGAATGGGAAATTTGACTTCTTTAGCATAAAAGCAGTGGAAGAGGGAGAGGCTGGGTCAGAAGGAAGGCACACATTGGCCTTCTCTGGCCTTTCTGTTTACTTCTGCTGCAGAAGCAAATGCATGTGTTGGGGGGGGGGGGGTAGGGGAAAATGTGCTCTGCCCCTCAAAACGTGAAACTTGACATCATTTCTGGCAAGACTGGGGAAGCATTGCCGTTTGCACACAATCTGCCCATGGGCCTCGGGAACTATTCAGTTTGTAGGTGGTTGTGCCTTGTTTTGTTTTTGTTTTTTAAATGGATTCCTGGTTGATGGGGTTCCGTTTTGTTGTTCTTTGTGTGTGCACGCGCACGCATCTGGAAGTCATGGTGACCTCTGGTAACTGACCTCTACTGGGACATGGAGGATATTCAAAGAGGCGGCTGAATCAAGCCTGCCCCTGCCTCCTGACGTCTGGTATTCCGAGGATGTCTCCCACCCAAGGACTTGCCAGAGTCGACCCTGCTGAGCTTCTGAGATCTGACGAGATCGGACTTGCCTGGGCTGTCCAGGTCGGGGCTCAGCTTTTTGTTGCTCTGTTAAGGAAACCTGTTCTTCCTCTCTCAAACACCAACTCCAGCTGTTCAAACAAGAGCGGAAGGTTGCAACAGCCCAGCCGCAAATCCCAAGCAAGCCAAAGCTTATTCAGCAAGGTCCCTCCCTTTCACAGCCAGTGACCTCAGAGATCCATTATCCAGCACCTTGGCAGGCAGGATTATTTACAGATCACGCTTCTGGCTCCTGAGATATCGAGACAGACCTTCTTGTGCCCATCTGTCCCGCTTAATGTTTCCTAGAGGAGCGATTCAGGCATTCTCAAACGTCCCACTCCCCCCCCCCTTCCCCCTTAGATCTTGTTTTGCTCAAATGATTACGTTCCGCTTTTTTCCCGCTTCTTTGTCCAAGATGTGCCTGCAAAAGAGCTGGCGAGAGAATGGGTTGGGACTGTGCGTGCGAGGCGACTTGACTTTATGGGAAGCACGCTGGCTGCGGGAAAGAGAGTGCGCTGGCAAAGCTGGGGAAGTGAAAGCAAGCGGTCGAGAGGGGTCACTTGGATTGGTCTGCAGGTTGGCTCCCTGGGTGCCTGTCACCTCCTTTGAGAAAGCTTTTATCGGAAGAACAGAGCATTCCATTCAGCGACAGCTCCGCTCCGTGCCTCGAGATTTCTTGTCGCCTTTTTAGTTGCATGCGTTTTTGTTGGCTTCTTTTCTCTTATTCTCTCCCCCCCCCCCCGCTTTTTAAATTTATTACTGCAGATGTTTGCACAAGCCCAATATCTTTTGTTGAAGAGCCCATCTGCTCTCTCGCTGTATTCCCTTCCCGCTGTAGTATTCTGTGTCTCATTACTAGATCTGCAAACAAGAAAGTGCTAGGAGGGGATGTGAAGTCCTTCAAGGCCAGTGTTGTATGGGGGGTGAAGGGTTCCCTGTTGGGACCAGGTCCTGCGTGAGCCTTGAGCCCTACAAAGAGCTTTGGAATGAGTTTGGAAGTGTTTGGCAGGCTTCCAAACTTGAGTAACAGGGACAGAGGTGATGATCTTTCTTCAGTCTGGGTCTAGGCTTGAACACCCCCCCCACACACACACACGTAAGGGATAGTCCAGCATGAGCTGCTCCCATTTTTGCATGTTTTCAGAGTCAGATTGTGGAGGGGAAAGAATCAGATTTTCTGTACAAAGACAAGATTTTTAAAAACATTTTTTTAAAACCTGAATAGCATTTATATGCCCTGGTCTGGATGTCCAAGGCTAGTATGATCTCGTCAACTCTCAGAACCTAAGCAGGGTCAGCCCTGGTTAATACTTGGATGGGAGACCACTGAGGAAGGCCAGAGTTGCTATGCAGAGGCAGGCAGCAGCAAACCACCTCTTAACATCACTTGCCTTTCAAACCCCATGAGGGGTCACCAGAAGTCTCTACTTGGGTGGGAGACCACCAAGGAAGTTCACGGTTGCTACACAGAGGCAGACAATGGCCAACCACCTCCGCTCGGGTCTTGCTTTGAAAACCCCATGAACAGTTGCCATGAGATGGCTGTGACTTGATGGCACTTTACACACGCAGTATTTGTAGAGTTGCTTTTCTGCATAATTTGTTCCATCCACGGAAGCAGTGAACCACAGCCTTCAAATTCGTGCTACATATTTCAGTGGGCATTACTCCCTGTTTCTGGTTTGCAGTTGCACTCATAAGGTCTAGAAAAAATATTATTCAATGATGAAGTATGTTGTAGACCTAAGCCCGCCGTTCCTGCATGCTTTCTGTGTTCCTAGGGGTTGCTGTTACTTCCAACAGCGTAGCTTTGAGCAGAAATAGAATAGATGCAGCTTTTCCCTAGTAAGGAGATCTGGTTATATCTTTGTGTTAAAGGCACAGCTTTGACAGGAAAGAAAAACATAGTGATCCAGAATGTTTTTGATTTGCTGGAAGGGAGACCCTGGATGTCCTGCATCATGGTGTTTCACTGGGTGATGCTTTTGTTTTTCTCCTTCCTTGTTGAATTGACACTATTATGAAGTCCTTCCTGGACTCTTGGAGGAGACTGGTTGCATTGCAAGTACTCCAGACTCATCCCCCTTGGGGGCTTCAGCTAGTGGACTCCTGCAGACAATAAGCTTGGCCAAGAAGGGCCATCTCCTGCCCCCCAAACAGGATTAGGGTTCCCGTCCCACAACAACTTTATCTGACCCACCTGAGATCTTGATTGGCCAACATATTGACAGCCACTTTGCAGTAGCAGCTGTAATGTCAATCCTTTGTCCCTGCTGTTTTTGCTTGTGCTTCTGAAAATCACACTGCTGTATACAGTCATCCTTCCCAGGTTGTTATCCAGTCTTGAAAGGAGCTGCTGCAAAAAATGTTCGATAATCAGGAAGGTGAGCCATGGTTTGGACATGGACATCTTTTTGCCTAGATCTTCCCAGGGAGGACCCTTATTTTCAGTTCCTGCTTTGGGATTGGATTGGATTATCTTTCATGTGAGTGGGCCTCATCTTCCTTCCTGCCTCATTGGTATACTATCCTGTCTGTTAATAGAGCCATTCCTGCCTTTTTGAGGCTTTCTGGTGCAATTTTTTGTGTTCTAAGAAAGTGTTAAGACTAGAAGCTATTGAGCTGCTGGGGCATGTAATCTGCTTGACAGAGAGAGAGACAGGGAGGCCCAAGCCAATTCACTTGTGCTGTGTCCAGCGATTACTTTGCTCCATAAAACTCCTTTTAGGTTGGGTTTCAGGATGCTTCTGCAACAGACCAGAGGGATTTGATGGTTTCAGTGCTGAAAGGGGCAGAAATGTGCAAGATGGGGTGCCCAAGAGCGGTTGAGGCATCCTTCCCATAATCAAAACATGCCCAGATTACATTGTGCTGTTGAGATCAGGATTTCCGCCGGACGGAGGTGATTTTGGAAAGTGAACGACTCCAGATGATCCAAGCCACAGACACTGTAGGAGAAAGCAAACTTACCTTCCTCCCTTCCCTCTCCGAAAAAAAATCAGAAACCCAGGGACCATTGGGGCTTATCTGACTTGGGCAGAAAATGCCCTCCTGAGCCCTCCGCCAAACTTTAAGAAAACTCCTCTGCTAACTCTTTCCAAAACTCTCCCTCAATACTCCCCCCTTCCTTTTTGGCACAGTTTAACAAAACAAACGCCTGGATAATTAAGCGGAACTTCCATGTTCAGAGGCAATGTACCTTGTGGATACCAGTTACTGGAGGACAACCAAAAGAGAACGGCTCTTCATTTCATGCCCCAGTTATACACTCTGAATGTGGGAAGCAGAATTGCGGGGTCCTTGTTCAGGATGTTGCTTCAGAAGCGCATTGCCTACGTGTTTGGCGCTATCATGGACTCCTGGCCTGACTTCACAATACATTTTCTGTGTTCTTAAAGAACATAAGAACATAAGAGAAGCCATGTTGGATCAGGCCAACGGCCCATCCAGTCCAACACTCTGTGTCACACAGTGGCAAAAAATTTTATATACACACATACACTGTGGCTAATAGCCACTGATGGACCTCTGCTCCATATTTTACCTAAACCCCTCTTGAAGGTGGCTATGCTTGCGGCCGCCACCACCTCCTGTGGCAGTGAATTCCACAGGTTAATCACCCTTTGGGTGAAGAAGTACCTCCTTTTATCCGTTTTAACCTATCTGCTCATCAATTTCATCAAATGCCCATGAGTTCTTGTATTGTGAGAAAGGGAGAAAAGTACTTCTTTCTCTACTTTCTCCATCCCATGCATAATCTTGTAAACCTCTATCATGTCACCCCGCAGTCGACGTTTCTCCAAGCTAAAGAGTCCCAAGCGTTTCAACCTTTCTTCATAGGGAAAGTGTTCCAGCCCTTTAATCATTCTAGTTGCCCTTTTCTGGACTTTCTCCAATGCTATAATATCCTTTTTGAGGTGCGGTGACCAGAACTGCACACAGTACTCCAGAAAATCTTCCAGAACCCCCATTGCACCTTTAAATGCTGAAAAATCCTAGCACTTTCTCAACACACATTTATCAAGTGAAAAAGTGCATCATACAGACAGTGCTACACCCCAAATCTAACCATGACCACTGTGAATCCCCACACAGGTGTATGTGAGTGCCTGTGATACATCACCTTGCTTCACTGCTGCAATTGTGTGCCCAAGAGTGGTGTTCTTGCCAGCTTGGGCAGACTGCCTGTCTCTTCTCCCCTGGTGCCAACGGTCTCCGAATGGGCTCTGATTAGCCAGCTTGTTGTCATTTGCCAGATCAATGATCCATGGCCAAGTGATCGATGAAAGAGCCCATGAAAACTGAGTGGGCTAATAGGGTGTCCAGAGGTGCAGCAAGAGTGGAAAACTCCTGTTACCATGGGAAGCGGGTGGGGAAAGCTGAGCCACGGATGAGCTGCAAAGGGTTTTCTTGCACCCCTGCTGCTAGTAGGATGCCTTTAACTGGGATCTGGAGAGCTGTTGGCAAGAAGTGAATCTCTCTTTGCTTTATGAAGGAGCAGGCAAAGTGAGACAGGTTATCATGCACCTGCAAGAATCATTAAGCTAGTGGTTTTCAGTCTCTGCCCCATTAGGTTAGGGGGGAGTTTGGCAGCATGTTATAAGTAATCTTCTGCAGCTTGCAGATGTGTTCTAGGATATCTCCTGGGTTCATGCAAGGCAACGGCAAAGATATCAGGCCTGGCTGGTGCTTTTATGAACTGAATGTGCCCCTTGACTCAAGCCCCCTGTGTCCTCAGCAAATACATCTCTGAATCACTTGGAGACAATTAGATTCAGGTGGGTGGCTGTGTTGGTCTGAAGCAGGAGAACAAAGTTTTGAGTCCACTGGCACCTTTAAGACCAACAAAATATCTTGAATAAAATCTTGCTGGTCTTAAAAATGCCACTAGACACCTTTCCACCGAGAGAATCAGATAGTCTTGCAGCGACCCATTGAGCCAATAAACTGGAACGGCCCTGCTCCTTTAAACAGTGGCTTTGAAACACCTGGTCCTAAGGAAGAGTACCTGGGGAGGCAGAGGGATGCTTCCAGGCTTGCTTGGAGAAGGGAGCCATCTTAGAGGGCCTTCCTCACACATGAACATGCAAGAAGGTGCCTCATACTGAATTAGACCCATCGGTTCATCAAAGTTGGTATTGTCTCTGGGCGGTAGCCAGCTGTGGGGGGCACTGCCCCCAGTGCCCCTGCTAGCTATGGCCCTGTATTGTCTACTTAGACTGGCAGCTGCTTTCTAGGGTCTCAGGAGGTAGCCGTTTATATAACCTACTGCCTGATCCTTTAAAGTGGAGGTGTTGCCAAGGTTTGAACCTGGGACCATCTTTGTGCCAGGCAGATGCTCTTCCACTGAGCCACAGCCCCTCCCATTAGACACGTGATCCTGATGCAGCTCACTTTGGAGGGGGGGTCCTGATTTTTTTGGAGGGAGGGGAGCAATTCGTGGGATTGAGTCTGGGAAACAGTGACTGGCTCCTAAGTCCCACCTCATGTCTGTGTCAGAAGACGAGAATCTCTTAAGTGCCGTCAGCTACCGCATGTACCAAAGCACACTCTCTTTTAAGTACATCTTCAGCCAGCACCCAGAACAGAGAGAGAAGGGGAGGGGAATCGTCATAGATTTGTGAAGAGGCTTGGTGAAGAATGTTCACCCTGGCGCAGCTCACGGCAGGCTGAAATACTGGGTTAATCTCCGCCAAGAAGGTTTCTTGCCGAGAGCCAATTAAAGCTGCTCTGATAGTATTGTTTAATTGAAATGCCGTCTAAAGAGAGAGATTATTCCAAGAGTGGTTTCCTCTCTGCCCTTGGCCTTGTTAGATTAAAGCTGCCTTGCCCTGCAGAGGAGCAAAAAGGAAATGAAGGCAGATCAGACAGGATGGAAAGGCCTGCCCTGGTCCAGTGCGTGCCTCAGCAGGTCCTGTATGTTAATGCAAAATCAGACTTCCATTGCAGAAAAGAACCAAGTTAAGATCAAAAGCCAAGAGGCAACCTCAGGGGAAGCCTCTTTGCTTTGTTGTTGGCCATCTAGAGGAGCTGTGTGAAACAGGAGGCTGGACTAGATGGACTATTGGTCTGATCCAACAAGGCTCTTTTGATGTTCTCATGATGGGGGAAGCTGCTTATGTACCCTACCTCACCACCTTCATGGGTTTACAGAGGATAGTTTGGAATAGGAGAATACTTGGGCACATATTTGCCTGGAAACATCACATATTCCACTTCACGTTCCCAGAACTGGGAACTAGCCTGGGGCTGATTAGCTCTGTTTCCACTTAAGCCCCACCAGGACAAGGGTTACACCTGATCACTGCCACTGTCTTTAAGACTGGGTTATCCATGCTTATCAGTGTGTGGCAGGGTAGGGGAGAGTTTGTGTCACTGCATCTTAATTCCAGGAGAAGATCTGCTCATGACAGCATGACTCTGTTAAAGCTGTTCAGGGGAACAGGACCATCACCCCCCCCCCCCAAAAAAAAAAAACAACCCACCCCAGTTTCCCTGAGAGAACTTTAGCACATGAGGGTACTGCAAGACTACAAATTGAAACAAAGTTGAAGCTCATTCAGTTGTAATGGCTTCTCCACCCTGCCCCCCAGGAACTCTGGGAAATGTAGTTTTGTGGGAGCTCATGAAATAGCTCAGGGGTCCCTAGTGATCCCACTGCAGAACTGTTTCTGGAATGGATTTAGAAAGCAGGGAGCTACTCAACAGCTGCTAAGAGAGCCAGTTTGGTGTAGTGGTTAAGTGTGCGGACTCTTATCTGGGAGAACTGGGTTTGATTCCCCACTCCTCCACTTGCAGCTGCTGGGATGGCCTTGGGTCAGCCATAGCTCTGGCGGAGGTTGTCCTGGAAAGGGCAGCTGCTGTGAGAGCCCTCTCCAGCCCCACCCATCTCACAGGGTGTCTGTTGTGGAGGGAGAAGATATAGAAGATTGTAAGCCGCTCTGAGTCTCTGATTCAGAGAGAAGGCGGGGTATAAATCTGCAGTTCTTCTTCTTCTTATGAACTGTCTGGTGTTGCAGCCCTCAGTGTATGGGGAGATGAGTGGCCAAAGCCTCTGACCCCATGATGGCCAGTAAGCCTAGCATTTCTGCAGCAACACAGAAATCTTGGGAGCACAGGAGCGGCAGCCCTGGGCTTACTTACATAGTTGGCAGCTACAGCTCTCCCCATGCTGTCGCAAGCATCATGTGGTGAATTTTTAAACTATGGCTCCCAGTTGTCTGAACTCATTCTCGGTTTGGAGCTGTTGCAGCTGAAGAGGAGAGAAATTGACTTAAATTTCAACAGGAGGTTTGGAGGGATCCAGCCATGCTTCCCAGCTGCGCAGAGCACCATGCCTGGCCACGCTAAGATTCCTTGGGGTGCAGCCTCTTGCCACAGTGCCTGGGTGTTGCGTTTGCTTCCTTCCCCCTTCAGATTCTTGGTTGGTTGCTCCAGCCAAGTTTCCCTGAGAGAACATGACCAGTGAGAGATGATGAGATCTAGGGCTCCAGTCAGTCGCCTAATTAATTAGTTAACGAAGCATGCTGTAGGTGTACTTCAGATATTTTTAGCGAGGGATAGCAAGCAGCGCAACCGGCTCAGTGAAGATCTTTTCAGAAAAAAATAAAAACCGTACAGGAAGGAGATGAAGCCTCCTGTCTCTAGTGTTATCCCTGCATGGGCCTATTTTGTGGCAATCCGTCGGGAGCCACAAGGGCTGAAAAAAGTAATATTATTTGTCAGCAACCCAGAAGCTAGCGCAAAACCAGTTAGCACCTCTACGCATGCCTCAGTGCCAGAACAGATGCTGTTGCTATTGGAAGACGGGATCAGTTTTTGTTTTTAGGCTGGTAGTATGCTGCTGAATGCATTAGGATTTTGTGGCCAGACCAGTGGGCTCACTCACTGTTATGTGGCTGAATAGCTGTTGACACCTGAGTATAGCCAGAACTTTACCAAGGTGAAGAAGATCTGGATCTGGTCAGTGCCTGGGGTGGGGGGCGTCTTGGGGCAGCTCATTCAGGCAGCCTTGAGTTCTGTGTTGGAAGGAAGACTGGATATGAGTGTAACATATGGATTAAAATAGTTTCTGTTTTGGTGGTAGAAATTGCTGTCAAATCACAGTTGGCTTTATGGTGCCCTGTAGAGTTTTAAAGACAAGAGAAGTTCAGACGTGGTTTGCTATTAGAGACTGGCATGAAACTGGGAATATGCAGTTCATGACAGTTCAGGTTCATGCAATGCCTGGTTTGTGAACAATGAACCATCACCAAATTTTAAGAGCTAAACGAGCACAAGGGAGGTGAGCACATGTGTGATGTGCTTCATAATTTCATGCCTCCGTTAATGACTGGCTTGCATAAGGAGAAAGCAGCTTTACTACAATAGCTGACCAACAGACCGAAAGTTATCATCGAGTCATGTGACAAATAGCTGCGTTTGGCAGCTGGCAGCCTTTGGATCAGCCCACGTGATTTCATTCGCTGAGGTGGACAACCTGTGCTGGGCTGTACCATTGCAGATGGCAGGTGAGAGGTCATGTGATGGAGTGCCTCTCCTAACAAAAAGTCCCCTTCTGCAAAAAAACTAGCATGGCACGGCATGGAGAAAGCAAGGCTTGGAACCCTACCTGGCACACTGTTTTTCTATGTGCGGGGATTTTTAAATAGGAGGATTATTCAGTCAGGTGAGTCTGCATCAGCAACCTGAAATGTGTGTGTGTAAAGTGCTGTCAGGTCACAGCCAAACCATGGCAACCCCATTGGAGAGTCAGTTTGGTGTAGTGGTTAAGTGTGCGGACTCTTACCTGGGAGAACCGGGTTTGATTCCCCACTCCTCCACTTGCACCTGCTAGCATGGCCTTGCGTCAGCCATAGCTCTGGCAGAGGTTGTCCTTGAAAGGGCAGCTACTGTGAGAGCCCTCTCAGCCTCACCCACCTCACAGGGTGTCTGTTGTGGGGGAGGAAGGGAAAGGAGATTGTGAGCCGCTCTGAGACTCTTCGGAGTGGAGGGCGGGATATAAATCCAATAGGGGATTCAAGGCAAGACATGAATGGAGGTGGTTTGCCATTACCTGCCTCTGTGTCATGACCCTGGACTTCCTTGTTGGTCTCCCATCCATTTACAGGCTGACCCTGCTTAGCTTCTGAGATCTGATGAGATCAGGCTAGTTGGGCCATCCAGATCAGGGCTAACCTGAAGTAGCACAGCCCAAGGACTGGTTTTTACCAGCGTGGTGAGAAGTAGGTGAGGGAAGGGTCCCTTTCAGCTTAGTCTAGGACATGTTTATTTTAGGGGGCTAAGATCCTTCTGCAGGAAACGTAAGGCCATTTGCGCTAGTTGCTTGCCACAAGGCGGTAGATGTGATTTTCAATCTGGTAACAAGTATGAAGAGGCTTCCTTTGTGCAGGAGCTTTCACCATCACCTCTGGCCTCCCTCAGGCAAGAGTGAACACTGCGGGGCAGCCATGGCTTTCACACTGCTTGTTTGGGTGCACAACTGCTCGGAGCGAGCCCAGAGGCAAAACTGGCAGCTGTCAAATCTCTCCATCTTAATTTTATTTCACTACACGTAGCTAAGCTGCAGGCAGCTACTCAGTTGTGTACTGCTGTGTGGCTTTTGCTATCGGACAGACCCCTTGTAATCTGTGAGAATTAATCTGGGGAGACCTGCCACTCCGAGATCCAGGCTCATAGCCATTCGAGAGGATCAGAGAATCCCGAATCCTCGCTTCGATCCTGAAAGCATCAATGGAATTCACTTAGTTCATATCCTATTTGTTGCATCAGCAATGTGGTTCAGGTATTGGATTTGAATTCTGGGATCCATCATCATGGATGGACATCAGCCCACTTGGAAGGAAGAAGCTTACCCTGTGATAGGGCTTGATGCAGTCGTAATGTAGTTAAAAGTCTGAGAGCAGGCCAGCGGCTCATGCACTCCTTTCTTCCCTCTCCCTCCTTTTGCTCTCCTGTCTCCTTCTCCTTCAATGTGTTGCCTTTAACAAGGGTTTTGCAAGCCATGCTGGGCACTAATCTATAGCAGGAGTTGCTTAAGTGCAGGAAGTTGGTTTCAAGGAGATTGAGGCTCTGCAGGACCTTGGAGAGCTCCTATGGATGGCAGATGTTGACCTTAAAGAATCCAGGGCTTGACTGTGAAACACTGCAGAGAACTTAAAGAGGTGATGCTGCAGCTTAGAGGCTTTGTGCTTCTGTGCTAGCCATGGCTTCTCAGAGTGGTTTCTGCCTCGCCTGTTGGGGATCCTTTGGAGCACCAACTCCCTTGGGAGTAGTTTCAGAGGGTAGCTGTGCTGGCCTGCAGTTAAACTGTTAGATTCGAGTCCAGTATCATCTTAGAGGCAGACAAGAGTGTTGTGTATAAGGGTCAGGGAGCTTTGACTCTCAAAAGCTAGTGGATTCATATCTAACTGTTCCATTGAGGGGCGTGATTCGTCCCTCTCCACAGTATGCAAAAAGCTCTTCATCCTCTTTAGAGGTGTTGTTGCAGAGTTCAGACTCCAGGTTTTGTGGATTTGGGGCTGTGAGACTTCCTATGCAGGTGGTCCTGCCTTGGGATCGTAATCCGAGGAGGTGGATGCCAAAGGGTCTGAAGACCAGGTCATAACACAAGAGTGAAGACAGAATGAAGATGCCCATGGATTAATTTTTTAACCACTGACGTGATGTATCGTTGCATCTGCATCAAGCCGTAAAAGGCCAGAGGTAGCACTACAAATTCCCAGGCTCTTACAGCCTTGGATATCTTGTTCTTTGCCAGTAATACTCAAACAAGAGCTGGTGACGGACAGGATAGTTTTTCTTAAGGAAGTTTCCTGAGAGAGAAGAAAGTAGTCAAGGTAGCAAAGGTGCAGTTGTGCTTGAACAGTGTTCCCAGCACGGGTGCTCAGTCATGTGCATGATGATACCTGCAAACATGTGCATTCTGGTGCAAGCAGAAATGCGTGCATGCGCACACAAGCACCCAGTCTGCATCAGTTTTCATGCAGTTGTGCACTTCTGCATGCACGTGTTCCTCCTGTAGCCGTGTGTAATCCTGCACCTTTCACCTTATTTGCTGCCCCTCTGTGTCTTCATAAATGCTCACCTCAAGCAAGCTTTGTGCTGCTTTCAATTGGCTTGTTTGGAATTCTTGCAATGTCAGCCGGTTAGAGCTGCAACTTTCTGCAGCATGGCTATTAACAGATGGCGAAGGACTGCAGCTGGGAACTTTCTGTGGTTTCAGGAGAAGAGGCAGTAAAAGGACAGGAAGGCTGAGGCAGCTCTTGCTTAAGAGGCAAATGAGGGCTCAAGACATGAAAGACTTGCCTTGACCTGGATCAGGTAAGCCTGATCTCAGAAGCTAAGCAGGGCCAACCCGGACAAGTGCTTGGATGGGAGACCTCCAAGGAATACCAGGGCCAGGATGTAGAGGTAGCAATAGCAAGCCACCTCTCTGAACATCCAAGCCTCTCTAAGGGTCACTATAAGCCATGACTTCCAGACACACACAAAGATCACACAAATAAATAAAAACATGAGGGACTTGTTTGACAGATGACTGCTGCCAACCTTCCTAGTTGCAGGGTAAGGTACTGCACAGGGAGAAGTTTCTTGAGGCAGTGGGTTTCTCTGAGCATATGCAGAGTGCACTTCTCCCTATCACGAAGGTAATCATGTTTCTAGAACAGGAAATGTGGTTTTTCTGTGTGTGGATTTGCTAGCCTTGAGCTGTAGCACTTCCTTATTTCAGCAACTGACAGCTTCCTTGCTTGTGTGTCAGGAATATATTAATGAGTCATGCCAGGAGGTGGCCGACCGTCTGTATGTCCTTCCATCACTTGTCCCTCCTTTTGCTGGGATGCAGCTTCCTTAGATGGTTCTCAGGTTACTAGTGCTCACCTCTTTCCCTCTTTGGTTTTCCTTGCCTGGTTTGGAATGCTGCTTTTACTTCTTTGCCCAGCACTATGATCTCTTCCCCCCCCCCCTCCCACTGCCTTCTCCCTCTCCTTTCCTCTGCCAGTCAGAGAAGAGTGGTGGGTGAGGTGCTCTCGGTTTTGCTTTCTGCTTTTCCTGCTCCATTTGCCGGGAGCCTGAGAGAGCAGCTCTCTCAGTTCGCATTTGGTAATAAATTATTAGTTCCGCCGCTTTAGCTCCCGTAAGCTCAAAATAGCAGCTTTCCAAGCAGGCAGCGGGCTGAGTTCAATGGCAGGGAGCTCCTGAAGAGTGCTTGACTATCATTACAGGCCTTTCAAGGTGCCTCTGCGTTGCTGAGCCAGCCAGAGGTTTAAATGAAGGTGTTGAACCCAAGTGCTCTGCATCTCCCAGCAACCTCTTCTGGGTGCAGCGACATTCCTGCTGATCACACCTGTGTGGCCCTGGCAAGAGAGGGTGAGGTGGATCCTCTGCCTTCTGGTTTCTATTCCTTTGCTCCTCTGCCCACTGCATGCTTATCTTGCCTTGTATAAATCTCTCTGCAGAACTGCTGCAGCTGCCTTGTGATTGCTGCACCCTTCGGATGCTGTGGCTTCCGAGGACCTGGCCCTTTCTGTGGGGTGAGCTGTCAGACAGTGAGAAGTCAGTAGGCCCGTTTTGCATAGACCTGCTTCCCATACTTAAGCTGAGGGTGAACAGGGCCCAGTCCTTCCTTGAGACCTTGCTCTTTCGGCCTAGAAGCATTTGCCAGTAGTTTAAGTTCCGGGTGGTGCTGGTGGTGAAGGCTACTGAGGGGGAATGAGAGATGTTCTCTGGGCAAACTTAGAGACACTGTCCTCTCATTATTTTCAAGGGCCTGAGTTCTGGCTCAAATGCAACCTGTCCCGCTTCTCACTCCATTCTAGCGTCTTTGTTCTTATTTCTCCTCTCCTCTTTCCATCCCAGATTTAGGACGATGAGAGGCAGTTCTAATGAGGCCTTGCACTCACAGGCCTTGCACTATTGAGCAGGGGAACTATCATTGCTTGGAGCCTAAACAGGAGTGTACATGTTCTGACTAGTCTTGGTAGCCTGGCCACAGAGATCAACACCCCAGGAGAGAATGGTCACTTTGAAAGGTGGACTCTGTATGCCCTCTCCTCCCAAAATCTTTCCCTCCCTGTGCCAATGGGGCTTTTTTTTGCACTGTGGAAAACCAGAGCTCCAGTGCACACGATGAGCAGCATAGATTCTGTATGCCAACAGGGCACATGCAAGCACTGCTTTTCACTCTGTCCTAAAGAGATGTAAAGGATAAATGGCCAGAGAATCCAGTCTCTTGGTGCTGTGTATATGCACTGGAATAGGGACATTAGTTTTTCCTTCCAAGTACAGGAGCAAAAGCAAGGGAGTGAATGGCAGCCCAGAGCAGAGGCGGGGCCCTAGATGCCAGGAAATTTGCCTTGCACAAGGGCACAGTAACAGTCAGCACCCACATGCTGAGCATTACCTGTTCCTTCACACTAGAAGGCTCTTTTCTCTATGCCTAACAGAGTAACAGCTGGCCAGTTGCTGCCTCCTAGTGGGTGTTGGAGTAAATGCTGTTTCTCCTACTGATCTGTATAGGTTCATTCCTGAACACTTTCAATCCCAGTGAAGCAATCCCGGGCTCAAAACCTACAGACTTCAGAAGCAGAAGTCTGACGCAGCAGATCACATTTGGGCCTACAAGGCTTCATCTGGTACCACAGCATCTTTGCTTCAGCTGTAAATGTTAATATGCATAATCCACATGGGTGCATGCTCCAAATAAAGGAGAGGTTATTCCATGAGATTCAAGAATTTGAGTCAGGCCACATTCTGCAAGGAACATAAGTTTAGTAGTTGGTGGAATCTGTAGCCACAAGATGCAGCAGTAGGCGTTGACTTGGAATGCCTTTAAGGAGGAATGGAACCAGTCCATGGTTCATCAGTAGCAGAATGGAAACTCCATGATCTGTGCAGCACACCTCAGAAGGCCATTCAGGGGAGATGGGTGTCAGCACTGGATGGCTGTTTCCTCCGTCTCTCACTGATCTCCCTTTGCCTTTCACTTGGGGGCTTCCCGGAAGCATTTGATCATCCCCTGTTGGATGATGGTCTGACCCACTAGCACTCTTCTAATGAAACCTTCCCAGGCCAAAATCCCTCCCAGCCACAAAACCATGAGGCCTTATTCATGTGTACATATTTTGATATCTTGCTTTTGACTGACTCTGCAGCTGGATGCATCCCCGGGTGAAAACTGTTGTGTTTTGATTGGGAAGGAGCAGAAGGAAAGCCCTCTAACATGGTATCTGATCTGTTTCTCAGAAGCAAATTGTTACTCAATGATGTGGCCCTCCAGTGATGAATGTAACTTATGTGAGTTTAACTTCTGCCCTGACCTGGATAGTCTGGGCTAGCCTGATCTCATCAGATCTCGGAAGCTAAGCAGGGTCAGCCCTGATTGGTACTTGGATAGGAGACCACCAAGGAAGTCCAGAGTTGCTACTCAGAGTCAGGCAAGGGCAAACCACCTCTATTCATCTCTTGTCTTCACCTAGATAGCCCAAGCTAGCTCAGTCTCATCAGATTTTGGAAGCTAGGTAGGGTCAGCCCTGCTTAGTACTTGGATGGGAGGGCACCAAGGAAATCCAGGAGCAGGTAATGACAAGCAGCCTTTTAATGCCTCTTGCCTTGAAAACCCTATGGGGTTTCCATAAGTCAACTGTGACTTGACAGCACTTCCTACTACCACCATCTGATGAGAAGATAGAGAAGGTAGAGAAAGAAGTCCTTTTCTCCCTTTCTCACAATACAAAAACTCGTGGGCATTCAATGAAATTGCTGAGCGGTCGGGTTAGAATGGATAAAAGGAGGTACTTCTTCACCCAAAGGGTGGTTAACATGTGGAATTCACTGCCACAGGAGGTGGTGGCGGCTACAAGCATAGCCAGCTTCAAGAGGGGGTTAGATAAAAATATGGAGCATTGGTCCATCAGTGGCTATTAGCTACAGTGTGTGTGTGTGTATAAACTTTTTGGCCACTGTGTGACACAGAGTGTTGGACTGGATGGGCCATTGGCCTGATCCAACATGGCTTCTCTTATGTTCTTATGAGTGTCCTCAGTAGGAAATATTATTGGGAGGCAGGTCTCCCCACCCTCAGTCATGTGCTTTCAGTTTAAGCCGCTTGCACTTTCTCCAAGACAGTCCAGGTCTGTCTCTCTCCTTGCTTGAATCTTATTGCCTTCAATGCTATACATGAATTTTGCCATCCAGCTTGTGAGCTTGGCCCATGAACTTCTTGGCCACGGGAATTCATGTCGCATGCACATTTCTGTTTCCCTCCTTGGCTGCTGCTGGGCTACTTGGTTTATTCATCCCCCACCCCACCCCCTTGCTCTTACACGCTGCAGCCACCACCAGACGAGGCAGACGGACTGGTTCTGCTTTTGCTGCCTGGGGCGGCTCCCCCTGCCAGAAACCCGCCAGCGTTGTCAGCAACAGATGGGGAAAAGATGGCAGGTTCCCAGCTCTCAGTTCCCTGCCGAGGGCAAAGAGAGGGTGTGTGCGGCGCCGGCTTTAGCGGCAATGCCAGGCAAGTGCTGACAAACTCTCTTGGGGCCTCTTGGGGGCCTGGCTGGCAGGGACGTCTTGGAGAGGCACACCTGTGCCAGGCGAGGTGGTGCCAACGGAGCTCTCGCAGTAAGTCGAACCATCTCTGACAAATATCGCCCTCTGCAGTTAAGGCTTTGCCCTTCACGCAGTCTAGCCAGTCCTTGGCAGTCCTCACATGTTTTGCAGTTGAAGGTAAGAGCTTAGGAAGGGGTCACAGCCAAGGAATTCTTGAAAGCCCAGGGAACGTTTTTTTCCCTGGGGTTCATGCAGGAGAACTTTCTGGTAGTTGTGCCCTTAACCTTCTTCTAGAGTGTTTTTCAGAAAAATTGGCATGGGGATGTACACCTGTTTTCTTTCCTTGAACCCCCTCACACCTAGGGGCACAGGAAGGGAAGTTAATCTTTCGGCAGGTATCCTGCACCGGTGGTTACCTCACTGAGAGCCAGTTTGTGTGGACTCTTATCTGGGAGAACCAGGTTTGATTCCCCACTCCTCCACTTGCATCTGCTGGAATGGCCTTGGGTCAGCCGTAGTTCTCATAGAAGTTGTCCTTGCAAGGACAGCTTCTGGGAGAGCCCTCTCGGCCCCACCCACCTCACAGGGTGTCTGTTGTGGGGGGAGAAGACATAGGAGATTGTAAACCGATCTGAGTTTCTGATTCAGGGAGAAGGGCGGGGTATAAATCTGCAATTCTTCTTCTCAATAGATTTCCCCCTCCTGCCTTCTACTCTACCTGCACAAGCAGCCTCACCTGCCACTTGAATGGCATTTGGGGGGTGGCTTCTTTCCATGAGAACTTTATGCTGTCTTGGCAGATCTTGCAAAGTAGCTTCCTGACCATGTCCTTTTTTGCCTCTGCAAGAAGCAGTCCAGCTTCATGCCAGAAAGCCTGGACCTGCCAGGGGGTGCATGAGACCCCAGAAACCTGACTGCATGTTGTCATCCATGCTGCCGTCTGATTTAACCTGTCAAGACTTTCCATGCTGTAAAACACATCTTGATCCAATCTTGTTTCGATCTCTGTTGCATTTTTACATTTTCTAACTTGTTGTGGGAAGAGAGTCCTCCCCTATGTTTTGTACTGTGCAGAGTGGGGAGTGGGATTAACCTAGGTATGTGTAATGTGATCCTTCCAGCAAAGCTGTTTACTTGCAGTTCCTTCCGTTCATGTTGTCCACCTCCATTGTTATAGAGAATGCATAACTTCACTGGCTTCACAACAAGCTTGGAGTTTTGCTATCCTTTTCCAGTGTTTTTTTTAAAAAAGGAAAGCCAGTTTGGTGTAGTGGTTAAGTGCGTGGACTCTTATCTGGGAGAACTGGGTTTGATTCCCCACTCCTCCACTTGCCCCTGCTGGGATGGCCTTGGGTCAGCCATAGCTCTGGCAGAGGCTGTCCTTAAAAGGGCAGCAGCTGTGAGAGGCCTCTTGGCCCCACCCACTTCACAGGGTGTCTGTTGTGGGGAAGGAAGATAAAGGAGATTGTAGGCCGCACTGAGACTCTGTCCTTGAAAGGGCAGCTGCTGTGAGAGCCCTCTCCAGCCCCACCCACCTCACAGGGTGTCTGTTGTGGGGGAGGAAGGTAAAAGAGATTGTGAGCCGCTCTGAGACTCTTCGGAGTGGAGGGCGGGATATAAATCCAGTATCTTCATCTACCTCACAGGGTGTCTGTTGTGGGGGAGGAAGGTAAAGGAGATTGTGAGCCGCTCTAAGAATCTTCGGAGTGGAGGGCGGGATATAAATCCAATATCTTCTAAATGCTTATCCTTTTGAAGCAGAATTCAGTGTAACCAAAAGACATGCTTCTAGCATTTAGGTATCCCTTTTTTAATTTGTGGGACTGACAAGTGTGCCAGCAGGACTGACTCTCTCCTTGTAAACTGCCCAGGCCTTCTCAGTCAAAGGGCCCTCTGCTCACAGTGTCCCCACCGTCAAAAGCTGTGCCAGCAACTGCAAGAAGCTCAGCCTTCTTAGCAGTGCTCCTGTCCTTCGGCGCTTCGGCTACAAAGAGTTCAGCTCAGCTTCCTTACTACTTGCCTATCAGTGCCTGGCCAAAACAGATGCATTTTAGCAAGACATTTGGAAGATGGATGTTTCTAGGGGTTGCTAGTTAGTTGTAGCGGGTTTTTTTTAAAAAATGTTTTCTTATAAACAGTTTTTCTGTTCTGCAAGACTCGAAAATAAATTTAGTAGAACAATAAATAAACACCTCCTCTAGCATGATTCAGAAGCTAGAAAGGTTCAGACACCTTTGGGACAGGCTAGTGCTTGAAACCGGCAAGAGGAAATCATTTCCAGGCTTCAGGGTATGAACACTGAGCAGTATTCAGGGCTCAGGAAGCAATTGCCATGGCGTAGCACAGTCAGAACTACACCGAAGCCTTAAAGAAAACTGGCTCTCTGGCTCTCTGTTTTAGAAGGCAAAGTCAACAAACCCTATTCATTCTGGGGTTCTGTTTCAAACAGAGCTCCTGTGCAGCTCTTCCCAGCATCTGGGGAGTCACCTGTTGGATTCCTGCCTGTCATGGTGCCATTAAAGATACAGGCAGTCTGCCTGGGGAGCAAAAAAAAAAAAAAAAGAGGTTGCAGCCCTACAGAGACAACCAGTCTGAAAGAAGTTGCTGGCACAGGAAGAGTGAGTGGGAGGAGTGAAGTCTTCTGGCAGAGGGTGGGACTTGCAACCTCAGCAGGTGGTTTTTGGCAGGATACCCAAACAGGAAGTCCCTCCTTTTCACACAGGCCCAGAGCAGCAAGTGCCGAGGTACGCACTGAAGGCAAGAGAACAGTTCTGCCTCTGACAAGGCTTGTCTCTGGGATGGTGCTTTTGCGCGAAAGGTGAGTTTGAAGGGAAGCTTGCTGGATCCTGTCCCCTTCTGGGGGCCCGGGAGGCTTCTTTTCACTTGGCAGGACGCACTACCGACTCTGTCTCAACAGGAGGAGGCTGAAGGGATCCCACACAGAACATGAGAGCTTTTTGGAAGATGGTGTGTGTGTTTGGGAGGGGGTGGGTATCGCTTTCTTTCTCTTGAACTCCAGAGGGGAAGGGACACTGGATATGGTCTATTCCAGGGCCCAAGGGGCCAGCCATTCAAACTTGTGCCTGTGGATGGGCTTCAGGCGTGCCAGAAGTGTTAGTGGGTTTTGTCATTTTGTCTCTTGTATTTGACCAAGGTTGCATCTGCAGTTTAGTTTATGTTGGATAAGAAATGTGAAACGTTGGGGGGGGGGGGGTTTGATTCAAGGGAAGATAGAGGGAGGGGGAGGAGCCGGCAAAGGAAGGCCTTGAGTGAGCAAGTAATCCTCGGCCCCTCCCAGCAAGGGCTCAGAATGTTTTTGGTAAACACACGGTAAATGTGTATTCTCTGGACAAACCGAGATGCCCTGCCAGAACAAAGAGCCCAGCCTCATCAGGAAAGGCACCTTGCATGTTTGTTTTGTGCTCTCTCTGCGCGTTAAAGTAGAAAGGTCGAGAGTAGGGTGTGGTTTTCCTGGAAGAGCATCTGTTTGCATGGCGGTTGCAGGCAGTTTGATGAGGAGTCTGCATCTGTTGGGCCAAAACAAAGGGTGGGGGGTGGGAGCTGTGAACTAATTGACTCTTCAGAGAGGGGGAATGGGGAGGAAACAGCCATTGTGGATCTCTCAGGGAGTGGGCTAAAGCTACAGGGATGAATCCCACACTGCCACCTGTTAGGTATAGACTGACAAAGAACCACCTCAGGATGAAGTCATGCATACTCTGGGGATTGCAGACATGGGGCGTGCTTTGGTGTAATGCATCTGTCTCCCTTCAGAATCGCATTACAGATGCACCCGTCTTGGAAGGTGCCGCAGTAGGGTAAATTTTCCCAAAGCAGCTGAGTTTACAAGATCAAAGGCAGACTGCCTTCCAAGGAAACGCAGCTCACGCTTGGCAAGACCTGTGCTAATTTTGCAAGGGAATTAGGGTGGCTTTGCCGTACTCGGGCTGTACGGTGAAGATCTCTTCACTGGAAAAGCTGCTTGCGAGGCCTTCAGTCTGAACCGAGTCCTGCCTAGTAGCTCAGATTTAGCAAGGTTTTGCCGGTTTGCTAAGCATGTGATCACCTAACTAGACGCCATGCAACATAATAGGAGCCAGCAGGACAGGAGAAACCAGGGACACAGGGGAGGCAGTGCTTTTTCCTGACGGCTTGCTCCTGGAGGTGGGGTGTGTATGTGCACACGCATAGCATTTGTAAAGGCTGAGGGCAGAAATGGATTAGAAGAGGAGATTTGGGCTCTGGGGATATAGGCTTAAACGACCTCTGCTTGCTCTTAGTGAAAACTGAGCCAAATGGGCTAGTCAGGGTGGGATGTGGGGTGGAATCTGCCCATCCTGCTGACATGGGTGCACCTGGATGGACCCCAGGTCAGAACTGTGCCAGGTACTGGAGAACTGGCACCAACTAGTCCTTGGCTATATTTAGCTGCTTCATGGGGCCCACCAAAAGCACAGCCTGACAAGCCAAACGTGACCCACCTGCCTCATATCATAAACACCTGAAGCTGCCTTATACTTATTCAGACTGTTGGTCCATCATGTTCAGTATTGTGTATTCAGACTGGCAGCGGGTCTTCAAGGTTTTCCATATCACCTGTTGTTTTTTTTCTATTGGAGATGCCAGGGATTGAACCTGGGACCTCCTGCATGCCAAGGAGATGCTCTACCACTGAGCCATGATTCCCTCCCCTTATCAGATATTAGACACACACATGCACACACTAGTTCTGCAGGTGACGGAAACCTGTCTATCAAGCCCTTACTAGTTTGTCATACTTAAGAACATAAGAGAAGCCATGCTGGATCAGGCCAATGGCCCATCCAATCCAACAGTCTGTCACACAGTGGCCAAAAAAACCAGGCGCCATCAGGAGGTTCATAAGTGAGCCCAGGCCACTAGAAGCCCTCCTGCTGCTGTTGCCCCTCCCCCCCCCCAAGCACCAAGTCTCATTTGGAATATGTGTGCAATTCTGGTCACCGCACCTCAAAAAGGATATTATAGCATTGGAGAAAGTGCAGAAAAGGGCAACTAGAATGATTACAGGTTTGGAACACTTTCCTTATGAAGAAAGGTTAAAACGCTTGGGGCTCTTTAGCTTGGAGAAACGTCAACTGCGGGGTGACATGATAGAGGTTTACAAGATTACGCATGGGATGGAGAAGGTAGAGAAAGAAGTCCTTTTCTCCCTTTCTCACAATACAAGAACTCGTGGGCATTCAATGAAATTGCTGAGCAGTCGGGTTAGAATGGATAAAAGGAGGTACTTCTTCACCCAAAGGGTGATTAACATGTGGAATTCACTGCCACAGGAGGTGGTGGCGGCTACAAGCATAGCCAGCTTCAAGCGGGGGTTAGATAAAAATATGGAGCAGAGGTCCATCAGTGGCTATTAGCCACAGTGTGTATATGTGTGTGTGTGTGTACATATATAAATTTTTGGCCACTGTGTGATACAGAGTGTTGGACTGGATGGGCCATTGGCCTGATCCAACATGGCTTCTCTTATGTTCTTAATACAGAGCATCACTGTTCCAGACAGAGAGTGGACTGCATTTGGCTAAGTGTATTTGTTCTCAATATGTGGGGCAGCCCCCCACCTTGGAGGGCATGGAACACTTGTGGGGAGGCAGACAAGGTTGCAGAGAGGAAAAGGATTCTAGGGCAAATGGAGCCTTTCTCCCATTGCCACTCGAAATATGGTTGTGCTGCATGCTCCTTGGCAGAGGTCACTCATTGCTCCACATTGAACTTGTGGGGGTGCCTGTCCCCGAGCTTTGGATTCAAGTACTACTTTGTCCCCCATGTGCAGTTTCGCAGTGTGCTGGTTTCAAGATATCCTGTTCTTTCCTTCTCCAAATGCCAAAGTTGGATCAGAGCCCCCCATACCTTTGCATGCAGCAGCGGGACAGTATGCACACCACTGTGTTGCAAGAATCACTGCATGTGTGCTGCCTGTGTTCAGAATAATATAAGATACAATACATTTAGAAGTGGGGGGGGGGAGCTTTCAAAGTATCAGAAGATGTATTTAAATGGTTTTAATGGTTTTGTGAATGTTTATCTGTTTTAGATGTATTTAAATGTTTATCTGTTTTAGATGTATTTAAATGGTTTAAATGGTTTTAATGGTTTAAATGGTTTTAGATGTATTTAAATGGTATGAATATGAATATGTGTGTTTGATGTGTTGGTATGTTTGTGGAAGAGCACCTCATTTCGTTGCTCTCTTTTTGTGGAGAACAATGACAATAAATTTATCTATCTTCATGGGACATAGGTTGTATAGGCCAGTCCTATGGGCAAGACCAAGTTATTTGTGGCTTGCCCCCTTACCAAAGGGGCAGGGCTGCCCTCTGTCTAGCCAGCTGGAGTTTTGCCTTTGAGCAGTCCTGACCTGCAAGAGCATCCATGATTCTCAAGGGAAGGTTCTGTTTGTCGCTTCTTCTGCCCTTTGCAGATGGCGAGGGGCAGTCCAGGTCAAATTTTCTTTCTTTCACTATAACCAGACACTCTGAGCATGATTTCCCAGATCCCTAGAAAGGAAAGGACAGGAAGAAAAGACGTCTTCTGTCACAGGCCATTGCCCCTTGGTAACCACAAAGCTCTTGGCGCTTTTCAGTTCACAAGATTTCCTCTTTTACTATTAATCACTTTTTAGCTAAAACAACATGCCAGCTGCTTGTTTGCATCTTGGAAAGGTGCATCGTATTGCAGGAAGTCAGTCTCTCTCTCACTGACTAATGCACTTTCAATCCACTTTTAGTGCACTTTGCAACTGTACTATGTGAGATGGCAAAATCCACTTGTAAATGTTCGCTAAAAGGCATTGAAAGTGGATTGAAAGTGCATTAGTCAGCCTATGTGATTTTAGAAGGTCTAATGACTTCCCTCAGTAGAAAAGAACAAAAGTCCAGTAGCACCTTAAAAGATTAACAGAATTTGCGGCCGAGTAGGAGCTTTTGTGAGTCACAGCTCACTCCTTCAGATCTAAAGAATTGAGAAGTGACTCAAGAAAGCTCTTTCCCTGCCACAAATTTTACTAGTCTTTTAAGATGCTACTGGACACTTGCTCTTTTCTGCTGCTACAGACAAACGCGGCTACTCATCTTGATGACGTTCTAGTCTCTGGAGAATGGATAGTTGGTTTTAAGGTCCTGTATACACTTTGCATTACTTTATTGAATTTTGCTGAGCTGGCTTTCCATTCTGGCTGATGAGATCTGTGTAACTCAAACACTTGCATCCTCTTTACTAACCAATCAAAAAGAGACACACCTGTTTAGATTATCAAGGGTTTCTGTGGCATATGAGTTTTGGATGTCGTTAAGTTTATCGGTAATTTCTCTGTGATTCATGCCGTACTTTGAGTTTTCAGTGCAAGTAAACTAGTGCTTTGACTGTTGAGGATAGATAACACTACCCCACATATCCCTTGTGTCAAGCCATAGATAAGTTGCTTTTTTAAAAGAATATTTTACTCATCCAATCATTTGCTGAAACCCAGAACAGTCAGTGTCCAGCTCCATGGACATTTGCCCTCTTGTCTGTGGAAAATTCACATTCTGAGCGGCAGTCTATCACCAAAATTGACTGTACTAGAGCCATTTCTAGCAATAAGAAGGAAAGGTCCCCTGTGCAAGCACCAGTTGTTTCCGACTCTGGGGTGACGTCACATCACGACGTTTTCACGGCAAACTTTTTTTTACGGGGTGGTTTGCCATTGCCTTCCCCAGTCATCTACACTCCCCCCCCCCAGCAAGCTGGGTACTCATTTTACTGACCTTGGAAGGATGGAAGGCTGAGTCAACCTTGAGTTGGCTACCTGAATCCAGCTTCCGCTGGAATTGAACTCAGGTCGTGAGCAGAGAGTTCAGACCACAGTACTGCAGCTTTATTACTCTGCGCCATGGGGCTTGCAATATTCTTGCAATAACCTAGTTATAAACTCCTAATGCAAACAACATACTGAGCAGTACCTGGGATTTAGGCTTCACTGTAGTTTGGTTCAGTTCTAGAATCCGTTCTGTATAGCAGAGCTAAGTTCTGGAAGGTGTGAAGCAATACTAAAGTGAATGTATCAGAGAATGTGCAAAATGTTTTTTCCTCACTGCTGTGGCACCACAACTTTGCTCTCTTGTCTCAAAGATGGGAAGAAGGGGACAGAACTGACAGGTGAGAAGAGCATAGCTTGCAGACAGGGTTTTAAACAACATCAAAGAGCTCTTGGAATTACCCACTGTCTGCACTTAGCAGTGAAACTCCCACCTCTGTTGAAAGACTCATTCTTTCTGTCTCTTAGAAAGCCTTGCCTTGCCTGACTCCCATCTTCTAGCCTAAACTGATCTCTGCGCATTCTTCCTGGGTGGTTTAATTGAATGGGCATGATTCGATTAGCCCACAGAGCACTCTCACATCCGCCTTCTGGAGGTAGGTGTAGATTAATTGGATCTTGTTCCTTGGGAGAGGCGATGGGGGCCGAGCTTGTGCAGTGCCCTATCGGGAGCCAGAGAGCGAGCCCTAGAGCCTCAAGCAGTTCTGTTCTTGTCTGAGATAACATTGCAGAGGAAAGAGCTTCTGTTGACAGAGGAGGAGGAGGAGAGCAAGCCAGGCCAGGACTAGAAGGGAGGGAAACTGGCAGGCTGGCTTTCAAAGGGAGAAAAAGCTTTATGCTAAGCTGTTCTGGGGCTGACAAAAAAAAAAGGATGTGGAATGGAGAGTTGTTGCTCTGCTGCTCCCAGGAAATGAAAGAGAGAAGACAGGTAAGAATGCCTTTTATTGGAATCTGGCTGTGGTGGTGAAAACGGGGAACTCCGGCATTCCACCAAGGTGCATAATGGGGGTTGCTTTCTAGAAAAGAAAGTGCAGAGTCACCTGTTTAATGCCAGTACTTGTGTACTAGAGAGAAATTCTTAGGAGTTAGGTTGATGTCTGTCTCTGGCCTTTGTATCTAGGCTTTAAAGCCGTAGTCAGGGTTGGGATCTGAACGCAGTTGTGTTGGATGATGAAGTGGAGACTTGGCATGCATGGGGAGATGGCCAACTTCTGCAGCCCACAGCTGTTTGTGTCATAATTCTTGTGACCTTTGTGCTTCCACATTACTGAATTTTGCGGTATGTATGAAGGACCTCAGTTAAGAGGCTATTATGTACACACTGAAAAGACATTGCCCCAGAAGTCTCAAACTGGCCACATACAAAAAAAAGAAAAGAATGCAACCTGGAGCAAATTTACATTCCCCTGGTGGGGAAAACAGCAAATCAGGAGCCTGTTTATGGTTTTGCTTGCAAAATATGGAGGTTTCTTTCTTTATGCATTTTTAATTGCTGTGGCATTTGATGAGGGCTGTGGAAAGAAAGTTGGACCTCCTGGAGGCTGGGAAGGGAAGGAAGTATTTTTTCCAGGACAGAAGAAAAGTGACTTGTTAGTGGGCTAAGGGAATCAACGTGAGAGTCAGGAAAAGGTGTTGAGCACATAAATCCCACCTGTTGCCTACTGCACTGGGAAATTTCATCCCTGAGCATAAATCCTGCGCTCGTCTTTTTTCCCTAACAAACCTGCAAGATTTTGCATTACAGGCCTCACTCCGAATTTTGTCCTGTGGCTATTGCCTTGAGGATCTCTTAACACAAAAACTTTTGTCTGACACATTTCTAGCACTGGCTTGCTTTCCCCTCTTAAATTCCCCTCTCCCTCCTGTTGCTTTGTTCCTTCCTTTCTGTGGACATCTTTAAAACAGGGTTGTCTCTTGCACACAGCACCGGAATTGCCAATCCCAAGAACAATTTCTGCAGCTGGAGGACTTTAGAGATAAGACATATCTGATAGAAGAGCTTGTTCCTGCAAGGGGCGGGGGAGAGAAGGTTCTTGCTTGATTTCATGAAGGGAAACCATACAAATCCAAATCCAAGTTGGCCTGGCTTGGTGTCTTTCAGGAGGCTGCTTGATCTTGTTGGGTGCCGCTGATTCTGGGGTGAAATGCTGCCACAAGATAACATATTATGGCCCCTTAGGGAATAAGATCTAATGCAAATGTAACACAGTTGCTTGAATCTTGGATTTAGTATCTCTTGTCATACAGTTGGGAACTAAATAGCCAAACAGGTCTCTGGATTGGTTCCAGTATAGTTCTGGAGAAGACAGCTTAAATATTTGCTGTAGTCTTGGATGAACATATGATAAACCCGCTTCATGTTGAGGGGCTTTGCTTAAGGCAAGGACTCTGTGTTCTAATAGCAAGAGAGTTATCCCATAGCCCTTGCATGGCTTGAAATAGAGAGTGGGGAAGGTATTCTGATGCAGTTGTATCGAACAGGTAAACAGGCTTGCGCACTTGTGGAGAAGGTGCTTCCCAGGTGATGAAACCCTTGACAGCGATTTTTCCTCACCCCCTAACCAAAGGCAAGTGGAGTTTTTGGGAAATTTATGGAACTTTCCCTTTGAGGGGAAAACTGATTTAACTGGGAAAGCGTAGCACAAACATTACAAGCTGTGGGATGTAACCTGTCCTGCCCTTGAGAATCCCTGTAAAGGCGATGTGGGTTCCTCTTGTACCATGAATAATCCCACAATATGCTCAGCCTCTAACTTGTGATGCAGGCTATGTTTTGCTGCCTGTTCCTTCTCAGGCAGAACGCTTTGGGGATGTGGCTGCTTTGCATCCAGACGGGGGGAGCGGGGGGAACGCACTAGCGGCAGCAAAGAGAATGAATGTATTATGAAGTGTCTTGATCTGTGAGGATCAGCTGAATGTCATGTGCTGCCTGTTCTCTGCAGGAGTGTGTGTGCGTGAGCCTGCGGACTGGGAAAGGCACTGGGCATCCCCTTAGAGAAAGAGCTTTCATGAGAAGAGCTGAACCGGCTGCTTGCAGGGGAAGAGACCCTGGGTGCCCAAGGCTTGGGGGCGTCCTGTATTTGTTCACAAACATTTCTTTCTCTGGTAATGAGAAATTACTGAGAAGGGGTGATTAGGGGATTCGGGCCTGTAGCTGAAGTGGGGGGGTCCTGCTGAGTTCGACTTTCCAAGGTGTAATTATCCCAAGGGGGGTTGTCAAGGGGAAAGGAGGGTGGATTTGGCGCTTGAACAGGGACCAGCGGAAAATTCGCTGGAGCTATTAACTGGTAATTATAGAGCACCAAAGTAGCAGGCCCAGAGTCTGGTGTCTGCGAAGAACTGAAGATGAAAGGCAGCAGCGGTAATTACGGAATCCGCAGGAGGCAGGCAGAACACTGATAAGTAATGCTTCTTGAGCCGTTTATTGGGCGTTTGGGGAGGGGCTGCAGGGGGAGGGGACACAGATACCATATTTATCAGAATAAAAGAAACTTGCTTTTCATGTGCATTTTCAGAGGATATGTACAGCAGCATCAAATCGTTATTCTAGGATTTTGTTGAAGGGGGGAGGCCAAAAAGCAGTGGAAGCATCTGTGTGAATGAGTAGTCCGGGATCATCTCTAGGAAAGTGAAGGGAGAAACAAGGAGCCATAGTATTATACTTTCACATCTTTGGTTGCCTTGATACTTGCTGGAATCGGTGGGGGGATAAGTGGTTTGAAAGTCCTTTGCTGAGACATTTTGCAGCTGTAGCCATGGTTAAGGGGGGGGAATCTAGCCGGAGGAGGGACAAGCCGGTCTTCACAAGGTTCTGCTTTCGTGGCAGGATGTGCTCTTAAGCCTGTCTTAACCTCCCTCTCACAGCACCTTGTGCAGCATAATGCTCACACACATGCACAACATTATGGCTCCTCCCTCCCTCCTGTCATCCATCACTGATCTGCATCTTTTATTCCCAGCTGTTCTTGTAATGAATTTACATGAGCTTATAATGTAGACAAGAGGCCCAGTCAGTCAGTGAGTGCCCAACTTAATAAATGCTTGCATAATGAGAGCAGAAGGGAAGACCCAGGGCCAAGTTCAGTGCCTCCCAAGGTTTCAGGGGCAGAGGTGGGAGAGGTATCTGTACCCAGAGGAAAATGATGGGAGTGAAGCAGCCTGTCATAGATGTGGTGAGGGTGACAGTGCCAAACTTTTCATTCTGACTGGTGAGATAACATGGTCTTCCTGATCCTTAAGTAAAAGAGAGCCAATTTGGTGGTGGTTAAATGCATGGACTCTAATCTGGGAAAACTGGGTTTGATGCTCCATCTTCTGGTATGACCTTCAGTCAGTCACAACTCTCTCAGAGCACTTCAGGGAGAGATCTCTCAGCCCCACCTACCTCATAGTCTGTTGTGGGGAAGGGAAGGAGATTGCTCTTGAGACTCCAAGTGAAGGGCGGGATATAAATCCAACCTCCTCCTCCTAACACCTTTGGATCAGAATCTTAGCCACCGTGTGGGAGGGAGGAATGAATGTGTGTATTGATAAAGTATCTGTCTAGAATCACCTAAACCCCCTTTGTGATAGATGTTGGAGCACTTACAGAACTTCTGTATGCTGTGCACACCCGAAAGAGATTGTGGGCAAAGGTAATCTAGCATTGTGCCAACAAAAGCTGAAATCTGTGACCTGTCTGCATTAATGCAAGTTAAGCACTTCTACTGATATTTACTTATTTTGCATAATTTATTCCACTTCTGCTAGCTGTATAAAAGGAAGAAAGAACATAAGAGAAGCCATGTTGGATCAGGCCAACGGCCCATCAAGTCCAACACTCTGTGTCACACAGTGGCTGACTAGGGCAGTGAATCCCACCCACGAAGCACAGGAAGGTCTTGTTCAGACCCCTTTCCTGGTTTCTGGGATTTCCTTAGGCATAGTTCCAAACAGATATTCATGGATCAGGTTAGAAACTTGATTTCTAGCCTTGGGGCTAGAAACTTGATTTTGTTTCAGCGTGAAAGCTGTCATTCTCAGGAATCCTGCCTGATGCCTAAACGTTGTATTTGTGCTGTGTGACCTGGGGGAGGTAAACATTATTCTTTGGAAGAATGTGTTGTCTCTTTTTTAGTAGGTTGACAAGTCTTTAGCTGAGAGGAAAGGCAGGTTACTTTAATTAATGAATAAACAATCAAATGGGCATCCGATGGTGGGAACGAGCAGCCAAACTAACCAGAGACTAGAGACTGTCACTAGGAAAAACCAAACAAACCAGGGACTGGAATCTTCAAGTATAAGCTAATATACTTGAGCTTGCTGAGATCCAGAGGGAAAGAGATCTTGGGGTTGAATAGCTTGGATAGTCCTGTGAAAGGGTAGACCCAGTGTGCTGCAGCACTGAGATAGGCAAACTCTGTGTTAGGAATTATTAGGAAAGGGACTGAGAATGAAACTGTTGATATTGTAATGCCCCTGTGTAGATCTGTGATGCAGCCTCATTTGGACTATTGTGTACAGTTCCGGTCACCATATCAGAAAAAGGACAGTGCAGAGCTGGAAAAAGTACAGAGGAGGGCAACCAAGATGATGAAGGGGTTGGAACACCTTCTGTATGAGGAAAGGCTGAAAGGTCTGGGACTTTTCAGTTTAGAAAAGAGAGGGAGGATATAATAGAGGTTTATGAAATTATGAATGGGGTAGAAGAGTGTTGACAAAGAGAAATTTCCCCCCTCTCCCAAAATATTAGAACTTGAGGGCATCTAATGAAGCTGATAGGCAGGCAGTAGTTCAGGATGGACAGAAGGAAATTCTGCTTTATACAGAAAGTGATTAAAATGCAGAATTTGCTGCCAGTTGATGTAGTGATGACCACAGGAATAAGCAGCTTTAAAGAGGGATTAGATAGACTGATGGAGGAAAAGTTTATCAGTGGCTACTACCCATGATGATTTGGGGGAACCTCCACATTCAGAGGCACTAAACCTCTGATTCCCAGAGTCAGGGGGCAACATAAGGGGAAAGGCCTTCGCCTCTAAGCCAGGGGTGTCGAACTCATTTGTTATGAGGGCTGGATCTGATATAAATGAGACCTTGTTTGGCCGGGCCAGGCTAGGCCAGGCCAGGCCATGTGTGTACCTATTTAAGCTTAGGTAGCAGAGATGTAAACTTTATAAAGGACACAAACACAATTAAAGATTGAAAACAAAAACAACCCTTAAAACATGCTTAAAACGTTAGCACTCGTTGGTCTTAACGGTGCTTTCTTTGCCTTTCTCTCATGGGATCCAGGGAACCAAAAAGGTTGGGGACCACTGCTCTAGTGCACCAGACCAAAGAAAGATGGGTCTTTCTCCCATAGCTTTTTAAGCCTTCTGGGTGGGGCTTGCTGTCTTGAAAATGGATAGAATGGTGGAACAAGAACATGAGTCCAGCAGCATTCAAAGTGATTAAATGTAATGTTAATATATACTCATCCTTCTCCATAGGGTTGTGGGAGTGGGGCGTTTCAGGGCTTCATGCCACAATGATTTGACCCATTTCAGCAGATTTGTTCACATGGCTATTCTCATGAAGGATGGGTCACTGGCAGTACAGGAACTTCCCAGGCTATTAGGTCACTGCTTCTTGGAACAATGCTATAAAGCAACTGCTAGCAAAGATTTCAGGTTTTCACGGCTGGTAACATCATTAGGGTTTGTAGAATCTTTCGGGATCAAGTGCCGTGTTCTACTGGAGAAAGTTTTCCTTCCAGACGTTTCGTTCTCAGCTGCGGAGAACATCCTCAGTGGCGTTGCAGCCGGAGCAGGCGCTCAGACCTTCTTGGCTGCTGTGCATTGTGCACTCAATGCACAGCAGCCAAGGTCTGAGCGCCTGCTCCGGCTGCAACGCCACTGAGGATGTTCTCCGCAGCTGAGAACGAAACGTCTGGAAGGAAAACTTTCTCCAGTAGAACACGGCACTTGATCCCGAAAGATTCTACAAACCCTAACAACTGCTAGCAGTTTGGCCACTGAGGAAGGAGTGTTCATAGGATCGCATGAACGTTCTGCTTATAGAAAATGAAAATCAAGTATGTGACGAATTGGCTGTGTTTACAGTCTGCTTCGAGAACCAAAGCCATCCAGTAGTTGCTATTCTGAAGGCTGAGCCTGTTTGCCTCTTTGAAGTCTGGGGTGTGAAAAGAGCCCCTTCAGCTACCCCACAGGTCTCCTACCCTAGCCTCCCTTCTGCAGTCCCATACCAGGGGGATCCTGCGTACCACTCACCCTGTAATGCATACTGAAGAGGAGTTCTAATTTTAGCTGAGCTAATGAAGCTGCTCATTTGAAATTCTATTTTAAGTGACCCGACATCAGCAGTGCAACTTTCAAAGGTGGGGTCATGTGGCTCTCGACCGCTTGGGGGGGGGGGGGAGGCACTGAAGGAGATCACACAAACAGGATGGTTTGCTTGCAGCATTGTTGTGGGTGCAGAGGGAGACAGCACTGGCAACCTGGAACTGTGAGGTTCCAAACAAGCCTGGTAAGTTCAGCTCTAGGGATACGATACTCCCAGTCTTGGGCTGCATCAGAGATATAGAAGGTGAGGGTTTTGGAGGGACTTGTGCAGCAGAGAGGGTGTGAAACATGTCTGAGCGAAAGATCTGCATTGTCAGAGAGACCCTGTGAAAGACATCTAGCCATTTTAATGTGATATGGGAGGAGGAGGGGGCAGGTAGGATATGTAATTAGCCACTGGTTTATGTGCTAAGATGGCACATTTTAAGCACATGTTCAGTTTACAGTTGACTGAAGGGGTGGTGGGGAGGGGCCGGTGTTGCCATGCATTTCACACAGACAAAACAGAGCTGTCCAGCTTACAGGGACCAACTTGGCCTCAGCAGTCAGTGCAGTAGTCTCACAGAGCAAAACATTTCTGCTCCTTCTCAAAATGCTTTCCAGGCTTTAATTTCCCATCCTCCTTAACGGTTTGGCAGGGGAGGGTTATTAGTTGCAGGTGTGGGTTTGAGTGAACTTGCACTTTTAAGAGTGGTCTGTTGTCCTGAGGGATCCTTTCTCTTTTTTCTTTTGCCCCAGCACTTACGTGTGAAGGGTAGTCCTCATTACAGGACAAGGTCAACAGTGGGTGAAGCTGGGCTGTTTCCCTTTAACCTGTCCGTCTGGCTGAGCAGTCATGCCTGCTGCTCATGATATTCCTTGCTGACTCCATGCCAACTAGCAGGGGAAACATGTCCACTTGATAATCAACTGTTTGTATACATCCTCCTTTTCCTCTGTGGCTTTTGCTGGCAGAGCAGAGACCATGGAAGGGTCAGCCTCCCAGATCAATGCAAGTTCAGACATGCTCAGTAGAAGACCAGCCTGTGATGGGTGCGGAAATGCCTGTATTCTGCAGCTGAATTGGACCTGTGTCCTCAAAACAGTTGCTTTTGGCCTGCACAGCAGCTTTCCTGCTGTGGATAGTTGTTGCTCAGTTGGGTCATGGGGTCACTTTCTTCCAGGGATGGCAGAGAGTTCTGTAATAAAAAGCTTATGTGGCTGAGAACCATCCGAGCTTTCAGCAGGACTGGATTCTATACACATTTTTAAAACCACTGAATTTTCCTCAAACTGTGCAAATTTTGAGGTACTTATTTATACTGTAGAATTCATTGTTTCCAAAATTGCTTTGTGAAGATACTAAACTAGAAAGACATCTGCTCACCCATCCACCTCCCCTGTGATCTCCACCTGGCTTTGCAGAGGTCTTCACACTTCTCACCACAACCAAAAGTCTTTTTAAAGCACAGGTGCTGAGATTGTCCACATGTAGGATTCAATGTCATGCATACATCTGTGGTGCAAGTATAAATAATTCACAACACCTCGGGTAAAGTGCTACCTTTTTCCTGCTCCTAGTAGATCCTAGATGGGCCAGGCTAGCCTAATGGTGGAAGCTAAACTGGGCTGGCCTTGGTTAGAACTTGGATGAGAGACCATCAAGTGAATCCAGAGTTGCTATGCAGATGCAGGCAATGGCAAACCTCCATTTCTGTCTCTTGCCTTGAAAACCCCGAGGGTTCAGCTGTGATTTAACAGCACTTTCTGCCATCGGTAGAATTTGTTTCTTCTTCCCCCTTGTCCTCCTTAGGTTGGATTCATCACTGCAGACTTGAAGTGCTACCTTCTCCTTCAAAACTGTCTTGGCCCAAATGAAGTGCTAGGAGAAGGGGGGGTGGGAAGACTGCCAGTCCCTTTATGCATCATATGGGAATATCTTTTGTTGTTTTTAATGTGCCGTTTCTGTTCATTTTCCTCCTCTTAGGGGGCAGATATTGAATGGAAGGCAGCATGACGTATTGATTGTGTGTATCTGGTCTGTGGCAGCTGTGCTGTTCTCTATAATGGATCAGGTTCCCAACAAGTCATGGATGGACACAAATGATCAAATGTTTTGTGAAATCCCCATTATGACCTGTCCTAGTTCAGGATTCTGCATGAGATCACTAGATAGCTATGTGAGATGCTCGTGGGTGGGAACGTTCATGGAAGCAAAAGTGTGGAATTTCCCAGGTTCACCTGGCTCCCCCTATCATATCTTCTGCCAGCAGGTGAAGGATTTTTTTGTTTAGCGGGGCGGTCCTTACAGCCCCTTCTTCCTGTTCATGTTTTAATTACCTTTTTATTAATAGAATATATATTTTAAAGTCAATTTTAACATCTCTAAATGTGTTTAATGTCTCTAATGTCCTTAAATGTGGGCCCTAATTAGCTAGAAAGGCAGGATTAAAAATGTTTTAAATAATAGTAAATAATGCCCTTAGATGTAGTCAGGCGTCTTGAGATGAAGTTGCCTTAGTGGTCTGGTGTTCTCTTTGAAACATTCTGAAATACCAAATCCTCGCCCAGCTGCTGCTCAGTTCTTCCCCTCTCCAAACAGGTAGAGAGGTTTTGAGCTAGCCTGATGCCTGGACTCTCGTCAGGACTTTGATTTCCTTAGAACTGTTTTTCTACAGGCGATTCCTATATGACCCTTGTGCTGCTGCAGTGTTTGATTCATTGTCGTTTTGTTTCTCTGGAGGTGTCTTTTCTGAAAAGGTTCAGGGCTTTGTGTGCGGGCAGATTGTTCCTGGCAATGTTACTCCTACTGGATGGTAAAAAGATTCTCTTGCTTCCAGCTGAGATCCTCAAAATTGCTCTTTTAAGCCTTCACTAAAGTTGCTTTTTCTTTTTGGATCCTTTCTGTCAGATTAGGGGGAAAAGGGGTGGGGGGAAGAGTCCTTTCTTCTTCTTCTTATGTGTGAGCCAAAAAGGTGCCTGACTGCTAAAAAGTGGACATACTTGCTGAAAGTGCCTGGGAATGCAGCCGTTCATATCTTCTAGCTCCTGCCCATATCCTGTACATACTTTCCCCCTCTTGCATTCAGGGTCCAGCTAAAAAACGTACAAGGCCACCAGTGATGGGGAAAGAGAATTACACTGTACCTGGCCTGCTAGTGCTCCCCTTGTGCCCATGTGTTTGTCAACACTGCCATTTTCCCTCTGCATCTCCAATTTGTGAGCACCTGGAACACAGCCTAGACCAAGGGTGGCCAAACTGTCATTTTTCACATATATTGTGTGGCTCTTGAAGCCTCCACCCTGTTGGCCGGCTTGGAGAAGGCATTTGTCTCTTTAAATCACTTCGCCAAGCCAGCCAGCAGCTTGGAGAATGCTTTTAAAGTTAAAGTTGTTTTCTTTTCATATCTCCCTCTCCCATCTATCTTCCCTCCCTCCCTCCCTCCCAGCTCTCAAACATCTGACATTCATGTCTTGTGACCCTCAAATTTCTAATGTTTATGTAGCTCTTACATTAAGCAAGTTTGGTCACCCCTGGCCTAGACAGATGAAGAAGGCTTTTCAAGGATCACACCATTGCTCTAGGGTGCCTGGATCTGCCCAAATGGATGGTCCTAAAGGAGTGTCTGTATGTAACCAAATAAACCTTTGGGGCAAGGAGTAGGCAAGGATTTGTTGACTGCAGGACGACAGCCAAATACCTATTTCATTCCCTGCCACCGTCATTTTGCTTTGCTCCACCTTGTCCTAGAGGGAGAAGTGTTTCTAGCTAATTTATTTGCTTGTACTGCATTTCTGGGACAAGGAGGTGGAGAATCTTGCAGGTGTGGAGAGGTGATGCTCTGTCCTATATTAGTTCTGCAGAAAGAGGACTGGACCCTTAGAGAGGGGCTTAGTGTAAGCAGCTCTGATCCTCTCAGACTTGCCCTTTTCCTTGTAGTTACTCAGGGCCAAATGCAGAAAGCAGAAGCAGGTTTGTTTATTTGGGTAATCTTGTCTTCTCTTACAGTAGAATAATGAGAATCTTGCAATTTTTTTGCCCTGGCAAAGTCTAGAGACTGTATGGTACCCTGGATTTGGGGGAATCTGAGCAGGATGAGTAACCCTCCTACCATTCCTGTTCTACTTTCCCCTCTCCTGTTCTGTATAGCTGTCCTCTGCCTTCAGTTAAACTGGCCCTAACAGTATTACTGCTCATCCTTTTTAGCTACATTTTCCTAGCTGTCCTTGTGAAGCACTTGGGGGCCCCTGGTAGGTACTTGCTAAGGATTTGGGTAGTAAAAATGGCCATCTCTCCCCCTGTCGGGTCCCCCCCCCCCACCGCCGCAGCTTGTGTCTTCAATGCCAAGTTTGACTCTGGGATGACCTGACTGACTCCTTCTCTCCCAGTGACGTGGATTCTTTTTTTCATTGTTTCAGGCATGAGCCATGAGCCAAAGTCACCTTCTCTAGGAATGCTTTCAACAGCGACCCGGACCACGGCCACCGTCAGCCCCCTGACCCCTTCTCCTCTCAATGGCTCCCTTGTGCCCAGTGGCAGCCCGGCAGCCAACAGCACTTTGTCAGTCCAGTCAGCGCCCTCTTCCAGCTTTGCTGCCGCCCTGCGCAAGCTTGCCAAACAGGCTGAGGAACCCAGAGGTAAGAGGAAGGGAGGAGGTGGGCACCTGGCCCCCTTGACCCTGAAGCAGAGGGGGCTCTGCAGGGAGGTGCTAAGGAGGGATGACTTTTGCTTTCAAGGGCAAATGGGGAGGGGTCGTGGCTCTGGACTTCAGGGGCTCAGTGCCTTGGAAGATCTGAGCCAGGCTACTAAGATGTCCCCCCACCAGCTTGTTTTCCTGTCCTTTATGGCTCTCATAAGCCTCGGTTGTCCCCTTTTGAAAACTTACTTTTGATCATTTATATGCAAAAATGAATATCAACACACAGTGTACTTTAAATGCTAAAAAAAACCAGAAATGTCTACAGAGATGTGCAGCTTAGAGATGATTAAAAGAGAGCGATAATACAGATTTGATGAGACAGTTCAGAACCCAAAAGAACACCAAACGGACACATACGTGCATACATTGAGGGAAATGAACACACTCAAGCATGCAGGCCAAGTGCCTTTTGAACATGCATGTATAAAACGTCTCACATTTTAAATTGCCATTTCAGTTGGACACCATTTTTGTTAAAATTGTATAGGTAAATTCAGTGAACAAGTCAGAGTGATCATGGTGTTACAAGAAGAAGAAGAAGATATTGAATTTATATCCTGCCCTTCACTCCAAAGAGTCTCAGAGCGGCTCACAATCTCCTTTACCTTCCTCCCCCACAACAGACACCCTGTGAGGTAGATGAAGATATTGGATTTATATCCCGCCCTCCCCTCCACTCCGAAGAGTCTCAGAGCGGCTCACAATCTCCTTTACCTTCCTCCCCCACAACAGACACCCTGTGAGGTAGGTGGGGCTGAAGAGGGCTCTCACAGCAGCTGCCCTTTCAAGGACAACCTCTGCCAGAGCTATGGCTGACCCAAGGCCATGCTAGCAGGTGCAAGTGGAGGAGTGGGGAATCAAACCCGGTTCTCCCAGATAAGAGTCTGCACACTTAACCACTACACCAAACTGGCTCTCCTCCATCCATAGTATAAATCCCTTTGGCTCCTCAGCTGCTAATGACCACTGTTTTTCATGACACTAACCCCACAAGTTGAACTTTCAGATAGCTGCCAGAATGACTTTGGCCAAAATAACAGCAAAGAGCTGTATTAGGTATTTCCCCAGTCAGATGCTTGGCACTCCAAGGTCTTCCACAGATTTATTCTCTTCCTCTTTCAGAAAGCCCTGCGGGTTTGTTAGGTGTTTTGTCGAGAAACGGAACTGACATAATCCCTGCCCAGAGGATTAGAAGTGTCAAGAGTTGACAATGGTCAAGACATGGGTGGGAGAAAATGGGTCAAAGATTGTCAAGTGAGAAATTGAAATCAAGCTGGGAGACTCAAGCTTGCAGTCAGGAAGGAAGAAAATGCTTTGCTCAAGAGGTTGATCTTGTGGGTGGATTTGTAGGATGAAGGTGCAGTAGCTTGATAAACGGAAGCAGGGAGCGAGGCTGGCGCAGATACAGAGTACTGTGGCTTCATTCTTTTATCAGAGGTTTGAGTCCCTTCTTTTTGAGTTCTCTTATCTCTCTTCCCCATTTTAGGGTGGGTCTAGACTGGTAGTTTTTTTTTTCTTTTGTAGAAAATCACACATCAAAAGGTGGCATCGTTCACATCCTGTCCTGTGATGTGAAGCTGTTTGTGTCCAATTCCTCAAACCTCCCTACATGCACAAAAGCTTGTCCTTTGTTAGATAAAACACAATAGGCTTTCCCCCTATCTTCATGGTGCCTGTATTCTCCCATAGGGGAAAACTGCTGGGGAACCTGCTTTCTGTCTTTAGTGTCTGTTAGTGAAAGTCTGAGCTGTGTGTCATTTCTGCAGATTCTGCATTTTAATGCTAGAAAGAAGGTAAAGGTTTAAAGGTCCCAGTCCCTGGCTAAGTACTGGGAAGTGCCTGATGTGTTTTGGGCGAAAGGGGGCAGGGTGAGCAGAGCAGGCCTTAGGCTTGGCATTTGGCAAGTGTCGTGTTTACTGAGTAATAGCCCAGTGGATCCTGTGTCTGGCCTGCTTCTGTCCACAGTCAACCCCTGACGCCCTCCTTTTTTCTTTCCACTAAAGCGCTAGTTTTATTTTTAGCTGTCGGATTTTGTTCTCCCCCTGCCGCTTGACGGGCTAATGTCTTTCCTCAGCATTGTGTCTCGAGGGGGCAGTTTAAAAATTCAATTCAGACAGAGTAATCCAAATGCCATATCATTTGCCGTACCCCGAGAGAAAGTCTGGAGCGAGAGTGAATGCAGGAAAGAATCCGTCCTTTTCTCCTGCAAATAGGGCTCATCGCCGCTGCCATGCTTCATTGAAATTTTATTTTTCCTAAGGCTCCTAAATGTGTTCTTTCACCATCCGAAGCTCCCCCGCTAAATAACAAAGTCAGCGGCTGCTGGGTGCCAGTATGGTGAAATGCACATCTGAATATTTTTCTCTTTAATGGGCTATTTAACAGGAGCCCGGCTGAAGGCGGGCGCCTCGAAGCCAGCAGGAGGAGGTGGAGGTAGGAATTAGTGGAGCAGCAGAAGGAGGCCTGGTTGTAACAGAGGAGGAGGGTGGGATGGGGGAAAGCTGGCTTTTTGCTAGCACAGACAGGAACAGCAAGGCGTACCAAGCCCTGGGCTTTATTTCCTTTTCACTGAAATGATTGCCTGCCTTGCATCTGTAAGCCCTGACAGCAAAAGCTGTCCAACTGCTCGTGGAAGAGGCAGAAAAGAAGCAACCCCATGTTAGAGAGGACTGTTTGAATCTCAGCCTGGATTTCTGGGGTGCAAATTTAATAGCACTTAATGCCGTTTTAAGCGAATTTGACAAACCAGGGCTTTTGTTCAGGGAAGTTTCTGCCACAACGAATAAATCTGTGAGTCTTTCGGATGCCTGAAGGCTCTTTGCTATTTTAACTCAATTTAGCTAGTTTCGAGTCCAGGGGCACCGCAGAGTCCAACGTGATTTTCACGGTATGAGCTTTTGAGAGTCACAGGTCCCTTCGTCAGATACTCTCAAAGCTCAGACCCCAAAACTCTTGTTGGTCCCCAAGCTGCTACTGGAGGCAAATCTAGATAATTTACTACAGACCAACTATTGCCTGAAACTATTAACACAGTTTTATTTATTTATTGTTCTCATTAATAACATGGTTGTGCTCACTGAATAATAAAACCCCCCAAGATCTTGTTATCTCTCTTGGTACATCTGTATGGGTGAAGTGGCACAGAAAGCAAGGGTCAGATTAGGGTCTAACAGCCAGATATAAAACCTTAATTTGCCATGAAAGCTTATTGGGTGATTTGAGCTGGTCACTCTCTCTTAGCCTGATCTACCTCACAGGGTGGTTGTTGTGAGGATAAAATGAAGAAGATATTGGATTTATATCCCGCCCTATACTCTGAATCACAGAGCAGTCACAGTCTCCTTTACCTTCTCCCCCCACATGCAACAAGACATCCTGTGAGGTAGGTGGGGCTGAGAGGGCTCTCACAGAAGCTGCTCCTTCAAGGACAACTCTGAGATAGCCATGGCTGACCGAAAGCCATTCCAGTAGCTGCAAGTGAAGGAGTGGGGAATCAAACCCAGTTCTCCTAGATAAGAGTCCGCACATTTAACCACTACACCAAATTGGTGAAGGAAGAATTATGTAATTGGTAAGAAAAGTGGCTACAGATATCTTAAAAAATACCCGATGCTCAGTGCTAATGAGTCAGGAATGGCTACTCCTTCTGGTCTCATGCATATTTAGCTGCCCTCTTTCTTTTCCTGAGAGCTGCTTCAAGCTGAAGAAAGTTCACCGGCTTTCTGTAGCACTGCATGGAAAAGCAGGCGTGTCCATCTAGAACATTTATATCTCCTTCACTCCATTAACATAGTGCCTTACAAGTTAATTAAACAATGGTAACAGTAAATGCATAATATGGTAATAGTGAAACAGTATCGAAAATGCTAAAATGCGGAACTAAAACCCCTAACGGTATCATTAAAGCACTTAACCTAAAATGCACCCACAAGTGACAGCCACAATGCAATAATATGTTCTTAAAATGTACCACAATAATATATTTAACACAGCTTAAGAACAACAACAATCAGAAGAATAAAAGCAAGATTAAATAAGAATAAAAGTGGAGAATTTCAAACAAAATGTTGGAGATTAATGTATTGGGAGTGAGCAGTTTTTTCTGACCCCTCCCCCTACTCAGTTTGGATATATTGAACTGGGGGGGGGATCAGGTTTCCCCTCCCCCCCCCAAAAAAAAATCCCAATACTGGTGTGGTATTTGGATCCAGTGTTTTTTGAAAATCCTAAATTTTGGGGGTCCAGTAGACCCGAGAAGAAAAAAATGGGGGGGGGGGGGATTGCAGGAACTGTGCCTACTGAAAACAGTCTGCACCCTGTGGGCTCAGCTGATCCTGTGCTAACTTCCGTTGCAGTCTGGTTTAAACCAAGCTACAAGAAGAGCTAGCCCCAGTTGAGGCCGTGGAGAGCTCTCAGCTCCCCTGGCCCAGCTGATCCTTGCAACTCAGTTTAAACTGAGCTGCAAGAGGAGCCAGCCCGCCCAAAGGGAATTGCTGACACCTGACATACAGCTGAAAGGCGGGAAGTGTGCTCCCAACTCTTGCTGGTTTTGGATTTACTGGTAATTCCCAAATATATCTGGGATTTTCTCTGGATTTCCTCCCCTCCCCCTCCAGTTTTCCCAAGAAAACCTGGATACATTTGGGAAGCTGAAATATACCTGGAAAATACTGATAAGGCATTTTTCAAGTATATGTTTGCCTCAGGTAGATCTGAACGCACACCCCTAGCAGGTAATAGTCCAATAAAAATTACATGGTGCAGGAGCTAGCCAAAGGCATGTACGCAAAAAAACATCTCTCCCTGGCATCTGAAAGACTCAAGATTTGCTGCCAAGGAAGTCTGGATGACCTGACCTGGATAGCTAGCCCAATCTCATCCGATCTTGGAAGCTAAGCAGGGTCAGCCCTGGTTAGTACTTGGATGGGAGACCACTTAGGAAGTTGAGGTTGTGACGCAGAGGTAGGCTATGGCAAGCCACCTCCAAATATATCTTGCCTTGAAAACCCCATGGAGTCACCGTGTTAGCTGTGACTTGATGTGGGGTGGGGAGGTCCAGTCGGAAAGGCTGGAATAAAAATCTAAATTCTCAGTGTCATGATACAGAATGCCCTGCCTCTGGTTTTAATCCACCTTACTTCAACATAGGAAATAAGGAAATATCTTAAGAGGCAGACAGGTTTGAATGGGAGCAGAAGGTCTTTCCAGTAACTGGCTGTGGGAAGTGTAGAGCTTGAATTGAGCCCTAAAACAGACAAGGGAGCAAAGGGAGATTTTTAGGTCCATGTAACTTGTAGCACTCACTAGCAGCCTAGCCCCTTCATTCTGCACTAATGGAAGCCTTAGAAATTTTTTTTAAAGGGTCCCATGTAGAGGACATTCCAAAAGTCCAACTTGGATGTATAATCAGTACATGCATAACAGCAGCAAAGCATTCCTTTAAAAGAAGAACCACATAATGTGCCACAATCAAAGCTTTTAAAAGGCACTGTGCTATAGAAACTTTTCATTTCTATCAGCAGCCCCATATTTACACACACACACACACACACACACACACACACACATAGCTGAAATCCTGCTCACTCTGTAAGTGCAACCCCAAAAAGAACAGGTAGACCCTGCACACTCCGAACTGGCTTTGTTGCCAAAAACACTTCACTCTTATCTGGATTGAGTTTCAGTTTATTGGCCCTCCTCCAGCACATTACTGGTTCTAGACAACAGTTCAGGGTATCTGTTGATCTGCCAGACTCTGTTGAAAGGGAGGGGGGTAGAGCTGGGTCTTATTTGTTCTTGCTTTTGAGACTATCGCACTTTAACTGATAATGCCACCTGTTTACATTTATATTCTTTTTAAACTGTTTTAATCATTGATTTCCTGTGTTTATATTGTTGTATACTATCAATGTGATTTCCCATGAGCCTGCTTGTAGGGAGGGGGCAGAACAAAAATCTAAATACTTAAATATTGATGGCAACTTTCCCAGTGTTCAAATGTAGATATTAAAGAACATATAGGGACAGAAGAAAATAAGTGGCTGTCACCACTTTCTGGAACAAGCCATCAAGATAAGAACAGAATGCCCTGACCAGGGTAGCCCAGGCAAGCCCGATCTCATCAGATCTCGGAAGCTAAGCATGGTCAACTCTGGCAAGTACTTGGAATACCAGAGCCAGCAGGTAGGGGCAGGCTTTATTCAGCCACCTCTCTGAATATTCTCCATGCCCCCGGTAGGAGTCAGTCACCAGAGGTTGCCATGACTTCCAGGTGCACACACATGCACGTAAAATGCCCCCCCCAAAAGAACAGAATGACCAGAGCATGGTGGCTAGCTCAGTTGAATGAAGTCCAGAAGAATCAACAGGGTCAAACCACCACCACCCACCTCCACTTTCTTGACACAGATATTGTCTGCGTAACCAGAACTTAATCCCAAAACTGGGTCAGATATCAGGATGAAATGGGTCTAGACAGTCCATTCCATCCCAGAAAGCTTTGCTCAAGAAAAAGATATTTGTAACTGGGCTATAATTGTTTAAATTTTGAAGATCTAAGGTGCGATTCTTAAAAATAGGTCTCATGACTGCCTTATTCGAGGTGGTTGGAACAACTTCCTCTTTCAGTGGAGCACCATAGCCTGTCGTCCTGCAGCTGTTGCCAGTTAGAGGTTTTGATTGCTAGACCCTGAGGGTTTATGCTCCCGAAAATCCAGTAGCTAAGAGTTGTTTCTTACTGATTTCCTAGGAACCATCACTTGCATCTGTGATGCCAGCAGTTACACATCCTTAGTTGATGCTACAGCTTGTGTGAGTAGGGCCACCGGGAAGCAGATGGCTCCCTGACCCCACCATGGATGCACCATGAGCTTGGCTGCCTTCTGTGATGAGTTCTGGAAACTGTTTTGGCAACGGAGCGGTTTGTGGTAGCTGCTTTATTGTTCCACCATGTTTGTTCCTTTCAGAAAGTACTTTCTTTTAACAGAAGTTTCTTTGTGCACAGTAATTATCTAAATCTGAGCAGACACGAGCAAGTCAATTAAGGCTGGCTACGTGTCAGTGCTGGTGTTTGCATGCAGGTGAGCCAATTTGTATTCCAAGATAGGCGAATAGCCGTGTCCGGAATCCGAGGAACTACCTAGAAACTTCCAGGAACAAAACAATTGCTGACTAGGTGGGTTGCTGCTGCCAGTCTTATAGGGAAGGAAGGGCAAAATAGTTGAAAGTAGTTTGTAAAGTTCGTGTGTGAGGCAATGGCACAGTGTGTGAGGCAGTGGCATGCAAGAGGTCCCAGGTTCAGTCCCTGGCATCTTCAGTTAAAGAATCTGGCAGTAGGTGATTTGCTTTTCTGCCAGTCTGTGATCCTGCCAGTCTGAGGAAACAACACTGACTTTGATGGACCAAGGGTCTGATTAAGTATTGGCCAGCTTCACGTCTGTTAATTTGGAAGATGTCAAGACTTAAGCCTCCTTGGAAACTAACTGAATCTTCTAATTTGAAGGACTCCAGCTCTGGGTTTACTCCAAAGTAAGGGAAATGTACTCTTTTACTGATGCCTCACATGGCTAGGGTTGCAACCTGGTTCCAGGCAGTTCAGGAAAATGGTGCAGGTTGCAGAGAAAAGACATGGAGCTTTTTGAGGAGCTGAGATAAATTAAGGGAAAACAGGCCAGTCTAATAAGGCACTAAAATGTTCTGAGCAGAGAGGAAAGGTAGAGTGAACAGAAGCAGAGAATGTATTATTGTGGTGGAAATTGCACGTCCTTTCTGCAGAGGACGTTAATCACCGAAGTATCCAATCTGGATAATGGGAACAGCCTCCCCTTCCCCTCCGTGTGAAGGAAAAATCAATTTGGGAAATGCTATAGATTAGAAGATGCCTCACCCTTCCATCTATCCTCCCTCCCCCCCAATTTTCTCCACTGTGAGTTTTTTTCTTTCTCGTTCTTCTCTCCCGCGGATTGCTGCTTAGCCCATCAAAAGCGACATTAGTGCATTTTGACATTGATTTCCTGATGCTTGAATCTTCTCTCCAGCTCTGGTTTCTTCTCACGGATGCAGTCATTTTCCTTTGCAAGCTATATACAAATATCTGCCCCAGCAAAATTTGGTTGATAATGAAAAGCTGTGGTGGGTTTTTCTTCTCCGTTGATTTAGCTTTAACTGCTGTATAATTTGATTGCAAAAAAAATCCCTTTTTCATCTTCAGACTTCTCTGCCTGTCTGGCTTCTGGAGGTGGATCATCTTGAAGATCCTAAATATGAGATTATGAATATTGGGATGCTCTCAAGGGAGGGGGCAAGAATGCAGTGTAAAATAAGCCAGTACAAAAGGAATGTGGAGTTCTTCATAACCAAGAGAGATGTTCATTTAGTCAGTATGTGGGGTTGCTTTGTGAATCCAGCTGTAGTGAACTTGTAGGAGAAAGGAAGCCATTTGTGATTTGCTTGCATGTTAAAGATCCAAAGATGGGTTCCCAAGTGTTTTTGTCCAGAGCTAACATGATCTGAATGGTTCAGCCACAGTCTCTTGCATACCTGACTGTGGAAGCAACAAGTCCACCCACCAGTGTCTGCTGCAGCTGTTACTTACAGTTTACAGCTTACTTACCCCAAATTGAAAGAGATGACTCAGTAGCTCAAACCTTATTAGGAACTGTTGACACCCTTTGAAGCACATTTTGACCTTTGATGTGCTGCCTGAATATGGCTGTTTAGTGAAAGTAATGGGTAGCTGGGATATTGTAATTTGCCCTGAGCGAGGGATGTTTGAGAAGTAGAGAGAGACCGGCACTCAGTGGTAGGGCATGTACTTTACATGCAGAAGTTCCCAAGTTCAGTCCTGGGCTAGACAGGCCCACGGAATGTCTCAGCAATAAGACAACTTAATGTGTTCATAAACAAGAGATTTTTTTGGTGGGGTGGGGGAGAAGAGAGGAAATGGCTGGTCTCCCAAGAGAGAGAGAATAGTGCAGGCCACAATTACATGTGCAAGTAGAGGATGAGGGTATTATGGTATGTACTACATCTGCTTGCTTTTATCTAATGCAGCTAATTCTTCATTCTCATAAATGCCAGATTTGCTAAAAAGCCTCCAGTTCTGGTCCAGCTTGATCAGGAAGATCTGCCTGAGCCTTTGCGGGGGGGGGGGGGGCAGGTTTGCCTCTCCTTGTCAGTGGTGTTACTCAATATGAAATATGACTTTGAGTGGGAAGAAAACAAGAGCTAACCAGGGGTGCCATGCCCAGCAGGGATTAGAGTGACAATGGCTTTCTCTTGCAGTTTCATTCTCTTTCATCTTAAAAGGGAAGAAAGCCACACAGCCAAAGCTGCAGAAAAAGTGTATGTGTGTGTGTGTATGCGTTGTGTGTGCCAGCCGAGAGCCAGGACCTTCCAGAAACAGGAAGCTGCTTAACATATTTATTGATATCAAATGGATGTTAATTGAGTTCTAGGAACTCTAAGATTTGATGCAGAGTTCAAAGTGATTTTTGTGTGTCTGTGTGGGTGGGTGGTGTTGATGATGGGGGGGGAATGTTCAAAAAAGAAATCGGCCTCCAGGAAGAATGAGAATACTGGGGGAGGGGAGGTAGGATTTCAAGCCTGGTTTACTGGTTGTGTAAACTGGGAGAATTATTTGGTTGAGAGGAAAAACAGAGATCCCTAAATGTTGTTTTTTAAAAAAAATGTAAGCTAATTTAAGAGCAAGAAACAGCAGCAGGATAGAAGTGTGCATGTTTGGAATGGAATAAATTTTGAGTTGGTAGTACTCATCAGTGAAAGCACCATTAGATTGATGGGTAAGGGTGGAAGGGGTAAATGTTGTGATTTTGCGCCTTTAAAAAACAAAGAAACAAACACTGGCAAAAACTCCAATGTTGTTATTTTCTCCACCTCAACCATAAACTAGAGCTATGAACAAAGTTCAAGTTCAGTGGCACCTCTAAGACCAACAAAGTTTAATTCTGGGTATAAACTTTCATGTGCATGCACACTTCTTCAGATACAGTGAAGCAGATTTCCTCAAGCCTTACATATAGGTAGAGAGAGGATGGAGGTTAGTTGCCAGAAAGGGCTAGTTAAAGATGCAATAAGTAACCAAGTACAGTTGAGACTGAATTAAAGCAGTTGGTAAGACCTGTGAATGGCAGCAAATTGTTATACAAATACAAGAGTTAAGAAACAGATGCGAGAACTAAGTTTGAGTCCAGTGGCACTTTCAAGACCAAAAAGTTCAATGATGGGTATAAGTGAGAATTGAGAGACTTAGCATGTGTAGATGCACACTTCTTCAGATAAGCTGAAGCAGATTTCCTCAACTGTTACATATAGGGGTGTTTGGGGGCAGGGTTAGTTGCCAGGAAGGGCTCATTAGAGTCAAGATGTATAAATACAACTAAGAGTGGAATAGCAGTTAGTAATATCTGTAAATAGCAGCAAATTAGCATACAGATAATAAAAGAATTAACAACAGATGTGAGAACTAAGTTTGAGTCTAGTCGCACCTTTAAGACCAACAAAGTTTAATTCTTGGTACAAGAAGAAACTGAGTGATATAGTGAGATAAGACCTGGATACCTCTGTTACACCTTGGGGGGTTCCATTGCCCTGAGTGTTGTAATAACTTGTAATTCAGTCATCTCCCATTCCAGTCTGCTTCTGAAATTCCTTCGCAATAAAACAGCTACTTTGAGGTCCCTCATTGAGCACTTTGGAAGGTTGAAATGTTCTCTTACAGGTTTCTCAGTTTTGTGGTTCTTGATATCAATTTGTGTCTATTTATCCTTTGCGTAGAGTTTGATGTGTTTGCCCTATGGAGAGAACTAAAGGGCATTGTGGGCATATACAATGTTAGAAGATGAACAAACCTGAGATGCTGTAGTTGATGTTGTTAGAGCTATGAAATAATTTCAAGCAAGATCTTCTTTGTAATCTCTGTGCTTCACACTGATGGGATATAATGTGTCTGCGCTGATACTGATTTTTGCACCCTTCCCAGCTACCATGTGCAGAGGCTCCACCATCCGTGCCCATTGGGATGGGCATGAGGATCCTGCAAGTTCTTTTCTGACCATCACACGGATAGGATCTCCCTCTCACCTCTTGTCAATGTTTATCTTTTTTCAAACCTTTTCACCGCATTTACACTGCAGACATTCCTTCCACATAGAGAGCGTGACTATTTTAGTGGGTCCTCCTCCCTTTCCCCTCCCTTTGGGGGGAGGGGAGAACCTGGACCCAAACATTCCTTGCATCCTCTCTGGTACACCACTGCATGAAAAAACTTTGGGGCTGTTTTAAGTGGTGTACCACCAGATGGCCATGCGCTTTGTCTTTTTTGCCTTGGGGAATCTTACCTCCCAGAGACTTGCACACATTGCACAAGATTCTTAAAACAAACACGTAGAAACAGGGCTGCCAGATTGCACACGGACCTCCTGGAAGCTGCCCTCACCGCTCCTAAGATGGCTGTCTCACAGGACAATTCAGGACACGCCTCAACATCGACCCCATCAACATCGACTCCCATGCAGGCAGCTCTAGCTCTGTCTGATGTCGACCAGTTGGTGATGAAACGCCCGACCCCAGCCTCCTATTCAGACACTTTCACTTCTGCTAAAAAATGCAGGGAGGCCAAAAAGCACAAACGGGACAAGGAAAAACAGAAGATCGAAAAGTCCTCACCACCTTCCTGAGAAACCTGCCTCACCTCGCCATGTTCCAGAGCCCCTGTTGGTTCTGCCAATCCAGCTTCCTCGACTTACTAATCCAACAAGTCCCATAGCCCAAAAGTCTCACTCATGGGGGACTCTTTTCTCTGACTCCGAAATTGACTTGACCCTACAAACGTTGCACTCTCTCTTGTCGGGCTCAGAAAACAGCCCCTCTACTTGTCCAGCTCATTCGGACTGTACTTTAGACATCCCCAAACACCCATTGACCCCAGCACCTAAATCTTCCATGTCGATGCCGCTGGATGATTGGAACCTACCATCACCACCACATTGGGACCAGCGTCAGTGGCAATACTACCCCATGCTTTTGGCTTTTCCATGGCTCCCTTGACCGCCACTGGACTGGGACACTCATTCCATGGCCTCCTGCCATTCCTAAATTGTGACCCTACACTGTGACCCAAAGTCGACACTAGAGTCTCTGCCATCGGAGCCCATTCCGAAACCACCGGTGCAACCTCCAGGCTAAAAACTACACCTCAACCATCTTCGGACCTCTCCCAGGAGGAAGCTTTGTCCTCCCATTCTGAGTGGGAATCTGACAACGCCACTTCTGAGCCTCCCAACAAAGACACCAAACCATCTTCCCTCCGGCAGCTAACAGAGAACTTTCTGGTCTTGCCCTCGGAAGATCTTCGAGCCTACGGGGACTTTATTAAACATATGGCTCATACCCTTGCACTACTGACTACTCAACCTCAACTGATGATAACCGACACAGTCTTCAACACAGTGCAAAGGGATGCCTCCGGCCTGGTGGCCCTTCCTGTGATGTCAGTCCTCCTGCAAGCAACGAAAGCACCCTGGCCAAATCTGCCTCGACACCAATAGCATCTTGTAGGATTGACCACATGTACAAGATCCAGGAAACCAATGCTGGTTCTCTCTTTACATGCCCAAAGCCCAATTCTGTGGTTGTAACATCTTCCTCAAAAACCAAACATATCCATTCTACTTTATCAGACAAGAAGGGAAAGAAGCTTGACTTGCTGGGATGCAAGTTCTACTCGGCAGGAGCTCTAGGCATCAAGACCACAAACTATGCAGCTTGTATGAGAGACTATCAATACGCTCTGTAGGAGCGACTGACAGACATCTTGACCTCCTTGCCCAAGGACAAGCATCAAAAGGGTAAATGCATACAGAGAAGAGGGTATGCTAGTGGCAAAATACCAGGTGAACGCAACAAAGCACTCTTTGGATGTTTTCTCCAAAACACTAACATTCACCGTCTCTCTCTTGGTTACTCACCACTGCCCTCCTTCAGGACACCAGAACTCTGGTGGAAGACCTTTCCTTCAAAGGTGAAGGGTTGTTTAGCTCCATAACTGACACACTCTTACAGGACCTCAGTAAAAGCATCAAGACTTTCTGGAATCTGGGCATCTCCACCTCATCCAGATCTGGGAAACAAAAGACTTGGACCAAGCCATGGTCTCTAAAATCATTTGGCAAATTCTCACCAGAGCAACCTTGGTCACCGAGATCCTCCCATGGATCCAAGCAAAAATTCTCCCCATTGCCATCACAACAGAGCAGATCCAATACAAATCACTCCCTTTTGGCATATCCACTGTCCTATGCATCTTTACCAAAATGCTTACCTGTAACTGATGATCTTCAAGTGGTCATCTGTGCATTCACACTACCCACCCTCCTTCCCCACTGCCATAGGTCCTCCTCTAGGGGCTTTCAGCAGTCAGAAGGAACTGGCAGGATCCTTGTGCCTGTCCCAGTGGGCATATGCGGTGGAGCCCCTGTGCTCGACGTGAAAATCCTTTACCTAGGCTTTGAAGTACTGATCAGGATTGGCACAGGCACACTGTATCTCATCAGAGTGAATGCACAGATGACCACTCAACAATCATCAGTTACAGGTAAACAACCTGTTTTTCTCTGTTGGTGATGGAAAGTGCCCTCAAGCTGGTTTAAGGCAACCCTGTGGGGTTTTCAAGGCAAGATATTCAAAATTGATTTGCCATTGCCTGCTTGTGTGTCATGGTCCTGGTCTTTGTCGGAGGTCTCCCATACGAATTCTAGCCAGAGCCAACTCTGTTCAGCTCCCAAGACCTGACAAGATCAGGATGGCCTAGGCTAACCAGGTCAGGGCTGGCCTCGGTATCTGTAAAAGGAGACCGTGGAAACCTGGTTCAAAAGCAAAGTGGGCACCAGTACAGTAACGGTATTTAATGCATATATGGCTCCAGATTAGGTTTATAATCCTACTGTTTATGATCAGAAATTAGTTTCTTGTGGGCCTCTCTACAAAGTACACATTTGTCTTTGTGGTGAGATTCAGAATTTGCAAAGGGAAATGTTTTTGGCTTGCCAGAATCTGACTGGCTTAACATGGGAACTGCTCTGGTCTTCTGAGACTTGGGGTCTTGACTGCTGTTTGCTCTGAAGAAGGTGCTGATGAAAGTGGATATTGCTGAAAGGTTTGTGATTCTGTTCAAAAGAAAATATGCTGGAAAGATACGGCTTGGTGTTCTCTTTGGTGTGTGTGTGTGTTGGAGTGTTCCTTATCTGAGACATCTGCTATGTAGACAAATGGGGGGGGGGGGCTGTATGCATCACGTGGGCTGCAAGTTACAGAAGTACAGAATTAGTACTACATCATGACAAGCAAACATTCCTTTTCCTAGAAGTACCTGGAGTTAGCTTGGCCAGCTCCTGTGCATCCAGAATTTTGTAAGATGTTTCAGGTCAAATGACGGGGTCATGGCATTCTGTCTGGCTGGAGCCCCGGTATCTTTCTTTAGAAGTACTAGCTGGGTAGTTGTGTTAGTCCATAGCAACAAAACAGATTTTAGAAATGAATCCTTTTGGTGAACTAGAGCCGTTCACAGTATCCAGGCTGCCAGGCACACGTCCCCGGTGCCTGAGCCCAGTCTCAGCTGTCAACTTGGAATTGCCCCCTTCCTTTTTGATCAAGGAATGGGTTCCCTTCCAACAGGCAAAGCTTGAAGAAGTCACAAAGCAAAGCCTGGAAGCCTCATCTGCTGATTTGTCAGCTTCAGTGGGTTCAGATCCTAGCTGGGCCCTTTCTCCTCTCCCCCTCCCCCTCGTAGTTCGTCAGGGTCTCAGCTGTTAATTACCTTTGCCTGTCAGCCTTGCCTGCTAATCTGCTATCACTGAGTGGGAAGCAGGAGGTCAGACAACAAAGGTGACACTGTCACACTGTGCCTCTTGTCATCTCCAAGCCAGATTAGTTTCATTGACTAACTCCTGGCTGAATACCGCCAGTTAATTATAACGATCACAAACCCTCCCATTTTAAAGCCACACAGCGAGAATTAAGGGTTCTGAAGTAAGACTTTAGCTTCATTAATTGCCCAGCTCTTTGTGATGGTATTGATTGATAAGGCTCTCCGTGGTGAGTAATGGCTTCCCAGCTCAGAGGGGATTAAGCCTGCTAATTGTTGTCGGCCTCGTGCTGACAAGATAGACTTCAGTGGGTGTCAAATCCATATCGGTGGCTTCCTTTGTCATGAGCAGCATCCGTGCTGCTGCTCTCGAGAATAAAGTAATGTGCAATAACCTAGGAATAATTAATAAGGTATCGTAGCTAGCGGCACTGTATCTGCCCTTCTTTGTCGGGTTTTCCAATGCATTCCCTGATTCTCCTCTTCTTCCCTCTTGCCCATGGTATTTCTCATTGCCCCCCTTCCCCCCAATAAAGATGTAGACTTGGAGAGAGCACATTTTTTCAACCCATTCAAAGTCTAAAGACAACACCAGTGTTCTGAGTTTCACAGAGCCATTACAGCAGGGGAAATTAATATTCAGAGCACAAAAGGGTGAAATGTGCTCCTGCATGTCCATTTTTATGTTTCTTGTTGCTGTTTCAGTGGGCAAAAGGCAAGCTAGTTAGATTGTAAGCCTAGGGAGAAGGGGCCTGTCCTGGAGGGGGCTTAATACTGTTTCCACCAGTGGGATTTTGTGTTATTATTATTCATTGTGAGTTGTTCCTGCTGGTAACTTTGACCCAAGCTTGAATTCTTAGAAGGATGTATTCATACTGGCCACAGTTTCATGTATGCTAAATGCTCTTTTTGCCTGTTGCAGAGTTCTATGCAACTTGAAAAATAGCAGCTTCTGTAAGCTCCTGGTTGACCTCAATCAAAGTTAGTGGTGCCATGCCTGACTATTGTTCAACCATTATCACTTGACCTTGACACAGTAAATTCAACCATCACTGTAGTCCAGTGTTCCCCTCCAACTGATTCAGCACTTTAGAGGCTGCAACGTACGTGTCCTGAAAAGTTAAGATGAAGATGGGTGGAGGGTGATGATCAAAAACGTGACAAAACTAGTCAGTCAGTTCATGGCCACTGTGTCACCATCAGGAAATTGCTTTTTAAAACACACACACTATGGTTGTCATTTGATTTGAATGTCCAATGCTTGAACACACATAAACATGTCCTTCTCTTGATGGTTTTTCATGGTAACAATTTGCATTGAGGACCGCAAGGAAACTGTCATAAGGACACCCTAGTTAGCATCCTGTTTGTATTTCTGCTCCCGCCACTCTTTTCTGTATGTATGGCACTTTTAATTCCATTCCTGTGGCTCTGCTTTTCCCTTGCAAATATCAGCAGCATCCCTAGGGAGGGTATAATTTAAAATACAGATGTATTATGCAAATTACAGCAAAGCCTTGCCCAAGGGTTAAGAGAGAGTTGTTCTGTTTACCCAAATGTCCATCTCCTGGCATGGTTCCTCAGTCACAGCAGACTTTGAAGGCTCAGCTTTGGATAGGTTGTTTTTTTTAAAAAACTGATGTTTCTTAAAAGAACATGCTTGCTGCCTTTAATCCTCATGCTCTGGGTTTTATGTGGAGCGATACAACTATACTGGGTGGCATCTAAGTTTGACTTTTTTCAATACCATAGCATCACAAGGATATCTTCACACCATTGGCCTGTTAGCGAAAGTAATCGCCTTGCAGCTTTTCCTTTGACCTTCACTAGTTTCCTGCTCTGACATCTGTTCTTGCAACCTGAAGGGGTGTTCAGATTATTTCATGTGTCACAAGGCCACTCCCACAGTAATTCTGCTTTCTCAAAGCCTAATATGTGACAGTGTCGCACAGCAGGGGACCAGGAAGACCCTTCTACTGATTGCCACCATTCTGGTAAAGGTCTGTCTGGGAGGTCCCAGAGCACCCACCTGATCCCTTTCTTCTTCCTTAACAAAACATATTTTTATTTGTGACCAAAGACATGAAGGGAGCCAGGCAGTATAACAAGTTTATTGTAAGTGCTCAAAATAAGTGGTTTGTAAAAACTTCTAGTGCAGAAGTTAATATGAAAACACTAAAGGTTCGTGCAAAGACATAAAAGTCCTGAGGTGACTAGCTATATGTTCCATTCCTCTAATCCCAAACAGACTCACCACTCTTTGAGTAAGGGAACCCTCCTGCTGCAGCCTGTCTCCAGCTCAGCCTTTCCAGAGAGAACACACTTCTCTTTCTAGCTAGTGTTATTTATTTATTTATTCGATTTATATCCCGCCCTCCACACCAAGGCAGGCTCAGGGCGGCTTTCCTCCCAGGTCCCACCCCTCTGGGCAAGTTTTCCCTGCAAAACTATTGTCCACCCAATCAGAGGGACAGAAGGGATCCTGGGAAATGTAGGTCCTGTAGCTACTCTGATAACAGGCTTCCCTGTAGTCTATAAACCTCACTAGGCCTAGGATTATGACAGATGGTTGTTAGAGATTTTTGAGTAGGAATCTAGCACGTTATGCAAGCCCATTGTGGAAGAAGTGTGCAGCAATTGGTTGTATCATTATGTCTGATCACAGAATAGAAGTGGGGAAGTTTAACTTGTAATTTGAGAATAGTCGAATCTTAGCTATGACCTGCTGAGTCAGACCTGCAGTTTTATCTGGCCTCTGGAGGCCACTGTTTTCGATTCAGGTGTAGTAAGTTTTTTCCACTTGGAAAATGTTTCTCAGCAGCGGAGACATTCCACACTTTGATGTTAGTCCTTGAGTTTTGTGTGTTAAGCCCCAGCACACCTGAACACATACACTTGACAACTGTGATGCCCTCACTGCTATTCTAGAGCTTAACTACATTTAACAAAACGAACGTTTAGCTTCTGGATCACTACTAGTCCCCAAAATTACATAAGCCATTCATGATCTAGCAGATGGGAAATTTACTATATTTTTGTTCAGACCTAAGACAAGTGCCATTTGAAATTCAGTGCAAAATGTTTCTTAGAAAAGGGATTCTCAGTGAATCTTTGATCTGAGCACAATAGAGAAGTGCCTGGCTACTTGTAGTCCTTTCTTTGTACAAGCCACCTGGAATGTAGTTGGGAATTGAAAATATTTACCTAAATAAGCCATGTGTGCACTTGTGTGTTTTGGTGCCTCTGAATAATGTTTAGGAAGGGAGGAAGTCAGTCTGTTGATCTGGAGTTGTACAAAGACTTCCAATCTCATTTCTCTCTTTCATTTTTTAAGGCTCTTCAATAAGCAGTGAGTCTTCTCCAGTCTCCTCACCAGCCACCAACCACAGCTCCCCTGCAAGCACTCCGAAACGAGGACCAATGGGACCTCTCATCGTCCCACCGGGAGGGCACACTGTGCCGAGCACACCTCCAGTGGTTACCATTGCACCCACCAAAACTGTGAATGGCGTCTGGAGAAGTGAAGGACGGCAGGTAATGTACAAACCCCAATTCCTACATCGGTATGTGTGTCTTCTTGCAGGCTTCAGGTAGATATAGAGAAGAAAAAGGCAAACCCAAGTATGGGAGTAGGCTGCCTGGGGCAGACACTGAGAGTTGAACTGAGGAAAATTCCCCTTCCCTGACAAAATAAGATACACCCTTCCAACCTGTAATCTATTAATTAAAAACATATTTTATTTTATTTTATTACATTTATATCCTGCCCTCCCCTGACAGGCTCAGGGCGGCTTTTCTCTCTTGATGACAAGATAGAACACTGCCTGCTGTTTCAAGATAGGAAAGGGCCTGTTACGGTTTGATGCCCCAAGTTGGAGAGAAGGCCATTGCCAAGCTAAAGTACTATGAGGAAGAGCATGGCTACACTTGCCGTTTGCTTGGGGTACTACAGCTGTGCTGCAGTTGACTGGGATCCTGCAGGATGTGTCTGCCTGCCCAGAGTCTCCACAAATTCAGAGGCTGGATCTAGTCAGCCTCTTAATTCAACTCTACCCAGTTCCACTCCTTGTTATAGCCTTCATCCAACATGGCTGTTGTGCAAGTCTTCCCAGCAGGAGCCATTCCTCACCAGTGGGAAAGCTGGCTGGATCTAGCTCAGTGAATGCAAGCTGTGTCAGCAGAACAGCGTGCAGAAGTGGCTGAAGTTTCAGACTGTCATTTGTATGTTAACAAAATTACTATCATTGTGATAGATGTGTGGAGGGAATGCTGCCAGGACTCATGGAGGGCACAGTGTAGGGAGAAGACACCACAGTGCCCTACGGGGGAATCCCTGGCTGTTAGGGCCAGGCCACATAGTGGAAGAGCTGAAGGAGATCAGGAGCCGCAAGTGCTGAAGTAGTCTTTCTCTATAGGAATGGATGACATTCGCTTCTAGGGCAGATTCAGCTTTCACTACATCAGAAACTGCAAGTGCTGAAGTTTTCTTTCTGTAGGAATGGATGACATCCGCTTCTATGGCAGAAAGAAAAGAAGAGCACTTGGAGATACAAGGAAGAGGCTCCCTACTCCTGTTGAACTCAGGCAATGAGAATGAAATTTGTGACTATTTTCACAATTCTGCCCTTCACCTGCATAGTTTCTTGATCGCGCTAGAATGCAATGGAACATTGGGAGTGCAAGATAGGTACTGAGAGTGGCATGGCAGAAGGTACCAAATTCTGCACAGTGCTGATGGGTCAAAACGGTGGCAGTTCCACAGTGCTCCTGCCACAGGTCTCCCAGTGTTCTCTGCAGCTGCAGAGAACAGACTGAATGAGTTGGGGCACTACCCTTAATTCAGTACAAAAGGCTTTCCTACTTCAAGCCACAAGAGCTTATTGATCACACAGAATGAGGGCTGCATATCTTAACATCTATGGGAACAAAGCATCATGTTGTATCTGCAGCACATCTACATCAAGCAAGAGCATCTAGAGGTGTCAAGAGAGGGCAAATGTCCCCTATAACCATGGCACATAGGCCATCCTCTCCCGCCCGCTGTTGCCATTGCTCAAGCAGCCTGGCTGCACTTGCTGCCTGCATTTCTCTCTCACTCTTCCCCCTTTACTCACATGCAGATGGCAGCAGGGAGTGGAAGCATTTGCTAATTAAGAATCATTGTTAGTGGTTATCCTCCCCTTGTATTTTACCCAGGCTTCCCAGCGGGATCTCGGCTCTTGGAAATACTAATTAAACCACAAAGAGAAAGGAGGGAGGGGGAAGGGAAAGGAGGACCCCTGATGCTTGGAAGAAGTGCAGCTGATGCCCCAGCAGAGAGAAACACACACACAAACATCAGCACAACCCCAAGCTCTGTTCCTGCTCGAAATTTTTCCCAGCCTGCTCTGTAATACTGCCAGCCACATTCATGTACGTTGCGGTCTCCTTTTTAAAAAAATGAACCTTTTTATTTAAAAAAACAGTTTAACCAAGTGTGGCTTATTGCTCTGCATCTCTGCATGGTGCACTGAGACACAGTTGTAATTATGGTCATGTCCTGTGAGTGCAATGGGCTTTAAAGTGCTAGGAGGGGCGAGGCATGAGAAAAGAGGCCTTTCCCTTCTCCTGATCATTATAATTGGCAGCTCCTTGGTCTCTTACATGAGTATGAGAACATATTGTGTAGGAGGCCCAGAAGCTTCCAAGCTCACTGCTTGGGAGAAGAGAAAGACCTCTTTTCTTGTGCCTTGCCCCTGCTAGTACTTTAAAGCCCATTTCTCCACTCCTTGGGATTCACTTTGGGCCTTTGATTATAAGAACAGGCCTTTTTATACCTCCCTGCTGATTCCTGTTTGCTGAGATGATTTTCATGTAGCACCTATAAACATAAATCCATTTTACTCTTGAATGTAAATTTGGTGAACCTGTCCAGAATCCAGCTGGATTTCCCTGCAGCTTACAGTTGCTTTCATCTTTTTTGATGGATTTGGTCCCACTCACCTCTGCTAAACTCCAGCATGCTTGAAGAAAACACACTGCTGCCTCTGGAATATTCTACAACCCTTGAGAAAAGCCAGTAATATTTCTGCTCCAACCGTTTAGAGCTAATGAAGCTCTAATGCCACCAGGGAGCGCTCTGAGTAGAGAGAAACCAGGGCTGACTCACCAGATGATGCGGCCTATCCATCCTAGTACAAAACCCTCGATTGAAGCCTTAATTCTTTTTTGGTGGATGGAGAGAACAGAGCACAGCAACTTGGTTAAATAGGAGAGGGGCGTATAGAGGAAAAGAGATGAGGTGCTCCGAGCTCAGAAATGCTAAAATCAAAGTGGCAGCTTGCTGCTGGCGCCAATCCATCAGCGGTTAGCATTTTTGAAAGATAATATGGAGTCTCTTGAAAGGCCAAGTGGAATGAAGAATTGTCTGTTTTAAAGCTAATAGGGCATGTCCTGTGGTCTCCCTGGCAGAGATTGCACACTAATCACTAGAGAATGACTGATCTTCCCCTTCCCTCGCTTCTTCCAGCCCCTCCCCAGCCGATTTATGGAACTCTTTCCTTTCCTCATTGCAGCCACGCTGCAAGCCACTGCAGCATATCAAATACATTGCCAGTTTGGCTTCGCAGCATCCTCAGAACTGCTGTTGTCTTTTCTTGAGTAGGTATTGCACAAATCAGTTCTAGGCATGCAAAAAGTATTGCGTGTCAGCTTGGGCCAGTGGTCCAACTAGTCCGGCACAGCTTACCTTCACTGGCAAGTGCGCTCCAGGGACTTGAGAAGTCTCTACTAGAATCCAAACAGGCTAAAATAGAACTGGGGAAAGGGGGTCTTTTAAAAAAAAGAAGAAGAATGCTGCGCCCTCACCTGTGTGGTCATACAAATCAGTTGTCTTGCATCACTACCATCATTGTAAATAAAGGAGAGAGGATAGACCTGCTGTCCCCTCATTCTTCATGCTCCTTGTTGTTAGATGCTGAAGTATTATTCCATATCATCTTTCTTCAAAGGCATGTGTCTGCTGCCTAGGAGCACAGCTCTTTGCTGATGCTGCTTTCTGTGAAGGGTTTGGCTCTGTTTCCTGTGCGCCTCCAATGAAATGCTTGACTAACCTGTTTATTTTATGGCCGCTATCAAAAGGCTAGTGGATTTATATTTGCGGTGCTTTTTCAGGCTCCATAGGCATCTGTATCCTCCCAGGATGATTAATGGCTCTGGAAACAAAGCAGCCAGTAAATCTAAAGGCAGGAGAAAACATGGGGCTGGCTTCCCTTCTGCTGTTCTCCTTCCTCATTATAGTCAGGCTTGGCGTAAGTGGACCGCACGCAGCATGCTTGCCACCCATCTCGAAGATCTTTGTGCATATGCAAATCGAGCCTTTTACAGGCCAAGGGAAGACACTGTCCCTGCATTTCAGCAAGCCCCCTTCATTGGCCTCTTTTCCTTGATGCAGAAGTCAAGGGGAGGACCATTCAATACAGTCCCCTTTTGCTGTGAGCTCAACTGTTTTGTTCTTGTTTCATTGTCACTGTCTTCTGTTGCCCTCCCCCCCCAACCCCCATGCATCCAGAGAAGGTCAGGGCTTGCTCGCTAGCTGTGGAAAAGGGCCGGATGTATGGTGCTTCAGGCGCGTGCAGCGTTCTGAGAGCGAACAGATGTTCCTGCTCATTAAAAATTCCAATCAGCAGGCCCATCTCTTTGAATTAATTATGGCCGATGTATCTTCTGAAGAGATTATGAAAGTCTTGAGGAGCTCTCAGCTGCTTGCTGAGTGTTTGTTGTGGTGGTATTTAGTAAATATACTTGACAGATAGAGGCAGTTCTCCCTGTGGCACCTGGCACGGAGCTCTTTAATCCTTATCTGCTGCGTGTGTGTTTTAAGGTGTCACTCTGTGGTGACACCATGATGGATGGTACATCTTACAAAGGACAATCTATGCAAAACAGAGCTGGATCCTCTAGCTTTAGATGCAGGCCCTAAGATGCTGTTTGTAATGTAAAGTTACTGGAAAGTTCTTCCTACTGCTTTGAACAGTTAGAACTCCAGGGTAGAACCACAGAGTATATTTCCTTTTGGTTGAAAATGCTGGGGACTAGTAGTGTCTCTGTACATTTTTGTACTTATAAATATGTACAAGCAGCACATAGTGGAAGGCAGTGGCAAAACTGCTGAACTGTCTCGCATTCCTAAAGCAAAAGAGGGGACCCCTGCAGCCCCCAACCCCCTGTTGCTACTGGTTCAGCTGCCAGCTTGAACTCATATTTCTCCGGGCCTGTGTCCAACTTCAAACTGCACAACTTCACTGTCATTGTTTCAGTGTCCCTTCTATTGGCTGGAGTGTGTCACCTTCCAAAAGCTGGGGAGGAAGGGGGAGAGAATTCCAGTTGTGAGCATTAACCGATCATCCTTGATAGCTGTCTAGCAATCCACTTAATACATGATGGTCTCAGAGTAGCCAAACCAGTTTCAAAAATATAAACAGCATGGGAGGAGGAATGGGAACAGAATTGTCAAGTTTGAACTCTTTCAGTGAAAGATTTGGTTCTTTGCCGTGGCGGATAGTTGCTGATGTTTAGATGGATACAGACAGGTGCACAGACTGGCTCAGAAAGTTACAAATACTTGGATGCACCCTTAGTAGTATTTGGCAGCATGCTGGACCAGGGCATTGCTGAGTGATTCCCTTATTTAATTAATTTATTTATTTATGGGTCTTAAGGTCTTCTAGCTTCTCATTGAGCTCCTAACCCCTATAGTGTCTCTTTGGGCTGATACCTTGGCAGATGATTGATTGATTGATTGATTTAATGACCTGCCTTTCTTCTTGACTCAAGGCAGCTATACGACTCTTGATAGATCAGGGAGTTAGCTGAGGGCCTTAAATGGAGTAGGCTCATGCGGAGCCTGTCTGGCATTATGCAGAATGATGGGGTGAAGCTGGGTGCCGTGAGGGAATCCAAGTAGTTTGAAGAGAGGAATGCAGCAATCATGGTGACACAATATAATCATGTTCTAAATGGGAACCAGTGGCCACTGGTTTAGCTTCTTTCCCATTGAAAAACAAACTTTGCCTTAAAAGTGAAGAATGGTTCTTGGGAAACCTCAGTCTGTACCTAGATCCAGATTGCATGCGTGTGGTGAACACGGAGATACCTGAAGTTCCATGAGTTTTGCAGCAGAAATCTGAACTTCAGTCTGATGTGTATGAACTCAACACGCCATTGACTGCACCAAGGAGGATCCCGATTCTGTTGAGCAGATACTTTGAGAACAGGCATCGAATGAGAAGAACAGGCAGGATGAAAGGGTCAGTGCTCTGATTTGACTCCTTTTGACATCTGTAAACTGTTTTTCTACCTCGGCATACATCCAGGGTGCTGCTGAGCAGAGCTTCCCTCCTGCTGCTCCCTCAAAGCCATTAGAAGGTTTTTATCCTTTTAAAGGGGCCAGGGAGAGCTTTCAAGGACCACTTGGCTCCCTGCCAGGCAAACTATGCTTTAAACAGACCAAAGTGACTTGCGGGCTCGGCAAAGGCTTCCACTACTGGATTTTTAATATCTTGTGTGGCCTAGCTGGTCAATACCCAGTAGCCAGGCCTGGAACTTTGCAGTGCCTCTGGGAGGGGTTGGGGGGGAATATTTCACCAAATGGGGTTTCCTTCCAAATGTAAGCAAGGAGAAGCCCATCAAACAAGTTCTTGTCAGCCATTCAGGGCCATTAGGTGGTTAATATTTTATCACTCGGTTTCATCTTGGAGGGAGTGTCTGCTGATATGCATTTAGTTGGTTGGGTACCCTTCAGTTAGCTCTGTTGTTAAGCTCTTGTGCCCAGGTGGCTGTTGCTAAACTCGTTTCTTTTTACTGTTGACAGTTTTACTGCCCTTCTTGTCTGGTAATACCTTGTTGAGCAATTAAGGTTCACATGAGCATAAGTGAGATTTTGAAGTGGAGAAGGTGCAAACAGGCAGTGTGGATGGGGCTTGCTTGGAGCCTGGGTTCTGTCATTGCCTGATTCTCTTTAAATGCCAGGCTGATTTCCTATCAGGTTTGATGTTTTTCTTGTCTTTAGAAATGAAGCACTACTTGTGAGACAGTAGATGGAGCCCTGCTTTCCTATTCCGATATGACTCGTGATCATAGCTTTGTTTGTTTGCCTCTGAGTGAAATTGGATATGATGAAGTTTTCATTGGATATTCAGGCTTGGGGAACTGGCTTCAAATCTCAGTTAAGCCACACTTTTTCCATAGCATTTGCTGAGACGCTTCCTTTTTGCTTTTGTTTCCTGTGTATTTGAATGTAAGACTCTTGAGGAAGCCCAATGACCCTTGGAATCAGCTGTAGGGATTTTTCATTGTCCATATTATTACAGTTGGGTTGAAATCATATTTATTTATTTCATTTATACCCTACCTTTCTACCTAAAAAGGTAAAGGTAGTCCCCTGTGAAAGCACCAGTCGTTTCTGACTCTGGGGCGACGTTACATCACGATGTTTTCATAGCACTTTTTAATGGGGTGGTTTGCCATTGCCTTCCCCAGTCATCTACACTTTCCCCCCAGCAAGCTGGGGACTCCTTTGAGCGACCTCGGAAGGATGGAAGGCTGAGTCAACCTCGAGCTGGCTACCTGAAAACCCCGCATCCTCCGGGGATCGAACTCAGGTCGTGAGCAGAGCTTGGACTGCAATATTGCAGCTTACCACTCTGCACCACAGGGCTCCTACCTTTCTACCTAGGAGACCCTAAGTGGATTACATTGTTCTCTTCTCTGCTTTATCCTCACAATAACTATACAGGGTAGGTTAGGCTAAGTGTGTGTGGCTGATCCAATGTCACCCAGCAAACTTATGTGGCTATGTAGGTTTGAACTTGGTTGTCTCCCAGATCCTAGTCCAACACTCTAACTACTACATATCGGCATACAGTAGAAACCATTCTACTGTAGGATTTGCAACCAAAACATGTTGTTAGACAACTCTAGTATCAGACCAATGTTGGTGGCATATTCGTGACCTACTTTAATAGTTGTGCCAGTATTATTTATTGTGAGCTTGGCATGATTGTTAAACAATGAGAAAATTAAAATGTGCACATATTTAATGAGATAATGTAAGGAATAAAGATATTTCTCTGGTAAGGACTGGGCATCTTCACTTGAGCTTCATAGACGTCTGGCAGCTGGTGAACATATTTTCTGTTTCTCCTGCATGCATCTGTGTAGGCTTCCTTCTAAAGCTTTGGCCCTGGGATGAGGCCTCAAAAGGTTCATCCTTGTGGCTTGGAGGAGACCATCTTGGGGCTATCCAATATCTTACTACATGGCATCAAGTAGAGTGGATGTGTTGCCACACTAGTGGAAGCTGACTGAAAACGCTGCCACAGATTCTAGTTTAAAGATGGTTTCTGCAACTCACTGGTGTTTGCCCAGGCAGATTGTCTTTAGTCTGGAGATGCTGGGCGTTGAAGCCATCATGAGATTCCCAAACCAGATGCTGTTTTCTCTCCCCCTTGTTTTTCTTCCTGTGTTTTGCCAGAATACCAACGATAGTAAAAGGAAAGCAGCTGCCTGCACAGCTGATGCTTGGGCTGGCCACTTCAGGGAATGACTGGTCACAGACTGGTCTGCTCTGCCCCAGTGGCGGTGCCAGCTTCCTAATGCCCTCTGTTGCTCTTCACACATGCATTGCTATTGCCAGGATACCCAACACTGCATGAAAGCAGCTGCCATTCCTGATAATGCCAGACTTAGTCTAGGAATGGCTGGCTCAGCCTCTTTTTTCCAGAGGAAAAGTCAGGGAGAGCTTCATCTCATCCAAATACAGGACAGTTTCTTCCTTCTCAGTACCAAATGCCTATTTCTAGTATGAGATAGAACCTCCCCCCCCCCCCCCCAGTACATACACTGGACCCAAAGAAAAGCCCTGCTGGATCAAGTGGAAGGTCTACCTAGTGCAACATCCTGTTTCAAACAGTAGTTTGCCATACACCTCTGTGAAGTCCACAAGAAGACCATGCGGGTAAGAATCATGCTCTGATGTTTGTCTCCCTAGATATTGAGAAAGATATGCCTCTGAACAACCAGATTCCATTTCGCTAATGAGGTTCAGCAATGTTTCATCTCCATGAATTTGTTTCTTACCCTTATTAAAAGGGAGGGGCTGTGGCTTGCATTTGCTTGGCATGCGGAAGGTCGCAGGTTCAGTCCCTGCCATCTCCAGTTGAAAGATCAGTAGGACATGTGAAAGCCCTTTGCTTGAGACCCTCAATGGGCTGCAGGTTTGATTCAGTATAAGGTAAGATGGAAGTTCCAGATACGTCAACCTTTTCTCTTGAAAAGGTATTCCCTCTGATTATTTTGGAGTTCAGTGACTCGGAGTTACTTTCAGGACCGGGCTGAGCAGTCTTACAATCAGTTGCTAGAGTTGGGATCTCCGAACAGGACTCGAAGCGAGATTTGAGCTTGTGGTAGAGTGCTGCAAGCAGGAGACCACAAAGGTCACTATTTAGAAACAGGTCAGGCCAATCCAGAGGATTTGTAGCCTCTGCAGTTGGTCTGTTTTGTGTACCCTTTTATTTCTTGAATCTTGAGCATGCTTTTAGTCCCTGGTGGCTCACAGTTTGAGAGCCTAGAGCACAGGACAAATGTAAGTCATGCAAGAACATATTTTAAACTGTACTAGATTGTTTTCTGCTAAGCAGGAGGATTAAAAAAGAAGGTAGGGTACTAGATTTGAACTTTTGTGCATACTCTGGTAACATTTTGAATCTTGTTTTTTCAGCTTTAAAACATTCCCTAATATGACCCAAAAAATGCATATTTCCCCAATCTCTTAAGAAAGGGTAACTAGAACTTTCTAAGTCATTCTTGGACAAGGAACAGAGCTTGCCTCTTGCATGAGCGTATAGATTTTTGTATCAAGCAAAACGCATTGGATCTAGCAGAACAGGTTTATGACTCACTATCATCTCTGAATCTCAATAAGGCTACGTCATATTGTCCAGTTCTCTGCATCTTCTCCCTTTCCCCTTCTGATTTTCCTTACATCTTTATTTCTCGTTGCATTTGGATCAGAATCTGATCCCAGTGAAACCAAAGACTTACTGTTCAGCTTTGAGCAAGTCACTGTTTCTCTTAGTTGGTTAGAAAATGGGAATAGAGGCAGGCTAGCCTGATCTTGTCACATCTCAGAACTTAAGCAGGGTGGGAGACCACCAAGGAAGTCCAGGGTTGCTATGCAGAGGCAGGCAATGGCAAACCGCCTCTGTACATCTCTTGCTTGAAAACCCTACAGTGTCACCATCAGTCACCTGCGACTTGACAGCATTTTCTGTCATCTTAGCTTTAGAATAATAAGGATTGTAAAATGCCTTGGAAATGAAAATCACTGACGTTTTTTCTTTATAGCCACAACAGTACTTCCTGACCATCACTATTCTAGTCATCCTGTATAGCTTGCAGGAGTGTTACCCATGACAGAAAGCTGCAACATGGGAGGAAGTTATTGGATGATTGGATGTTATTGGATGATTGGAAAGTAGGTAATGTGTAGATTTTCTTCCTCAGCAACTGATAGTTACTGAATTTGCATCTGGCCAGACACAGCTATGCTGTTGATGTTTCCTCTAGTTTTCCTAAGAGGCGCTGCAGGGTTATTGTTGATCTTCCTTTTCTCTTTTAGCAAGAAGCTGGATCTCGGAGCAGCGGAGGAAACAGCAGCACTAGCAGCAGGGACCGCCTGATTGCTGAAGCACCCCTACCCCAGGAGAAGGCCAGTGGCCCAACAGTCCCGTCTCACTTGCTTGGGACGCCTTATTCCTTTGGGATCCCACCAAACTCCATTGTTCAGGACTCCCGCTTTCCACCTCTTAAGTAAGTGATGTTTCACATTGTGTACAAAGGGAGGAGGTGACAGTTGTGCATTGGTGAGATGGTCCCTGCCTTCCCAACGTGACCTCATGTTGGATCCTGTGCAAAATTTCCACCTGTGTTAGAGCCTCTTGTACGAACGTTAGCGAAAGACCATGGCAGCTCTTGTACGAACGTTAGCAAAAGACCATGGCAGCTGCTTGTGTTCAGTGTTATTCCGTTTGCATTTCTGCTTGTGCAAGATCTTGTGTAACCAATTTCTGGGCACTATAATGTAGAGTGTTGCATATGATCTTGTGGGAAAGGAACAGAGTGAAGTCTGTTTATGTTTTTGCTTGGCATCACTGTATCTGGCTCAGGCCGATGTCTTGAGAGCTGATCTCTGGTATTCATAGGGCCTCTCTGTGAAATCAGAGCATGCCTAAATGCACTTCAGCTATTTCACAGGGGATGGGACGGTGGCTCAGTGGTAGAGCATCTGCTTGGGAAGCAGAAGGTCCCAGGTTCAGTCCCTGGCATCTCCAAAAAAGGGTCCAGGCAAATAGGTGTGAAAAACCTCAGCTTGAGACCCTGGAGAGCCACTGCCAGTCTGAGAAGACAATACTGACTTTGATGGACCGAGGGTCTGATTCAGTATAAGGCAGCTTCATATGTTCATGTTCACAATACTTCTGCAAGTCTGTTTTCAGTTAAAATTGTGTTAATAGACTGGAAGAGTTTGAGAACCAGTGAAAGCGTGCGAGAGCCAGTGTGGGTATAGTGATGGAGGTGATGGATTGGAATCTGGGAGACCCAGTTTTTGATCCCTCCTATGCCATGGAAGCTCGAAGGTTTATCTTAGGCCAGTCGCACACTCTCAGTCTAATCTAATGAAGTAAATAAATAGGAGAGTTGCTTTAGAGGGATAGCTGTTTCATTGTTCACCTAACTGTTGCCTTTCGCTAACTGTTTGGAGTTGGCGGAGATAACAGTCTTTAAATAACTTGGAGATACATTCAACTTAAAGATAGGGTCACAAAGTAATGAGGTGTTTTTTGTGTTTGGGCATGGTTGTGGGGGAATGTTCGCTGCTGTTGGTCATTTTTGTCTGCTCAGCCTAAGGTGCAAGAATACCGTCTCTTGATTACTGTGAATGTCCTGAATTCCATTTCTGCTTGTCTCCTCCTTTCACACAGCAGTCTTCAGCGGCCTGTTCACCATGTGGTGCCTCCCAGTGCAGTCGCAGAAGATTATTTGCGGAGCTTCCGGCCTTATCATACAGCTGAAGAGCTCCGCATGTCCTCCTTACCTCCCATTGCTCTAGATCCAGCCACTGCTGCTGCATATTACCACCCCAGCTATCTGGCTCATCATCCTTTTCCTCACCCAGCATTCAGGTAAGAGCTATAGACCTTGATCCAGCTGCTTGTCACTTCACTGCTCGCTTTACTTGGGAGCCAGAATTTGAATCCAAGCAATTCAGGCAGTTACCCAAGCACCAACTGCTAAGTAGCAGGCCTGGCCCACAGTGGAGGGCTCTGAGGGCTTTTAGTACAGCTGCAATAAAGCGCAACAGGCAGCCACTTAAAGCACCAGCAGGACTCCTAATGCTGGCCCACTAATTTGTTCCTTGAATGGAGCCCTGTTGAGCTGTGCCTGCCTCTGCCCAGCTTCTCTTGTGCCCTGGTCAGCAAGACATGCTGCATCTGTGCAAGGTTCAGATCTGGCAAAAGACTTGCAGCACAAATGTCTTTAAGAGAGTCCCTGGGGAACCTCAGACTGTCTTCAGCTTTTGTCCTCTGTAAATGTGCGGTGAGTTCAGAACTCCATATATGAATTGTCGTAGCGTTTGTGCATGCATTGAGGGAGGTGAGGCATTTACTCTCTTCACTTTTTTTTCCTCCTCCCAAAAGCTGCTCACATGCCTCTGATTTCAGGAGTGTCTCAGGCTAGTAGCACGGTAGGTGGGAACTGCCCACACCTGATACTGGTGTTCCCTCTAAGCTGAGTTAGCATGAGCCAGCTCACACCTTTTTGTCTTAGCACAGGAAAAATGGCCCCAGAGCACACTAATTGATGCAGTAGCTCACAACTTTAGTGCCAGTAGCTCACAAAATAGAATTTTTGCTCACAAGATTCCACAGCTTAGAGGGAACATTGCCTGATTGATACATGTCCAAAACTTTCACAAACAGCTGACAGCCATATAGGGTATAAGGGCTTATATTTCTGTGTTCCCTTTGTAGATTTTGGTGAATGAAGCATCTGTTTCTTAAAGCCCAAGAACTGTGCTGAGGGCCCATGAGGGTCTCCAATCCACTTCCTGATTACTTTTTCATAGCTCACAACTAGCTACACCTCTTTTTTTCCAGGATGGATGATTCCTACTGCCTGTCAGCTCTGCGTTCACCTTTCTATCCAATTCCAACTCCCAGTTCACTCCCACCCCTTCATCCATCAGCAATGCACCTACACCTGTCTGGAGTGAGATACCCCACTGAACTGTCTCATTCGTCTCTCTCCGCCCTTCAGTCTGAACGCATCTCCAGCTTGACCGCAGAAAGGTAAAGGAATATATTGACTTAGTACAGTATGGAAGATCAACTTGTCTGCCTTTCGGTTTGCTTAACCAGTTCTGTTCTCTTGGTTTATGCAGGTTGCAAATCGATGAAGAACTGCGGCAGCGAGAGCGAGAGAAGGAACGAGAACGGGAAGCTGACCGGGAACGAGAGAGGGAACGAGAGAGAGAACGGGAGAGGGAGCGGGAGAAAGAGCTAGAACGGGAACGAGAAAAAGAGAGGGAAAGGGAACGGGAACGGGAGCTAGAGCGGCAGCGAGAAAGAGCCCGGGAAAAGGAACAGAGTATTGTCAAAACTATGGAAGTCCCTTTTGCACCTCTGTCAGACTTGCATGGGCTGAGGAGCCACCCGCCAGAAGAACGTGTCAAACCAACTGAGCAGCTAACGCCAAACCGAGCAGGTAGCCTTGAGGCAGCACTTAAAGCTGCTTTCCTTTGAAAATTTGTCTGACTGTGACTTAGCCAACACAAAACCCCCAAAAGATTCCACCTCTTTATGGGGCCTTACATGAATCTTGATTCCTTACATGACTCTTGATCCCATTATGGTCCCATCCCTGGTTTGGTAAGAGTTGCCGTCCATAAAGCTACTCCGTAGATTTATAGGCCGCCCTTTCCCTGAGCCCATTATGGGAAAGGGCGGCCTATAAATCTACGGAAATAAATAAATAAAACTCATGGGATGATCTTACATTTTAATATGTGTCTTCCCACACAGGCTCTTCCAGCATTCAGCCATTTAGTTTATTGCTGGTTTCATTAGCAAAATTTATTTGCTAATCATGACAGAACCCTAACAGTTTATATCTTCTGTCAGTGTTTATGTTTTCTGTATTCTGCACATCTGTGAGGTTGCCAGTCAGGTTCCGAACCCTGTTTTTGCTGCATAATTAGGCATTAGGATACTCTCTGTGTGTATTTGTGTTTAAATTACTTTAAAATATCAAATACACAACATATTTTTAGCTCAGAGTTCTTTCGAGAACCATTTATAAATATGTTACCAATTTCTAGGTTAGTTTCTCAAAGCGTACTTGAGGGGTTTCAATGGCTCTGCTACCTTCTTCATGTCTCTCACAGAGTAGCCATCTAATGTCACTGTCTTTCAGTTATTTTCTGCAGAATTTTCTGATAGTGTCAACCTTTCCAGGTTAATCTGGGAGATAGATTTAAATAAATACATACAAGTTCACGTGAACCATTAATTATGTGCACAGTATGTGGCTAGTAATGTGGGAGGGGAGTTTTTACACAATAGCCTTGTTTATTTACCATTGCTGCATCTTCAGAATTACTTGACATACTATTAAGGCAAGAGACACTATGTACAGTATTAGTGTTAATATACATTAAAGTAGACATGTGGATCCATTGATCAGATGAGTAATCTCTGTGTCCTGCATCTTGGTGGCATTAGAGGCTGTTCTGATCTTACGAGAACATTGAGGAATTGTTCTGTCACCTGTGCCATGCTGTTTTTCTTAACTAAGCAGTGCAAATTGACTTGTCGCATAAGAAGTGTCAGCACAAAGGTAAACACAGGCATTGTTAGAGTGATATTCATCCCATTTATTTTGCTGCCATCTCCAAATTTACCAGGTGCACCCTGAGCAGAGAGTTACATCCCAGTGTTAAGTGAAGCTGAATACTTGTATTGCCACTGAGAATTTGCCTTTTTTCTTGCAGAGAAACCCAAGGATTCTTCTGCCATCCAGACCCCCAAGCCAGTCCAACATCCTTTGCATCAATCATCTGCCTCTCACCATCCTGTGCCCAGTCTCATTTCCAGCCACAGTATGTTTCCCTTGCCTGGAAGCAGTGCAGCCACCGCGCTTCTCATCCAACGCACCAATGAGGAAGAGAAGTGGCTGGCACGGCAGCGACGGCTTCGGCAGGAGAAGGAGGATCGCCAGTCCCAGGTGTCAGAGTTCCGGCAGCAGGTGCTGGAGCAACATTTGGACATTGGGCGCCCAGCAACCCAAATGGAAGCAGAGCATCGGCCAGAGAACCCCAGGTAATGCTTGAACTTCTCTATAACTGGACTGCCTTGGCCTCTTGAGAGAAAGGAGTGTTGCCCAGTATTTTGTGCCCTCATCTGATTTGCGGGGCTGCAAAGCACCCAAATCACTATCCAAGATGAGGTGGTTTCTTTGCAGGGGCAAGCCACCTTCCATTGGAGAATTGACAGCTCAGGAGGATAAACAAGGCCCAAAGTCTTCATCTGGCTCCACTCAATCTGGATTTCGATGGGCATGAGCTAATGCCATCTGACAGCTGCCTGGAAGCCTGGGCAGAATGAGCATGGGTGGCCTCCATCCAGCTGATGGTGACCAGGTGTCACTGAGGCAGTTGCCACTAATTGCTGCCATTGTTGGCAGATGGAGCGAGGACCAGGCCTTGGAGATTTCTAGAACTGAATGGGTTATAGCACTGCTGGCACCACCACTTCCTGGCTTCAACTGTGTAGCCTAGGAAGGGGTGTGTGTGAGAAAGTCCACAGTTGACTTTTGGAGCTTCATTGCCAGCTTGGCTAATAGCAAGATGATTGCTCTTGAACAAGACAGGAGCCTTTCCAACCACACAGATGCAGTTTGTTGTCAGTGGGCCAGGAGCCTCAGCTCCCACCATAGGGGGACCTGATGTGGAAACCACATGAATAATAGTGCCTCTCTATCTCTGTTCTGGACATGCTGTGAAGAGCAGCAAATTTCAAGGGAGTGGCAGAGAATAAAAGGTGCAACTGTATGCCCAAAAATTCAGAATCTCAGTCAAGTGCCTGTTCCCATCTTGCTTATGCCTTTGGATGGATCAGTTGTCTCATGTTTTGCTCTGTTGCCAAGCACTCACTTAAGCATGACAGACTCAGATCATCTCTTTGGTTCAGCTGCTGGATGAAATTGTTGATTTTGGGTATCAAGGGATTAGAGGAACTAATCAGGTATAAGGAGGAGTGGGATTGCTGGCCTGCATGGCCATGTCAGTTTCTCATTTCATTGTCCACATTTGTAGTGGGTTGAGCAACCCCTCCCCGAGCAGGATTCTTAAAGGCAAATCACACCCCTTTTTGAGTTTTCCTTGGCAATGATGTCATGCTGTTGGCACATCAGCACCTGAGTCCCCCCTCAACTATTTGTTCAGAAAGACACAATCCAGCAGCTGCTAATCTCTTGCACCTGGATGATGGAAGTGGTACAGCAGAAGGGACAGCCATAGGTGATCTAATAAAGGACTATAGCAAATCAACAAAAGGACACACTTTTGTTCGCTCCTGTTGACACCTATTGACAGTCTAGCAACCAACAGGAGTCAGGGGGGACCAGGGGCATGGAAGGAACCGATGTGCCAACAATACAACATCATTGCTAAGGAAAGCCCAGAAGTGGTGCCAGTCTTCTCTAGGAATCACTGGAAACTCTGTGGTAAACATAGTTTCTTACACTTCCTAGAAAGCACTGATGTCACTTTTGGGTTTTTCCTAGAAGTGATGTCATGTCATACACCCAATGATTTTAGTACTTTTGTCCTGCTGGTGCTCCTCTGAGCAGAAACACGAAGAGTGGGTTGCTGGCAGGATTCCTGGCCTTATCCTGACTATGGTGATATCTTTTGAAGATATTTTAGGTCCGTTTTTGAAGTGCCTTTATAAATTGAATGGATTTTTTCCACAATTTTTTTATAATTGTTGTGTTGAAGCGATTATTACTGTTAGTGTACCACTTCAGGTGCTGTTGTGGTTCCAGAGAAGTGGGACATAAATGCTAAATAACTAGGAAACAAAAATAATCCCCCAGGAGCTTAGTTGAGGCCAGTCATATTGGCATATTTTGAAGGTTTCTCAGCCCCACAGCTTGTACCTGACCTTTCTGCAGTTCCATATCGCTCTGGTTAGATCTGAGGCAGCTATCGGAACTTGATTATCTCCTCAGTGGAGCTGTGGAGCAGATAAATCGCACAAGGCATAGCTTCAGTGCATGCAGCATTTATCCTGCTAGCAGTTTTATTCCACTTGCTAGTCATTTAAGAAGTATTTTATGGCATCACTCCCTTTACACCACTGTGGCAGAAGGCTTTTTTTCTGGTGTTTTCCTTATTTTGCAGAGCATGTGTCAAGTATGTAATAGACTAAAAGTAGAATTACATGTTAGGGTAATGTTTGGGTAATGGAACAAAGGCACAAAAGGACATTTCTTACCACACGCCAGATCCTAGTATAACCAGTCACTGTGTAAGTCAAGTAAGCAAGACCCCTAAAACAGCACTGGGTATTTAAACATGTCAAGAGTTTAGGACTATTTACACAGGGGTGTCAAACTTATTTGTTTTGAGGGCCTCATCTGACATAAATGAGACCTTGTCAGGCCGGGCCATGTGTGTCATAAAATGTAATGCCAGGTAGTGGAGATAAAGGACACAGCCAAACACAACGAAAGATTTTTTTTAAAAAAAACCCTTAAAATAAAACATGCTTAAAGTATTAGGGCTTTTGCAATATTGTGGTCTATATCAAAGCAAGCTCTTCCTCCCCCCCCCCCCCCCCATTTCCTCCGAATGCCTCAGCCAATGGGGAAAATAGAGGCTTTGCTCTGAAGCTTCTGTGCAATTGAGGAAGCCTGGAAAAGCAAGCTGTGGCACAGAAAGAAGCAAGAGAGAGGGAGAAGGAAGCAGACTCGCTCGTGGGCCTGATAGGAGCCCTCCAGGAGCCCGATTCAGCCCCTGAGCAGCATGTTTGACACCCCTGGTTTACAGTGTTTCAATCGTATTTCACAGTGTAGTCAGAACTACAATAAATACAGCAACTATTTGAGGGGATGGGGTAGAGGGGATGGGGAATATCACCTTGGAGCAAATCAGTGAAGTATATACTACAAAATAATGTTCTGAAAGAGCTAAAGTTTGCCACCATTTGACCTATACAGTACAGGAACTAAGCTTACATATTAGAAGTATCAGTTTGCAAACACACAGCTTGAGTAATTTATCTCAAGTACATGGCAAAAAGTTTTTGAACAACAAGGGTAGGCCATTCAGGAGAAAATTGGCTTGGTCACTGTTAAAGGAAGCTACATTTAGAAGCCATCAGGTTGATCATGTTTCAACTACCATGAAATATTTCCACACCAGCAAAGCCATACAAAAATTGAGATTGTGCATGCAGGGAAAACCAGGCTTCTTAGCTGTAACTCACTCCTCGAATGGTCATCTATACATTCACATAGATGGACTTAGCCCATGTTCAGAGCTGTAATTCGGAAACCTCTAGAACAGGGGTGGGGAACAGTGGCTCTCCAGATGTTTTTTGCCTACAACTCCCATCAGCCCCAGCCATTGGCCAGGCTGGATGGGGCTGATTGGAGTTGCAGGCAAAAAACATCTGGAGAGCCACTGTTCCCCACCCCTGCTCTAGAGCAAGGGTGGCCAAACTATGGCTCAGGAGCCACATGTGGCTCTTGAAGCCCCCACCACCTTGTCAGCCAGCTTGGAGAATGCATTTAAAGTTAAAGTTTACACTTTCTTTCCACCTCCACCTCCCTCCCTTCCTGTCTTGCAGCTCTCAAACATCTGATGTTCATGTCTTGCAGCTCTCAAACATCTGACATTTTATTCTGTGTGGCTCTTATGTTAAGCAAGTTTGGCCATCCCTGCTCTAGAGCTTGAGTTTATGAGTCTGGAGCTCCAGAGCCTCACCCATTTCCAGTATCTCCCTTGATGGGCCAACCTCCAGCTGTTTAACCATCTTCTCTGCTTTTCACCAATGCAATCTCCTTTCCACCTGCAACCAATGCAGTCTGCTGTGTAGCAGCCTTCTCTGTGTTCTAATTCAAAGGATTCTGACAAGGTGCCTTATGCAGCAACAGCTGGTGGTAACAAAACATATAACCAACTGTGGTGCTAAGACCATAGCAGCTGCCATACAATGCCATATGTGACTCCAGGATAACTCCAGTAATTGGAGGCTAAGATACAAACAATTGTCTTTCAAAGAATCTCTGTTCTGTCAGAGGCCTAATGAACACTTGAGAGGGTCACACCCTATCCTGCAAAGAGATCACCAAGAAGTTACTTACTGATACTGATGTACACGGTGCCACTGCTCTTGGGGGCCCTGCTGCATTTGTAGTGCTGCCAACTTACCTTTAATGAAATGACTAGCTTTCATACCTATGGGCCTAAATATTTGGGGGCCTATTTTTACTAACAGAAAGTTACCCAGTGTATACTCAGCAGTGAAGCTCACAAAAAGCCTGGAGGAAATCAGTATGTCTCTTGCTGGGTAGAAAGGGTGGAGAAATTTAAGTACTAATGAAATCTGTGTACAGAAGGATGCTATGGAATTGAAGAATAGTAGTAAGCACAGTAGTGCTGGAATGTGTGTATGTGCATCATGCCCCTCACCCTGATTCTGCTGCAGTTTGTTTACAACCCACAAGGTGTCACTCCAGTCCCAGAGTGCTCTGTATCTTGGAAGTCAAGCCTGCGAGTATTCTGGCCAAGTCTGGCTTCACACATGCACACGTTTATTTATTATGGATTATGCAGAATAAATCAACAGGGTGGGACAGCCAGGTGACAGTGCAATAGAATTCGAATTGTAGAAATCCGGAAACAAAACAGGTGAATGACAACATAAGGGTTAACGTGACACATCAATGAAAAACAAAAATTACTTACTAGGAAATTACCTATAGCAACAGGTAGTAAATACTATACATGGTGGTATTGTCTACAATTCCTAACCCTTTACCCCAAGCTTTTTTCTGAACCATACTGTTATAGTGCCCACCCTAGTTCCTGTGCAAAAAGCCTTCTTGAATAATCCAGTTTTGCATAGCTTGCAGAAAACCAGAAGAGTGAGCCTTCCTGTTATCATCAGGCATGTGATTCTATAAGATGGGGGCCACAACAGAGAAGGCACATATATACTCCTTACCAAGCTTCCTCCAGTAGATAGCTTTATAGCTGAAGGATAGTCCTTACATTTTACCTTCTCACTACATAGGCCTCGTTTAATCACAGTCCAGAGAAAAATTCTTCACTGTGTGGCAACTATGGAGTATAAGGCCTTTACTGCATCAGAAGAAGGCGGAAAAGGCAGATAAACAATAATTAAATAGCAGATTGTGACAGCTAACACCACATTCTTTAGCCACAAGCTGAAAGGATACTATGAAGACCAGCTTATACTTTTTGTTACTACAGAGTGTTTTGCATTCCAGGAAGACACTTGCAAAGTCCTTCAGAAGCAATACAAGTGTTTGTTTTTAGAACGGCTCTCTTAATTCTTGCATGTCCATTCTTTCTGCAGATTGGGACCAAACCGCCCTGAACCAAGTAACCGAGACCAACAGCAGCATTTTGGAGGGCCGCCTCCACTCATCTCCCCAAAGCCTCAACACCATCCTGTCCCAACGTCTCTTTGGAACCCAGTCTCTTTAATGGATAACACCAGTGAGCCCCGAAGAATACAAGAGAGTCATTCTCTCCAAGGCCATACTGGCCAATATGAGCCCAGTCGGCAAGCCATCCCACTTGTGAAGGTAGAACGGGTCTACTGTCCAGAGAAACTGGAGGAAGGGGCCAGGAAAAGAGAAGCCCTGGACAAGTACCAGCCAGCCAGGGAGCCTGGGGGATCAGATCATGGTGTTTTTTCCCATGGGCCCTTCTTAGCAGAACTGGAGAAGTCCACACAGACTATTTTGAATCAGCAGAGGACATCACTCTCTCAGAGTGGACAGTTTGCTGACGTCAGCTTGAACAGCAAGCCTGGTTCACCCTACAGGCATCCATTATCCAGGGGCTATGACTCCATGTACATTTACGACGAATTCTTGCAGCAGCCCCGCAAGCTGGTCAGCAAACTGGATCTGGAAGGGAAGAGGCGGAGAGAAGCTCTGGAAAAAGGTCAGTACTTGAAAAGGTCTATAGACTCTCCATCCTCAAATAGCCCTGTATGTTCCACCAAAGGGAAATACTGTATGGAGCAAGCACAGAGACACTAAATAATGTAATTGCAAAAAAACAAATGCAGCTGCTAGAAAATGCTCCGGACTATCAATACTTGCCTTTGACCAAAGTTCCTGGTATCTATGCAAAATATGATGTTTTGTACAAGTGAGCTTATACAACAAACCAAAAGCACACTTACTCCTGTCAAACAAATACCTGCTCTGTATTCCATTATAAAGGGAGGCAATGGGAGGGCAGTAGCTATCAATCAGTTCATGCCATAGCAACCCAGACCTTGGCAGCCTCAAAATGTGGTTCTTTCTGCCAAGTACAGCTGTGCAGACTTTGTGGCAAGAAGTGGCTTGAGACTTTTAAAAACGGAAATGTAAGAATTCCTTGAAATAGACTCGGACAAACACTTTTACTCGATATATTTGCCTTTCAGTTCCTACCAATTGATACCCAGGTGGTGCTGTGAAGCTTGCTGTCCTGAGACCTGTTTTATTTGGATAAAGGAATAGAGAGAATGCTTATTAAATTTGCAGATGATACTAACTTGGGAGGGGTCGCAAATACAGTAGACGACAGAGACAGGATACAGGATGACAGGCTGAAAAACTGAGCTAAAACAAATAAAATGAATTCTAACGGATAAATGTAAAGTTCTGCATTTAGGTAGGAAAAATCCAACACATAATTATAGGATGGGAAAGACCTGTCTTGGCAGTAGTATGTGCAAAAAGGATCTAGGAGTCTTAGTGGACTGTACTCTGAACAGGAATCATCAGTGTGATGCAGTAGCTAAAAAGGCAAATTCTATTTTGGGTTGTATCAACAGAAGTATAGTGGCTAGATAAAGTGAAGTGATTATATCGCTTTACTCTGCTTTGGTTAGACCTCACCTATACTATTTGTGTTCAGTTTGAGTCACCACAATTTAAGAAGGATATAGACAAGCTGGAACAGGTCCAAAGGAGGGCAACACGAAGATGGTGAGGGGTCTGGAGACCAAGTCCTATGAGGAAAGGTTGAAGGAGCTGGGGATGTTTAGCCTGGAGAGGATCATCATCTTCCAAGTACTTGAAGGGCTGTCAAGAGACGGAATTGTTTTCTGTGGCCTCAAAAGGTTGGACCAGAATCAAAAGGTTGAAATTAAATCAAGAGTTTCTTAAACATTAGGAAGAATTTCCTATTTCCTCAGTGGAGCAGGCTTCCTCAGGAAGTGGTGGGCTCTCCTTCCTTGGAGGTTTTTAAACAGAGGTTAGATTGCCATCTGACAGCGATGCTGATTCTGTGAATTAGGCAGGATGGGTTGCATCAGTGTTTAATTCTTGTGGCCCTTTCTTACATTACATGTCCAGAGAAATGCTGATTGACACTTTGGTGTCAGGAAGCAATTTTTCTCTAGGCTAGTTAGGCAAGGGATTCTGGAGGTTTTTGCCATCTTCTGGGCATGAAGCGGAGGTCACTGGGGATGTATGTGGGGGGTGAGGGGAAGGTATTTGTGGGGTTCTTCTTGCATTGCGTAGGGGGTTGGACTGGATGGTCCTGGAGGTACCTTCCAACTCTATGAATCTACAATTCAGTAATTTCTGGAACTTTTACTGCAAAACTCACATTGTTAGAATCCATCACACATCCAATCTCCAGAGGCAACCCACTATCAAGGCTGCTGGAAAGACAATTTTGAGGACCAAACATGGAATAAGCACAGAAATTGCATGCTTTCTCAGGAGTTGAGCCCTCCCATATTTAAGAGCATTTGTCTTGATTGGGAAAGGATGCTTTAGTTTCTAAGGCTGGGGTTCTATGTGTTGATTTGCCTGAAGACTCTCCAGTGTGGTAGTTTCAGTATCTTTTCTGCATTCAGCATACAGCTGAATTGATGCTAGGGCAAGATTATTAAATAAGGGGAAACTAGCCTTCGGTTTTTGCCAGGCTCTGATAGTTTGGACGGGGGGGGGGGGGGGTGTTGCATGTCTCTAAGGAAGCTAATTGAACCTCCTACCTAGCAGGCCATTTGCCGTCAATAGATTGCTTTGAACACCCAACCCAAGCTGCCCTTTAAATCCTGCCTCCAAGATAGGACCAATTAATAAATGATGAACAGAGACTAATAAAGGAGTTTTAAATATTAATCAGAATGTACAACCAGAATGGGATTAGCAGAGGAGAGGAAAGCAGAGCACTTAGCAGGAGGGTTGAGGGAGTTTTGAATACAGGCTCCCAAGGTTTCCGTTGTGTGAGGCAGTAGATATCTTATTCGTGGCTGTTCATCAGGCATCAGCCAGGTATTCATCCTCTGCCTTGCACTGGCCTCTTCCTGTAGCTGTCCCTTATCCCTTCAGTATTGGTGAGACAGCTAGCAGCAGGGGCAGCTGCCATTCCACTGTGCAGATGAACCTCATCTCCTGTGGTACTGAGTACTAAGTCAGAAGATTGCAGAGGCTGCTCCTGGGGTGCACATATGTTCCCTCCACAAAGATTATGAAGCGTAAAAGAACTGAATCTCCAAGTCTGGCATACAGGGCTGTGCAGAACTACGAGGAGCCCAGGCCTTATCATTAACACCCCACGAAGTTCATCTGTCCTGTGCCTCTTGGCTGCCGCATACACTACACGAAAGGCAGCCTGGTGTCTTACGGTTCAACAGGGCTTGAGCTTCCTGTGGAGAAGTCTCAGAACATGTGAGCTCACAGCTGTTGTCTGCTTTATTAGGTGCAAGATGCAACATCTGAGTGACCATAGGAAAAACGTCATTACCATTGCAGAAACCAGAGTTAACACTCTTCAGTTCCCACTCTTTTCCTTTCCGTTGTTTTCTTTCTAGGCAGATTGGTTCTGCTTTGCATTTTTTTTTCTCTTGAAGAATCTTAAATCCTTTAGCAGAAATCCTGCATAAGGCTGCCTTTTATTCCACAGCAACTTATTTTCTTCCCTGCAAAACAGGCTCGAGCAATATAATCTGCTTTTTTTCCCCACATGTTATCTGGCTTTGCCATCACCATTCTGTGATAACACAGAATGGTGATGGCAATTCAGTCATTAATTTTGCAATAAGGCCTAGTTTTCCAGCTGAAGTATGTCCCCTTGTGAGATCTCACATCTTGGCCAGAGAGACTGAAAAAACCAGTGGCGTCTTGGCAGTGCTGAGTCTTCCTCTGCATACAGTGTTTCATCTTCTTCTGCATATAGGTTATTATTATGATCTGGATGACTCCTATGATGAGAGTGATGAAGAGGAAGTACGGGCTCACTTGCGATGTGTTGCAGAGCAACCGCCACTGAAGCTGGACACCTCCTCAGAAGTAAGTCCATCTCTCTTCCCCCATGCTAATGGAAAAAGCATTCTGATCCATAATTGCTCATTCAGGGCCCCAGTCAACAGACAGAAACTTCATAAGTTGACAATACCTTATTATATGGCCCTTATGCACGTGCTATCTAAGGTGATGATGGCTTCTGGAATAAAGCAAAGAGCTCACTTTGCTACGTAGTGCTATTCTCCATCTCTTAACGCACCATATGCTGGATTTGAAAATCATTAACCAGTTAAGTAGCAAGGAGAAGTGATTTGTTCAGTACCTCAAAACAAATCTGCATTTGTGACATAAACCTGCATCCTTCCAGCTGGTATCCAGATCCTATCCTGCTTGAACTATGTTCTGCTTACTTTTGTAGGCTGCCTCAATATTGCCAAACATGTGAATAGGCCATTAGTGTAGTTGTGTATTGGAAGGAATCATTAAGCAAGAAAAGGAATCATTAAGCAAGAAAAGGAATCATTAAAAGAAAATACATTAAGGCATTGTGGATTCTTTTCCAAAATGATAGTTTCCTTTGGCTTCCTATAAAAACAATCCTCTCAAGAAAACTATATCTGATATTAGCACTTGTTGACGTGCACTTTTAAGAGGGTGAAATCCTGATGAAGTTTCTTTCTGTTTTGCTCATCCAGAAACTGGAATTCTTGCAACTTTTTGGACTGACCACTCAGCAACAGAAGAAGGAGCTGCTGACTCAAAAACGAAGGAAAAGGCGAAGAATGCTGCGAGAAAGAAGCCCTTCTCCACCAACAGTACAGAATAAACGTCAGACACCCTCTCCTCGTTTTGTGCTTTCAACACGTTACAGCCCTGATGAAATGAACAACAGTCCAAATTTTGAGGAGAAAAAGCGTTTCCTCACGACATTCAATCTAACTCACATCAGTGCTGAGAAGCGGAAAGGTATGTCTTCATTTACGGGGATGGGGATATAGATTCTTTTCATGAACAAGAAGGATGAGATCTCACTGTGTCTACTGAGTCCAAAGGACGTATGAAGGAAAGTTTCAGTTCTAGAACCTAGTGGCCAAACTGCAAATGTACCTACTCAGTGTCAAAGGGTTTCAGATCTCTGCATGAAAAAAACTGTACAAATTTATCTAAATTTGTATGTGAGGGTAACGAAAGGTTGTTCGGGAAACTGGTCTGCAGACTTCTGAAAACTTCAATTGACGTAATTGGAATAAATGAGGACTGGAAAAATATGTAGTACTTGTAATTGTTTTGGCCTTGATTAGAGCAAGCAAGTGGCCATTGCTAACCCTAGATGCCCCTACATTGTTCAGTAGAGAACTAGTGAGGTTGTGTAACACATGAGAGAAAGCATGCAGTTCAACTATCTGCTCTTCCATGAGCTTGGTGGATAGTCTTGGGCAAATAGCTCTTTGCTTTAGTCCTTGTAATACATAGATTATAACAGCGGCCTACCTTACAGGACAGCTGTAAGACGTACATTAATGGAACATGTAAAGCGCTTTGAACCCCTGAGAAAAATCCTAAGTCATTGGAGTGGATCCCACCCCATCCTTACCAGTCCATGGAACAAAGTTTACTTATTTGTTAAAGTACTTACGTTTTTGGCTCAAATTTGAAGTCTTCCTCCAAGTTAAGAGAGCCAGTTTGTGTAGTGGTTAAGTGTGCAGACTCTTATCTGGGAGAACCGGGTTTGATTCCCCACTCCTCCACTTGCACCTGCTTGGAATGGCCTTGGGTCAGCCATAGCTCTGGCAGAGGTTGTCCTTGAAAGGGCAGCTGCTGTGAGAGCCTCTCCAGCCCCACCCACCTCACAGGGTGTCTGTTGTGGGGGAGGAAGGTAAAGAAGATTGTGAGCCGCTCTGAGACTCTTCAGAGTGGAGGGCGGGATATAAATCCAATATCATCTTCTTCATAAGTAGCTCTTCCATTGGAGGAAGGCTGCTTAGAGAATGGTTGGATCACCCCACTAAAAGAAGATGATGATATTGGATTTATATCCCACCCTATACTCTGAATCTGAGTCTCTTGAGCTGTCACAATCTCCTTTACCTTCCCCCCCCCCCCCACAACAGACACCTTGTGAGGTAGGTGGGGCTGAGAGAGTTCTTACAGCAGCTGCCCTTTCAAGGACATCTCCTACAAGAGCTATGGCTGACCCAAAGCCATTCCAGCAGCTGCAAGTGAAGGAGTGGGGAATCAAACCCGGTTCTCCCAGGTAAAAGTCTGCGCACTAAACCACTACACCAAACTGGCTTTCCAAAAGGTATTAGAAGTGTCAAGTGTCCAAATCAAAAGGTGATTAAATAGGATTTACTAGCATAGGCCAGAAGAAGAGAGTACTTCCCTGGACTGCATTAGGAATAAAAGCCAGGTTTCGTCTCTGCTTCCCATTCCACAGATAAAGAGAAACTGGTAGAGATGCTCCATGCCATGAAACAGAAAAGTGCCTCCACAGTGAAAAGCTCACCACGGGACAGTCCTACCATTGTCCAGGCTGGTAAGTGGCCTTGAATAGGAGTTACATTATAGCAAGGAAATGATGGGCTTAGAGCTCCTCATGGCTGAAAGAAACCACTGGTGGGCTTGATTTTCCTGTGACACTTTGCTAATGTAAACCAGAGGCAAACTGGAGACGTGGAAATGTTGCAGTGTCAAAGTTGACCTTTATTGATCTGCCAAAGCAGGACAGGTATAGTACTTTCCAGAAACAGATGTGCAGCGCAATCCAGCATTTTGTCAGATGAATTTCCACTGATTTCAGTAGGATTTAGTAGTTCATGATTGCTCATTTTGCAGAAATGTTGAAAAATAATGCCCCTGTGCCTCATAGTGCTGGTACTTGCAAGTGCAGAAGGACCATGTTGTATGCAACTGCCCATCCTGTGCTGGTGGCATGGAACAGAGGGATTCCATTTTTAAAGCTTATTTGATGGTATGCTGCTGTCTTGAGCAGTTTTACAGATACTATTTTAGGCTGTTTATGTAGTTTTATGCTGTTTTTTTACATTCTGCTTCAATATTGGTCCTTCTTATGTTGAAGCAGGTCTCTGGAGAGGCAGCGTATACATTGTATGTGACAGTATTCACCTAACAGCATTTTAAAGGGCTTTTGGAAGTGTTCTTTGATTTTTCCATGCTTATTTATGTGTACCCCAACTAAAACAAGGTTTCTGTTATATTTCTTTCTGTTAACTAATCAACACAAACCCAGTGAAACATCACTAATTGTATTTATCTTTCCAAATTTTGTGTTTAGCCATGCCTTTCTCAAGAAAGGGTGTTTACACCAGAAAGCACTGCTGAATAAACTCTGTTACTCCAACTAATACTGTTGTTTGTTTTTCCTTGCCAGAGCCACAAGTGCAGCAAACTGCTGTGGAATCAGATAAACCAGTTGGCATTGCTGCTGCTTCTCTGCCAGAGACTCAGAAGACAGCTGAGCCCAGCAGAATAGAACAGCTGAGATCGCATGAGCTTCAGAGAGCCAAGGAGACTATTCCTGTCTCCATTGAGAAGCCCAAGTTGAGTGATGGGCACACAGCCAAGAAAAGCCTAAGCATCCTCAACTACGTCCGAGGCCCTTTGCCCAAAGACATCCCTGTGCCACTGTCGCACAGTATGAATGGGAAGAACAAGCCATGGGAGCCCTTTATAGCTGAGGAGTTTGCACATCAGTTCCATGAGTCCGTATTGCAGTCTACACAGAAAGCACTGCAGAAACACAAAGGTAATGGGAATAAGGGAAACAGTGAACTAATAGTATGAGTGGGAAGGAAATTCACAAGACTGCAAACTGTGCGTGCAGATTTAGAACCTAGTATTGTGAGGGGAGCTCCAAAGATCTCCTGTCAAAAGTTAGCTTCTACTTCCTTAAACTCTAGCATTGTAGTGTGCCAAGCTTGCAGTGAGGCATATCATTTGGATGTACAGAGAGGCAGATGAAGAAACCAGCTCAGCAGATTTGTAAATGAAGTCTCCTGCACAATCCATTTTTCAGTGCTCTGCATCAAAAGTTACTTCAAATGTACATTCAGTAATCTGCTTGGTCAACAGTGCTTCAGTCTGTTTCAGCACATTTCAGAGAAAGGCAGAAAGATGTTTTTGTTTTTAAAAAACTTGGAAATTACCAATGTGGAAAAATTGAAATCAGCTAAGTGCCTGGCATGGGTTCTCATAACACCTTAAATAAAATATCATCATTGTCTCAAATGCCATATATTGCTAGAGTAGCCTGAACAAATTTCAGTTGAAGAAATGATAGCTTCACGAAATACACTGAATATATATAGCTCAGTTAGTGAAAAGCTCATTAATTTCATCAGGCAGGAGTGCAGAATATAAAATTACTAGTGTGTACATGGCAGCTGTCAGTGGGAAACATAATAAAAAAAAATTAAGACCACCAATAGGAGCAGCCGATCTAGCAGCTGAAGGTACGGCCCATAAACATTTTCAGTGAGTGGCTCCGAGAGAGAGTAAAATTCCTGGAAAAATGGCTCTTGTATTGAATAAGGAGCATTAATCTTCCTGACACACCTTTCATTTGAACTAACATCTCAAGTAGAAATTGCTAAAAGTACTAATGTCTTCTTGGGCAGACTTGCTTTAAAAGAAACGGTATTGAATTTGTCAGGCACCTGATTTGAGGCTGGCCAGCTGGAGTCCCTAGATTCCTGTCTGCCTCTGACTTTTTCTTTGACCTTGACAAGTGCTTTTTCCCTCTCCCCTTTATTCCTAATTTCTTCATATTCTGCTCTTCCCATGAGTTTGTTTTTGCTCTGGGTGACTCCTGACAGCTCTTAACATTTGATGCCTCCTGGAGCGTGCTTTATCTTCATTAGCCTGTGAGGGGAGCTGGTTGTTAGTTTTGGAATTCATGTGACTTTTTGGTGTTTCTCCATACCTGAGAAGTCTCTTGAGTATGTAGATACCTTGTCTGTAGGTGACCTGGTTTTTGCTGCCTTTGTGGTGAACACAAGTTACCCACTTTGCTGTTGGATACAGTAATGATAATTGTTGGAGACACATAACATGCAGATGTTCTTCTCTTTCATGCTGGTTTCTAGGTAATGCAATGGCACACTCTGCGGAACATAACCACAAAATTGATGCCTCCATTCATTATAACATTCCGGAGCTGCAGACCTCAAACTGGATCTCTCTGCCACAGCAGAATGGCCAGAAAGATTCCCAGGATAAAGGGTTCATCCCACAACAACATGATAAGGTCTCTGACTCTGAAGAAGAGGAGGGGGAGGAGGAAGAAGAGGACTACCCTAGACCCAAATGGCACGGGATTGAAGCAATCTTTGAAGCCTACCAGGAACATATAGAAGGTAAGCTAAAGTGTTGCAGGAGATCTCTTTTGCTGCAGTGTAGTCCAAGCCTGTTTTCAGTAATGAGGGAAAAAAAATCAAGCAGGTGATTCAAGCATAGTCTTGAGCAATTGTGTAAAAGGCCTTTCAAAATCAGTAGGGATCCCTTTGCTCTTGTAAGATCTTTCCTGCCTAGAACAATTTGTGATCAAGTATAATATATGCTATTTTATAAAACTGTGCTGTATCCAGGTTTAAATTGTATTTTTGGCTCCCGGCCATATATATATATATATATATTCCCCAGATTGACTTCATTTGCTAGTTTTAGATCGGGTTTTTTACATCGCTAGTTTTATGATTTTATTGTCTAGTTTTTATATTGTGGGCTGCCTAAAGCAGGTATCTGGAAAGGCTGCAGAACAACTTCCTAAATAACAGTGTGCGTGCCATTCTGGTTATAATAATCCAATAAAGAAAAGGAAGTGTGGAGAAGCAAATGAACACAGAGGTGGAATAATCATACAAGGTGCACGCACCACCACGTTTGAGGCCACTGTCAGGAACAAGCCCATATCTCTTGCCATCCTGCCCAGATGCAAGTTAATCAGCTGCCTGCCAGCAAATACCACCTTGATTTTGTTAACAGTAGAATTGCCCCGTATTGGCTTCCTGTGCCTCCATCAGTCTGTGCAAAGTATAGTTAATTGTTTTATGACAGGCATGAATCACACAATTCTGACATCCTGGAAGTTGGTTACATCTCAGATCATTTCTGAAAAAGCTTTAAATTGTCTTTTAGGCAACTGAAAAGTACAGTAAGCTCAAAGGGCATTCAGCAACGTCTTTCCATAAACTATGTTCTGAAGACTGAAGGCTTCATTTTAAAGATCAGGCTATTCTGAATTCCTCAGATGCCAAAGGAACAGCCATGTTAATTTGTTTTATGAGAAATAAGCAGGAGTATCACGGCTACTATGTTTTTATTTTAGCATAAAAATTTATGGAATAAAGCATCTTGCATCTGAGTGAGTTCTATTCCCAAAAACTTTATTCAGGAATTAAACCTTTTGAGTGTTAAAGAGTTACAAGACTGCTGTCTGAATTTCTCACTATGTTTTTTTCTCTTGAGATGCATCTTGTCCAGTATGTTTCCCACTCTGGGATATAGAAAACAAAATAAGAGATGAAAGACACATCACATTTACCATGTTTTAAGACTCTCAGAACATTGAGATTATTTTTCTGCTTCAGCAGTATTTAGTTTGCAGACTGATCTAAGGAAACGTCCCCCCTTTTTTACTCATGAATTTTCTCTGAAAGGCTAAATGGAGTAATTTAGTAGGATCTGTCTACTCATTGTGCTCCCCTCCATAGAGTAATGATTCAGTTGCTAACCAATAGTAATTTTGTTTCCTTCCTGAGGAAACATGTTTTTAAAAGTTCAGTATTCTATTTAAGAAAGGATGTGCAGTTTTTGGAAGAGCCATTTTACATGCATGGGCTTCTTTAGAACAGTATGATTGGGGAGGGAGGTCCTTCAGAAAATTTCCCTGGACAGCTAACAATCCTGCTTTGTTTGCAGAGCAAAACCTGGAACGGCAAGTGCTTCAAACTCAGTGCAGACGCTTGGAGGCTCAGCACTACAGTCTCAGTCTGACAGCAGAACAGTTGTCACACACAATGACAGTGAGTATTGATTAGCTTTTACATATTCCAGAGGTTTCCAGAGCAAAGAGCCTTTTGGCCTAATGTATCTCAGCTCTTGTACATTTTTCATTCAGTTATGGGATTTGGTTATTGAAGTACCTTTGCTGTTACATTGAATTTTTTTAAATGTCTTTTCCCATGTGCAGGAACTAAGGAACCAGAAGCAGAAGATTGTCTCCGAAAGGGAACGACTTCAGGCCGAACTAGATCACTTGAGAAAGTGCCTTGCATTGCCTGCAATGCAGTGGTCTAGAAGTTATTTCAAGGGGTATCCCAGGTGACACGCCCTTGCACTAGGCCGAACCTATAGTATAGAAATAATAATCTATTTTATTACCTGGAATATTTAATATTTTTCACTGGGAGGTTTGAAGCTTAAAAAGAGAGCGAGAATGTGCCATGCATGAAGCAAAGGACTATGGGATCCAGGAAGAAAATCCACACCCTTCTCTTGACTTCAATGCAACTGAATTTTGTAAACTCTACAAATAATCCACTTAGAAGAACTTTAGTTTTGGTTAAATTTAAAAGTTTTATTTTCCCTGTGCTTTCCCTCCTCCTGCCTTTTTAATTTTAAAAAAAATTGTTTTTAAATGCAGTTTCCACCAATGACACTAATATCCACTTCCCATTGAAGGGACTGGGATCATTTCCATACGTATGTTCTTTTTGTTGCCATACTAGTACAATTGCTGTTTGGGGGATCTGTCCATTGATTTGTGCTGAAATATATTTCTCAACCCAAGAGGAAACCGGGTACACATCAGTTTTTTTTAAAGAGAATGAACTGGATATTTTGGATACAGAAATAAATATCTGCAGAGTAATGGGCCTAGCAGAAGATGAATGCAGCTTCCAAACTTGACTTCCCATGCATCAATCAGCTTTCCGTTGGAAATGCACTTCACTTGAAAAATAAAGTGAATAAATAAACTGAAGGTACATTTTTATTACTGGGGAGGGGAGGATGTGTACAGAACAGTGATATACCTACAATACACACAAATTATGTACCCCAGTGGGTAGAATTTTCATACAAAGATTTTGCAATTAAAGTTAAAAAAGAGGTGCTTCAGCCTTGTACTGTGTATATATTTAAAAAATTTTGTATGTTTTTATTACTTTAATTATTGTTATAAAAAGCTTGCCATTTTCAATATGTTTCTGCTTTTTGTTTTTTTGGCAAAAATAGCTTGCTTTTAGTGTTTGTACTGCTGCTGGTCAGGACATGAAACAAATATTGAAGTGTTTTTAAAAAGAATTTTAAAGAAAAAGCTTTCCACTGGGGCACGTGCTGTCACTTTTAGATATTTTGCAATGTGTAGCACCAGAACTCTCTTGCTTTGAAGACCCAGAATTTATTTCTCTCTTCTGTCCCACTCCTTCCCCTTCCTCACCAAGCCCTTAGAACACTGAATGTCAGATGAGTAGCTGTTGTTGAAACAAGAGTTCAGTGTGAGAAGCCCAACATTTTAGGGAACAAAATGATCAGGGTCTATGAGCTTTACAATGTGCCACCCTAAAAAGGGTTACACCCTTCTAAGACCACTGAAGTAAATGGACTTAGAAAACCGTCACTTTTTAGGGTGGCACTTGACACTTCATTGTACCAATACAACTTGCAATCACACAACAAGCTGTGTCAGTTTTCTAAGACTTCCACAGAATTAGCTCAGTCAAGTCAAAAGAGCAAAGGGGGGGCACTCTATAGTTCATGCCTATAGCTATCAGTGACCCTTCACAAATGTACAGCTACTTCAGTGTGGTACAGTCTTGCAATACTACACTGCATGTGTTATTATGTGACCATATGGTGAGAGAAGATTCTATAGGTTTTTCCCACTTCATTGGCACCTGGTGTGCCCAATGCGTCGGAAAGACCCAAACAATTGATCATGCCAACATGGTCACATTAACTATATGCATACCCTTACAGTGTGGGATCACAGGTGCAAAAGCATGCTGAGATGTAAAAGGGACTTAAGTACTGTACTTTCCTAGTTTTGTGTTCTTGACTCAAATAGGTGAACAGGAGAACCCATAAAGGATGTTTGTGCCCATTGAATAGATAGTTTTTGTAACCTCTGGGTCTTATAGTTATCCAACATTCAGTCATCTGACTAGTTACCAAGAGCTGGGTTGGGTTAATACTTCTGTCCCCCCACCCTGAAAGGTTATTTTTCATTGAAACCCAGTAGTAATAATTTTTCCCCAGGGGAATAGTTTTGCTGCCTTTCCTATCCATAAATGACAACAATTTAACTATCAAATTGGTTGCAGTAGAACACAAATTGGTAGCAGTAGAACACAGGGTCTTTTCACTAGAGATGAGATGGATCAGCTGAGCCACTTCATGTGACAACTGATATTTGGTCTGCAAACATGCAACGTTAAGAGCTCCAAGCGCCTGTTTTAAAAGCCTTATCTGTTAGGTCTGTTTCTCGCTTCAGTTCCTAGGTGGGATGGCTACCAAGTCTGCTGTGAAGGGTGAATACACATAACATTTTAGTTTGTCTTATTTTTTAAAATAAATTTTAAAAGTGTGTTTTTAAAGGGACAAGCACCAAATTTTGTGTGCATGTGATCTGCACACTTCCAGGGGGGATATATTTGTGACGCGAGAATTAACCCTTGCTGTTCCATTTTGCTATTTCCCCTCTCTGCCTTAACTGCTCATACCCTCCCCAACCAATTAATGTGGGCAGAGATATACCTTGGCAATAGCAGTGTTTTGAGAATGAGAGACCATGAGAAGCTTGGGAATTCACCACCTTATATTCAAAGTTCATTTTTTTTTCTTTTTTAAAAAATTATAATAGCTAATGTGCAATGCTTTCAGTCTATTACTGTTAATGCTTTGTTTCTCTGAATGCCGACAATGAAGGGCCAAATTGGAACAATCTGCAGTGGCCAGATGTACATGAGGACAGTGCTTCTGTGCTTTTCATTGTTGCACAAAAGTGGTAATTGCAGCAGGTGCAGCTTTTTTTCCCATTGTGATCAAGTGCACCTCCCAAAAATTCCCTCTTGAGAGCCAGTGGTGAAAAGTACTAAAGCCCTGGCTTCCTTTTGAAGAGAGTATACCTATTATACTAATGAATGACCAGATGAGCAAATATGGAGACTTGTATTAGAGAGTCTTGTTCTTGGATGCAGCAAGAAAACTGGTGTGTTTTCACTTGGTCAAGTGATCCTTTGTACATCTAAACCAGCTATCTCCTGTACCACTATTCTAAACCTCTTTCCCTGCTGCAATGAGACAATCTTGGCTCTAATAGAGCATGAAAGAAAAACAAGGGAAAGCCACCCATTTCCCCCTCTCTGACAATACCTATTGTCACCCATTAGCCTAGACAACAAAGCTCTGCCTGTTTATCACTGATTCCAATCTATTCCACAAAGATATTTTACCCAAAAGGCAGAAAAGAAACATGCCCTTAAACTTGTTTTATAGCCTACTTCTTAGCTCAGCTGGAATGTATTTCAGGGACACTGAGAAGCATCCCAACTTAAATGAGGGACCACAGCAAAATTTGCTTTGCAGTGGCTAATCTGGTTTCAGTTTTGGGTTTGTTTTTTTCTGTTTGTTTATTTCAAGTAGAAAGCTATTTACAAGACACTAACCATGGCAGCAGCTCACAAACCGTAACTAACGTATCAACTGGACTGCAGCACTGGCCATATGGGAAGCGCCAATGCCTTTGAAAGCAAATGCTCCAAAGTTTTTAGAAACATGTTAAGAGAACATCAGTGTCTTTTAATTTAACTTCCGACCAAATAGTTTAATATCCAGTTTTACAACTTAAGGCGTAAACAGGGCAATTTGGCTATTTCCACACACTTCATCAAACAGCTGGGGTGGCAGGATTTCTTTCAAGTCAGCATGGATCACAGCTTTTGCTTCTCAGTTTTGCCAATGGTGGGGTGGGGTAGAGGAATATGGGTGTATGAATTAGGAGGCTATTACACTCATTATCCCCAAAATAATTGCACTATGCATAGCTTTCCTTACAAATTAATTGTGTGGGGTAGACTTTCTGGGAAGATATTCTCAACACATTGCTTCAGTTTTGCAAACTCAGTAGGAGATGAAATCTACCAGAAATATGCACTTGAATTCATCCAAATTTGATTAAGTCAGGCAGTTTGATTTCAGGCAATGATATATAAACTTGCAAGATTATTCAGAACATGTTTGAAATACTTCTCTCTCCATCATGTGATGCAAATGCATTAAATCTGAGTTAGGTGGTATTGTTAGGGAATCACCTTATTGTCCCCTCCCACTGTCCATGAAATGTTCTCTTCTTCCTCCGATGATGGAATACCTTCCCTTCCATTCCACCAAGTCTTGCCCCACTGCTTAAATTCTCAAACTACCATGTTTGGTCTCCTTTGCCTCCAGGGCCATGCCGCTTGGTTGTTTGTATGTACCGTGCAGAATTTCTAAAGCCAGAGCATGAGGGGACAGCAGGAAGCTAAAGCCAGGCCTGCTGGGACAGTTTAGATGCTGTGAGACAAACCTGTTCTAAGTGTACTTGTTTGAATTAAATGTAATGTAATATATTATTTGTTGAATGTAGTAATTAGGTATTTATGAATATATTGCTGTAATTTCTGACAACATCCAAAAATAAAATGTTCCCAAATCATGACAAAAGATTATTTTCCCAGGCCCAGTGGTGGATAAAGTTCCCCAGACACAGCATAAATTCAAAACTCTGCTTTAAGAGTCCTTTGTAATTCATACTATCAGACCTTGGCAGCACAATTACCTCTTCTTTGTGCAAGGGCTTTACAGCCACTCTTACTGCTGTACGTGTTATCAGAGGGTCACTTTTTCTATTGTAATGGCAATGGTAGAAACCTGCAGAAAACTAGCAAACAGCATTTACAACTAAACTAAAATATGGTGTGATTGTTTGCTAGGTTAAAGGCCTGTGCCAGGAGGTGGGGGTATTTATCCTCAACTGATAAACTGATAGCTTTTAGGAATTAGTTTCATCTTCGGCCAGTATAGCAGAACATGAAGAATGATGGGAGGGAGAACTGACAGGACAGCCTTCTAAAAACCAACTGTTTTATATACCATTTGCTGAACTAATGCCCTAAATATCAGAGAGACGGCAAGTCCCCACACATGGATCTAGTACACAAATTTACAAGTTTGTCTTCTGACGCCAGACCAACAACAAACACCTACTACACAACTCAGGAAAAATGTTTTAAAAGGTTAAAAAAAGAAAATGAACTGAAATTACACTGAAGCTCTCCAAACACTCAAGCAATTCTTGATAAACAAAGGTTATTACAGGTACACACTATAATATTTTAAAGAGGGATTCAGGGGCACCTCAGAGGCTAACAAAATTTATTAAAATGTGTTTATGAGCCAGAGCCCACAGCACCTTGAAGAACAAGTTAATTCTGTTTTGAGATTTGTTTTTAATCATAAATATTCCCCAGGACAGCCAGCAGAGGTCAGGATGTCATAGCCTAAGTGTCTCTCTCTGTAGTGGCATTTAAAAGATGCCCTGCTTTCTTTTTCATTTTCTTTTATGGAATATGTATGCCACACAGGTAGCAGTATTTACTATATGATTCATAGCCTGAGTACCATCAGCCACTGTATACTTATGTGATTAATATGAACAGATTCTAGCTGTGGCAAGTAGCTGGTTTCAGTGCATCAGAAGTACAGTTCCCAGAACAGAGCTGAAAGCAGAACGCAAGACAAAGTGATGTGCCTCGTCTTTGTGGCTCCATTTCCCACAGAATACAGGCATATTTTCACTCATCCCACATACAGCTGTGCACTTCACCAGCTGCTGTCAAGGAAACCACAGAAAGTCCTTTATCTCCAAGGACAGCTGACAAGACTCCAGCAAGTGGTATCACAGTGGAAGCACTATGCCCTCCTGGAGAGATGGGTTAGCAGTTACATATCATTCCTCAGGCAGGCCTTCCGGGGAGCTGTGCAGCCAGGTGTTTAAAATAGTCTCATTCTGTCATCTCTCCCAGATGCTTCAGAATATAAGGACCCACTGAGGCACTGGATCCTTTGAATAGGGAACCGATTTGCTTTCTTCATCTGCTTTTAGACCAACAGTAAAACAAAGCAATGAGGAAGCATGACTGCAGTAGAGAGTTGCAGCCAATTCATCTTGGAAGGACAGCCAAATGGGAGCCAAGCATACTTTCAGGTGACACCAGCTGTTTTGTCAAGGATTTTGTTGCAGCAAGGGGATACGCATCACAAATGCTGAGAACACAACCTCCATACCACTGGCAGACTGGATCCAGCCATAAAGCTACAGCTTTGTACTTCCCAAGTCGAGACCACCAAGGATGGAATTGCAGGGAAAGCTTCTCTAACATTCTATTCCTGGTTTCAAAACACCTTTTCAAGCGTTACTTTAAAGAAGTGGTTTCTTTAAGGTTCAGGAAAGTGCCCAAATGCCTGGCTTCCATTTTACTGAGGATTTCAGCTGTCAGAAGTCCTGGGACTGGGCACTCTCTCCAGGCTGGAGATTTGTACGTAGCTTGTACATGTGATCTAAAGCTTGTGTAAGGAAAGCCCCAGTGGTGTTGATCTCCATCAGAGTCAGATTATCCAGCTTATAAAAGACAAGGGATAGATGTTACAAGACAATATTGACCAAAAAAAAAGGGATAACATTCAGAATAATGGAATATGGTAGCACCCCTACAGATTTCAAGCTTTAAAACTTTCAGGTAACTGAATGATAAGAGCTTAAAACCAAAACACCTAAAGAAATCAGAAACAATTTGGATTTTATATATGACAACAGGGTAAGTAGTTAATATCAGTATTTAACCTGTAATTCCCAGTCCTTAAAACACATGCTCCTCAGATACCATAAGCTACCCAAGTTCACGTTATGTATTCCATTTAAGACTGATGTTAACAGAATGGACATTCCAGATCCCTCAATACTTCACCAATAACCAAACAGCAGCAAAAGTCCAAGCTAACACAAACAGCCTATTGAATTTAAGCTACTGCAAACTCACAATCATTCCAACAGGTGCAACCAACTAGCAGCCTTTGAATCATTTCACATATTATATATTATGAACACATACAATATCTTATTTCCAGATAAGATATACATCTATTTCTTTATGCACAAAAGTAGCAGTGTACATAGTCTTATACTCAAATATGTTACGCATGCCTAAAATGTTTGCGGTTGAGTGTATATTATGTCACTTCTCCAGGTCCCCCTAGTGCATGCATGTACATGTCACAAAATCAATATGTATTTCTTCAAAACAGAGATAGTGTACATCAATTCACATGCAAGACTTTGCAATGCCATACCTGTAGCACAGCCATGTCAGCAAAGCTGCAATCAGACCACAAAAGAATTGTCTGCAGCCCATCTGTAATTAGATTCTGCTCACCCCCACACATGCAGTTCCTGAAGTACTCTCCTGGCAACCTCATATAAACCTATCAGATTACCACAGATTTCTCTTACCCTGGCATGGGCTTCCTGCTGCCTGACAAAGCTATCTGCAGACAACCGGAGCTTTGCTATTCGAGTGTCCCAGGTATCCTTAACCAATGTTCGGATTTCATCAGCTTTTGGAATATTGTCTACAGCACTAAAGAAGAAAGAAAACAGATCACAAAGATTCAACGACTATATCATAAATTCAATACAAGAAATTAATGACAAAGCAATATTAAAATATAAAAATCCTGACATAAGCTACATTGGTCTCATTCTAAATAAAAAAGCAGACATGCATGCTCTACCAGATAGCCACTGGATCAGTGTAATGTTGAACACTCTAATATTTACACTATTTAATTTCACATCAACCTTATTTTAAACTGCTGAATGTTAGAGGTAATACACATACTGATAAAACAGCAGAAAACAAGCACCATGCTAAATGGTGGAAATCTCTGCATTTTGTAGTTAGCTTATAAATTCAAATCTGAATAGGCACCTAAATTTTCCTTTGCTGCACTGTTAGAAACTATCCACCAAAAACATTGTCCAAAAAAGTGGGTTGTGGCTTCCAAAAGCTTATACTACGGTAAACTCATTATTTTAAAAGTATCACACTTTATTAGTAAGAGTAACTATAATCTTTATTTGTTACAATAAGAGACCTACTAACTAGTTTAGCAGTAGCTTGGTTAATTCCATGTAGTAAGGACTTGGCATGGGGGTGAAAGTGTCTTCTTTGCGTTCCTGGTCCCGGATTTGTTCCAGCTTTTCTAGAAGGCAATCAGAAAGTGGCATATTTTAAAAAGGCAGGCTATTTGTTTTAGTAAACTCTCTCAGCAAATATTTGTAGAAGCCCTAACTTACAATAATGCATTATAATTTTGCACCATTTAGTTCATTTTTTCAGAACAATTGACAAATTTGGTAATGACCACAAAATAATCAAAACTGATTGTTGAAATATCTTTTGATTATTTTAACAGTTAGCTCCAATTAACCCAGCAATTCTAAAAGCTGTAAAAACCCAGTGCCTACAACCAAAGTAATACCTTGGTCAAAGATTAAGACAGTTCTTACTTTGTTGGTCTTAAAGGTGCCACTGGACTCAAACGTTGTTCTAGTAGTTCTTACCAACATCCATCCATTCTGGAGCTATCAGTCGACACTTCTGTCTCTGCTTTAGGTTGATCGCCAGCCACATAGGAACTTGCACAGGCAATCCAGGATTAAAAGGACCCAAGTCACCCTAAGAAATACATTTACAATGTGAAGACAAATACATAGAAAAGTCACAGCTATTTTTTACATGCTTCACTTTTATAAAATTAAACTGCTTTTTTCTCTAAAAGTTAACAGTGAATTTTTGAGAAGTATGTTTATATTTCCTCTGTAGGTTTCTCATGTGTTGGTGAATGCAGGGATTCTGATTTTTTTTGTTTGTTTTGGAGGGGGGCGGAGGGAACAAATGCCAAAAGTGCATCAGAACTCTCTTGCAAGCAGAGGTCAGGAAAAACTGGGTGAGCTGGAAGGCTCAATGGCAAATTTTTATTTCCCTCTGCCTAATAAGCACAATGGCCATGCAATGCAGTCAATTGCTCCATGTCAACTGATGAAACGCTTGCCTTTTATAGAGGCCCAGATGAAGAGAAGGGAAAAGCCACCAGCAACTGCATTTAGCTTTTTTTAGCCCAACAGGATGAGAATGAGAAAAGGTTTAAGAGCAGGTGCTGGCTACACCCCCAAAGTCTCCAGGTATTTTCCAACACAGACATGACAAAACTAGTTGCCAGCCTCCAGGTGGGGCCTGGAGATCTCCCGCTTTTACAACTGATCTCTAGCTGGCAGACATCAACTCACCTGGAGAAAATGGCTACTTTGAGGGGCGGGCTCTATGCCATTGAACCATGCTGAGGGTCCTCCCCTCCCCAAATCCCACCCCCAAAGTCTCCAGGTATTTTCCAACACAGATGTGGCAAACCTAGTTGCCAGCTTCCGGGTGGGGTTTGGAGATCTGCTTTTACAACTGATCTTCAGCTGGCAGACATCAGCTCCCCTGGAGAAAATGGTTGCTTTGAGGGGTGGGTTTCTATAGCATTGCACTATGCTGAGGCTCCTCCCCTCCCCAAACCCCACCCTCTCCTGGCCCCACTCCCAAAGTCTCAAAAGCTTTTTCCAGCACTGACTGGGCGCCCCACATTTCCCAGGCTTCATCACACAACGGCGCTTCCTATCCAGCCACCCCATCACTTCTTCACTCCTTTCACTGCCTCATCATAATATTCTCTCCCCGTCCATTCGCCCTGAGAGACAGAATCACCCAGACGAGACCCCGCCCCATCGTCATCCACCTGTGGCCCGAGCTCACAAACAGGCTGCTGGGGCAGAGTTGCCAAATCCAATTCAAGAAATATATGAGGACTTTGGGGGTGGAGCCAGGAGACATTAGGGGTGGGGCCAGGAGACATTAGGGGTGGGGCTAGGAGACATTGGGGGTGGGGCCAGGAGACATTGGGGTTGGAGCCAGGAGACATTAGGGGTTGGAGCCAGGAGACATTAGGGGTGGGGCCAGGAGACATTAGGGGTGTGGCCAGGAGACATTAGGGGTGAGGCCAGGAGACATTGGGGGTGGGGCCAGGAGACATTGGGGGTGGGGCCAGGAGACATTAGGGGTGGGGCCAGGAGACATTAGGGGTGAGGCCAGGAGACATTAGGGGTGTGGCCAGGAGACACTGGGGGTGGGGCCAGGAGACATTGGGGGTGGGGCCAGGAGACATTGGGTGTGGGGTTGGAGCCAGGAGACATTGGGGGTGGGGCCAGGAGACATTGGGGGTGGGGCCAGGAGACACTGGGGGTGGGGCCAGGAGACATTAGGGGTGGGGGTGGGGCCAGGAGACATTAGGGGTGGGGCCAGGAGACATTGGGGGTGGGGCCAGGAGACATTGGGTGTGGGGTTGGAGCCAGGAGACATTAGGGGTGGGGCCAGGAGACATTGGGGGTGGAGCCACGGGCAAGGGTGTGGCAAGCATCATTGCACTCCAAAGGGAGTTCTGGCCATCACATTTAAAGGGACCGCACACCTTTTTAAAATGCTTTCCCTCCATTGGAAAAAACGGAGGATAGGGGCACCTTCATTGGGGGCTCATAGAATTGGACCCCCTGGTCCAATCCTTTTGAAACTTGGAGGGTGTTTTGAGGAGAGACACAGGATGCTATGCTGAAAATCTGGTGCCTCTATCTAAAAAAGAAAAAAAATACCCCCCAAGCCCCAGATAACCGTGGATGAATTCTCCATTACACCTTATGGGAATTGGTCTCCATGGGGAATAATGGCGTGCCCGGCAGCCATTTCGTCCCCTCCCCATTTTCTGGTGACCCTGAAGCGGAGGGAGGGTCTCCAAACCGGGGGATCCCCCGCCCCCACCTGGGGATTGGCAGCCCAGCGCCGCGGCCCTCCGTCCGCCCCCCCCCCAACCCACCCCGATGAGGTAAATGCGGTCCAGGCTGAAGTTGGGGATGATGGTGACCAGCTCCTGCTCGGCCAAGAACTCGACTTCGGCAGGATCCATCGCCGGCCGCGCGCGCAGAGGCCTTGATTCTTTCCGTCGCCTCCGCCGAGGGGTGAAAAGAAGGCCGCCGTTTTCACCTCAGAAATTTTCCCGCCAGCCCGCGCTCTTTCGCTCAAGTCCAATCCTGAGGTAACGGCGGCTGCCATTGGTTGGAAGTCGAAACAAGACCCGCCCACAAACGCGGGGGTTTTCAGTTTTCCCGGCTTCCCCCCCCCCCCCGCGCGCGCTTTGACTGACGCTCCCCGCCCCTTCCTGAGGTAACTCTCTCTCTCATTGGTCGAAAAAGAAAACAAGCTCTGCCCACGGGATTCAGTCGCTTTCCGGAGTCTCGCACGCGTCCCCCCGCTCCCTCGTGGGTCCCCTCCTGTGCGGCTACCATTGGTTGGGAGATAAAACATACCACGCCCACAAGCCCCGCGCGCGCTCCGCTTGAAAGTCCCTTTTCTCGGGGAATAGGTGGCTGTTGATTGGACAGGGGGAAATATTCTTGTCCCTGATTGGCAGATGTTTGTGCTGTGGGTGTGGCGTAGAGCTGAACGAAGTCCAGGAAATAAAGGCGAATGGAGCCTTATGTGTCTGAAAGTAGAGAATTGGAATTCTGGGAGATCTCCTTACATTCTGAATAAAAGTTAGTTGGTCTTAAAGATACACTTGTCTACTGCTTTGTTCTAACCCTACACATTGTAACCCTACACATTAGAGTTGCCAAGTGCAATTCAAGAAATATCTGGGGACTCTGGGGGTGGAGCCAGGAGACTTTGGGGATGGAGCCAAGAACAAAGGTGTGACAAGCATAATTGAACTCCAAAGGGAGTTTTGGCCATCACACTTCAAGGGACCGCACACTTTTTAAATGCCTTCCTTCCATAGGATATAATGAAGGATAGGGGCACCTTCTTTGGGGGCTCATAGAATTGGATCTCCCAGTCCAATCTTTTTGAAACTTAGGGAGTATTTTGGGGACAGCCACTGGATGCTATACTGAAAATGTGGTGCCTCTACCTCAAAAAACGGCCCTCAGAGCCCCAGATACCCACGGATCAATTCTCCATTATTTCCTATGGGAATAAGTCTCCATAGGGAATCATGAGTACCCAGCAGACATTTCCCTCCCCTCCCCCTGCTTTCTGATGATCCTGAACCAGGGGATCCCCTGCCCTCACCTGGGGATTGGCAACCCTACTACACAATATGCTCAGGCAGTGGGGGACTGGGTCTAAAAATATTAGTTGCCAGGAGACATAGGAGGCCCACCCACAACTATAAGGCTATCATTTAATTTGTATAAGAAATAAATAACATTTTCCAAAAAAATACATAAGTGGGAAAAGAAGGGTTGCCAATCCCCAGGTGGGGGCAGGGGATCCCCCGGATTGGAGGCCCTCCCCCCGCTTCAGGTCATCAGAAAGCGGGGGGAGGGGAGGGGGAGGTCTGCTGGGCACTCTGTTGTTCCCTATGGAGATGTATTCCCATAGGAAATAATGGAGAATGGGTCCGCGGTTATCTGGGGCTCTGGGGGGGGGCTGTCTTTTGAGGCAGAGGCCCCAAATTCGCAGCGTAGCATCTGGTGCCTCTCCCCAAAATACCCTCCAAGTTTCAAAAAGATTGGACCAGGGGGTTCAATTCTATGTGCCCCAAAAGAAGGTGCCCCTATCCTTCGTTATTTCCTATGGAAGGAAGGCATTTAAAAGGTGTGCCGTCCCTTTAAATGTGATGGCCAGAACTCCCTTCAGAGTTCAGTTATGCTTGTCGCACCCTTGCTCCTGGCTCCACCCCCAACTTCTCCTGGCTCCACCCCCAAAGTCCCCTGCTATTTCTTGAATTGGACTTGGCAACCCTAGGGAAAAGGTACGATTGAAACTTTTGCAAAATATATATTTAGTAATTACAGCGCACACGTATTGTACATATCATTGGCAGTATACAGTAGGTACTAAATGTAAATACAGATTGGCATTTTCTCCAGGGGAGCTGATCTCTGCCAGCTGGAGATCGGTTGTAAAAGAGGGACATCCCCAGGCCCCACCTGGAGGCTGGCAACCCTAAATACAATGTAAATTTTAGCTGCATTACAGTAATAATATTGGGACTTCTATTATATTTTCATGCTACTGAAAGTGTCACTAACATTTTTAATACATTGTCTAATGTTTAAGAGGGGCCCACTTCATCAGGAGCCTACAGGGCTCATTTGCCATTGGGCAAGCTGACCCCCTGGCCAGTCCACCACTGTGTTCAGGACATTAATGTAGAGTAGGAGAGGGGTCGTGTCTGGATTTTGTGGTCCCCACATACAACTAGGGCTGCCAACTTTCAGGCAAGACCTGGAGAGCTCCCAGATTACAACCAATTGCCAGACTTCCGAGATCAGTTCCCCTGGATATCCAAACTACAGTTTCTGCCCTGCCCTCCTAGGGGTTCCCAACTCCCTGGAGGGGCTTTTCTTCCATTCTCAGGTAGCTCACCATCACCACCACCACTTGATCATTATAGGGCAGGGGTGTCAAACATGTGGCCTGGGGACTAAATCAGGCTCCAATCAGGCCCCCAACCAACTTGCTGTCATCTCCTTCCTTCTCCTTCTCTCTTGCTTCCTTCTGCATAACAGCTTGCTTTGCAAGGCTTGCTCAGTTGCACAGGAGCTACAGAGCAAAACCTCTATTTTCTCCATTGTCTGAGGCTCCTCCCTTGGGGAGGAAGGGGGGAAGGGAGAGCTTACTTTGCCAGGCTCTCTCAATCGCACAGCAGAGCTACTGAGCCAAGCCTCTTTTCCTTCTATCGGCTGAGGTTCCTCCCCCTCCTGGTCCCCTGGGGAAGGAAGGAACGAGCCAGAGCTTCCTTTGCCCATTTCTCTGGATTCCATGGGAGAAATACAAAGAAAGCACCTTTACGACCAATGAGTGCTAATGTTTTAAACATGTTTTAAGTTTTTTTTTAATTGTCTGTGTCCTTTATAAAGCTTATATCACCGCTTGTTGTTGTTCAGTCGCACAGTCGAGTCCGACTCTTTGCGACCCCATGGACAAAGTCACACCAGGCCCTCCTGTCTTCCACCATCCTCCAAAGTCTGCTCAAATTCGTGTTTGTTACATCAGTAACGCTGTCCAGCCATCTCATCTTTTGTCATCCCCTTCTTCCTTTGCCTTCTGTCTTTCCTAGCATCAGGATCTTCTCCAGTGAGTGCTCCCTTCTCATTTGGTGGCCAAAGTATTTGAGCTTCAGCTTCAGCATCTGACCTTCCAGGGAACAGTCTGGGTTGATTTCCCTTAGGACTGACTGACTGGATCTTCTTGCAGTCCAAGGGACTCTCAAGATTCTTCTCCAGCACCACATCTCAAAAGCATCTATTCTTCTGTGCTCGGCCTTCCTTATCTTAATCCTAATCTTAAATAGGTACACACATGGCCTGGCCCGACATGGCCCGGCCTGACAAGGTCTCATTTATGTCAGATCCGGCCCTCATAACAAATGAGTTTGGCACCCCTGTGTGGGATTTCCCACTGAGAGGATCAGGTCTCCTAGCCTCCCTTCCAAGTTCTGAGGCCTTGCCTCTGTGTCTCCAGCTGCCCCACACCTGACCACCACGGAGATAGATTAAGGCCTTGGGAGCCCTTGGAGGAATAGCTGCTTGCCAACCACCCTTTTAAAATAGCGTGTTTGAGATGGTGGAGGTCTGTGTGGTACAGAGAACCGCTCCCAGCATCACAAATTTAAAGTGTTTAGTTTTAAAAAAAAGTTTGCAAGCATACTTTTAGCACAGCACCAGATCTGAGCAAGAAATACAAAAGAACTTGGTTTAAAAAACCCTCTGTCCCTCTCTCTCTCGGCTTGACTTCGCGAACGAAGATTTAAGAAGGGTGCAGTAGTCCACGTCTGCTGCAGGCTCGCTGGTGGCTGACAAGACCAATGCGGGACAGGCAGGTCCGGCCACAGTGGCTGCAGGGAAAAGTCTGATTTGGGGTTGGTGCTGTAGCAGTGCGATTCTTCCTCAATCTCCTTTTGTCCTCAAGACCAACTATGCGTGCGTTCTCAAAGGAAGAGACAGCCTGGTGGATGGTGTGCCTCCATGCTTTGCGATCTGAGGCTAGGTCAGACCACTGGTGATGGTTGATGCGACACGTGCCAAGGGATTTCTTCAAGGAGTCCTTGTACCTCTTCTTTGGTGCCCCTCTATTTCGATGGCCGGTGGAAAGTTCGCCATACAGAGCAATCTTGGGAAGGCGGTGGTTTTCCATCCTAGAAATATGCCCTGTCCAGCGCAGCTGCGTCTTCAACAGCATACATGCCCTATCAGCTGTTAAAATAGGACAGGCTCTTTAGCTTAGGAAGTTACAGATCCCTAAACAGTTATCATTACCTTCAGGCTCCCTTTAGATGTCCAGGCCAACTAATGGTCACCTACATGCAACCCTCAGATCAGAGTTCTCTTTACCATAACAAAAAGAAAGAGAGGTATTTCCTGTTGCAAGGAAATTTTATCATCTCTTCCCACCTGACCGCAGTCAACCCAAGTCAAGGCAGCTTTTCCTGTTGTCTCCAGAAAGTTCCTTCCTAGCCTCTCTAGAACTTGACACCTCCAGCTCTCTGTTCTCTGCCTGAAGAAGTGAGAGGGGGAGAGAAGGGAGACACTTGGCCCTCCCACGGTTTCTAGCGAGACCCATTAGCATTTCTTAAGAGGCAAGCCTGTAAAGCCATTGGTGGTAGGGTTGCCAGGTCCAATTCAAGAAATATCTGGGGACTTTGAGGGTGGAGCCAGGAGACATTGGGGGGGGTGCAGCCAGGAGCAAGGTTGTGACAAGCGTAATTGAACTCCAAAAGGAGTTCTGACCATCACATTTAAAGGGACCGCACACCTTTTAAATGCCTTCCCTTCTTTGGAAATAATGAAGGATAGGGGCACCTTCTTTGGGGACTCATAGAATCGGACGCCCTAGTCCAATCTTTTTGAAACTTGGAGGGTATTTCGAGGAGAGGCATCAGATGCTATGCTGAAAATATGGTGCCTCTATCTCAAAAAACAGGGGGGGGGCAGAGCCCCAAATTCCCAGAGATCAATTCTCCATTATACCCTATGGGAAATGGTCTCCATAGGGAATAACGGAGGGCCCAGCAGACATTTCCCCCCCCCCCACCGCTTTCTGATGACCCTGAAGCAGGGGGAGGGCCTCCAAACTGGGGGATCCCCTGGAGATTGGCAACCCTAATTGATTGACTTCCTCCTTCTCAGCTGTTCTCCGTCTTAGGGGGAGGGGATACTTTTACAAAGCCAAACAGAGGTTTGCTGCTAGCCAACCTCCCAGGAGAACATGCATTTCATCACGGCATCATGGCCCACTGAGGGCCCACCCCAGCCACCATCCCCATATCTCCAGGAATTCCCCAGTCTGGAATTGGCAACCCTATGTGTTGAGTGCTCGCGTCGCTTCCTTTTGCATTCTCTATTTGCAATCAATTGGGGATTTTGTGCTTTTCGCCGTTCCATCCGTTTCCCTTGTTGCACTGCAGAGAACGGGCCCTGTTTTAAGTCCTGCAATGGCGCTGGGTGCATCCAGCTCACCCCAGACCTGCTTTTCGCTCCCCTCGCTAATTGGCAAGAGCCACGGGCAACTTCCCGCTGCCCTCCGAATCCAGGAGCGCTTAGGGGAGAACCAAAGAACAAACAACACCCTCGAGGCCTACTTCAAAGACATATTAATGTCCAAAGTTCTGCCTCGAAGAAGCGAGGCGGCGAGAGGAGAAAAGGCTTTTATCGAGGAGTGATTTAGAGCACTGTCAGGCGGGCTGTTAGCTTGTCAGGTTGCCATGGGAACTGAAAGCCTTCAAACAATATTAGCGGTGACAGGTCTATTTAATAGCCTCGTCCGCGCGATCCTCTTCAAAACGCTGCCGAGTCCTCTTGCTTTTATGTCCCAGCAGCTGCCTTGATGCAAGAAGGCGGGATTCAGAAAGGCCCAGCATCTGGGGTAATCATCGCTGCCTCCCAAATAATACTTTTTCTTCGGCGAGCCCTGATTTCCCCCTTCCCTTCCGCCATTATGCCTTAAATCCACATAGGCCTTTCTTCAAAGGAAGCACTGAAGGATCTTCTGATTGCCCTGGGCTCCCTGCATTGCATGAATAATAAAAAAGAGAAAGGTATCATAGGAGAGCAACAATCCCCGTTCTGCTCCTGTCATCTAAAGGCCTTGTTATAGCTACATTAGCCAGACGACGGTCCATTTATTTCTTCTTCTGACACCCTTAAAACACCAAAAAAAACCCCAAAACCAGGGACAGCAAGTGAATTATGGAGACACCCTTTTTTTTAAAAAAAAAAAGAAAAATTAATTTAGATATCCAACGATAAAAGCCCACCGGATAATCGAGTGGCCATTCTCTCCAGGGGAGCTGCTCTTTGTCACCTGGAGATCAGCTGCAGTCGTGGGAGACCTCCAGCTGCCACCTGGAGATTGGCAACCATAGCTTGAGATGATGCTTTATGCAGCCCCTAGAAGAAGGAGACTGCAGATTTACAGAAGAAGAAGACTGCCGCTTTATACCCCGCCCTTCTCTCTGAATCAGAGACTCAGAGCAGCTCACAATCTCCTTTATCTTCCTCCTCCCCACAACAGACACCCTGTGAGGTGGGTGGGGCTGAGAGGGCTCCCACAGCAGCTGCCCTTTCAAGGACAACTCCTGCCAGGGCTATGGCTGACCCAAGGCCATTCCAGCAGCTGCAAGTGGAGGAGTGGGGAATCAAACCCGGTTCTCCCAGATAAGAGTCTGCACACTTAACCACTACACCAAACTACCCCGCCCTTCTCTCTGAATCAGAGACTCAGAGCGGCTTACAATCTCATATATTGGTTGTGGAGCCGCCTTAACCTGCCTTAGCAAGGAGGGCGGGATATAAAACTAATAAACTTAAATTATATCTTCTCCCCCCCCCACCCACAACAGACACCCTGTGAGGTGGGTGGGGCTGAGAGTGCTCTCACAGCAGCTGCCCTTTCAAGGACAACCTCTGCCAGAGCTATGGCTACCCCAAGGCCATTCCAGCAGCTGCAAGTGGGGGAATGGGGAATCAAACCCGGTTCTCCCAGATAAGAGTCCGCACACTTAAGCCACTACACCAAACTGGCTCTTTCAACCACCCTTTCAAGGACAACCTCTGCCCGAGCTATGGCTGACCCAAGGCCATTCAAGCATCTGCAAGTGGAGGAGTGGGGAATCAAACCCCGTTCTCCCAGATAAGAGTCCGCACACTTAACCACTACATCAAACTGGCTCATACACAGGTTCATACGCAGCTGCAGGGAAGAATGTCTTTGCCCCAAACAGAAGCTCTCAAGTTAAAAATAATGTGCTCTGTTCTGAGCCATTCTGCACACCAACAGTAGTTGGTGAGTTGCCCAGTCGACCTGCTGGTGGGGAATCTATGCTGTGGGCACATGGTATTTAAAAATCCATTCGAAGGACTTTGGTTTTGTCAATGTGGTTGTTAATAGGTAGCAGCAGTCCAGGAGGCTTTACCTCCACCTAGTGCCAAAGTTAGGGTTGCCAAGTCTGGGTTTGAAAATACCTGGAGACTTTGGAGGTGGATCTGAGAGAAGGTGGGGTTTGGGGAGGGGAAGGTCCTCAGCATGGTGCCCCACCTGAGGCTCAGAGGGATGGTGGCTCAGTGGTAGAGTATCTGCTTGGGAAGCAGAAGGTCCCAGGTTCAATCCCTGGCATCTCCAAAAAAGGGTCCAGGCAAATAGGTGTGAAAAACCTCAGCTTGAGACCCTGGAGAGCTGCTGCCAGTCTGAGAAGACAATACTGACTTTGATGGACCCCTGAGGGTCTGATTCAGTAGAAGGCAGCTTCATATGTTCATGTTCATATGAGGCTGGCAACCCTAAATAACCATCTTGGCCTCTTTGCTGCCCATATTTATTTATTTAGGTCATTTCTAGTCCACCTTTCTCACATGGATTCAAGGCAGATTACCGAGAGCGAATAACTGCAACCAACAGGGTGGGACATTCAATGAGCAATGCAATAGAGAGCCAGTTTGGTGTAGGGCCTTCTCGGTGGCAGCACCGGAATTGTGGAATGCTCTCCCGGAGGCCATAAGGGCCCTGCGGGATGTTTCCACTTTCCGCAGGGCCTGTAAGACCGAATTGTTGGCCTCTGATATCTAACCGGGAGAGAACTGCCACCCGACATATAGAGTACTAGGTGATCACCGTCAGAAAAGCAGAACTCGCTTATATTGCAGTGATACAGATACAGCACCACGAAATGGTTTTAAAATCTTAAATTGTAATTATGTTTTATTGGTTTTAACTTGTGAATATGAATGTTGTTGTCAGCCGCCCTGTGTCCGCTTGCGGAGAGGGCGGAATAGAAATTTAAAGTAGTAAATAAATAAATAATAGTGTTTAAATGTGTGGACTCTTTGATTTGATTCCCCACTCCTTTACTTGCACCCGCTGGAATGGCCTTGGGTCAGCCATAGCAGAGCTGTCCTTGAAAGGGCAGTTTCTGTCAGAGCTCTTCCAGCCCACCCACCTCACAGGGTATCTGTTGTGGGGGAGGAAGGGAAAGGAGATTGCGAGCCGCTCTGAGACTCTTTGGAGTGGAGGGCGGGATATAAATCCAATATCTTCATCTACCTCACAGGGTGTCTGTTGTGGGGGAGGAAGGGAAAGGAGATTGTGAGTCGCTCTGAGACTCTCCGGAGTGGAGGGCGGGATATAAATCCATTATCTTCATCTACCTCACAGGGTGTCTGTTGTGGGAGAGGAAGGGAAAGGAGATTGCGAGCCACTCTGAGATTCGGAGTGAAGGGCGGGATTTAAATCCAAAATCATCACCTTCTACTTCTTCTTCAATAGGACTGAGGATCGTAGCACCAGTCCGAACTGAAGCAACGTGTAAGATTAAACACAACAGATTCAATGATGCAAAATTAAATAGTACTCTATTTAAACATAAAATGGCAAGCTGTCTGCTTTTAGGGATGTCTGCCCTTTAGGGCTTCCTGAACATGGGGTGCCAGACTCCAGATGAGGCCTGGAGATCTCCTGGAATTCAAACTGACTTACAAAGGATAGAAATCAGTTCCCCTGGAGAAAACGGTTGCTTTGGAGGGCAGACTTTATGGCACTATACTCCACTGAGGTCCTTCTACAGTCTCCCCCCGCCCCAGCCCCAAATCTCCAGGAATCTCCCAAATCAGAAAATTTCCTGATTATGGAGCTGTTCTTGCTAACTGTATGGGAGAACAAAACAAGAGGCTACTGAAATTAAAAGCTCTTTGTAAAATGATATGAGACTCCCTCACTAAGGAGTTATCTAGGGAATAGAGGTAGGTTGGACATAACAGCTGTTAAATAAATACATCAATAGCACAATGTCTTTTCCGGGGGCAATTCTCTGCTTTTAGGCAGTAATCGTTTTTCCCAGCCGAAATCAAGAGGAATGGGCAGACATGATATGAGGACTTCTTTTTCCTGTCTGATGCAATAAAGGGTGGATTTTTTTTTTTAAGAAACAGATTTATATAGTCAATTTTTATATTTAGGACATTTAAAGGCTGCCCTCTTCAGAGACCTGTGTGAGGAGTCTAAAACCATAAAGAATAAAAGCATAAACGATAAAATAAAATAAAAAACACGAAATAAGTGCCAGTAATAAAATTCAAACTCCCAGGAAGGGACAAAAAAACACAACGTTAAGCAACATAAAAGAGTAACACAACATTCCGCAAACTAATTTCTTAAAATATTTGTATCCCACTTTTTCTTACAGCTCAAGGCAGCTCAGGTTATAAAAACAGTCCTAAAACTACAGCAATCGTCAAAATCTGTGGAAATCTCCCACTACTGCAACTGATCTGCACATGACCAAGATCAATTCCTCTGGAGAAAATGACAGCTTTGGAGAGTGGACTCTGTGGCATTGTACCCTGCTGAGGCCCCTCCTCTCCTCTCCCCTCCCCAAACCCCACCCACCCCCAAAATTTCCAGGTATTTCCCAACCCAGAGTTGCCAAGTCATGCATGACTCCTTAATTTCCAGTCCTAAATCTCTAAAAGGTAAAGGTAGTCCCCTGTGCAAGCACCAGTCATTTCTGAGACTGGAGTGACGTCGCATCACGACGTTTTCATGGCAGACTTTTTACGGGGTGGTTTGCCATTGCCTTCCCCAGCCATCTACACTTTCTCCTCAGCAAGCTGGGCACTCATTTGACCCACCTCGGAAGGATGGAAGGCTGAGTCAACCTGGAGCCAGCTACCTGTACCCAGCTTTCGCCATGATCGAACTCAGGTCGTGAGCAGAGAGCTCGAACTGCAGTACTGCAGCTTTACCACTCTGCGCCACGGGGGCTCCTAAATCTCTACTTAGAAATTAATTTAGAACAGGGGTGGCCAAAGTTGCTTAATGTAAGAGCAACAGAATAAATGTCAGATGTTTGAGAGCCACAAGACAGGAAGGAAGGAAGGAAAATAGATGGAGGGAGAGGTGGAAAGAAAGCAACTTTAACTTTAAGTGCATTCTCCAAGCTGCTAGCTGGCTTGGCTTGGCGAAGAGATTTAAAGAGACAAATGCCTTCTCCAAGCCGGCTGACAGGGCGGTGGGGGCTTCGAGAGTCACACAATATGTGTGAAAGAGCCACATGTGGCTCCCGAGGCGTAGTTTGGCCACCCCTGACTTAGAACAACCCCCTGCTCCAGCCATTACGGTGGTTACCTTGGGAGAACAGAGGCAACATCTGTACTTTACCTCACCCACACATCTCCTAACACGTGCTTGGTGGCCTCCAGCCTTCTTCTGTATGTAACCTGGAGAGAGGAAGTAGGGGCCAAACCTGCCCCCTCCGACCATTCAAAACAAAACGAAGAAAACCCCTTGCAAATATGCTTCTCAGCATCGCTCTTGCAAACTGAGCAATGCTTTGCACAAGAAGGCAATTTGCACAAATTGCATTGATTTGTGGCGGTTGCTTTGGCTGGGATCCAAAGAAGGATCTCTTCTTCGCCTGGAGACGAAGCAATGGGGAAAGCTATCCCAGCTTTTATTTCCGCATCAGGCTGCTGAGGCACAGGTGCGGGGGCAATTTCGTAAAAAAGAAATGGCAACCCTATTGCAGGTTTCCGCTTCCTCTCCTTTTGTACTTCCCCTGAGGGATGCGTGCTGGATTTCTGAATATCACTTTGCGTGTCTAAATCCTTCCCTCATCATCTTTTTTTTTCTGCAACCATCCACAGTTAAATTTGTATTTTCAGGATTTCTACAGAGTGGGGGGGGGGGAATATACTCTACCCTTCAGAAGCCAATCGTCTGCGTGTCTCTAGGGAGCAATCATCTAAACCCTATTGGAATGCACCACAGCAGCGCAGCCAGGCAGTCTATAAACAGCTCTGACATGGTGTGAATACACTTTTGTGTCTTTTGCCATCTGCTGCTGCCATTAAAAAATTAAATTTCCATCTGTTTTTACACCCTTCCCACCCAGCCACCCCCCACCACCGCGTCACCCTTTTTGCTGTGGCTCCGGATCAGCCCTGTTTCTGAACAGTAAGAAGCTCATGTCATTCTGCACGGGGGACTGCTAGCCTTGATGCTCCGGGTCAACCGTCCGGTCTGTGATTATGCAGATGATACTAATTTTCACAGGATGGGAATCTTTCCTCCCTACCAGCCATGGAGCTGTTTTCCACCCCCCCTTTTTAGTTCCCCCTTTAAAAAAAGAAAAGAAAGAAAGTAATCTGTATCATGCTTGATTTTAATAGGGTTGCCGGTTCCCAAATGGGAAGTTCCTTTAAATTAGGGGATGTGTGTGTGTGTGGGGGGGGGGGACTTGGGGAATGGAGGGACCTCTTATTAACATGTGGAATTCACTGCCACAGGAGGTGGTGGCGGCTACAAGCATAGCCAGCTTCAAGAGGGGATTGGATAAAAATATGGAACAGAGGTCCATCAGTGGCTATTAGCCACAGTGTGTGTGTGGATAGATAGATAGATAGATAGATAGATAGATAGATAGATAGATGATAGATAGATAGATAGATAGATAGATAGATAGATAGATAGATAGATAGATAGAGAGAGATAGAGAGATAGATAGAGAGATAGATAGAGAGATAGAGAGATATTGGCCACTGTGTGATACAGAGTGTTGGACTGGATGGGCCATTGGCCTGATCCAATATGGCTTCTCTTATGTTCTTCTGTGACACAGAGTGTTGGACTGGATGGGCCACTGGCCTGATCCAACATGGCTTCTCTTATGTTCTTCTGTGACACAGAGTGTTGGACTGGATGGGCCATTGGCCTGATCCAACATGGCTTCTCTCATGTTCTTCTGTGACACAGAGTGTTGGACTGGATGGGCCACTGGCCTGATCCAACAGGGCTTCTCTTATGTTCTTATGACACAGAGCGTTGGACTGGATGGGCCACTGGCCTGATCCAACATGGCTTCTCTTATGTTCTCAGTTTAGATAAAGTTGCTATAATATAGTGGGTTCGATGCATTGAAGAGGCGAGGGGGCGGTGAACATCAGCTCTTTATTGATTTCAGCATAGTATAGGCTAAGCAAGTAAGACTGGAAAATGGGCCAATGGGGCCAACTATTTATACAGTCAAGGTTCCCGTGCTAGCGTGCAATTGGACCATTCAAACCAGCAGGGGAATTCGTGATTGGAGCAGGGCAGCCGGGATTTGGATCCAGCTGCCTATTGTTCCCAAGTCCCCAAGCTCAGTCCGTCTGGCTCAAATGAGCCAGGCAGGAACATACAACTCAGTTCTCACTTGAGTCCACATACATAACAGTTGCAAATCCCCAGTTGGGGGCAGGGGATACCCTGGTTTGGAGGGTTATCAGAAAGCAGGTGGGTGGGCATTGAGTGTCCATTGGGCACTCCATTATACCCTATAGAAACCAGACCTCACAGGGTATAACGGAGAATCGATCCATGGATATCTGGGGCTCGGGGCGGGGGGTTGTTTTTTGAGGTAGAGGCACCAAGTTTTCAGCATAGTATCTGGTGCCTCTCCTATAAAAAAGTTTCAAAAAGATTGGACCAGGGAGTCCAGTTCTATGAGCCCCCCCAAAAGGTGCCCCCTTCCTCCATTATTTTCAATGGAAGGAAGGTATTTAAAAGGAGTGCAGCCCCTTTAAATGCGATGGCCAGAACTCCCTTTGGAATGTAATCATGTTTGTCACAACTTTGCTGCTGGCTCCACCCACAAAGTCTCCTGGCTCCACCTCCAAAATCCCCAGACATCTCCTGAGTTGGACCTTTGTCCTCCAAAGCAGCCATTTACTCCAGGACTGCCAACTCCAGGTTGGGATGGAGGCTGGGAAAGGACCTCAGCAAAGCATTCTGTGCCATTTGTTGGGCTGGAAAATCCCTAGAGTTTTTGAAGCTGTAGCCAGAATAGGGTGGGGTTTGGAGAGAGCCAGTTTGCTGCAGTGGTTAAGTGCACGGACTCTTATCTGGGAGAACCGGGTTTGATTCCCCACTCCTCCACTTGCAGCTGCTGGAATGGCCTTGGGTCAGCCATAGCTCTGGCAGAGACTGTCCTTGAAAAGGCAGCTGCTGTGAGAGCCCTCTCAGCCCCACCCACCTCACAGCGTATCTGTCTCCTGGGAGCCAGTTTGGTGTAGTGGTGAAGTGTGTGGACTCTTATCTGGGAGAACCGGGTTTGATTCCCCACTCCTCCACTTGCAGCTGCTGGCATGGCCTTGGGTCAGCCATAGCTCTGGCAGAGGTTGTCCTTGAAAGGGTGGCTGAAAGAGCCAGTTTGGTGTAGTGGTGAAGTGTGTGGACTCTTATCTGGGAGAACCGGGTTTGATTCCCCACTCCTCCACTTGCACCTGCTGGCATGGCCTTGGGTCAGCCATAGCTCTGGCAGAGGTTGTCCTTGAAAGGGTGGCTGAAAGAGCCAATTTGGTGTAGTGGTTAAGTGTACGAACTCTTATCTGGGAGAACCGGGTTTGATTCCCCGCTCCTCCACTTGCAGCTGCTGGAATGGCCTTGGGTCAGCCAGAGCTCTGGCAAAGGTTGTCCTTGAAAAGGCAGCTGCTGTGAGAGCCCTCTCCAGCCCCACCCACCTCACAGGGTGTCTGTTGTGGGGGAGGAAGGGAAAGGAGATTATAAGCCGCTCTGAGTCTCTGATTCAGAGAGAAGGACAGGGTACAAATCTGCAATTCTTCTTCTTCCAAGGGTTATAAGGCCACACAGTCCACCTTCCAAAGCAGCCATTTGATCCAGGTGAATTGATCGCTGTTGCCTGGAGATCAGTCGTAATCTCAGGGGAGCTCCAGTCAACTCCTGGAGCTTGGCAACCCTAGCTCTTCACCATGGGTGGCCCTCTTGTGGAGTTGCTTGTTTACTTTCTCCTCTACAGGCCTGTTGACCTGGGCTGCCCCACACAGCTGCGTGGCCAAGAGAATGTCAAACAGTTACATAGTTGAGTTAATAATTCCTGCTGAATATAATATAGGACATCTGCAGCCGCTGCTTAAAACAGGCACATCTGGTACGTTCTGCCTGCTGCGAACGCTTCTAGGAACTGAAATAGATGCAGCGTTATCGTGCTGAAAATCGTACCAGTCTTCTCCAGAGGAGGTAGCGACGCCGCAAACGTAATGGGGTTTAAAGGAGTTTTCCTGCTCAAAGAATACTGGGAATTGATCGGGTTGCCAATCCCCAGCTGGGGGCAGGGGATCTTCTGGTTTGGAGTTTTTCGCTGAAATGTTAACTTTTTAATTTTGGCTTCCATTCAGCTGTGTGCCATCTCGTTCTGTCATTATCTTGGTTTATTCCAGATTGAGAGTAAAGATGTAATAAGAAGAATCACGAACATGGGTCAGTACTAATGGCTGTTGCTCCTGAAAAAAACATAGAAAGGCATTTATTTATTCATTTATTTATTTATATTTTGATTTACATCCCGCCCTTCCCACCGGAGTGGCTCAGGGCGGCTTACAGCATATAAAACTTACATAGGTTTGGCTTAAAAAACAATTACATAGCAACAGTTAAAACAGTAGGTTAATAAAACATAAAACATAAAAACCAGCGGTCTGTCAGAGTGCACTCTAGCTCCATCCAAAATTCTCAGTGTCGGTTAGTTATAGGCCAGCCGGAAGAGGACTGTCTTGCAGGCCCTGCGGAACTGCCCTAGGTCCCGCAGGGCCCTCACCTCTTCCGGCAGCTGGTTCCACCAGTAAGGCCCCATTACCGAGAAGGCCCGATCCCTGGTAGATTTCAAACGGGCCTCCTTTGGCCCGGGGATTATAAGCAGGTTTTGCGAACCCGATCTCAGTACTCTCTGGGGAACGTGTGGGGAGAGACGGTCCCTAAGGTAGGCAGGTCCTAGGCCATATAGGGCTTTAAAGGTAATGACCAGCACCTTGTACCGGACTCGGAATATTATTGGCAGCCAGTGCAGATCCCGAAGCCCCGGTCGAATGTGCTTCCTCATTACTCCTGAGGAAGTCTATTGATGAAATGGGCCTACATCCGGGTGCTCATAGACTTTTTTTTGGCAATATGGATATGTTAATATTGGACCTCTTTTACTACATGAAGCATGCCTAATTTACAATATGAAACATGACTTTTTTTGCAATATGGAAATCTTAATATTGGACCTCTATTAAAATATGAAGTATGCCTAATTTACAATATGAAATATATGAATGAATATTTATTATGACATGACGTTGGTAAATCTTAAAATGTTGAGCATTAAAATACATGAGAGTTTTTTTTTAATTGGTTACTATATCCCTTGTTTACCATCACAGTAGTTGTTTAACTTCTATTGCCAATTCCCAGCTGGGGGCAGGGGATCCTCTGGTTTGGAGGCCCTCCCCCGCTTCGGAGTTACCAGAAAGACAGGGGGTGGGAGGGAAATGTCTGCTGGACACTCCATTATACCCTATGGAGACCAATTCCTGTAAGGCAGGGGTGTCAAACATGCAGCCCGGAGGGCAAATGAGGGCCCCAGAGGGCTCCTATCAGGCCCTTGAGAACTGGCTGTCATCTGATTCCTTCTTTCTCTCTCTTGCTTCCTTTTGCATAACAGCTTGCATTGCCAGGCTTGCTCAGTCACACAGGAACTAAAGCAAAGCCTCTGTTTTCTCCATTGTCTGAGGCTCCTCCCTAGGGGAGGAGGGATAGCTTACTTTGCTGAGCTCTCTCAATTGCACAGCAGAACTACTGAGCCAAGCCTCTCTTCCTTCCTTCCTTGGCTGAGGCTCCTTCTGCTCCTGGTCCCCTGGGGAAGGAAGCAAATAGAGCCAGAGCTTCCTTTGCCCGGTTCCTTGGATCCCATGGCAGAAATACAAAGAAAACACCTTTAAGACTAACAAGTGCTAACGTTTAAAGCATATTTTAAAGGTGTTTTTTTTTTAAAAAAAATATTTAATTGTGTTTGTCTGTGTCCTTTTTAAAGTTTATATCTCCGCTACCTAATCTTAAATGGGTACACACATGGCCCGGCTGAACACGGCCCAGTCCAACAAGGTCTCATTTACGTCAAATTTGGCCCTCATAACAAATGACTTGACACCCCTGTGTAGGGTACAATGGAGAATTGATCTGTGGGTATCTAGGGCTCAGGGGGCGGCTGTTTTTTTGAGGTAGAGGCACCAAATTTTCAGCATAGCGTCCGGTGCCTTGATTCAAAACACTCCCCAAGTTTCAAAAAGGTTGGACCAGGGGGTCCAATTCTGTGAACCTCAAAATACATTTTCCTTCAAAACTTTAGTATAAAAGCAGTACAAAAATGTCCCGGCCTGGATAGCAAAGGCAAGCCTGATCTCATCAGATCTCAGCAGCTAATCGGGGTCGATGGTGAGGGGTCTGGAGACCAAGTCCTATGAAGAAAGGCTGAAGGAGCTGGGTATGTTTAGCCTGGAGAGGAGGCAGCTGAGAGGTGATATGATCACCATCTTCAAGTACTTGAAAGAGGATGGTGCAGAGTTGTTTTCTATGGCCCCGGAAGGTCGGACCAGAACCAATGGCTTAATATTAAATCACCATCTTCAAGGACTTGAAGGGCTGTCCTATAGAGGATGGTGTGGAACCGTTTTCTGTGGCCCCAGAAGGTAGGACCAGAACCAGCGGGTTGAAATTAAATCAGAAGAGTTTCCGACTCAATATTAGGAAGAACTTCCTGACAGAGCGGTTCCTCAGAGAGCCAGTTTGGTGTAGTGGTTAAGTGTGCGGACTCTTATCTGGGAGAACCGGGTTTGATTCCCCACTCCTCCACTTGCAGCTGCTGGAATGGCCTTGGGTCAGCCATAGCTCTCTTTTCTGGGAGAACTGGGTTTGATTCCCCACTCCTCCACTTGCAGCTGCTGGAATGGCCTTGGGTCAGCCATAGCTCTGGCAGAGGTTGTCCTTGAAAGGGCAGCTGCTGTGAGAGCCCTCTCAGCCCCACCCACCTCACAGGGTGTCTGTTGTCGGGGCGGGAGATAAAGGAGATTTTGAGCCGCTCTGAGACTCTTGAGTGGAGGGCGGAATATAAATCCAATGTCTTCTTCTTCTTCAGTGGAACAGGCTTCCCCAGGAGGTGGTGGGCTTTCCTTCCTTGGAGCTTTTTAAACAGAAGCTAGCTGGCCATCTGACAGCAATGCTCATCCTGTGAGCTTAAAGGGAAGTATTAGTTATTTGCCTGCATTGTGCAAGGGGTTGGACTAGATGACCCTGGAGATCCCTTCCACTAGAGGCCAACATGATTTCCAGGTGTGTGCGCACGCACACACACACAAATGCAAAATTACAAAAAGTGGTACAAAACTCAGCACTTTACTATCCATGTGCTAAAGTTGGGTCCATGGTCTGAGTCACAACCTTAAGTGGTGTCAATGACCTGAAGCTGTGCTAAGTGGTGTTAATTAGCTGAAGTTGTACCAACTGCTGAACTATGGCCTCAGGCTGTATTATTGTTCGAGTCGTGGTCTTCTTATTTTAACCTGTATGTATTATGTTTATGAGATATCTTAAATTCGTTGTGTTTAATTTGATAGGTTTTATTTATTGTTCTTGCAATGTTTTAATGTTGTAAGCCGCCCTGAGCCCACTTTGCAGGATAGGACGGGGTATAAATTGCAAATTAAATTATATTAAATTGTAAATGTTGCTGCCAACCTTCAAGGGGTTTGGTTATCTCCTGCTGTTGCAAGAGGTTTCATTTTCCCTGCAGAAAATACCTGCATTGGAGGGTTTATGGCATTGTACCCTGCTGATGCCGCTCCCCAAACCGCACCCTCCCCAGGCTCCACCCCCACATCTCCAGGTATTTCCTGAGCTGGCACCAGAGGAAGTTTTCCCAAGCAAATCCACGTTTACCTGATCAAGAAGAATCTGCTTTCTTTCTGTCTCAGGGCTGCTATCGCAGTCTGTTCAACGAAACAATCCTGGGGAGTTTTAGCCTCCCTGACAACCATAATGCCCTGTTCCTTTGTAGAACTGTCAGCTCCCTTCCTCGAGCCTAATAACATGGTATTTGTCAGCATACCCCTTTATTTAAAAATAAACCGTGCAAGAAGACTGTGAACAGGTCAGGAAACGAGTCTTTTTTTTTTTTTTGTCTTCAGAATTTTTCCCTTTCGCTGTGAGCCTGATAAGGCCTAGAGACTGCCTCGGTGTCATGACAGGAAAAAACGGAACCGGGAATATTTTAGGGCAGGGGGGGCAGGGTTGCTTAACGTAAGAGCCACATAGGAAAAAAGTCAGATGTCTGAGAGCCGCAAGAGAGGAGGGAAAGGAAGGCAAATAGATGGGGGGGGGGAGGGAGGAAACGGTTGAATGAAATCAACTTTTAACTTTAAATGCATTCTCCAAGCTGCTGGCTGGCTTGGTTTGGGGATGTGATTTAAAGAGACAAATGCCTTCTCCAAGCTGGCTGACGGGGTAGTGGGGGCTTGGGTAGGAGGCTGCATTGGTCTAAGTCAGAGGTGGCCAAAATTGCTTAACGTAAGAGCCGCATAGAATAAAGGTCAAATGTTTGAAAGCCATAGGACACAAACATCAGATGCTTGAGAGCTGCAAGACAGGAAGGAAGGAAGGTGGGCAGACAAACAGATGGGGAGGGAGGGAGAGGTGGAAAGAAAGCAACTTTAAATGCATTCTTCAAGCTGGCCGATGGGGGCTTCGAGAGCCACACAACATGTGTGAAAGAGCCACATCTGGCTCCCAAGCCACACTTTGGCTACCCATGCTCCAAGTGTTTATGTTCTCCTTGAATGGGATGCCTCTCTTTGTCTTAACCTTGAAGATGCCCTCTGACCAGTGTGCCCTTTCAGCTGAGTTAGCATGACCTAGCTACAGATTTTTAGCCTCCAGCTCACACACTTTTGTCTTAGCTCAGGAAGAATGACTCCCAGAGCAAACTAATTGATGCAGGAGCTCGCAACTTTAATGCCAGTAGCTCACAAAGTAGAATTTTTGCTCACAAGACTGCATCTTAGAGGGAACATTGCCTCTGACCCTCATCCTCTCTCTGTCTGGAGTTATATGTTTCTACAGGTGTCTCCTGAGGAAACAGTGCCCTCGTACTTCACGCACAAGATGCCGGATTATCTGGCTATTTATGATAGAGTACTCTTTAGATATAAGAGCCCCGTGGTGCAGAGTGGTAAAGCTGAAGTACTGCAGTCGGAGCCCTCTGCTCATGACCTGAGTTCAATCCCAGCAGAAGCTGGTTCAGGTAGCCGGCTCCAGGTTGACTCAGCCTTCATCCTTCCGAGGTTGGTAAAATGAGTACCCAGCTTACTGGGGGCAAAAAGTAGATGACTGGGGAAGACAATGGCAAACCACCACGTAAAAACGACTGACGTGAAAATGTTGTGAGAGCAACGTCACCCCCGAGTCGAAAACGACTGGTGTTTGCACAGGAAACTACCTTTACCTTACTCTTTAGATTAGGCTTCTGTCTTGCCTTTTGGTTTGAACCTGAATGTGAACTGGATCAACCTGAATAAATTTAAATGTTATGTTTGCATTGTAAACAGCCCCGTGGTGCAGAGTGGTAAAGCTGCAGTACTGCAGTCTGGACTCTCTGCTCATGACCTGAGTCTGATCCCAGTGGAAGCTGGGTTCAGGTAGCCAGCTCCAGGTTGACTCAGCCTTCCATCCTTCCGAGGTCGATAAAATGAGTCCCCAGCTTGCTGGAGAGGGGAAGTGTAGATGACTGGGGAAGGCAATGGCAAACTACCCTGTAAAAGCAACGTCACTCCAAAGTCGAAAACGACTGGTGTTTGCCTTTACCTTTACCTTCTTGAGAAATTCATTTGACCACATGCAATATTAAACTTCTATGACTGGGCAAACTCTGCAGTGTTAACCAGAAATCCCAATGCAGGGTTGCTTTGCAGAGGCAAGCAATGGCAAGCCACCGCTGAACTTCTCTTGCCTTGAAAACCCCACACTGCAAGGGTGCCAAACTCATTTGTTATGAGGGCCGGATCAGACATAAATGAGACCTTGTCGGGCCAGGCCACGTGTGTCATAAAATGTAATGCCAGATAGCAGACATATAAGCTTTGTAAACGACACAAACGCAATTAAATATTTTTTAAAAACTTAAAACATGCTTAAACATTTAGCACTTGTTGGTCTTAAAGGTGCTTTCTTTGTATCTCTCCTATGTGATCCAGGGAAATGGGCAAAGGAACCTCTGGCTCTGTCCTTCCTTCCCCAGGGGACCAGGAGGGGGAGAAGCCTCAACCAATAGAAGGAAGAGAGGCTTGGCTCTGTACCTGCTGTGCAATTGAGCAAGCCTGGCAAAGCAAGCTGTAATGCAGAAGGAAGCAAAAGAGAGGGAGAAGGAAGCAGAGGAGAGCCAGTTGCTTGGGGGCCTGATAGGAGCCATCCGGGGGCCTGATTTGGCCCCCGGGCCATATGTTTTACACCCCTGCCCTGCAGAATGATGTCACATCCTGCTGCCACCATGGAGTCAACATTGCTTAGAAAAAGTCAGTTTTACTTCCAAGAAGCGGTAAACTGGAAAGGAAGACGGGAGTCCAAGAAACAGACAAGTAACAGTCAGTCATACAATCCACTTCAGATGACTATGTCCCAGTTGAAATTATACAATCAAAAATAATATGGAGTGCCGGTAATTACACAATTAGCAACAACAAATCAAAAACCAGGCACTAGGCAATTACGTCCAAGAAATAATTTTCAAAGAAATTAAGTCCCACGTAGACAGTTTCTAGTCCAAGTTTACCAAATGAAGACCCAAGTGCTTTAATTTCTCTGTTTCAGTTTTCAATACAAATCTTCCACAGTGGTTAGCCTTGTATTTTGTACTCGGAGGAAATTTTTCCTGCAATATTTACTTAATCTTCCTGTTTTTCATTCCTTCTCTGAGCTTCTGTACGGTGTCATGCTATAAAGTCAGAGGGCACCTTATAGACACATCTAAATAGACACCTATATAGACATGCTATATAGACAGAGGGCACCTTATAGACCTCTTTACCTTCTAATGGCTGAGGCTCCTCTCCCTCCTGGTGCCCTGGGGAAGGAAGGAAAGAGCCAGAGCTTCCTTTGCTGAGTTCTCTGGATCCCATGGTAGAGATACAAGGAAAGGAAAGGAAAGGTCCCCTGTGCAAGCACCAGTCGTTTCCGACTCTGGGGGGACGTTGCTTTCACGTTTTCACAGCAGACTTTCTACGGGGTGGTTTGCCATTGCCTTCCCCAGTCATCTACACTTCCCCCTCGGCAAGCTGGGGACTCATTTTACCGACCTCAGAAGGATAGAAGGCTGAATCAACCTCGAGCCGGCAACCTGAAAACCCAGCTTCCACTGGGGATCGAACTCAGGTCTTGAGCAGAGCTTACGACTGCAGTACTGCAGCTTTAACACTCCGCGCCACGGGGCTCATTGAGATACAAAGAAAGCACCTTTAAGACCAACGAGTGCTCATGTTTTAAGATAAAAAAATGGGGGGGGGGGGTTGTGTTTATCTGTGTTCTTTATAGAATTTATATCTCTTAAATAGGTACAAACATGGCCCAGCCTGACATGGCCCGCCCCAACAAGGTCTCATTTATGTCAGATCCGGCCCTCATGGGTTTGACACCCCTGAAAGTGATGGGGCTTGAAACGGCATGTAGCATCTCCTGAAATACAGCTGTTGCTCATGTTGCGTGGGGCAAGTATAAAAACCATTTTTTTGGTGGTGGTGGGGAACTAAGCTAGGGCGCTCAGTCCGATGCAGAATAGGTGCCGGAGCACTCTTTGAGCATATGGCTCAGCAGCAGAAAAGGGACCCAGATTCAGTCCCTGCCATCTCAGGTAACAGGTGTCAGGAAACAGCTTTCTCTGTCTGAGGCCCTAGAGATAACACTGAGCCTCAGCAGGCCGATAATCTAATTTGATATAAGGCAGCTCCATATGTTCTCTATACAGCGAGCACAGCTTCAAAGAAGACTAGCAATCACCCATTTCCAGGAAGAAAGAGGGGGGTGGGTGGGTGGGTTAGTATTCTGGGACTGTAGAGACACCCAGAGGCACAAAGACACCCAAAGAAGAGGAATTCTATCCAGACTGACTCAGATTCTTTAAGAGGCCGACACATTTCTATCCACAAAGTTCTTCCTCGAGAGCTGTTTTCTTTCTTCCCTTAATGCTTTCTTCGGGTTTTCTTGCCCACGGAGTTAAAACAGCACGCCAACTCCAACAGACTACTTCTCTCGACGTGTTTTCTGAGGGCATGCCCAAAAAGCAAAGAGCACATACTTTGAAGGGAAGGGGAGGCGGTAAGGCAAGGGAGGGAGGTAAGGTAGTCTTCATAAGAAGGGGATGCAAAGAGATCTCTCACCCAGGTACTACTGTTCCCTTTTTGCTCTATTCACACACATCCCACTCAAGTTGTCTGTTGCTATGGGCACTAAAAGCTTTGAAGAGTAAGAAGAGGTCAGCGGAAATCAAAGAAAGCTGCAAGCATGTTACTGCCTTGGAGGATGGGGCGGGGTGGGGTTTCAAGCAGGGACGAGCTCTTAAGTTGCTGAATAGGTTCCCCCCAGAGTTGCACACCTTCTCCTTAAAGGGTGGTGATCTGGGGGCTGGTGTTTCAAGAATCCTTGGACTGCCCTCTTTCCTATTATTTTAGCTGTGGCCCAGGGCCAGCCCATTCACTAGGTAGGGGGATCCTAACATGGTGTTTGTAGGTGCAGTGGTTCCTACCAATATCTTTGGTAGGAAAAAGCCAGTTTGGTGTAGTGGTTAAGTGCAGGGACTCTTCTCTGGGAGAACCGGGTTTGATCCCCCACTCCTCCACTTGCAGCTGCTGGAATGGCCTTGGGTCAGCCAGAGCTCTGGCAGAGGTTGTCCTTGAAAGGGTGGTTGAAAGAGCCAGTTTGGTGTAGTGGTTAAGTGCGGGGACTCTTCTCTGGGAGAACCGGGTTTGATCCCCCACTCCTCCACTTGCAGCTGCTGGAATGGCCTTGGGTCAGCCAGAGCTCTGGCAGAGGTTGTCCTTGAAAGGGTGGTTGAAAGAGCCAGTTTGGTGTAGTGGTTAAGTGCGGGGACTCTTCTCTGGGAGAACCGGGTTTGATCCCCCACTCCTCCACTTGCAGCTGCTGGAATGGCCTTGGGTCAGCCAGAGCTCTGGCAGAAGTTGTCCTTGAAAGGGCAGCTGCTGTGAGAGCCCTCTCAGCCCCACCCACCTCACAGGATGTCTGTTGTGGCGGGGAGAATATATAGGGGATTGTAAGCCGCTCTGAGTCTCTGATTCAGAGGGAAAGGCGAGGTATAAATCTGCAATTCTTCTTCTTCCCTGGCACAAGCCAAGTTTTTTTCTTTTAGAAACTGTGTGGTTGGCTTTTAGAGATCTGCTTTCTCAGGAACTGGCAGCCCAGCACAAAGTTCTTTACATTATGGCTGAAGGTACTGCTTGGTGTCAACAGCCATTTTGAATTATTTGTTACATCACAGTTTGTAGCCGATTAACTGATGCCAACCTGGCAAAATGTATCAGCAGTGTGTTGCTGACTCTCGTGACGAAATTATGCTGGATGCTGCAGCCCATGAATATGTGTATATGCCAACATGACATCAAGGTTATATAAAGTACGGACCACCCGGGCTTTTTTTAAAAGAAAAAGTCCAGCAGGGACTCTTTTACAGCTGCTACTACTGGAACTCATTTACACCCTCTGCTGTCACCGAAAGTGACGTCACCCATTCAGTAGGTTACTTTCCGCATATTGACACAGAACGGTACAGTGCCATCACCTGCACTTCATGGATGTGTGTTCTCACACAGTCCAATGAGAGGCCTTGTTTTGCCCCACTTCTCAAAAAAAAAACATGGCCGGAGACAGAGAGCCACATGCAGTAGAGTGGACAGTGGCAGGCCCAGCTTCTCCCAGGAGAGGGTGCTCGCGGGTGGCTCCATGTCTCTTACTCTCTTCACAAGTGGTTTGGAGGCTGGAGTGTGTGGTCTGGGAGTGCATGGCTGCATAGTGCCTTCCCTTTTTTTTGAGCCAGTGTCCTGGCCAAGCCAGCTGGAGCTGCATCCCGGTGCGCTCCTACTCAAAAAATCCCTGCTTACGCTGAAAGGGGTGTGGCGAAGCTTTGCATGTGGCTTTTGGCTTAGCTCTGCTCTTTTATTGCAATAAACTTTATTTTCTTCCTCCCTAACTGGACTTCGCTGAGTGTTTCCATTGGGTGGGGCACTTGGACCACAGGTGGTGTCTGGAGACCTCCCACTATTACGACTGATTTCCAGGCCACAGAGATCAATTCACCTGGGGAAAAATGACTGCTTTGAAGGGTGGACTCTATGGCAGGGTTTCCCAAACTTTTCTTTCCCGAGGCCCGGTTATTTTTACACTTCTCCTTAGTGGCCCACTAAAATTTGGGGGTGGAGCCAGGAGACTTTGGGGGTGGAGCTGGAAGACAGGAATTATGTCATTTCCTGTGGTGTCAAGGACCGAGTGATGTCACTTCCAGGACACACGGAACCAAAATCCCACCTTTTCGTGTGATGTCACTTCCAGGGCACTCCCCCAAACCTGCCTCTTCTTCGGAAGTAAATTCATTTTCAGAAAAATCTCTCTGAAACTCATGCTGAGCCAAAATGGGGGAGGAAAGTGGGCAGTCCTCTCTTTTCACCCCCACACCTGCATGCACCTATCTGTTTGTGTATTCTTCTCCAGCTTGCAAGCACTAATGCCCATGTTCAATTGCCTGCACCACCTACACATCCCTTCCTCGACAGCACTGGCCAGTGTATGAAGTTGGGAGTGCTGTTGCCATTGCCATCAGGAATGCCAACACTATGTACCACCCACACTGGGCCCTGGTAGCTGCTCTACCTCAAAATATGCTGACACATTTAGTAGGCCCTTCCTTCAGCTGCTACTACTGGAACCCTGCCTCAAGCTACAACCAAGCTTGCTTGCTTTCAAGAAAATCTTTTGACAGCTATCTTTCATACTTTCTTTGGTTGAAACACGGGGAAATTGCTGTGAAAGGTAGCAGAGAATTGTACTGCAATTAATGAATTAATTTCAAGTTATATGAAGTTCATACAAGCTTTTCTGCAGTTATCCCAAAAAGGATATTTATGAGGGACTTGCAGCTTTTTACTAGCTGTGTTTCCCATGCCTTTAAAAGCAACCTGTTGTGCAGATACTTAGCCAGTGAACTACTTTCATCCTTTTTAATATCTACAGGAAAAGTTTAATTTCGGTGTCAGACAGCTGTTAAAAGTAGGACCAGTAAAATGGTACCATCTCTTCCAGTGCCTTTGAGATATACTGCAGTAACCTCCAATAATCTCTTTCTGCCCCACATCTTACTCTCACTCACTCACACAGAAATCTCATAGAAAGCCACCTGACTACAACTGGGGGTGCCAACTTTTCATTGGCAGAGCTCCTATGTCTGCAACAACAGTATGATGAACAGAAAAGGAAAAGAAAGAACATACACATAAGAGGAGCCATGTTGGATCAGGCCAGTGGACTATCCAGTCCAAAATTCCCTCATACAATGCCCCAAAAAGCACCAGAATGTCCACCAGTGGGGCCGGGGCACTAGAAGTCCTCCCACTGTTGCTTCTCCACCCCCAGCACCAAAAATACAAACAGAGCATCACTTGCAGGGAAAGAAAGAAAGAAAGAAAGAAAGAAAGAAAGAAAGAAAGAAAGAAAGAAAGAAAGAAAGAAAGAAAGAAAGAAAGAAAGAAAGAAAGAAAGAAGGAAGGAAGGAAGGAAGGAAGGAAGGAAGGAAGGAAGGAAGGAAGGAAGGAAGGAAGGAAGGAAGGGGGCAAAGAAGAAAAAAAGCCTTCCTCACCATCCTTTGGGGTCCTTTGGTATAAAAAACAGCTACTGGAATGCCCACTCCCCACCCCTCCCAGATGAAAAACACACACACCCCTTCTTTGCCGCCCAGGCCTCCTGGGCAAATCTCCCCAGAAGAACATACTGCAAGGCACATGAAAGCTCATTCCTTGAAGAACACTTCATGGGTCTAAAGTGCGAGTGGATGCTAGCTTTTCTCTCAAACACTGGGAGCGAGGGAGAAGAAAGGAGAGGCGGTCCAGCTCCTCTCTGCACAACACAGAGGTGGGGCGGGACTAGCTTTGGCTTTTCTTGTGACCCGGAAGTGAGGCTTCCGTGGCCTGGTACCGGGTCACGACCCTTCAAATGGGAAACACTGCTCTAGGGCACTGGACAAAGCCGAGGCCCCTTTCCAAATCCCATTCTTCAGACTCCACCCCCCCCCCCCAAAAAAAAAAACCTCTAGGTATTTCCCAGCCCTGTGTGGGAGCTGCCACTGAAATGGTATTTTAATCTAGTCAGCCAATCGGATCTTCAGTGGCTAATCTCTGCTGGGCAAGTGTGAAATCTCATCGAACACACTTTTTCAGAACATCTGGTGGGTGACAGAAAAAGGTGCTTGGGGACACCATGGCTCCCACAGGCTCTACATTGGGAGTACCCGTCAATGTTCCCTCTAAGCTGCAGAGTCTTGTGAGCAAAAATTCTACTTTGTGAGCTCCTAGAAGTAAAGTTGTGAGCTCCTGCATAAATTACTGTCTGGGGCCATCTTTTCTGAGAGAAGATGATATTGGATTTATATCCCGCCCTCCACTCTGAATTTCAGAGTCTCAGAGCGGCTCACAATCTCCGTTATCTTCCTCCCCCCACAACAGACACAACAGTGAGATAGATGAAGATATTGGATTTATATACCGCCCTCCACTCCGAAGAGTCTCAGAGCGGCTCACAATCTCCTTTCCCTTCCTCCCCCACAACAGACCCCCTGTGAGGTAGATGAAGATATTGGATTCATATACCGCCCTCCACTCCAAAGAGTCTCAGAGCGGCTCACAATCTCCTTTCCCTTCCTCTCCCACAACAGACCACCCTGTGAGGTAGATGAAGATATTGGATTTATATCTCGCCCTCCACTCCAAAGAGTCTCAGAGCGCCTCACAATCTCCTTTCCCTTCCTCCCCCACAACAGACACCCTGTGAGGTAGATGAAGATATTGGATTTATATCCCGCCCTCCACTCCGAAGAGTCTCAGAGCGGCTCACAATCTCCTTTCCCTTCCTCCCCCACAACAGACACCCTGTGAGGTAGATGAAGATATTGGATTTATATCCAGTCCTCCCCTCCGAAGAGTCCTCAGAGCGGCTCACAATCTCCTTTCCCTTCCTCCCCCACAACAGACCCCCTGTGAGGTAGATAAAGATATTGGATTTATATCCCACCCTCCACTCCGAAGAGTCTCAGAGCGGCTCACAATCTCCTTTCCCTTCCTCCCCCACAACAGACACCCTGTGAGGTGGGTGGGGCTGAGAGCTCTTACAGCAGCTGCCCTTTCAAGGACAACTCCTACGAGAGCTATGGCTGACCATAGCCATAGGCTGACCCAAGGCTGTGGCTGACCCAAGGCCATTCCAGCAGATAAAAATATGTGAGCTGGAGGCTAAAAACCTGTAAGCTAGCTCAAGCTAACTCATCTTAGAGGGAAGACTGATCCCCACACGAAACCATTTTAGCCAATAAATCCAAAACACCCCATTCAAAACTACCCATGTGTTCCCCCAAACCCATTTGGACAGAAGATCATTTGTATTTTGAGAAAACTGAATGGTACATCTAAAATGCTATAAAATAAGAAAGGATGGGTATTGCAAGAACCCTGCATTTCGAGTCACTGGCCCTTGATTTAGCTTAAGAGGGCCGCCTTATACAGGATGTGAAAGTTCTGGGGTCTAGTCTCTGGCACTCAAAATACTGGGGAAAGGCCCTGGGAAGGGGTGTTTAACTCTTTCATGACTTAAATCCCCCTTCTGAAGCTACAATTACCTCTGCAGGGGGGAAAAGAGAGAGGTTCCGATGCCGGGCCTGCGTTTCCATCCCTGCAGAGCTAATTGGTGCTTTGTGGGGGAGAAACGAAACGAAAAAGGGTATGGAAGGAAAGAATTTAAACGGCTCCAATGGGAATCCTTTCCTGATCGTCAAAACATGTCTCGCCTCAGTTTGGGCTCCCCCTGCATTTTGCTATAGTTCTAAGAAATATAAGGTAGTCCCCCTGTGCAAGCACCAGTCGTTTCTGACTCTGGGGTGACGTCGCATTGCGATGTTTTCACGGCAGTCTTTTTTATGGGGTGATTTGCCATTGCCTTCCCCAGTCATCTATGCTTCCCCACCCCCTCCCCAGCAAGCTGGGTACTAAGAAATATAAGCATTTCCAAAGATAGATCGTTACAGTTAGAGCGCTTCCTCAGTGGAACAGGCTTCCTCGGGAGGTGGTGGGCTCTCCTTCCTTGGAGGTTTTTAAACAGAGACTAGATGGCCATCTGACAGCAATGAGGATCCTGTGCATTTAGGGGGAGGTGTTTGTGAGTTTCCTGCATTGTGCAGGGGGTTCGACTAGATGACCCTGGAGGTCTCTTCCAATTCTATGATTCTATGACTGTTAAGAGCGGTTCCTCAGTGGAACAGGCTACCTCCTTGGGAGGTAGTGGGCTCTCCTTCCTTGGAGGTTTTTAAACAGAGGCTAGATGGCCATCTGACAGCAATGAAGATCCTGTGAATTTAGGGGGAGGGGTTTGTGAGTTTAGAGCGGTTCCTCAGTGGAACAGGCTACCTCCTTGGGAGGTAGTGGGCTCTCCTTCCTTGGAGGTTTTTAAACAGAGGCTAGATGGCCATCTGACAGCAATGAAGATCCTGTGAATTTGGGGGGGGGGGGTGGTATTGTGTGAGTTTCCTGCATTGTGCAGGGGGTTGGGGTAGATGACCCTGGAGGTCCCTTCCAAGTCTACGATTCTATGATTGTAGATTAGCCTGAACAGAAACAGACAACCAGCCTGAGCAACCAGGTGGAAGAATTTTATGTTTAAGAAAAACCCACGATGCTTTGTCAATATCCCCTGCCCCAAATACTTGGAAAACATTCTTTAAAAAAAATTAATTAAAAAAACAACACAATCAAAGCATACAGAAGACATGCCCGCTCACGAAGACTAGAATCCATGCAGATGCTCAAACGAAACATTTCAATCTGATCTCATACAAATTCAAACATTCGCATCGCTTTGGGAATGAATCTAGCAGAAAACAATTACAAAAACTGAGTGTATGAATTTCAGGTACGATTTTAAAAAAGAGTGAACATGAGGGAACGGCATCCGGTTTTCTCGTATAAGTGACAGCAGTCCTGTGAATCTTCAATCATTTGAAGCTCGCTCAACAACCATTCCACCTCTGATAATATTATGTTTGATGCGATGCACCTGATGGAGAACTAGGCAGTGTTAACAGTTGCGCACGGAAGTTAATTACTTTATTTGCCATATGGGATTGTGCCAGATGAAGGGGTGGGGGGGGGGACGTTGGTTTTGCAGTGCAAAGTCTTTATGGCTATTTGAGATCCCTGATACAAAATTTAAAGATTTGATTATGGATATGGTGGTAGAAAATGCCTGACGTACGGTGACCTCCGTAGGGTTTTCAAGGCAAGAAACTAACGGCGGTGGTTTGCCGTTGCCTGGACTTCCTGGTGGCTCCCACCCAAGTACTTCACTTCTGAGATCTGATGAGATCGGGCCAGCCTGGGGCAATTCCAAGTCGAGACTGTATCAAATAAAGCCAGCCTGAGACGCACATTTGAACTCCCTTTACTTCCTTCTCCTGCTGCTCGTATCGCCAATAGTTGCTATTCCCATGTAATACAAGTCCTTGTTGTGTGCTTGTTGCTCAAGCCATTCATACATCTTCCCTGAGCAAAAACATTATGTTCAGGTGGGCAGCCGCATTGGACTCTAGCGTCGCTCAAAAATATTATGCTCGTGCTAAGTGCTGTAAAGCCGCTTCTGCCTTACTAGGTCAGGCAAAAAGGATCGATTTCCTCAGCCCCCAAAATACCCTGTTGCTGAGAAAATACTATATATTTAACTCTCTGTCTCGGATATCCATTGCTTCTGATTACAAACTGAGGAATGGTGAAGCACTATCCTATTGGATAATGCCAGTGATGTTGGTACTAGTCAGTGAAGAGTCATGCAGTTGTCCCCCATCATGCCTGCACTATTTGGTGGTCTTTTTTTTCTTTTTGTTACTAAATTACATTAAACCAGGGGCCCCCAATGTGTGGGCACCATTGCATCCACTGGGACTTTTTGTGGAGCCCTCCATGTATTTTTAGAACGCAGGAGGAGCCAGATGGGACTCTTAACCAGCAAGGCTTCTGATTGGCCACTGAAGATCTTGATTGACTATTGTTTCAGCAGCAGCTGCCCCCATAGTGTTCATTTTATTCTCTCACCTCTCTTTCTGGTGCGCACATCCTGCGGCAGCCATTTTGTATCTGCTGTGCCCACTGCCCTGTGTCAGAATGGCAAAGGTTCTCACAGACTTAAAAAAGGTCGGGGACCCCTGAATTAAACTAAGCCAAGGGTGGCTCAATTGTGGCTTGGGAGCCACACGTGGATCTTTCACACACATTGTGTGGCTTTCCAAGCCAGTCAGAGGCTCGGAGAATGCTTTTGAAGTTTGTTGCTTCCTTTCCACCTCCCTCCTTCCTTCCTGTCTTGCGACTCTCAAACATTCGACATTCATGTCTTGCGGCTCTCAAACACCTGATGTTTATTCTACGTTAAGCGAGTTCGGCCACCCCTGAATTAAGCTAATAAATAATCCAGTTTCTCTTCGAGAGCCAGTTTGGTGTAGTGGTTAAGTGTGTGGACTCTTATCTGGGAGAACCGGGTTTGATTCCCCACTCCTCCACTTGCACCTGCTGAGATGGCCTTGGGTCAGCCATAGCTTTCATAGAAGCTGTCCTTGAAAGGGCAGCTGCTGGGAGAGCTCTCTCAGCCCCACCCACCTCACAGGATGTCTGTTTTGGGTGGGGGGAAGGTAAAAGGAGATTGTGACCGCTCTGAGACTCTGAGATTCAGAGTATAGGGCGGGATATAAATCCAAAATCATCTTCTTCTTCTTTGAGACCTTTTTATTTAAGCATCCCTGCTCCTCTAGAGCCTTGCCTTCCTTGAGTGGGGTCCAAAAACAAAAATGGTGACAACAGTTATTTTCGAGTCTCTTTGGTCCTCGACAGACACTGCGACAGGAGACTAGCTGCCACCAGTTGCTATTGTACTGCCGCCCGACGTGTGGATTCTTTGTTCTGATTGCAGAAACCAGCCCGGGTGCCAACAGTCAGCTCTTGTAGAGAGGCACGTTTCCTGATGCGTGGCAGGTGGTGGGGAGGGAACGCAGAGATAGGTTTATCCATCAGAAAAGGGTAAGGGGGGAGGGGGGAGGGACAAGGCTAATGAGGGCTCCCTGGCTGCTTTGCGCTCGAATCAGCCAGAGCTCTGGCTTTGTTTTTTCTTGCATGCGCTGTCTGAAACCACCAAGGAAAAACTGGCAGCAACAAGCTGGGACTTGCACGGCGAGGAACCGTCACCCGCGCGCTCTTCCTCCCCAGCCAGCTCTCTGGTCTCATCCATCACAGCTCCGTCTCCCGCGCACCCATCCGCTCCGCTCAGTTCTCGACATGCCCTCAGCTCGCTGGAAGTCTGTAACAGTGCGGCGGTCCCAACAGTGAGGTATATGTAGATCCATTAATAAATCTTTAATCAACCCGGCCTGGGAAGAAGAGCAGGAGGGAGGGGGGGCGGGGTTCAGGGATATCCAGAGGCACAGACAGGTTTCCTGAGCAAGCTGTTCACAGTGCCAGGTTTTTTAATGGCATCGCTGTCGTGCCGGTCCCTCCAGCCTCGCTGCAGCAGGCCGAGTCCCCGACCATCTGGTTCAGCAGTTGTGCGTCGGCTCTTCACCTGCCTGCCTGGCGTCTCTCGACAGCGCCTTCCCCGTGGGGGTAGGAGGCGTGATAACAATGTCCGGGACTCTCAGGCGCTTGTCAGCCATGACAGAGACGTCGCCGCCACCTCGGTTGACACGTGTTTTAAAGCCTGCGGGGCGGCACAAGACAGGGAGAGAGAGAGTCAGAATCACCTGGTTGGCCAGAGGTACCCCCTCTGGCACTCAGCCGGTGAAATTGGGAACATGTGTTGGGCAGGAGGGGAAGGAGTTGATCAGAGCAGTGAGGTACTGAAGAAATAGGATGCTAATCCGTTTTTTTGGGGGGGGAGGGGGCTCTTTTTTTGGTGGGGAGAGCCAATTTGGTGCAGTGGTGAAGTGTGCGGACTCTTATCTGGGAGAACCGGGTTTGATTCCCCACTCCTCCACTTGCAGCTGCTAGCATGGCCTTGGGTCAGCCTTAGCTCTTGTAGGAGTTGTCCATGAAAGGGCAGCTGCTGTGAGAGCCCTCTCAGCCCCCCCCCCTCCTCACAGGGTGTCTGTTGTGTGTGTGGGGGGAGAAGATATAGGAGATTGTAAGCCGCTCTGATTCAGAGAGAAGGGCGGGGTATAAATCTGCAGTCTTCTTCTTCATGGCATGTCCCTCCAGAAAATTTAGGAAGTATTCGCTTTGCAATCCTCACAGCTTATTCCACCTTCAAGTATCTCATCAACCTGCCTCTCTCTTCTGTTCCATTACTGCCCTTTGTTCCATAGGGCTCAAGCACATTATAAGACACTGAACCAGGGCCTTTTTTTGTAGCAGGAACTCCTTTGCCTATTAGGCCACACCCTCTGATGTACCAATCCTCCAAGAGCTTACAGGGCTCTTAGCACAGGGCCTACTGTATGCTCCAAGAGGATTGGCTACATCAGGGGTATGTGGCCTAATATGCAAAGGAGTTTCTGCTACAAAAAAAGGCCCTGCTCTGAACAAATGCTAAACAGTTACCCCGGCAAAGCACTTAGTAACCCCCCCACACACTACTAGTTTAGCCTTCAATGCCAAATTAAAAGCTGCATTGCCAACAGCTGCCAGTTTTTGGCCTAAAGATCGTGGCAAGTACATAATCTTGATTGGCCACAGGAGACCAGATCCTATTATCAGGTTCAACTCAATGCTTTCTTCTGGGGCGCGAGCGTGACAACCTCTGTGGTCTGAGTCCTTGCCTGATTCAGCCAGCTCGTTTGTCCCCTGATGTTCTTCTGGGAGATATCTGCCAGTTTGGTGTAGTGGTGAAGTGTGCAGACTCTTATCTGGGAAAACCAGCTTTGATTCCCCACTCATATGAACATAAGAGAAGCCATGTTGGATCAGGCCAATGGCCCATCCAGTCCAACACTCTGTGTCACACACACACACACACTAATAGCCACTGATGGACCTCTGCTCCATATTTTTATCCAATCCCCTCTTGAAGCTGGCTATGCTTGTAGCTGCCACCACTTCCTGTGGCAGTGAATTCCACATGTTAATCACCCTTTGGGCGAAGAAGTACTCCTCCACTTGCAGCTGCTGGAATGGCCTTGGGGTCAGCCATAGCTCTCGCAGAGGTTGTCCTTGAAAGGGCAGCTTCTGGGAGAGCTCTCTCAGAGCTCTCTCTCAGCCCCCCCCACCTCACAGGGTGTCATGTCTGTTGTGTGTGTGTGGGGGGGGCGGGCGGAAGGTAAAGGAGATTGTAAGCGCTCCGAGATTCAGAGTGTAGGGCGGGGTATAAAGCCAATATCTTCTTCTTCTATTGGAAATTGCACATTTTTCATGCACTCATTGCATCTTCTCTAGAACAAAGTTGGAGTCCAATGAAGGGGGGGGGTGGTTTGAACTTTCAAGGTATGAACTTTCATGTGCATGCGCACTTCCTCAGAGGCAATGAAATGGAAATTACCTGTCCATAGATATAAGGCAGAGGCTGAGCAGCAAATCAGCATACAGCATAATGATAAATTCCATTTCATTGTATCTGAGGAAGTGCGTGTGTACACAGAAGTTCATACCTTGAATAAAACTTTGCTGGTCTTATAGGTGCCCGACTGGACTCGTACTTTGTTCTGCTGCTTAAGACAGACATGGCTATCCACCTGGATATCTAGTTCGTAACTCCTTGTTAGTGTTGTCTGCTTTCCCAGGAGAAGTAACTGCTATTTAGAATCACAGAATCGTAAGAGTTGGAAGGGACCTCCAGGGTCATCTAGTCCAACCCCCTGCACAATGCAGGAACTTCACAAATACCTCCCCCCACACTCCCAGTGACCCCTGCTCTATGCCCAGAAGACGGCCAAACCCGCCCCCCCCCCCCCCCCAGGATCCCTGGCTAAAGTGGCCTGGAGAAAAACTACTGATTGACTCCAGAGTGTCAATCAGCATTTCCTCGGGTGTGTAAGAAAGGGCCATAAGAACTAAGCACTGATGCAGCCCTTCCTGCCCTCCTTTTTATGATCTGCCTCACAGAATCCACATTGCTGTCAGATGGCCCTCTAGGCTCTGTTTCAAACCTCCAAGGAAGGAGAACCCACCACCTCCTGAGGAAGCCTGTCCTACAGAGGGACTGCTCTGTCAGGAAGTTCTTCCTCAGGTTTAGCCGGAAACTCTTTTGATTTAATTTCAACCTGTTGGTTCTGGTCCAACCTTCTGGGGCCACAGAAAACAATTCTGCACCATCCTTTATATGACAGCCCTTCAAGTCCTTGAAGATGGTGATCACATCACCTCTCAGTCATCTCTCTACAGGCTAAACATGCCCAGCTCCTTCAACCCTTCCTCAAAAGACTTGGTCTCCAGATCCCTCAACAATCTTCGTTGTCCTCCAGTTTGAAGGAAGAGAGCCAGTTTGGTGTAGTGGTTAAATGTGCGGACTCTTGTCTGGGAGAACCGGGTTTGATTCCCCACTCCACATGCACCCGCTGGAATGGCCTTGGGTTAGCCATAGCTATCGCAGGAGTTGTCCTTGAAAGGACAGCTGCTGTGGGAGCCCTCTCAGCCCCACGCACCTGACAGGGTGTCTGTTGTGGGGGGAGAAGATAAAGGAGATTGTAAGCCGCTCTAATTCTCTGATTCAGAGAGAAGGGCGGGGTATAAATCTGCAATTCTTCTTCTTCTTCTTCTCCTCCTCCTCTGGACATGTTCCAGCTTGTCTATCTCCTTAAATTGTGGTATCCAAAACTGGGCACAATACACTAGGTGAGGTCTAACCAGAGCAAAGCAACACCATCACTTTATGTGATCTGGACACTACTGCTAATACAGCCCAACATTGCACTTGACTTTTGGATACCTTTAGCTATTTTTTTAGGGGGGGGCCTTAAAGATGCTACTGGATTCAAACTTTGTTCTACTGCTTCAGACCAATACAGCTACCCACCTGGATATCTTATATATATAGTTCATACCTCCATCTCTATATTCCCAGGAGAAGCAATTGCTATTGATCATGTATCTTTGAAGGCATACCAGCTCCACCTCATTAACGCCAATACTGATTGAAAGGGTCCTCCCCTGCCTCCCACTATATGAACAGGATAGGCTGGGGCTCAGGTAGAGCCTCTGTTTGGCATGCAAAAGGTCCCAAGTTCAATCCCCAGTATCTCCACATAAAAAGGACGTAAGAACATAAGGGAAGACATGTTGGATCAGGTCAATGGCCCATCCAGTCCAACACTCTGTGTCACAGAAGAACATAAGAGAAGCCATGTTGGATCAGGTCAATGGCCCATCCACTGCAACACTCTGCGTCACAGAAGAACATAAGAGAAGCCATGTTGGATCAGGCAATGGCCCATCCAGTCCAACACTCTGTGTCACAGAAGAACATAAGAGAAGCCATGTTGGATCAGGCAATGGCCCATCCAGTCCAACACTCTGTGTCACAGAAGAACATAAGAGAAGCCATGTTGGATCAGGTCAATGGCCCATCCACTGCAACACTCTGCGTCACAGAAGAACATAAGAGAAGCCATGTTGGATCAGGCCAGTGGCCCATCCAGTCCAACACTCTGTGTCACAGAAGAACATAAGAGAAGCCATGTTGGATCAGGTCAATGGCCCATTCAGTCCAACACTCTGTGTCACAGAAGAACATAAGAGAAGCCATGTTGGATCAGGCAATGGCCCATCAGTCCAACACTCTATGTCACAGAAGAACATAAGAGAAGCCATGTTGGATCAGGTCAATGGCCCATTCACTGCAACACTCTGCGTCACAGAAGAACATAAGAGAAGCCATGTTGGATCAGGCCAGTGGCCCATCCAGTCCAACACTCTATGTCACAGAAGAACATAAGAGAAGCCATGTTGGATCAGGCCAGTGGCCCATCCAGTCCAACACTCTATGTCACAGAAGAACATAAGAGAAGCCATGTTGGATCAGGCCAGTGGCCCATCCAGTCCAACACTTTATGTCACAGAAGAACATAAGAGAAGCCGTGTTGGATCAGGCCAGTGGCCCATCCAGTCCAACACTCTGTGTCACAGAAGAACATAAGAGAAGCCATGTTGGGTCAGGCCAGTGGCCCATCCAGTCCAACACTCTATGTCACAGAAGAACATAAGAGAAGCCATGTTGGGTCAGGCCAGTGGTCCATCCAGTCCAACACTCTATGTCACAGAAGAACATAAGAGAAGCCATGTTGGATCAGGCAATGGCCCATCCAGTCCAACACTCTGTGTCACAGAAGAACATAAGAGAAGCCATGTTGGATCAGGCCAGTGGCCCATCCAGTCCAACACTTTATGTCACAGAAGAACATAAGAGAAGCCATGTTGGATCAGGCCAGTGGCCCATCCAGTCCAACACTCTGTGTCACAGAAGAACATAAGAGAAGCCATGTTGGGTCAGGCCAGTGGCCCATCCAGTCCAACACTCTATGTCACACAGTGGCCAAAAAAACCCACCCAGCTGCCATCAGGAGGTCCACCAGTGGGGGCAGGACACTAGCTCTCCCACTGTTGCCCCCCACAAGCACCAAGAATACAGAGCATCACTGCCCCAGACACAGAATTCCATCAATATGCTGTGGTTAATAGCCACTGATGGACCTCTGCTCCATATGTTCATTCAAACTCCTCTTGAAGCTGTCTATACTTGTAACCGTCACCATCTCCAGTGGCAGTGAATTCTCCGTGTTAATCACCCTTTGGGTGAAGGAGTACCAGGTAGGAGGTGATGTGAAAGACCTCTGCCTGAGACCCTGGAGAGCAGCTGCCAATCTGACTCTGATGGACCGATGGTCTGATTCAGAAGGAGGCAGCTTTATGTGTGTTTCATGACTGGCTATCCATCAAATCTTGGTATGCCACATCAGAATGCCGTTTCTGCCTCCTTGCAGCTGCAGCTACACAGGCTCAGTTCCTTGGGACACTGGAAGGTCTTGTGATCCTTAATACCGCAAGATTGATTGCCACTGTGGTCTTTCGAATGCGGGGCCATATGGCGGAATCATTCTTGGTTGCACGGGCTCTGTTGTGCACTGTCAATACTGTATGTGCTTCGATCACCACAGTAAAGAAGACTCTAGATTATATTTAGGGTAGGTGTATAGCACTGAATACAAATGATGCTTTTGACAATAATATACAGAGGCCTAAAAAATATGATTGACAACCAGGTATTTTTTAACCCTCTCCCCTTTGCAAACACATTTCCTCTGACAAGCACAAGACCACATCCAAAAATGTTGCAAGGGAGCCCTCTTGTGGGCCTAGAAGGCTCACACAAGCACATAATCTTGTGGAATTTCCAAAATGGGAAGAAAGATGATATTGGATTTATATCCCGCCCTCCACTCCGAAGAGTCTCAGAGCGGCTCACAATCTCCTTTCCCTTCCTCCCCCACAACAGACACCCTGTGAGGTAGATGAAGATATTGGATTTATATCCTGCCCTCCACTCCAAAGAGTCTCAGAGCGGCTCACAATCTCCTTTCCCTTCCTCCCCCACAACAGACACCCTGTGAGGTAGATGAAGATATTGGATTTATATCCTGCCCTCCACTCCAAAGAGTCTCAGAGCGGCTCACAATCTCCTTTCCCTTCCTCCCCCACAACAGACACCCTGTGAGGTAGATGAAGATATTGGATTTATATCCCGCCCTCCACTCCGAAGAGTCTCAGAGCGGCTCACAATCTCCTTTCCCTTCCTCCCCCACAACAGACACCCTGTGAGGTAGATGAAGATATTGGATTTATATCCCGCCCTCCACTCCGAAGAGTCTCAGAGCGGCTCACAATCTCCTTTCCCTTCCTCCCCCACAACAGACCCCCTGTGAGGTAGATGAAGATATTGGATTTATATCCCGCCCTCCACTCCGAAGAGTCTCAGAGCGGCTCACAATCTCCTTTCCCTTCCTCCCCCACAACAGACACCCTGTGAGGCGGGTGGGGCAAGAGAGGGCTCTCACAGCAGCTGCCCTTTCAAGGACAGAGTCTCAGAGTGGCCTACAATCTCCTTCACCTTCCTCCCCCACAACAGACACCCTGTGAGGTGGGTGTAGTTGAGAGAGCTCTCCCAAAAGCCACCCTTTCAAGGACAGAGTCTCAGAGTGGCCTACAATCTCCTTTACCTTCCTCCCCCACAACAGACACCCTGTGAGGTGGGTGGGGCTGAGAGGATTCTCACAGCAACTGCCCTTTCAAGGACAACCTCTGCCAGAGCTATGGCTGCCCCAAGGCCATTCCAGCAGGTGCAAGTGGAGGAGTGGGGAATCAAACCTGGTTCTCCCAGATAAGAGTCCGCACACTTAACCACTACACCAAACTGGCTCTCCCTGGAAAATAGCAAGACAATATAAAAAGAGCCCTGCTGTATGTCGGGTTTCTGATGCAATTTCACTTCCTGTTGTCATGAGTTAATTGTTTGTATATGCATGCTGATGTTTAGCCAGTGAGTAGGTAGAGCCAATGAGAATGTTTGCACGTACTTCCCGCCAAGGCTAGGTGTCAATATGCATAGTGACCATTGAGGGAGAGCCCTAATAGGCTAATCCATATATTTGGGTGGTGGTCTAGGGGAAACCATTTGGTCAGTTTTATTGCCCTTTGTGTAAAGCCCTTAGATCTCCCTGCAGCTGAAGTTAGGACTCGAGAGAGTCGAGATGTAGCCTAGAAACTAGATAGGATATTGAATCCTTTGTTTTCTAGAAATCCCAGTCAACCTTTTCCTCATTAGTAAAGTAAACCACTTTTACTCTTAAGCTAAACCGTGTGCCTGGCTGTTATTCGTGGTTCTCTCCACGTTACTCTGCTAATCGTGTATTTAAACCCCAACACTGTATCAGACCAGTGCTCCTTCTAAGCCGGCATCCTGTTTCACACCAACTGATTGCCCTAGAGCAGGGGTGTCAAACTCATTTGTTATGAGGGCCAGATCTGACATGAGACCTTGTTGGGCTGAGCCATGTTGGGCTTGGCCATGTGTGTACCTATTTAAGATTACGTAGCAGAGATATAAATTTTATAAAGAACACAGACAAACACAAAGATATATTTCTTAAAAACTTAAAACATGCTTAAAACGTTAGCACTCATTGGTCTTAAGGATGCTTTCTTTGTATTTCTCCCATGGGATCCAGGGAACTAGGCAAAGGAAGCTCTGGCTCTTTCCTTCCTTCCCCAGGGGACCAAGAGGGGAAGGAGCCTCAGCCAATGGAGAAAATAGAGGTTTTGCTCTGTAGCTCCTGTGTAATTGAGCAAGCCTGGCAAAGCAAACTGTTATGCAGAAGGAAGCAAGAGAGAGGGAGAAGGAAGCAGATGACAGCCAGCTGCTCGGGGGGGCCTGATTCGGCCCCCAAACTGCATGTTTGACACCCCTGCCCTAGAGGGTCAATAGAGGGCAACAGAGTTGCCTCTTTGCACTGTTATCCAGCGGTTGACTGCTTCCAAATACATATGTTCCTTTTAGCAGTCATGCCTAGTAGTCACATCGCTATCTTCTATGGCAGTGAATCCCACAATTCCTCACTGAGTAAAGAAGTATTTCCCTTTTGTGTGTTCTGTACTTATTGCTCATTGCCTTCATTGGGTGCCCCCAATGAAGCTTGAAAGGCAAGTGTATATTCTTCAATTTAAGAAGGCTTCCAAAGCAACAAGGTATATAATATAGACTGTCTGTTGCCTTTCAAGCTTCTTACTTTAAGAATATCCAATATCTCTATTGATGGGGAGTTCAATGGTGCAGGACTCTATATTCTTCAATTTAAGAAGGCTTTCAAGGCAACAAGGTGTTAATGTCCTTCAACTTCGCTTGCAACGAAGAGTGCCCACTGACCTCAGTAGCCACATGTGGTTCTTTTGTACATATTGTGTGGCTCTGAGAGCCAGTTTGCTGTAGTGGTTAAGTGCCTGGACTCTTATCTGGGAGAACCAGGTTTGATTCCCCCACTCCTCCACTTGCACCTGCTGGAATGGCCTTGGATTAGCCATGGCTCTTGCAGAGATGGTCCTTGAAAGGGTGGTTGAAAGAGCCAGTTTGGTGTAGTGGTTAAGTGTGTGGACTCTTATCTGGGAGGACTGGGTTTGATTCCCCCACTCCTCCACTGGCACCTGCTGGGATGGCCTTGGATTAGCCATGGCTCTTGCAGAGGTGGTCCTTGAAAGGGTGGTTGAAAGAGCCAGTTTGGTGTAGTGGTTAAGTGTGTGGACTCTTATCTGGGAGGACCGGGTTTGATTCCCCCACTCCTCCACTGGCACCTGCTGGGATGGCCTTGGATTAGCCATGGCTCTTGCAGAGGTGGTCCTTGAAAGGGTGGTTGAAAGAGCCAGTTTGGTGTAGTGGTTAAGTGTGTGGACTCTTATCTGGTTTGATACTTACCGGGTTTGATTCCCCACTCCTCCACTTGCAGCTGCTGATATGGCCTTGGGTCAGCCATAGCTTTCATAGAAGCTGTCCTTGAAAGGGCAGCTGCTGTAAAAGCACTCTCAGCCCCACTTACCTCACAGGGTGTTTGTTGTGGGGGGGGGGGGAGTTAGAGGAGATTGTGACTGCTCTGAGACTCTGAGTATAGGGAGGGATATCAATCCAAAATCATCATCATCTTCTTCGAGCAGAAGACGTTACCAGGATCTGGCTTAAGCCAGTGTGTTCTGCTCTATGCAGATAAGATTCCTGGACTTGCAGTCCTTTTCAACTGCCTCAGACACGGCTTTCGCTGGAAGGCAGAATTCATTTAGTCATTGAACAAATGCATAATGTTGTCATCTTCCAGCAAACGTCCAGACCTCTAACTGAATATATCCAGAGGACCGAAGAACTGGAAGATCTGTCTGAAAGAGGGAGTTAAATAGACCAGAAAAATAAATCTTAATGCAGATGTTTGGCCGAGGGCACACTTCAGTTGACACTAGCAAATGCCTCTCATTGACTTTATGAAAAATTAACAGTCTCTCTCCTTTTAAGCTGGGGAAAAAAAGAGACCGCTCGGGATCAAGAAAAGCTCGTGAATTAGTCATATCCAGAAAGTGTGTATGTTGGGGGCAGGGGGAGTAAGCAATCCAACTAGCACAAAATAAATTTTAATATTGTTTTGCGGTCTTGAACTTGTGGGGTAAGGCTTACTGGTAGGTTAAAAGTGAATGGGTTGCAATTTCAAACCTCATAAGAACATAAGAGAAGCCATGTTGGATCAGGCCAATGGCTCATCCAGACCAACACTCTGCGTCACACAGTGGCCAAAAAATCCAGGTGCCATCTGGAGGTCCACCAGTGGGGCCAGGTCACTAGAAGCCCTCCCACTGTTGCTCCCCCCCAGCACCAAGAATACAGAGCATCACTTGCCCCAGACAGAGAGTTCCAACAATACTCTGTGGCTAATAGCTACTGATGGACCTCTGCTCTATATGCTGATCCAATCTCATCTTGAAGCTGGCTATGCTTGTAGCCGCCACCACCTCCTATGGCAGTGAATCCCATGTGTTGATCACCCTTTGAGTGAAGAAATACTTCCTTTTATCTGTTCTAACTCGACTCCTCAGCAATTTAATTGAATGTCCACGAGTTCTCGTATTGTGAGAAAGGGAGAAAAGTGCTCCTTTCTCTGCTCTCTCCATCCCGTGCATAATCTTGTCAACCTCTATCATGTCACCCCTGAGTTGACATTTCTCCCAGCTAAAGAGCCCCAAGCGTTTTAACCTTTCTTCATAGAGAAAGTGTTCCAACCCTTTAATCATTCTAGTTGCCCTTTTCTGCACGGAACCTTTTTTTTCTGCTGCTGCTTTCTGGAAGAATCCACTGCTAGGGACAGCAACCAAAGGGAGAGCAGACACAGACACAGGGGAAAGCTGCCTTCTACTGAGTCAGACCTTTGGTCCCTCAAGATCAATTTTGTCTACTCAGACTGGTAGCAGCTTTCCAAAGTCTCAGGCAGGACCTTTTAACTGGAGATGCTACTGGGGATTGAACCTGGGGCCTTCTGCATGCCAAGCAGAGGCTCTACCACTGAGCTATGGCCCCTCTCCATGGCTCTTCGGGGACTCAGGCTGAGGTCTTTCCCATCACCTCTTGCCTGGTCCTTTCAACTGGAGATGCCGGGGATTGAACCTGGGGCCTTCTGCATGCCAAGCAGAGGCTCTACCACTGAGCTATGGCCCCTCTCCATGGCTCTTCGGGGACTCAGGCTGAGGTCTTTCCCATCATCTCTTGCCTGGTCCTTTCAACTGGAGATGCCGGGGATTGAACCTGGGGCCTTCTGCATGCCAAGCAGATGCTCTACCACTGAGCTGTGGCCCCTGTCCATGGCTCTCCGGAGTCTCAGGTGGAGGTCTTTCCCATCATCTCCTGCCTGGTCCTTTTAACTGGAGATGCTACTGGGGATTGAACCTGGGGCCTTCTGCATGCCAAGCAGAGGCTCTACCACTGAGCTATGGCCCCTCTCCATGGCTCTTCGGGGTCTCAGGCTGAGGTCTTTCCCATCACCTCCTGCCTGGTCCTTTCAACCGAAGATGCCGGGGATTGAACCTGGGGCCTTCTGCATGCCAAGCAGAGGCTCTACCTCTGAGCTGTGGCCCCTGTCCATGGCTCTCCAGGGTCTCAGGTGGAGGTCTTTCCCATCATCTCCTGTCTGGTCCTTTTAACTGGAGATGCTACTGGGGATTGAACCTGGGGCCTTCTGCATGCCAAGCAGAGGCTCTACCACTGAGCTATGGCCCCTCTCCATGGCTCTCCGGGGTCTCAGGTTGAGGCCTTTCCCATCATCTCCTACCTGGTCCTTTCAACTGGAGATGCCGTGGATTGAACCTGGGGCCTTCTGCATGCCAAGCAGACGCTCTGCCTCTGAGCTGTGGCCCCTCTCCATTGCTCTCCGGGTCTCAGGTGGAGGTCTTTCCCATCATCTCCTGCCTGGTCCTTTTAACTGGAGATGCCAGGGATTGAACCTGGGACTTTCTACATGCCAAGCGGAGGCTCTACCACTGAGCTATGGCCCCTCTCCATGGCTCTCCGGGGTCTCAGGTAGAGGTCTTTCCCATCATCTTCTGCCTGGTCCTTTTAACTGGAGATGCTACTGGGGATTGAACCTGGGACCTTCTGCATGCCATGCAGCTCTTCCACTGAGCCACAGTCTCTCCCCAATCTGAACACCTGAAAGTGCCTCCTACTCAAATCAGACCCTGGGTCCATCAAGGTCAGTCTTGTCTACTCCAACTGGCAGCGACTCTCCAGGGTCTTAGGCCGAGGTCTTTCATATAACCTCCTGCCTGGTGTTTTTAACTGGAGATGCCGGGGATTGAACCTGGGACCTTCAGCATGCCAAGCAAGTGCTCTGCCACTCAGCCACAGCTCCTCCCCTAATGGAGCAGCTGAATGGCGATATGGTGAAGTCACTCAGCAGGGGACAGCCTCAGAGACCTTGGTGGTTTCCAGTGTCCTCCCAGGAACAAAGTGGTTGACGTCACTGCTGATGCAGCACAACAGCAACAGGGCTTGAACATGGCAGATTTTCCTGCAGTTTTCCTGTCCCAGCAGCAGCCCCCTTGGGTCTGGAGAGGTCAGACACAGCTGCAGTAGTGTAGGGGATCTATGCTGTGAGGCTATTGTCCTTGCCTCAGAATGAACGGACCTTCTTGGCACAGCATTTGTGAGTTTGTGTGCATGCATGCCTGGAAGTTACGGCTGATTTCTGGCGACCCCTACTGGACACTTGTACATTCAGGGAGGAGGCTTGCTATTGCCTGCCTCTGTGTCCCGGACTTGGTATTCCTTAGAGGTCTTCCATCCAAGGTACTTGCCAGGGTCGGCCCTGCTTAACTTCCGAGATCTGATAAGATCGGTCTTGCCTGGGTTATCCAGGTCAGGGCTGTTGGCAGTCTTTTAAATAACAATATCCTTAGGCTGCCATTCTTGGTGATTTACACGAGCGTAAGTGGCACTGAATTCAGTGGGATTTACGTCCAAATAAACTCCCATCGCACCAGAGGGTTCATATATCTAGACAGTAACCTAGACATATTTACAACAACCCTGCAAAGTGGGCCTAAGGCCGGTTCAAGCAGCTGTCTGCAGGGCCCCATTGGCAGGGGGCAGAGTGGGAGTGGCCGTGAACTGACTGCTGGGGTTGCCAACTCCAGGTAGGGAGATGCCAGGGATTGAACTTGGGACCTCCCTAGAAGGGTTGCCAACTCTGGGTTGGGAGATTCCTGGAGATTTGGGGGTGGAGACTAGGGAAGGCAGGACTGGGAGACCTCTGAGGGGCATAAAGCTATAGAGTTCACCAGGGCTTTTCTTGCAGCAGGAACTCCTTTGCATATTAGGCCACACACCCCTGATGCAGCCAATCCTCCTGGAGCTTCCAGTAGGCCCTGTACGAAGAGCCCTGTAAGGAATTCTAGCAGGACCTCCTTGGCATATTAGGCCCCACCCCCTGAGGCAGTCAATCCTCCTGGAGCTTCCAGTAGGCCCTGTACGAAGAGCCCTGTAAGGAATTCTAGCAGGACCTCCTTTGCATATTAGGCCCCACCCCCTGATGCAGCCAATCCTCCTGGAGCTTCCAGTAGGCCCTGTACGAAGAGCCCTGTAAGGAATTCTAGCAGGACCTCCTTTGCATATTAGGCCCCACCCCCTGATGCAGCCAATCCTCCTGGAGCTTCCAGTAGGCCCTGTACGAAGAACCCTGAAAGGAATTCTAGCAGGACCTCCTTTGCCTATTAGGCCCTACCCCCTGATGTAGCCAAGTCTCCTGGAGCTTCCAGTAGGCCCTGTATGAACAGCCCTGTAAGGAATTCTAGCAGGACCTCCTTTGCATATTAAGCCACACCCCACTGATGTAGCCAGTCCTCCTGGAGCTTCCAGTAGGCCCTGTACGAAGAGCCCTGTAAGGAATTCTAGCAGGACCTCCTTTGCATATTAGGCCCCACCCCCTGATGCAGCCAATCCTCCTGGAGCTCTCAGTAGGCCCTGTAAGGAATTCTAGCAGGACCTCCTTTGCATATTAGGCCTCACCCCCCTGATGCAGCCAATCCTCCTGGAGCTTACAGTAGGCCCTGTACTAAGAGGCCTGTAAGCTCTTGAAGGGTTGGCTACTTCAGGGATGCGTGGCTTAATATACAAAAGAGTTCCTGCTACTAAAAAAGCCCAGGTGCCTACCATCCAAAGCAGCTGTTTTAATTTAATTTAATTTTTAGATTTATATCCCGCCAGCAGGCTCAAGGCAGCTTACAATAAAACCACCGAGTTAAAATAATATCATAAAAACAGACATTACAAAACAGGAGCAGCAAAAAACAGACATTGAACCTATGAAGCTGCCTTCTACTGAATCAGAACCTTGGTCCATCAAAGTCAGTCTTGTCTACTCAGACTGGCAGCAGCTCTCCAGGGCCTCAAGCTGAGGTTTTTCACTCCTATTTGCCTGGACCCTTTTTTGGAGATGCCAGGGATTGAACCTGGGACCTTCGGCTTCCCAAGCAGATGCTCTACCACTGAGCCACCGTCCCTCCCCTAAAGGAAACAATGAACATGAACATATGAAGCTGCCTTCTACCGAATCAGACCCTCGGTTCATCAAAGTCAGTATTGTCTTCTCAGACTGGCAGTGGCTCTCCAGGGTCTCAAGCTGAGGTTCTTCACGCCTACTTGCCTGGGCCCTTTTTAGTTGGAGATGCCGGGGATTGAACCTGGGACCTTCTGCTTACCAAGCAGATGCTCTGCCACTAGGCCACCGTCCCTCCCACATTACAGAACAGACATTGGTGGTAAACAGCACGTGGCTGATGGCTAATAGCATAACATAACACCATAATGGTGAAATGCTGGGGGGAAGTGATGACTTTCAAAGGACGCCCACTGGATTAATGAAAAGCCTGGTGGGAAAGCTCCATTTTACAGCCCTGCAAAACCTTGATAAGTCCCACAGGGCCCAGATCTCCAGCGGGAGCTCATTCCACCAAGGTAGGGGCCTGCACGGAAAAGGCCCTGGCCCTTGTTGAAGCCAGCCAGGCATCCTTAGGACCAAGGACTATGAGCAGATGTTGAGCAGCAGACCTCAGAGCCCGGGGGGGGGGGTTCATATGGGGAGAGGCGGTCCCGAAGATATGCAGGCCCCTGGCCTTAAAGGGCCTCAAAGGTAAAGACCAACACCTTGAACTGGATCCGGTACTCGAGAGGTAGCCAGTGCAGCTCGCGCAGCGCCAGATGCATCCGCGCCCGCAGAGGCTTCGATGCCAACAACCGGGCTGCTGCGTTCTGCACCCGCTGGAGTTTCCGGAGCAGGGTCAAGGGAAGCCCCACGTAGAGAGAGTTTTCTCCAGAAGAAGCGATCTCGGTCATCTGGAGATGCACTGTAATTCTGGGAGATCTGCCAGCCCCACTGTTAACCCTAAACGCATGATGTTCAGGTGAATCGGGCTCACTAGGTCCTTTGGTTCCAAGCCCTCGCTCTCCTCTATTATTCACGACGAGGAAGCAACATTCTCTTCAGCATCCATGCAGGCCTCTGCCCAACCAGCGGATGGACATGCATTAGACCTCCCACCGGAGCCGTCCATCTCCAGGAGAGACACGATTTTACAAATGCATTTCCAGGCAACGGGAGAGCCGAGAATTGAATTGCGGACTGATTGATCAAGGGCTCGGCCCGATTCAGTCTTATTCACCAGACTGACCGCAAGCCGGACTGGCTGAGCCATTAGATAAGCGCTCGAGGCTCACCTGGGTAAGCACTGACAACGAGAAAGATTTTCACCCCAACAGCAAAACGGAAGGGACTTCGTAAGCCCCTTTCCCCTCCCCGCTCACTTTGATTTGCAGGAAGCAAATCTTCCGCCTGGGAGATGATGAAGAAGAAGACTGCAGATTTATACCTCGCCCTTCTCGCTGAATCAGAGCAGCATACAATCTCGTATATCTTCCTCCCCCCACAACAGACACCCTGTGAGGTGGGTGGGGCTGAGAGGGCTCTCAAAGCAGCTGCCCTTTCAAGGACAACTCCTATGAGAGCTATGGCTGACCCAAGGCCATTCCAGCAGCTGCAAGTGGAAGAGTGGGGAATCAAACCTGGTTCTCCCAGATAAGAGTCCGCGCACTTAACCACTACACCAACCTGGCTCTTTCAACTACCCTTTCAAGGACAACCTCTGCCAGAGCTATGGCTGACCCAAGGCCATTCCAGCAGCTGCAAGTGGAGGAGCGGGGAATCAAACCTGGTTCTCCCAGATAAGAGTCAGCGCACTTAACCACTACACCAACCTGGCTCTTTCAACCACCCTTTCAAGAACAACCTCTGCCAGAGCTATGGCTGACCCAGGGCCATTCCAGCAGCTGCAAGCGAAGGAGTGGGGAATCAAACCCGGTTCTCCCAGATAAGAGTCAGCGCACTTAACCACTACACCAACCTGGCTCTTTCAACCACCTTTTCAAGAACAACCTCTGCCAGAGCTATGTCTGACTCAAGGCCATTCCAGCAGCTGCAAGTGGAGGAGTGGGGAATCAAACCCGGTTCTCCCAGAGAAGAGTCAGCGCACTTAACCACTACACCAACCTGGCTCTTTCAACCACCCTTTCAAGGCCAACCTCTGCCAGAGCTCTGGCTGACCCAAGGCCATTCCAGCAGCTGCAAGTGGAGGAGTGGGGAATCAAACCTGGTTCTCCCAGATAAGAGTCCGCGCACTTAACCACTACACCAAACTAGCTCTTTCAACCACCCTTTCAAGGACAACCTCTGCTCTGCCAGAGCTATGGCTGACCCAAGGCCATTCCAGCAGCTGCAAGTGGAGGAGGGGGGAATCAAACCCGGTTCTCCCAGAGAAGAGCCTGCACACTTAACCACTACACCAAACTGGCTGGGTGAGAAATTAGGCCGGGTGAACTCTTGGGGTGTGATGTGCAAGAGCAGCCAAACATGTATTATTTATGTTTATTGCACATGTCAGCTGCCCCCTTCCCTCCTCTGTCTGGCCTGCAAAGAGCTGAGAGCCGCCTCCGCTGGGCTCCCCGGTGGCCTCCGAAGCTGGCAGCTACACAGCACGAGACCGATTTCGCTTCTGCTGCAAACCTGCTCTGGGCACACGGTTGCCAACTCTGGCCTGGGGAATTCCTGCAGGGCTGAGCATCAGGAAGGACCTCTCTGTGCTGCAGTGTCATTAGGGTTGCCAACCTCCAGGGGGTGGCCAATGCTCCCTCTAACCCAGGGGTGGCCAGACTGTGGCTCAGGAGCCAGATGTGGCTCTTTCACACATATTGCGTGGCTCTCGAAGCCCCCACTGTCATGTCAGTCTGTAAATCACGTTTCCAAGCCAAGCCAGCTTGGACAATGAATTCAAAGTTAAAGTTGCTTTCTTTTCATCTCTCCCTCCCGCAATCTATTTTCCTTCCTTCCTTCCTTCCTTGTGGCTCTCAAACATCTGATGTTCACATCTGATGTTCACGCTTATTCTATGCGGTTCTTACGTTAAGCAAGTCTGGCTATCCCAGCAATCTAAGTTGTGCAGTCTTGTGAGCAAAGATGCTTTGTGAACTACTGGCATTCAAGTTGTAGGTGAACGATTGGGTTACTGCATGAATTAGTGTGCTCTACCCACTGGAACGCTGTAAGAAGGTGTAAACCATGTGTGGGAAGAGCAGAGAAAGCGGCAACCCTACTAGCACAGACTTACAGTCTTGTGAGTCATTCGTAGGGCTGCCAACCTCCAAGTGGGGCCTGGAGATCTCCAAAGAATTACAACTGATCTCCACACTATAGAGATCCTTCCCCCGCCTTTGGACAATGGATGCAGCGGCATTAATGCCCTGCTGAGAGAGTGATTTAAAAGTGGACTGTGAACATATGAAGCTGCCTTCTACTGAATCAGACCCTCCTGGGTCCATCAAAGTCAGTATTGTCTACTCAGACTGGCAGCGGCTCTCCAGGGTCTCAAGCTGAGGTTTTTCACACCTATTTGCCTGGACCCTTTTTAGTTGGAGATGCCGGGGATTGAACCTGGGACCTTCTGCTTATCAAGCAAATGCTCTGCCACTGAGCCACTGTCTCTCCCCTTAGACATAAGAACATATGAAGCTGCCTTCTACTGAATCAGATCCTTCTGGCTCCATCAAAGTCAGTATTGTCTACTCAACTGGCAGCGGCTCTCCAGGGTCTCAAGCAGAGGTTTTTCACACCTATTTGCCTGGACCCTTTTTAGTTGGAGATGCCGGGGATTGAACCTGGGACCTTCTGCTTACCAAGCAGATGCTCTGCCACTGATCCACCATCCCTCCCCAGAGGGTGCAGTGACGGCCACAGGAATTAAAAGACAAAGAAGAAGGATTTATATCCCACCCTTCACTCTGAATCTCAGAGTGGCTCACAATCTCCTCTACCTTCGTCCCCCACGACAAACAACTTTAACGCCAACAGCTCACATTTTTAATGCCAGTAGCTCACAAAGTAGAATTTCTGCTCACAAGACTCTGCAGCTTAGAGGGAACATTGCTGTGAGGTAAGCGGAGCTGAAAGAACTCTCACAGCAGCTACCCTTTCAAGGACAACTCCGCAAGAGCTATGGGTGACCCAAGGCCACTCCAGCAGCTGCAAGTGGAGGGGTGGGAATCAAAGGCCTGCACACTTAACCACTACAACAAAACACTATACCGAAGGGGGATTAGACAGATTCACGGAGGACAAGTCTAAAAATGGCGACTAGCCATGGTGATTAGCAGCAGCAATCCATGTCCAGGGGCTCTGGTTGGCCACTGTGTGAGAATCTTGTTGCCAAGAGGCAACATTAGGGGAAGGCCTCAGCCTCTAAGCCCTGTTGTGGGCCCTCCAGGGGAACTATTTGGCTGCTGTGTGAGACAGCATGCTGGGCTAGATGGACCCCTGGTCTGACCCAGCAGGGCTCTTCTGATGTTCTTCTCAGGGGAAGGCCTTGACCTCTCTGCCCTGTTGTTGGCCCTCCAGGGGAACTGTTCAGCCGCTCTGTGAGACAGCATGCTGGGCTAGATGGACCCCTGGTCTGATCCAGCAGGGCTCTTCTGCTGTTCTTATGAGCTCCCTCCACAGGTTCCACCCCCCAAGTCTCCAGGAATTTCTCGACCCAGCCTTGGCAAGCCTAGCATTTGTGCCTTTGCGCGGCTGGCTGAAAGCAGCCACAGCTTATTAAGCGGAACAATCACTCCGAGAGACGGATGAATAATCCATGGGGCGCTCTGGTGGCGGGCTTTTGCTACCCCCCTCTTGCTGGGAGATCGCTTTCAAGAGCCCTCCCCCAGCACTGCGACCTGAGGGAGCTGGCTGGGCCCAAGCTGCGCAAAGAGCCCCCCAGGGAAGGGAGGGCAGCAGGCGCGCAGACCTTGGGCTTTGCATTAAAGCAGCCGGCGCTCCCCGGTGCCGGGACTGAGCAGCAAGCAAAGCTAATGGGCGATGCAATATTTAGCACCTTGTCCTGGTTAGCCAGCGAGAGGAGGGAGGGCATGTCAGCCCCCCTCAGAAAATGCGTTGCAAGGAGGACTTCTCTCCAGCAAAGGGAGAAACAAACCTTGCGCTCTGGTGAGAGTGAAGAGTGGGCGGGGGGGGGGGGGCTCCACATGTCTAGGATTGCCAACTTCCGGCTGGGAAATTCCATGAGCTTTGGGAGTGGATCTGGGATGGGCAGGACTTGGGGAAAAACATATGAACGTATGAAGCTGCCTTCTACCGAATCAGGCCCTCTTTGCTCCATCAAAGTCAGTACTGTCTACTCAGACTGGCAGCGGCTCTCCAGGGTCTCAAGCTGAGGTTTTTCACACCTATTTGCCCGGACCCTTTTTAGTTGGAGAAGCTCGGGATTGAACCTGGGACCTTCTGCTTACCAAGCAGATGTTCTACCACTGAGCCACTGTCCCTCCTGTAAAATAGTTGAACATATGAAGCTGCCTTCTACTGAATCAGACCCTCCTGGGTCCATCAAAGTCAGTCTTGTCTACCCAGACTGGCAGCAGCTCTCCAGAGTCTCAAGCTGAGTTTTGTCATGCCTCTTTGCCTGGACCCTTTTTAGTTGGAGAGGCCGGGGATTGAACCTGGGACCTTCTGCTTTCTGAGCAGATGCTCTACCACTGAGCTACCGTCCCTCCCCGAACCATAGACTCCACCCTCCAAGGCTGCCGTTTTCTCCAAGAAGAGTTTCAGAGAATAGCCAAAATTGCTGACCGACTGGCTTCAACTGAAATCTATCCGAGAATTACCTCTTTTACGGAAAAATGGTATCCATTTCTAGATTATGCCGCAACCCATGACATATTGCCCACAAACATGACGTCTCGTCAATTTCTCTCCTTATAATTTGCTGTTCTCTCCTGGCTTCTGAACTTGCTTCCTTCTCACTCCCTTTACTTTTCGATTTCTTTTCTTTTCAATTCTGTTTTCTTTCTGGGCTTGGGATGGAGTGGGATGCTGATTCTTTATTCATTTTCTATCTAGTCAGTAAAGCCAATAACTTTTTGCTCTTCCACTTTTCTTCTGATTATATAGTTCTTTATGGGAAATTATACCATTATAAACCTTTCGATCATTTAGACCATTGACTTCTCACCATGCAATGTCTTATTTTTGCATGAGTTTCACAGGTCCTGCATGTTATTTATATGTTTCCGTTTATTTTATGTTAGGCCACACCCCTGATGTCACCATTGTTCCACAGAGATTTTTTTGTAGAAGAAGCCCAGCAGGAACTCATTTGCATGCTAGGCCACATCCCCGATGCCAAGCCAGTTGGAACTGGATTCCTGTGCATTCCTGCTCAGCGGTCAAGTGTGCAGACTCTAATCTGGGAGAATAGGGTTTGATTCCCCACTCCTCCACTTGCAGCTGCTGGAATGGCCTTGGGTCAGCCATAGCTCTGGCAGAGGTTGTCCTTGAAAGGGTGGTTGAAATAGCCAGTTTGGTGTAGTGGTTAAGTGTGCAGACTCTAATCTGGGAGAATAGGGTTTGATTCCCCACTCCTCCACTTGCAGCTGCTGGAATGGCCTTGGGTCAGCCACAGCTCTGGCAGAGGTTGTCCTTGAAAGGGTGGTTGAAAGAGCCAGTTTGGTGTAGTGGTTAAGTGTGCAAACTCTTATCTGGGAGAACCGGGTTTGATTCCCCACTCCTCCACTTGCAGCTGCTGGAATGGCCTTGGGTCAGCCAGAGCTCTTGCTCTTGAAAGGGCAGCTGCTGGGAGAGCCCTCTCAGCCCCACCCACCTCACAGGGCGTCTGTTGTGGGGGAGGAAGGGAAAGGAGATTGTGACCACTCTGAGATTCAGAGTGGAGGGCGGGATATAAACCCAATACCTTCTTCTTCTCCTACTTCTTCATCTGCAGTCTACAGAGATCAGTTCCCCTGGAGAAAAGGGATGTCCCTGTTCTCCCCAAGCTCCAACCCTGAATTTTCCTACCTGGATCTGGCAGCCCCGTCCCCCACCCCTGCCAGCGTTCAGGAGGGACATGGAAACCCTATGACTTGCCTGCTCCTACAGCCAAGTAGAGAAACGAAGCAAAAAAAAAAATCCCTCTGGCTGGCTTTTCCCACCCGACCATCAACATGCAAAGAATTCCCCTCCGTGCCCTCTTCCCTGGCAATCCATCACCCCACACTTCTGCTTTTCCAGTGTGTCCTTGGGAGGGGAAAGCGGCCCTTGCTACCTCCTGCCAACTGCAATTTCAACTAGATGGGAAGATACCCGGCAGGCGGCTCCAGGCGTTCTCTTCAAGACCCTGCGATGATATTGCAGCTGTAAACGCCCCGTCAAGCCGCTGGGCTGGAGTCAAGGCTACCTACAGAGCACACTTCCTGAAGAAAGAGCTTTGCAGGGCAATTCTGCGCATGGTGCCTGCAGTCTGCTCCCCTCAATTTCCGTTGGCTCGGAATGGATTCAGATGTTGACAGGCGCGTAGCTACAGCGGGGCCTGGGAGGGACCGGGGCCAAACCTTCTGACCCCCCCTTCCAACTATATGGCCCCTACACAGGAGGGCCTCCAATCTGTCCCTTTTGCTCACTGAACGAGCAGCAGTATTGCTATTAGGGTTTGTAGAATCTTTCGGGCTCAAGTGCCGCGTTCTACCGGAGAAAGTTTTCCTTCCAGACGTTTCGTTCTCGGCTGCGGAGAACATCCTCAGTGGCGTTGCAGCCGGAGCAGGCGCTCTGACCTTCTTGGCTGCAGTGCACTGAGTGAGGCCGGGGCTGATGGAGAGCTGCTGTTTCTAGGCTGGAGGGGGTGTGGTGAAAGGGCAGTAGGTTTGTGGCTGTGCTCATTGTTTGGTGGGGCTTCCTGGAAGGGAAACTGGCTGTTGAATGTGACCATTGTTCTGTGTTTATTGCTGGGAGGGTTGGAAGGGGTGTGAAGAAAAGTAGTATCGCTGCTGGTCTTTTCGCTTTCCCCCCCTCCCCTTCCCTAACACAGGGTGCAGAGCAAAGGATGGGGGAGAGAGAGTCAAGAGGTCTCTGTCTCTCTGAGATAGGGCCACATAAGAAAGGGGCTGGGGGGAGCAGAGCTGCTGCGACTGCCCAGGCACAAAGGGGGGGGGGATAGCTTGTGGAACTCAAGGCAGCTTACAGTGCTGAAAGCCCTGGGCTGCCAAACCAGGTGCCCCCCCTGCCCCCCACCCCAACAACAAATCCTGAAGTGGGCCCCGCCAAACATGCAATCTTCTATGGCCCTGCACCAGAGCATCTGTCCTCAGAAGTTAAGTCCTGCTATGTCCTGTGGGGCTCATTCCCAGGTCAACATGTACAAGGCTGTAACCTTAGCCCCTCGCAGAGCCTTTTTTTGCAGTAGGAATTCCTTTGCCTATTAGGCCACACCCCTCTGATGCAGAGACAATCCTCCTGGAGCTTGCAGTAGGCCCTGTACGAAGAGCCCTGTAAGCTCCTGGAGGATTGGCTACACCAGGGGGGCGTGGCCTAACAGGCAAAGGAGTTCCTGCTACAAAAAAAAAAAAAGCGCCCTGTTTGGAACATGCAGAATTCTCCCTCTGCTTCATGCAGTTCCGGATTGTAATTCAGAGCTGTTCGTTTCAAAACTGACCCATTACGGACGACCTTAAGGGCGTTCTGCCCGTGTTCTGCGGCGCTCTGTAATTAAATTAAAATTGCAATCCCATGCCGCATTGCTCATTTGAAACCACTCAGCTCTGTGGAGTCAGGCCACTGATTCATCAGCGTCATCTAACTCCTTTGGCTCTTGGTGGTTCTCCCAAGGCCTTTTCTAGCTCCATCACTTGGCATCCTTTTAACAGGACATGCTGGAGCTTGCCTCTGGGACCTTCTGCATGCAAAGCATTCAGCCACCTGTATAAACTTCCCATATTCAAATACAAACACTGGCATGCTGAATTCCAACCCCCACCTCCATTTTCAAAGTGTTACCTTTGTTAATAATGAGGAAATAACAAGCATCAGCTTGCCAGATTTACATCCTTACATGGGTAAGACTTGCTGTCTGGATAGAAGAAGAAGACTGCAGATTTATACCCCGCCCTTCTCTCTGAACCAGAGACTCAGAGCAGCTTACAATCGCCTATATCTTCTCCCCCCACAACAGACACCCTGTGAGGTGGGTGGGGCTGAGAGGGCTCTCCCAGCAGCTGCCCTTTCAAGGACAACTTTGCGAGAGCTCTGGCTGACCCAAGGCCATTCCAGCAGCTGCAAGTGAAGGGGAGTAAGGAATCAAACCCAGTTCTCCCAGATAAGAGTATGCATACTTAACCACTACGCCAAACTGGTGGGAGGGAGGGAGACACTTTCAGGTCCTTGCATATACTACCTTCTTGCAGTTCTTATTATTACTGAAAGGTATGGCCAGGGTTGCACTCCCAGTGGAGTGGGAGACAGTGGGTGAGAGAGACTGGCTCTCTGGCAGAGTTCAGAGCAGAAATGAGATGTGCAGCCAACCCCTCCCATAGCACAGCCCCTCTTCCATAATCTGGACCCTTCCAACCAGGGCTTTTTTGTAGCCGGAACTCCTTTGCATATTAGGCTACACTCCCTGATGTAGCCAATCCTCCTGGAGTTTACTGTAGGCCCTGTAAGAAGAGCCCTGTAAGGTCTTGAAGGATTGGCTATATCAGGAGGATGTGGCCTTATATGCAAAGGAGTCCCTGCTACAGAAAAAAGCCCTGCTCCCAACAATACCCAATGGTTTCTATTGCCGGGGGGGGGGGGGGGTCAGAAGAAAGCATGAACATTTGCTAGCCAGTTTCTATGGTGAGAACATGCTTCAGAATCTCACTCCCCAACACCCTTTGAATTTGCTTCAAAACCTTTTCTAAACTACAGTTATCTGATGCACAAGTGAAAATTGGGGAGTGGGGGCTTTATTGCTTTATTTATTTCATTTCTACCCCACCTCTCTCCTCAGCGGGGGTCCAAGGTGTCTGACAGAACTCTCCCCTTCTCCATTTTACCCTCATAACAACCACCCTGCAAGGTAGGGCAGGGCTGCGAGTGTGTGCTTGGCCCAGGGATGGCCAAACTTGCTTGATGTAAGAGCCACATTGAAGAAACGCCAGATGTTTGAGAGCCTCAAGACATAGACATCAGGTGTTTGAGAGCCACAAGGGAGGGAGGGAGGGAGGGGGGGGAGAGAGAGAGAGAGAGAGAGAGAGAGAGAGAGAGAGAGGGAGGGAGGGAGGGAGGGAGGGAGGGAGGAAAGAAAGAAAGAAAGAAAGAAAGAAAGAAAGAAAGAAAGAAAGAAAGAAAGAAAGAAAGAAAGAAAGAAAGAAAGAAAGAAAGAAAGAAAGAAAGAAAGAAAGAAAGAAAGAAAGAAAGAAAGAAAGAAAGGAAGGAAAATAGATGGGGAGGGCGGAGGGAGAGGTGGGGAGAAAGCAACTTAAATGCATTCTCTAAGCTGCTGGCTGGCTTGGCTTGCAGAAGTCATTTCAAGAAACAAATGTCTTCTCCACGCTGGCTGATGGGGCAGTGGGGACTTTGAGAGCCACACAATATGTGTGAAAGAGCCCCAGTTTGGCCACCACTGGCTTGGCCCAAGATCACCCAGCAAGCTTCTGTGGCAGAGCGGGGGTTCCACCTCTGGCCTCCTAAGATCCCAGCCCAGTGCTCTAACCTCTACCCTGCACAGCCTTCAGGCAAAACCCTGGGGTAAGCAGCACAGCCCTGTTCTATGCTGTTCATTGGTTACATGGTGGGTTTGAAGTCTAGCTTTGGAATGCAAAAGGCTGTGGTGGTGGGGGGGGATGTGGCAGCTCACCTTTCAGGCAGGATAAACTAAGGCCCATGTTTTCATCCTTTTAGCATGTGGGACACATTAAAGATGCCGACATCCACATCTGCCCTTTGGCCGCATTAACACTGGAAAAGAAGGAAGGAAGAAGACATTTTTAGGAAGTTCCACAAAAGAGAATTCCCCCCCCCTTCCTTTTCACTTACGCCCATTGCTCCAGGCTCTGGAATCATATATTTATTGTCAGGGATAAGTAGATTCTCCCCATACTTCCATGAATGTGTATGTGTGTGCCATTTACCATAATATTCAGGTTGTTTTTTGGGGTGTAGGGATAGCATAAATATCATTATGAAATCACAGCACAAAAATAACTTTCGATGTGTGCATACTTAGGGGAGATGCTGTGGCTCCATGGCAGAGTGTTTGCTTGACATGCAGAAGGCCCCAGGTTCAATTCCTGGCATTTCCAGTTAAAAGGGTGTGGTCGTCCATGATGTGAAAGACCTCAGACCACTGCCTGCCTAAGTAGACAAGACTCCGGTGGAATTCTAGCAGGAGCTCCTTTGCATATTAGGCCACCCCTCCCCCGATGTAGCCAATCCTCCAAGAGCTTACAAGACTCTTTTTTGTAAGCTCTTTGAGGATTGGCTACATCAGGGGTGTGTGGCCTAATATGCAAAGGAGCTCCTGCTAGAATTCCACCCCCGACAAGACTGATCTTGAAGGGCTAAGGGTAAAAATTCAGTAAAAGGCAGCTTCAAGTGTGTTCCTGTATCCCCTGATTAAATCTGAGCACAGAGATGAAGAAAAAGAAAGCTGATGGGACCAAGTCCTTTTTTTGTGTGCGTGCGTGCTGAGATTAAATCAGTGTGCTCATGTGCTTGGTGTGCATTTGTGCGAAATGCAAGCTGAAAGTCCAATCAGACTGCTCATGTACAGAAAACCCCCCAAAAACCAACTATAGAAGAATCAGAAGATTCCTAACTCGTGCTGCTTTAGAAAATCACAAAATCTGGGGAGAAATTTGGACAGAGAGATAAGAACATAAGAGAAGCCATGTTGGGTCAGGCCAATGGCCCATCCAGTCCAACACTCTGTGTCACAGAAGAACATAAGAGAAGCCATGTTGGATCAGGCCAGTGGCCCATCCAGTCCAACACTCTGTGTCACAAAAGAACATTAGAGAAGCCCTGTTGGATCAGGCCAGTGGCCCCTCCAGTCCAACACTCTGTGTCACAAAAGAACATTAGAGAAGCCCTGTTGGATCAGGCCAATAGCCCATCCAGTCCAACACTCTGTGTCACAAAAGAACATTAGAGAAGCCCTGTTGGATCAGGCCAATGGCTCATCCATTCCAACACTCTGTGTCACAGAAGAACATAAGAGAAGCCATGTTGGATCAGGCCAATGGCCCATCCAGTCCAACACTCTGTGTCACATAAGAACATAAGAGAAGCCATGTTGGATCAGGCCAATGGCCCATCCAGTCCAACACTCTGTGTCACAAAAGAACATTAGAGAAGCCCTGTTGGATCAGGCCAATGGCCCATCCAGTCCAACACTCTGTGTCACATAAGAACATTAGAGAAGCCCTGTTGGATCAGGCCAATAGCCCATCCAGTCCAACACTCTGTGTCACAAAAGAACATTTGAGAAGCCATGTTGGATCAGGCCAATAAAAACATAAGAACATAAGAGAAGCCATGTTGGATCAGGCCAACGGCCCATCAAGTCCAACACTCTGTGTCACACAGTGGCAAAAAATGTTATATACACACATACACTGTGGCTAATAGCCACTGATGGACCTGTGCTCCATATTTTTATCTAAACCCCTCTTGAAGGTGAGATTCTTCTAAGAAATTCATAGCTATTTCTTGGAAGGAATTCTGCTGCCTCGGATACTCCCAACGGTTTCCAGAGTGACAAAAGATGAGACCATAAGCAAAAGAATCATTGCATTTGGGAGACCTCAGGCCCATATCATATAGCAAGGAAGATCCCCTGGATCGTAAAGGTTCTGGGCTAGACCAATTACATTCATCTGACACGTCACAGAGAGCCACGTCAGAGATACTATCAACCAGGGCAGAAAAAGCCCAGCAAGAACTTATCTGCATATTAGGCCACACCTCCTGACATCACCATTGCTCTACAAAAAAGCCCAGCCATAACTCCTTTGCATATTAAGCCACACCCCCTGATGCCAAGTAAAAAGTTACAAAAACTAGCCCTATTTTGTTGGTCCCCTTTACTGGCATAAGATGTTTCTGAACGCCCAGAATTCCTAAATGGTCTTCTCTGATTCCCTCTAGCCGATGTACGTTTACGCTTGTGATATCAACCCAGAATGGAGTTGGCGCCCCTTATGTATTGTTTAATGGTTGTCTCTGATGTCTGTTCGAGTCAGCCTGTTCTGAATTAAATGTGTGAATCTGTTCACCATAAATTTCCGACAAAAAGTGTTTGCAGCAAATTTTGGGCTGTGCGCCTTAGTGGCTTTTGGTGGGCATTTCTGGACACAGCTACCTCGGGTTTTACCTCGGGTTTTTTTTTGCGTTCCTGTTCAAAAAAGGCCCTGCCTCAACCAAAAGAGCCACATTTCCACCCCTGAGTATGAGGCCTGCACCTCATGGAGGCTTGGAGCCTTCCTTCTCCTCTAGGTCCCCAACTTTTTTGGCACCAGGGACCCGTCTTGTGGACTACAATTTTTCCAGGGACTTGGGGGGGTGGGGGCGGTGGTTTTGGGAGGTTGGAGGTTTTTCAACAGAGGCTAGATGGCCATTTGACAAATGAAGATCCTGTGAATTTAGGGGGAGGTGTTTGTGAGTTTCCTGCATTGTGCAGGGGGTTGGACTAGATGACCCTGGAGGTCCCTTCCAACTCTATGATTCTATGATACAATTGTGAACTTTATTCCTATTAGTTTGGTGTGGTGGTGAAGTGTGCGGACTCTTATCTGGGAGAACCGGGTTTGATTCCCTACTCCTCCACTTGCAGCTGCTGGAATGGCCTTGGGTCTGGCAGAGGTTGTCCTTGAAAGGGCATCTTCTGGGAGAGCTCTCTCAGCCCCACCTACCTCACAGGGTGTCTGTTGTGGGGGAGGAAGGTAAAGGAGATTGTGAGCCACTCTGAGGCCCTGAAATTTGGAGTTGAGGGCAGTATATAAATCCAATGTCGTCTTCTTATTATTACTGTTATCACTACTTTGTAATATATAATGAAATAATTATACAACTCACGGCCTCCTTGCTAACGGGCCACGGACCGGTACCAATCCATGGCCCGGGGGTTTATTTATTCATTTATTTTATGATTTCTATCCCGCCCTTCCCACCAAGTGGCTCAGGGCGGCTTACAACATAAAATCCCACATAAATTAAGTTTAGGTATTTAAACAGTTAAAATAATTAAGAACATTTAAAACATTAAGAGCAGCAGGAGTCTAATAAAACCACACTTAGTTTCTTGTGCCGGTTAGTTATAGGCCAGTCAGAAGAGGGCTGTCTTACAGGCCCTGCGGAACTGAGCAAGGTCCCGCAGGGCCCTCGCCTCTTCCGGCAGCTGGCTCCACCAGGAAGGGGCCATAACAGAGAAGGCCCTGTCCCTGGTAGATGTTAAGCGGGCTTCTTTTGGCCCGGGGATAACGAGGAGGTTTTGAGTTCCCGATCTCGGTACTCTCTGGGGAACATGTGGGTTGGGGACTCCTGCCCTAGTGGCAATTGTTCAAAGGCAGGAACCAACGGCCAAACACAGTTTGCACTGGGAAAGGGCCCTGCTGACATTCTTGGGAAACGGGGTGAGCGCTGCATTGGGCAACAGGGTTCAAAAGAGCCACAGGTGGTTCCCAAGCCACTGAGTGAGAGTCGCTGGACTAGATTGTTGCTTGAAGCACCTTTGTTCTGACCCCCCACCGGTGATTCCAACGTGATGCATGTGTGAACGATGCACCAAACGTCACTTCAGGCCCATTCTTACATCAGCAATAAGGTTGGGAAGGAGGCAGGTTAGTGACGTGGACATCACTTGCAGCAGATTGCCCCCGCAGCTGCGCCAGCACTGTCCACAAGGTATAATTCATAACTACAGTCCACTCGCTTTAAAGGTAATGGTAGTCCCCTGTGCAAGCACCAGTCGTTTCCGACTCTGGGGGGATATCTAATCGCAACGTTTTCACGGCAGTCTTTTTACGGGGTGGTTTGCCACTGCCTTCCCCAGTCATTTACACTCCCCCCCCCTCCAACAAGCTGGGTTCTCATTTGACCGACCTCGGAAGGATGGAAGGCTGAGTCAACCTTGAGCCGGCTACCTGAACCCAGCTTCCGCTGAGATTGAACTCAGGTCATGAGCAGAGAGCTCAGACTGCAGTACTTCAGCTTTACCGCTCTGTGCCATGGGGCTCTCGCTTTACCCAACCGGTAAGTAGTCACAAGGCCTAACAACTCTCCGAAAAGAGGCTGATTTTTTCCACTAGAGGGAGATCCGACAAAATTTGAGAAACCACCCAGGAATCCATGGGAGGCTGCAATGGCCGCAAGAGGAGACAGAATATCTATGGGCCTTGACTTCTTTCTGCCATATTAACATCCTTATTTATTTATGCATGCCATTTGTTGCCCACTTTTCTAAGACTCAAGATGGATTACATAGCACGAGCCAATGAAATCAGTACGATGAAGCGTCTAATAAGCAACGTGACAGGACTGGGATTTCTGAAATCTAGAACACACATAAGTCTCAAGGATGACACGCTAGGCAAGCTGTAAATAGTACTACTTAAGTAGACAGACCAAGCACTGCGAACAAGATGAGAGAACATAAGATAAGAGAAGCCATGTTGGATCAGGCCAATGGCCCATCCAGTCCAAGGCTCCGTGTCACACAGTGGCCAGAAACAAAACAGGTGCCATCAGGAGGTCCACCAGTGGAGCCAGGACACTAGAAGCCCCCCCACTGTTGCCTTCCCCCCCCCAGCACCAAGAATACAGAGCATCACTGCCCCTGACAGAGAATTCCAACAATACACTGTGGCTAATAGCCACTCATGGACCTCTGCTCCAGATGTTTATCCAATCCCCTCTTGAAGCTGTCTATGCTGGCAGCCGCCGCCACCTCCTGTGGCAGTGAATTCCACGTGTTAATCACCCTTTGGGTGAAGAAGGACTTCCTTTTATCCGTTCTCACCCAGCTGCTCAGCAATGTCATGGAATGCCCAAGAGTTCTCGCACTGTGAGGAAGGGAGAAAAGTACTTCTTTCTCCACCTTCTCTATCCCATGCACAATCTCGTCAACCTCTTATCATGTCACCCCGCAGTCGACATTTCTCCAAGCTCAAGAGCCCCAAGCGTTTTAAGTGTTCCAATAATGCATATAACAGATAACACGCACCACAGCCGGCAGTAACGTCCACAGATCCAAAACCTATGCTGCTCCGCATACATTTCTGAGTTGTGTATCCCTGGTATAATGCAATGAATGACAGTCCCCAAGGCTGCCACTGTGTGAACACTTACTTGAGAGTCAGTCGTGTTGAGCACAGTGGGGTTTTTCTCTCCCAATCGAAACCTGCGCAGAATGAGTCCCCCCGTCCAGTTCATTACTGTCTTCGTCATCTGCTGTACACCATTCAACTGTGGGCTTTCGGTTCAAGTTTAGTGGAATATTCAAGGGTGGCTTTTGACCCAGCCAAATCAGTGCAAGCTTATCAGGAAGGACATGTTCCACTGCTGCTATCTTTACAAGGTGGTTCGCGTCGGGGGAGCTTGCCAATATCCGAGGGTTTTTAACAGAGGTTCCCATTTAATGATTAACTTCTGATTAGCTGCAACAAGCTATAAAATGTCTGAATGGTTTATGGCCGGCTTGACATTGTCCTCGTGCGCGTGGGTGGAAACTTACACACACCTCATTGCACTGGAGCTCCCAGGGTTTAACTCTGGGTTGATATCCCAAAATACCTGCGGGGCCGTCTCCTCCCATATATGGCCGGGAGGTCGTTACGTTCGGACTCCCAAAATCTGTTGGCCGTCTCTGGCCCAAGAGACGCCCGCCTTGCCTCAACCAGGGCCAGAAAATACACACTGCGGGTAGAACATACAAACTCTTTTGTGAAGCAAATCACACTATAAAGACACAACTAGAGCCAGGGCTTTTTCAGTCCTGGCCCCGACCTGGTGGAATCAGCTCCCTAAAGAGCTCCGGGCCCTACCCGGCTTATTAGCCTTCCGTAGGGCCTGTAAAACGGAGCTGTTCCGCTAGGCTTTTAGCTGAGGCTGCGGGCGTCTATTCTTGGTCTGGTCGGCCTCCCCTGCTGGCACTAACACCTGTGCTATAAAATGGAATAATATCTGCCATCTCTATGGGTTAACATCTTATTGCGATGTGAGACAGACAGGCTGGGCAATAGGTGATGATATGGAAAATTTTCTGAGTGCTGTTGAGCTTGTTTGGAGAGCCAGTTTGGTGAAGTGGTTAAGTGTGCGGACTCTTATCTGGGAGAACCGGGTTTGATTCCCCACTCCTCCACTTGCACCTGTCAGCCATAGCTCTGGCAGAGGTTGTCCTTGAAAGGGTGGTTGAAAGAGCCAGTCTGGTGTAGTGGTTAAGTATGCGGACTCTTATCTGGGAGAACCGGGTTTGATTCCCCACTCCTCCACTTTCAGCTGCTGGAATGGCCTTGGGTCAGCCATAGCTCTGGCAGAGGTTGTCCTTGAAAGGGCAGCTGCTGTGAGAGCCCTCTCAGCCCCACCTACATCATAGGGTGTCTGTTGTGGGGGAGGAAGGGAAAGGAGATTGTAGGCTGCTCTGAGACTCTTCAGAGTGGAGGGCGGGATATAAATCCATCTTCTTGTTGTTTGCTTATAAAATGTTCTTATTGAATTTTATTGTTTTATCATATGTTGTACTCTGTCCTGAGCCCTACGGGGAATGGGCAAAATGGGAAGGTCCCCTGTGCAAGCACCAGTCATTTCCAACTCTGGGGTGACGTTGCTTTCACTACATTTTCACGGCAGACTTTTTACGGGGTGGTTTGCCATTGCCTTTCCCAGTCAGCTACACTTTCCCCCCAGCAAGCTGGGTACTCATTTTACCAACCTCTGAAGGATGGAAAGCTGAGTCAACTTTGGGCTGGCGACCTGAACCAGCTTCCGCTGGGATCAAACTCAGGTTGTGAGCAGAGAGTTCAGACCACAGTACTGCTGCTTTACCACTCTGCGCCACGGGGCAGAATAGAAATATACTAAAATAAAATCCTCGACCCAGTTCCACACGCAGGTTTCAGATGCGCTTTCGTGCTGTTTCTGTTGGAAATATGCGGGGGGGGGGGGGGAGGTTGCCACGATGGTTTCCAAAGAAGAGATGCATAGCAGGCAAAACATCTTTCAATGGAACCCATTTGCGTTCACGGCAGGAATAGGGGAGCTTTTGAGATGCACAAAGTTTAGAGTTCACCAAAGAGTTTTGTGAAATTCAAAACGTTCACCTCTCTCATTAAAAATGCCACTCACGTGCTTTCGATAGGGCTGCTGATTCCCATTTGGGGGGCAGGGGATTTCCTGGTTTGGAGGCCCTCCCCTTCCTTCAGGTTGATAAGAAGGTGGGGGGGGATGTCTGCTGGGCACCCCATTATGCCCCAAGGAAACAATAGATAATTGATCTGTGGGTATCTGGGGGGTTGGGGGGCTTTTTTTTTTTTTAGGCAGAGGGACCAAATTTTCAGCATAGTGTTCCATGCCTCAACTCAAAACACCGCCCAAGTTTCAAAAGGAATTGACCAGGGGGTCCAATCCTATGAGCCCCCAAATAAGATGCCCCTATCTTCCATTATTTCCAATGGAGGGAACATATTTAAAAGGCGCACAGTTCCTTTAAATGTGATGGCCAGAACTCCCTTCGGGCATTCCGTGATGCTTGGCACAACCTTGCTTCTGGCTTCACCCCCAAAGTCTCCTGGCTCCACCTCCAAAGTCCCCAGATATTCCCTGAGTCGGACCTCGCGAGACCTCTTGGTGAAACTGCCACAAGAACACTGTGCCCTTAACAGCCAGGTGAACATAAGAGAAGCCATGTTGGATCAATGGCCCATCCAATCCAAGGCTCTGTGTCACACAGTGGTCAAAACAACCAGGTGCCATCAGGAGGTCCATCAGTGGGGCCAGGACGATAGAAGCCCTCCCACTGTGCCCCCCAAGCACCAGGAATAGAGCATCACTGCCCCAGACAGAGTTCCAACAATGTGCTGTGGCTAATAGCCACTGATGGACCTCTGCTCCAGATGCTTATCCAATCCTCACTTGAAGCTGCCTGTGCTTGCAGCCACCACTAAATCCTGTGGCAGTGAATTCCATGTGTTAATTCCCCTTTGGGTGAAGAAGGACTTCCTTTTATCCGTTCTATTCCGACTGCTCAGCAATTTCATGGAGTGCCCACGAGCTCTTTGAGCTATTGAGCTTACTTAGGAGCCTCTGATGAGGAACTTTTATCAAAAGCTTTCTGGAAGTCAAGGTAAACAACATCTATTGGCAGTGCAAAGTGCTGCCAGGTCGAATCTGATTTACGGCAACCCCAGAGGGTTGTCAAGGCAAGAGATGAACATGAGCGGCTTGCCATTCCCTGCATCTGTGTTGCAACCCCTGGACTTCCTTGGACTCCCAATCCAAGAACTAACCAGGGCTGACCCTCCTTAGCAGCTGAGATCCCATGGGATGAAGCTAACGGGCCTTCCAGGGCAGGGCAAGAGATGAGCGGAGGTGGTTTGCCATTCCCTGAATCTGTGTAGCAACCTTGGTCTTCCCTGGTGATCTCCCATCCAAGAACTATGAGCCCCGTAGGTCTTTACGATCAGCAACCCAACAACTTCTGGTGATACCCAGCCTGAGATGTCCATCTGGCCCCTGACTGGTGGAATGAGCTCCCCCTGGAGATCTGGGCCCTGCGGGATCTGCTTCAGTTCTGCAGGGCCTGTAAAACAGAGCTCTTTCAGAAGGCTTTTAGTTGAGGCAGTGGTGTTACCGGTCTTCCCCCTTCATTCCATCCCAGTGCTATAAGGCCTGCAGGACCAAGATATGATAGATGTTTACAAGACAGGATAGAGGTTTACAAGATGATGCACGGGATGGAGAAAGTAGAGAAAGAAGTCCTTTTCTCCCTTTCTCACAATACAAGAAATCGTAGGGATTCGATTAAATTGTTGAGCAGTCGGGTTAAAACGGATAAAAGGAAGTCCTTCTTCACCCAAAAGGTGATTAACATGTGGAATTCACTGCCACAGGAGGTGGTGGTGGCTACAAGCATAGCCAGCTTCAAGAGGGGATTAGATAAACATATGGAGCAGAGGTCCATCAGCGGCTATTAGCCACAGCATTTTATTGGAACTGTCTAGGGCAGTGATGCTCTGTATACTTGGTGCTTGGGGGGGGCACAGTGGGAGGGCTTCTAGCCCCACTTGTGAACCTCTTGATGGCACTTGGGTTTTTTTTTGGCCACTTAGTGTCACAGAGTGTAGGACTGGATGGGCCACTGGCCTGATCCAACATGGGCTTCTCTTATGTTCTTCTGTGACATAGAGTGTTGGACTGGATGGGCCATTGGCCTGATCCAACATGGCTTCTCTTATGTTCTTACGTGACACAGAGTGTTGGACTGGATGGGCCATTGGCCTGATCCAACATGGCTTCTCTTATGTTCTTCTGTGACACAGAGCATTGGACTGGATGGGCCACTGGTCTGATCCAACATGGCTTCTCTTATGTTCTTCTGTGGCACAGAGTGTTGGACTGGAGGGGCCATTGGCCTGATCCAACAAGGCTTCTCTTACGTTCTTCTGTGACACAGAGTGTTAGACTGGATGGGCCATTGGCCTGGTCCAACATGGCTTCTCTTATGTTCTTCTGTGACACAGTGTTGGACTGGATGGGCCACTGGCCTTGATCCAACATGGCTTCTCTTCTGTTCTTATGTGACACAGAGTGTTGGACTGGATGGGTCACTGGCCTGATCCAACATGGCTTCTCTTATGTTCTTATGGACAATAGGCCATGTCTGTGAGGCAGAATTTGCCATTTTAGTACCTATTGTTCCCTGTAATTTTAGATTTTACATATTTTAAATTGGTTTTTTTTACTGTTGATTGTTTTTATGATGTAACGTGGCTTGAGCCTGTTCTATGGGAAGGGTGGGCTAAAGAATTAAATAAATAAATAAACTTACCGGGGCTGATCCTGCTTAGCAGCTGAGGTCTGATGAAATCGTGCTAGCCTGCGCTGTCCAGGTCGAGCAGAGCAGGTTTGCCACTGCCTGCCTCCGTGCAACAAGCAACCCCGGACTTGGTGGTCTCCCATCCAAGTACTAAGCAGGGCCGACCCTGCTTAGAAGAAGACTGCAGATTTATACCCCGCCGTTCTCTCTGAATCAGAGACTCAGAGCGGCTTACAATCTCCTATATCTTCTTCCCCCACAACAGACACCCTGTGAGGTGGGTGGGGCTGAGAGGGCTCTCACAGCAGCTGCCCTTTCAAGGACAACCTCTGCCAGAGCTATGGCTGACCCAAGGCCATTCCAGCAGCTGCAAGTGGAGGAGTGGGGAATCAAACCCAGCTCTCCCAGATAAGAGAGCTCTGGCTGACCCAAGGCCATTCCAGCAGCTGCAAGTGGTGGAGCGGGGAATCAAACCCAGTTCTCCCAGATAAGAGAGCTATGGCTGACCCAAGGCCATTCCAGCAGCTGCAAGTGGAGGAGTGGGGAATCAAACCCAGTTCTCCGAGATAAGAGAGCTATGGCTGACCCAAGGCCATTCCAGCAGCTGCAAGTGGAGGAGTGGGGGAATCAAACCCGGTTCTCCCAGAGAAGAGTCCGCACACTTAACCACTACACCAAACTGGCTCTCTAGGTTAGCTTCTGAGATCTCGATCACCTGGGCTGTACAAGCCAGGGCCCTAAGCAGCCTGGCTGACTACAATGCGATGCTGTAAATAGGAGATGTCTGTATGTTTGTTATCAGACATAGCTGCTTCTTCCCCGTTGCGAAAACAAAAAAAAGTGTCAACTGAATCCCATATTTGTAGGTTCCTTTCACTGGTAAGTAATTCTACTTCTGCACGTGAAGGAAGGCAACTTCGCAACCGGTCTCTAATCAATGGTGAGCAACCAGGAATTCCCCAGTTCCAGTCTGCGTCTTTTCCCTTGGTTTCAACTTACTTCCCTCAGAAAGCGATCCTAAGTAGTCTACTCCAACACTCCCTTAGGTCTAGTCAATGCGGGTTCCTCCTAGGAAGACAGCACTGCCAATCACAGAATTTGAGCAGAATCCCACACTAGCCAGAATGATCAGAATAACGATATGTCTGGAACAGCTAACAGGCTGCAAAAATTCCATAGTCATCTTCAGTTTTTTTGCAAACCAAACCCTGAGCCCCCATGGGGGAATAAGTGGGATATAAATATAATAATAATAATAATAATAGAATCAACAAATTTTCCTTTTCTTGTCCCCAGTTTGCAAAACTTATTTGCTCAAATAGTAAGGCACTATTGCCAGCAGATGCTTGGATTTTGTCAGGTCACTGAAAAATGGAAGATCCAGCCCAGGGGTGGCCAAACTGTGGCTCAGGAGCCACACGTGATTCTTTCACATATATTCTGCAATTCTCCAAGCCCCACTGCCCCGTCAGCCAGCTTGGAGAAGCCGTTTGTTTCTTGAAATCACTTCTCCAAGCCAAGCCAGCCAGCAGCTTAGAGTTGAAGTTGTTTTCTTTCCATCTCTGTCTCCTTCCTCCCCATCTATTTGTCTGTCTGTCTGTCTTCCTTCCTTCCTTCTCTCGAACATCTAGTGTTGGTGTCTTGTGGCTCTCAAACATCTTACGTTTATTCTACGCAGCTCTTACGTCAAGCAACTTTGCTCATCCCTGTCCCAGTCTGATGAGCAGCTATCAAGAATGTTTCTCTGGTCGGCTGCAAAAGTAAAATGAAATGAGGTGCCGAGGGTGTGGCCCAGGCTTAACCTCAGCATCCCTTCCGGATTGTAACCAGCTGGTTGAAATAAGCCTGCCATGTTCCAAAAAGAAGTAAGAGAACTGGGCTTCGGGAGCATGTTGATAACACCAGGACCTTAGCATCCTCTTCTTCCTTAAGATCTTCCACTCTATAATGGCTAGAAATTCCACTCCCTCCCCCAAACTCTGCATCATTCCTTGCTTGACCAATGGCCAACTCAGTCCAGTTATCTCTATGATTGTATTTACTGACAGTGCTGAGTCAGCACCCACCTTTTTTTTTTTTAAGGCAATTGAGTAAAGTTTGCAGAATGCTTTGGCTATCAGCTATCCTAAAGGTGCAGAGATTTGCAAAGGGAGGGGGGGGGGGAGAAGAGACTCTTCTGCCAATCATACCCACCCGGGTACTGCCCTACAACAACAGATAGCCATTCAGCTGTTCTCCACATGCATGAGAAAGCAGATAACCCCTTGGCTGGGCAAAAGCTATCGGAAATCAATGAAGCCACATCAACGACTGTGAATATCAATATCCTCATTTTTAACCACTTAATTTTCTAAGAACGCAGCTTCACCTACGTCCTTACCTTGCCAGCACAACCTCAAGAGGAAAAAAGTGCGAGTTCAGAAAACAGGGCTGCAAAAACTACCGAGGATATTTGCACCCAGACGTAGGTGTGAGTTGGCTTTGGGTGAATGCACGTGCGGGGCACAAGGTGCGTCCAAGTCCACCGGAACCATCACATCAGGCACGAGAAAAAAACCGATCCGGTCAACCCTTGTTCGTTGCAATGGAACTTCCAGGCAGAATTTTCCGTCTATTCGGTATCTTTTTTTCCCACTCCCACCCCCTTACAGACGCCTACCAGATAAATCCGTTTTCCATCCGGGGAACCAACCAAAACTTTGTGCCAGTGCAAATTATTAGCTGATGCAGCACAGAGAGCAAAGATGCTCTGCATGGAAGGTCCACGACACACACACACACACACACAAAACCCCTGGCGGAAAATAATCAAGGATGAGTGATCTCCTAGGAACCCTGAGTTCAAGTTCCCAGCAACGATGGGGAAAAAGGCCAGGCACCGGGTTCGAATCCCTCGCATCGACGAGTTCCAGCTTCGCAGCGGCTGCTTTTTCAAAGGCACGTTTCAGCCAACGATGTTCATTCAGGACCACCAACCCCCCCTTCCTCCTCTTCCCCCCCCCCCAATGATTTAACCCCCGTTTCCTCCGCGGGCGGCTGGAGGCGAGCCCATCCCGCTCAGCCTCAGCCTTGCAAACCCTGCAAGAGGGAAGAAGCAGCGCCTCACCCCGACCTTCCAGGGTTGTTGTTGCTGTAAGAACGGCAAGGCGGTGATTGCAAGAAAGGCGGCCGTGCAAATCGCGACGATTGCAAGAAAGGCGGCCGCGCAAAACTCGGTGATTGCATGAAAGGCGGCCGTGCAAAACTGGCAGGAGACGTTAGCAAAGGACCCCCTCCCCCCCCCAAAAAAAATAAAACTTCGGCTCTCCCCACCCAGTCCCGCTCCGGGGCGTTGCAGGCAAGGCAATGCATCCCCCTCCTCCCGTCCCCGGGATTGCATGCAACCAACTCACCGGCTCCGGCTGTGTGGCGCTCCGCCGCCCGCCCTGGCCCAGCCGGCATCGCAGCAGCAGCAGCAGCCGCCTGGCCCCGAGCCCAGCCCGGCGGCGGCAGAGAGAGAGAAAGAGGCAGGACTTGGCCGATTTGCATAGCGCGGCCTGGCCTCGGCTGCGGGGCCGGCTCCCTCCCCGCGCCGCCGCCGCCGCCTGGGTCCGGGGGGCGGCAGGAGGACAACGCCAAGGCGCGCCTGGCCGCCCGGGGGCTGCGCAAAGACCACCGCGGGTGGGGGGAGGGAGGAGAAAGGCTGGCCGGGCAAGGCGGTCCCCGGCTCGCCAACTCCAGGGCGGGGGGGGTCCCGGGAGACCGCTGCACTTGCTGAGACCGTGCAAGGGTCGGCCCAGAGGGCTGCAGAGGATCCTTAGGGAAGAGGCGGAGGAGAAAGCGGCCGGTGTTGCAATGGCCCCGGGTAGATCTATCGGCCGCTTTCTCCTCCGCCTCTTCCCTGAGGATCCGCATGTGGCTCTTTCACACACGTGGTGTGGCTCTCGAAGCCCCCACCGCCCCATCGGCCGGTTTGGAGAAGGCATTGTCCCTTTAAATCACTTCTCCTGGCCAAACCGGCCAGCGGCTTGGATAATGTATTTAAAGTTGCTTTCTTTCCACCTCCCTCCCTCCCTCCCTCCCTCCCTCCCTCCCTCCCTCCCTCTATCTATCTATCTATCTATCTATCTATCTATCTATCTATCTATCTATCTATCTATCTATCTATCTATCTATCTATCTATCTATCTATCTATCTATCTATCTATCTATCATCTATCTATCTATCTATCTATCTATCTATCTATCTATCTATCTATCTATCTATCTATCTATCTATCTATCTATCTATCTATCTATCTATCTTCCTTCTTCATCCTCTTACCTACCTACCTACCTTCATCATCAGTCTTCCTTCCTTCATCATCAGTCTTCCTTCCTTCCTTCCTTCCTTCCTTCCTTCCTTCCTTCCTTCCTTCCTTCCTTCCTTCCTTCCTTCCTTCCTTCCTTCCTTCCTTCCTTCCTTCCTTCCTTCCTTCCTTCCTTCCTTCCTTCGTCTTGTGGCTCTCAAACATCTGTTGTTTATTCTGTGTGGCTCTCACATTAAGCCAGTTTGGCCCTTTTTGATGCATCCTTATTTGAAGGCCAGGTCCCCTTCTGGTGCCTGAATCTCCAAAAAGACCCCGAAGAGCCAGAAAAAGTGCAGAAGAGGGCAACCAAGATAATGAGGGGGTTGGAGCAGCTTCCCTGTGGGGAAAAGCTGAAGAGGCCGGGACTTTTCGGTTTTGAAAAGAGACGACTGGGGGGGGGGCATGAGAGAGGTTTATCAAATTATGCATGAGGATAAGAGAGTTACCAAAGAGGACTTTTTTCTCCTTCTCCCAAAATACAAGAACTTGAAGGCGTCTAACGAAGTTGAAGGGCGGGAGGTTCAGGAAGGACAAAAAGAAATGCTCCTGAGAGCTAGTTTGGTGTAGTGGTTGAGTGCGGGGACTTTTATCTGGGAGAACCGGGTTCGATTCCCTGCTTGCAGCTGCTGGAATGGCCTTGGGTCAGCCATAGCTCTGGCGGGAGTTGTCCTTGAAAGGGCAGCTTCTGTCTGAGCTCTCTCAGCCCCACCTACCTCACAGGGTGTCTGTTGTGGGGGGAGAAGATATAGGAGATTGTGAGCCGCTCTGAGTCTCTGGTTCAGAGAGAAGGGCGGGGTATAAATCTGCAATGCTGCTTCTTCCTTTACACAGAGAGTGATTAAATGTGGAATGTGCGTGAGGATGCCGTGATGGCTGCAGGAATAAGCAGCCTGAAAAGGGCATTAGATAGATTCATGGAGGGTAACTCTATCACTGGCTACTAGCCCTGGTGGCTGAAGGGAACCTCCACAACCTGTTGTTGGTTGTTCTGAAGAACTGGTTGGTTGCTATGTGAGACTGCGCTCTGGACCAGAAGGACCCCTGGTCTGACTCTTCTGATGCTCTTATCAAGGCCTCGTCCTCTATGCAGTGCAGGTTTAAACCCTGTGGAGGCCCCTAGGCAGTCGAAAACTTGGGGGGGGGGGCTTGCAATTTATCTCTGAGTGCCCATCCCACTGCCCACAACCCCAGCTGCCGCCTGCAGGCCCCTTCTTGAAAGCCCCTTTGACTAAGCTGCAGGGGAGAGGCAGAGAGAGTCAAACTTGGTGCACCAGGCAAGTCAGGCAAAGAGCAGCTCAGTTGCTGGCTGTACATGCAGGCTGGGAGGGCTGCAAGCAGGGGGGAAACGGGGAGGGGAGGGTGGAGCCAGCCCGGGTCCCCTAAAGGTGAGGGGGCCCATAGGCCAGTGCCTACTTGCCCTGATTGTTAATCCGGCTCTACTTCTATGCCCTGTTGTTGGCCCTCCAGAGGAACTGGCTGGCCACTGTGTGAGGCAGGATGCTGGACCAGATGGACCTTCCCTGGGCTTCTGTGCCCTGTTGTTGGCATTCCAGAGGAACTGGCTGGCCACTGTGTGAGGCAGGATGCTGGACTAGATGGACTCTCACTGGTCTGACCCAGTGGGGCTCTTCTGATGTTCTTCTCAGGGGAAGGCTTCAGCCTCTATGCCCTGTTGTGGGCCCTCCAGGAGAACTGCTTGGCCATTGGGTGAGACAGGAGGCTGGACTAGATGGACCCTCCCTGGTCTGACCCAGCGGGTCTCTTCTGATGTTCTTATGAAGGCCTCGGCCTCTCTGCCCTGTTGTTGGCCCTCCAGAGGAACGGGTTGGCCCCTATGTGAGACAGGAGGCTGGACTAGATGGGCCCTCCCTGGTATGATCCAGAAGGGCTCTTCTGAGGTTCTTCTCAGGGGAAGGCCTCAGCCTCGCTGCCTTGTTGTTGGCCCTCCAGGGGAACTGGTTGGCCACTGGGTGAGACAGGAGGCCGGACTAGATGGACCCTCCCTGGTCTGACCCAGCAGGGTTCTTCTGATGTTCTTCTCAGGGGAAGGCCTCAGCCTCTCTGCCTTGTTGTTGTCCCTGCAGAGGAACTGGTTGGCCACTGTGTGAGAAAGGATGCTGGACTAGATGGGCCCTCACTGGTCTGATCCAGCAGGGCTCTTCTGATGTTCTTCTCAGGGGAAGGCCTCAGCCTCTCTGCCCTGTTGCTGGCCCTCCAGAGGAACAGCTTGGCAACTATGTGAGGCAAGATGCTGGAGTAGATGGACTTTCACTGGTCTGATCCAGCGGGGCTCTTCTAATGTTCAGGGACCTAACATGTTTTTCAGGGTATGAGCTTTTGAGAGTCAAAAGCTCCCTTGGTCAGGTATGGAGATCTGACTATTTAGCCCAGACAGAAGGGTGTGTGTGTGTGTAAAGAATGCTTGTAAAGGATGCAAAGGTACTATGCAGATTGTCACCAGCTTTACTCTAAAGGGCTCTTGGACTCCAATCGGTGCTACTGCAGTCTAACATGGCTCCCCTCTGAAACGTTTTCATCCAGGGGAGCTGATCTCTGTCGTCTGGAGGTCAGAGGTGTTCCCCTGGTGAGTGAGGAGTAGATGGAACTCTCTGGCTGAGGCAGTGATGCTCTGTATTCTTAGTGGGGGTTTTTTGGGGGGGGCAACAGTGGTAGGACTTCTAATGTCCTGGCCCCACTGGTGGACCTCCTGATGGTGCATGGGTTTTTTTGGCCACTGTGTGACAGAGTGTTGGACTGGATGGGCCATTAGCCTGTTTCAGCATGTCTTCTCTTATGTCCGGGCCTGTGATGCTCTGTATTCTTGGTGTGTGTGTGGGGGGGAATTAAGAGGGGAATTAGGAGGGCTTCTAGTGTCCTAGCCCCATTGATGGCACCTGGCTGTTTTGGCCACTGTGTGACGCAGAGTGTTGGACTGGAGGGGGCACTGGCCTGATCCATCATGGCTTCTCTTGTGTTCTTATGTCTGGGCCGGTGATGCTCTGTATTCTTGGTGCATGTGTGTGTGGGGGGATAAAGAGGGCTTCTAATGTCTTAGCCCCAATGCTGGACCTCCTAATGGCACCTGGGTTTTTTGGCCACTGTGTGACACAGAGTGTTGGACTGGATGGGTCATTGGCCTGATCCAACAGGGCTTCTCCTATGTTCTTATGCCTGCACAAGGCAGCGATGCTCTGTAGTCTCAGTGTTTGGGGGGGGGGCACAGTGGGAGGGCTTCTAGTGTCCTGGCCCCACTGGTGGACCTCCTGATAGCACCTGGAGTTTTTTGGCCACTGTGTGACACAGAGTGTTAGACTGGATGTGCCATTGGCCTGATCCAACATGGCTTCTCTAATGTTCTTCTGTGACACAGAGTATTGGACTGGATGGGCTACTGGGCTGATCCAGCATGGCTTCTCTTATGCTCTCCGCATGTGATCCTTTCACCCAGTGATATCTGCCGTACCATCGAGGGCTCATTTACCTGTGCAGCCTCACATGAAAGAAATGCAATTACATGCCCTCAGTGTGCTTCTGCCATTTACAATGTCCAGACTGGACTATTTGGAGAGAACAGAATAAATGGGCTTGAAGCAAAAATGGAAACAGAGACCAGCTTAGGGTCATTCATTAGCAGGCTGGAAGAACGGAAGCTTTCAGCCAGAAATGAGACTCCTCTGGGAAGATGTGGAGCTGAAATTCATATATAGATTTGATCCTGCGAGGCTTGGAATCAATAGAGACTGGGAGTGGGGTGGCTTAATTGTCCCTCTTTCAAGGTTTCTGCACTACACAGATTTGTCACTTCATCAATGTGAAGTGGTTCCCCTCCATCTACCTTTTGCTTTTATTTATTGATCGGATCTTTTTGCTGCTGCGTAGCAACAGGTTACCATTCTTTCAGGCCTCTGGGCCTCCTAAGCCTCACTTTGTGATCACTTCTCTTTTGCCTTCTCTTTGTACTCATGTTATGTTGAAAGCCGCTAACCAGGGGTGGAATTCTAGCAGGAGCTCCTTTGCATATGAGGCCACACGCCCCTGATGTAGCCAATCCCCCAAGAGCTTGGAATTCTAGCAGGGGCTCCTTTGCATATTAGGCCACACACCCCTGATGTAGCCAGTCCTCCAAGAGCTTGGAATTCTAGCAGGGGCTCCTTTGCATATGAGGCCACACACCCCTGATGTAGCCAATCCCCCAAGAGCTTGGAATTCTAGCAGGGGCTCCTTTGCATATGAGGCCACACACCCCTGATGTAGCCAATCCCCCAAGAGCTTGGAATTCTAGCAGGGGCTCCTTTGCATATTAGGCCACACACCCCTGATGTAGCCAATCCCCCAAGAGCTTGTAATTCTAGCAGGGGCTCCTTTGCATATGAGGCCACACACCCCTGATGTAGCCAATCCCCCAAGAGCTTGTAATTCTAGCAGGGGCTCCTTTGCATATTAGGCCACACACCCCTGATGTAGCCAATCCCCCAAGAGCTTGTAATTCTAGCAGGGGCTCCTTTGCATATGAGGCCACACACCCCTGATGTAGCCAGTCCTCCAAGAGCTTACAGCAGGGGTGTCAAACATGAGGCCCAGGGGCCGAATCAGGCCCTCGGAGGGCTCCTATCAGGCTCCCTGGAGAGCCAGTTTGGTGTAGTGGTTAAGTGTGCGGACTGTTATCTGGGAGAACCGGGTTTGATTCCCCTCTCCTCCACTTGCACCTGCTGGCATGGCCTTGGGTCAGCCATGGCTCTGGCAGAGGTTGTCCTTGAAAGGGCAGCTGCTGTGAGAGCCCTCTCCAGCCCCACCCACCTCACAGGGTGTCTGTTGTGGGGGAGGAAGGGAAAGGAGGTTGTGAGCTGCTCTGAGACTCTTCGGAGTGGAGGGCGGGATATAAATCCAATCTCTTCATCTACCTCACAGGGTGTCTGTTGTGGGGGAGGAAGGGAAAGGTGATTGTGAGCCACTCTGAGACTCTTCGGAGTGGAGGGCGGGATATAAATCCAATCTCTTCATCTACCTCACAGGGTGTCTGTTGTGGGGGAGGAAGGTAAAGGAGATTGTGAGCCGCTCTGAGACTCTTCGGAGTGGAGGGCGGGATATAAATCCAATCTCTTCATCTACCTCACAGGGTGTCTGTTGTGGGGGAGGAAGGGAAAGGTGATTGTGAGCCGCTCTGAGACTCTTCGGAGTGGAGGGCGGGATATAAATCCAATCTCTTCATCTACCTCACAGGGTGTCTGTTGTGGGGGAGGAAGGGAAAGGTGATTGTGAGCCACTCTGAGACTCTTCGGAGTGGAGGGCGGGATATAAATCCAATCTCTTCATCTACCTCACAGGGTGTCTGTTGTGGGGGAGGAAGGTAAAGGAGATTGTGAGCCGCTCTGAGACTCTTCGGAGTGGAGGGAGGGATATAAATCCAATCTCTTCATCTACCTAACAGGGTGTCTGTTGTGGGGGAGGAAGGGAAAGGTGATTGTGAGCCGCTCTGAGACCCTTCGGAGTGGAGGGCGGGATATAAATCCAATATCTTCATCTACCTCACAGGGTGTCTGTTGTGGGGGAGGAAGGAAAAGGAGATTGTAAGTCACTCTGAGACCCTTCGAAGTGGAGGGCGGGATATAAATCCAATATCTTCATCTACCTCATAGGGTGTCTGTTGTGGGGGAGGAAGGGAAAGGAGATTGTGAGCCGCTCTGAGACTCTTCGGAGTGGAGGGTGGGATATAAATCCAATATCTTCTTCTCCCGAGCAATTACCTGTCCACCCTCTTTCCTGCTTCCTTCTGCATCACAGCTTGCTTTGCCAGGCTTGCTCAGTTGCACAGCAGCTACAGAGCAAAGTCTCTATTTTCCTCATTGACTAGGACTTCTCTCTTTGGGGGAAGGGAGAGCTTGCTTTGCCAGGTTCTCGCAGTAACCCTGCAGAGCTACTGAGTCAAGCCTCTCTTCTATTGGCTGAGGCTTTCCCCCTCTTCATCCCCTGGGGAAGGAAGGAAAGAGCCAGAGCTTGCCCAATTCCCTGGATCCCATGGGAGAGATGCAAAGAATGCACCTTTAAGACCAACCAGTGCTAACGTTTTAAGCATGTCTTATTTTAAGTTTCTTTTAAAAAAACTTTAATTGTGTTGTCTGTGTCCTTTATAAAGTTTATATCTCTACTACCTAATCTTAAGTAGGTACACACATGGCTTGGCTCAACATGGCCCGGCCCAACAAGGTCTCATTTATGTCAGACCCGGCCCTCATAACAAAGGAGTTTGACACCGTTGGCTTACAGGGCTCTTTTTTGTAAGCTCTTGGAGGATTGGCTACACCAGGGGTGTGTGGCCTAATATGCACTGGAGCTCCTGCTAGAACCCCACCCTGCCACTAACCAAGGAATGTTAACTTCATGTGTCTGACAACCAGGGGCCATTTTGTAGAAAAAGGTGCTAGAGCTCATGAGTACAACTCATCTGCATAACATTTGCACCTGCCACACATCTCCGACATCGCCGGAAGGTTTACTAAGTTATAAAAGAAGATGATGATATTGGATTTATATCCCGCCCTCCACTCCAAAGAGTCTCAGAGCGGCTCACAATCTCCTTTACCTTCCTCCCCCACAACAGACACCCTGTGAGGTAGATGAAGATATTGGATTTATATCCCGCCCTCCACTCCGAAGAGTCTCAGAGCGGCTCACAATCTCCTTTTCCTTCCTCCCCGACAACAGACACCCTGTGAGGTAGATGAAGATATTGGATTTATATCCCGCCCTCCACTCCAAAGAGTCTCAGAGCGGCTCACAATCTCCTTTACCTTCCTCCCCCACAACAGACACCCTGTGAGGTAGATGAAGATATTGGATTTATATCCCGCCCTCCACTCCGAAGAGTCTCAGAGCGGCTCACAATCTCCTTTACCTTCCTCCCCCACAACAGACACCCTGTGAGGTAGATGAAGATATTGGATTTATATCCCGCCCTCCACTCCGAAGAGTCTCAGAGTGGCTCACAATCTCCTTTACCTTCCTCCCCGACAACAGACACCCTGTGAGGTAGATGAAGATATTGGATTTATATCCCGCCCTCCACTCCGAAGAGTCTCAGAGCGGCTCACAATCTCCTTTACCTTCCTCCCCCACAACAGACACCCTTTGAGGTAGATGAAGATATTGGATTTATATCCCGCCCTCCACTCCGAAGAGTCTCAGAGCGGCTCACAATCTCCTTTTCCTTCCTCCCCGACAACAGACACCCTGTGAGGTAGATGAAGATATTGGATTTATATCCCGCCCTCCACTCCGAAGAGTCTCAGAGCGGCTCACAATCTCCTTTCCCTTCCTCCCCGACAACAGACAACCTGTGAGGTGGGTGGGGCTGAGAGGGCTCTCACAGCAGCTGCCCTTTCAAGGACAACCTCTGCCAGAGCTATGGCTGACCCAAGGCCATGCTAGCAGGTGCAAGTGGAGGAGTGGGTGATCAAACCCGGTTCTCCCAGATAAGAGTCCGCTCACTTAACCACTACCCCAAACTGGCTCTCCTTGGCTCTTATATCAGCTCAGCAGCTACCTTAAAATGCTTCTTGAATTATAATTGTCACCATGAAACCTTACTCCTATGAGTCCCATCATACTTTTTAAAATTCCTTTCTCCTATGTGACCAGAGTGGCATGATGAAAATTTGCATCCGCTTTATATGTTTTGGTGATTTTTCTCATGTTTTGTGGGGGTGGTGGTGGTGGAAATATTAGAAAGTTTGTCCAACCTTAAGAGTTCAGCAAAATTTTCACAGGGGGTTTGAATAAGGGAGCCCAGAAGCAAGTTTTTTTTTGGGGGGGGGGGTGGCTGGTGGTGGTAAGAAAGAAAGAGCACAATAAAATGTAGATGTTCTGGAGCTCTGCTCCTGTGAGCTCCTGCCTCAAATGAGGCCCGCTGCCAACATGGTCCACAGTACATATGAACCTATGAAGCTGCCTTCTACTGAATCAGACCCTCGGTCCATCAAAGTCAGTATTGTCTACTCAGACTGGCAGCGGATCTCCAGGGTCTCAAGCTGAGGTTTTCCACGCCTATTTGCCTGGACCCTTTTGAGTTGGAGATGCCGGGGATTGAACTCGGGACCTTCTGCTTACCAAGCAGATGCTCTACCACTGAGCTACCATCCCTCAAAGTTGCCTTCATTCCTTGGGAACATATGAAGCTGCCTTATACTGAATCAGACTCTCAGTCCATCAAAGTTAGTAATATCTACTCAGACTGGCAGCGGCTCTCCAGGGTCTCAAGCTGAGGTTTTCCATGCCTACTTGCCTGGACCCTTTTTAGTTGGAGATGCCGGGGATTGAACCTGGCACCTTCTGCTTCCCAAGCAGATGCTCTACCACTAAGCCACAGTAACTTCTACCACACTCTGTTAAGGTAGGAAGGGACTGCGATTCAGTGATCGACCTCCTGGAATTACAGTGCATCTCCATGTCAGTTCTCCAGGAGAAAAAGGGATGTTTGGGGAGGTGAACTCTGTGGCTGTGTACCCCACTGAAGTCCCTGTCCTCCCCAGGATCCATCCCCAAATCTCCAGGTATTTCCCAACTTGGCAACCCTATGTCCCCCAGCCCCCTGCCAGTGGAGATCTGGCAACTCCGGAGAGACGCCTCTCCATCCTTTTCACACAGGGCAGCTATGCTCAGGGGTCATTGTGTCGAAAAACAGGTGGTGGAGCTCATTAGCATAACGCATTAGCATATGCCGCCACCACCACCCCCAGCCAAAAGCAACCCGATGCAAGAAAGGAGAGCCCTGGGTGAGCAAGGCCTGCTTGGGATGCCTAGAGATCCAGCCAGCCCAAGCAGGCCTCGCTCGCCTGGGGCTCTCCTGGGCCTCCTCCCACGCCCAGTCAAAAGGCCAGCAAGCCACCCGCTGCCCAAAATCACATAAGTGGAGAAAGGGTGGTGTGGGCTTCTCCAGGGGTTAATGAGGGCTGCTGGGGGCGTGGCAAAGCCCCTGGTGGCTGGCTGGCTGCCTGTTCTCCTAATCCAGGGATTGTTATGCAGCTGCACCTCCTATTCAATGGACAAGGTAGGTGGAGAAGAAGAGGAGGAACCGAAAGGTTCAGGAGCTGTGCTCCTGTGAGCTCTTGTTGAATCTGAGGCCTGGCTATGCTCTATCCAGCCCGATCCCTTGGGCCTTCCGGAAGCTGCCAGGCAGGGACCAGCTGCTGCAGGTGAAGCTTTTGTTATTTCGGCCTCACCTGTTGCAGCTTGTCGCCGTTTCACAGCATAGGATCCCTGCCAGGAAAAAGAGTGACGCCTGAAGAAAAAAATTGCATTTCACCCGGTTTATTTTCCTACCTCATCAAGCTGCAGGCCGGGACACTTCCAAGGAAATTAACACATCGCACACCTGTTCCCTGGGGTGGACCCAGACGCTGGAGTCTGGATGATTCATTTCGGCTCCAGAGGTCTCGGCCAGGCAATTAATCACTGGATGACCACAGCTTTTTACAAATTAACGTTGCCGGAAATAATGGACTGCAGAGGCTTAGGACTTGCCTAATGCATTTGTATGATTCACAACTGAGCGAGGGCAGAGGCTGGAAGGTGGAGTCCAGCTCTTGCAAGTCCTGGGGGGTGGAACGGAAACTCGCGCTTCGTTCAGTCCACCCTCACCGTTTCCGGCCTCGTGCGGGGGTCCCCAACATTTATGAGCCCGTGGGCGCCTTTGGAATTCTGACACAGGGTGGCGGGCACAATCACAAAATGGCTGTCGAGGGAGGCGGGGCTGGCCACAAAATGATGGCCACAAGAGGCGGAGCTACACACAGAGGAAGCCCAGATGCTGGGGACGAAAGGGGAAATTTAAAAATACACTATGAATGGTGAGAGAAAAGAAAACACTTTGGTGACAGCTGCCGCTGAAATTATGTTATTTTAATCAGCATAGCTAATCATATCTACAGTGGACAATCAGTAGGTGCAAGCCTCACCCACTTTCTAAAAACTGGTGGTGATCATGATATTGGATGTATATCCCGCCAGTCTCAAAGTGGTCACAATCTCCTTTACCTTCCCCTTCCTCCACAACAGACACCCTGTGAGGTGGGTGGGGCTGAGAGAGCTCTGACAGAAGCCGCCATTTAAAGGACAACTACGAGAGCCACGACTGACCCAAGGCCATTCCAGCAGCTGCAAGTGGAGGAGTGGGGAATCAAACCCGGTGCTCCCAGATAAGAGAGCTCTGGCTGACCAAAGGCCATTCCAGCAGCTGCAAGTGGAGGAGTGGGGAATCAAACCTGGTTCTCCCAGATAAGAGGCCGCACACTACACCAAACTGGCTCTTCATGGGCACCAAAAACTTGTTATCGGGTGCCACAGTTCCCACGGGCATCCTGTGGGTGACCTCCAGCCTTGTGTATGTCACATGCAATGTGCAACCGGAGTGCAGCCAAAATATCCATGGCAGAGATCATCGGGAGAAGGCCCAGGGCAGATCCAAAGCTGTTGCTTGAACTGATCCAGCGGTTTCCAGTCAAAATATGGCTGGCATCTGGTCCCCTCTGCTGCTGCTTCTTTTGCAAACCAAGAAAAGTCACAGGACTCAGCTTAAATATTTTCTACAAGGCGAGAAGTGGGGAGAGCAAGTTTGCAGGCTCAATTTAACACATGGACCTGCCTTATATTGAATCTCAGACCCTTGGTCCAAAGAAGTCAGTCTTGTCTACTCAGACTGGCAGTGATTCTCCAACGTTACAGGCAGAGGTCTTTCCTATCGCCTACTACCAGATCTTTTAACTGGAGATGTCAGGGATTACATAAGAACAGAAGAGAAGCCGTGTTGGATCAGGCCAATGACCCATCCAGTCCAACACTCTGTGTCACACAGTGGCCAAAACCCAGTTGTCATCAGGAGGTCCACCAGTGGGGCCAGGACACTAGAAACCCTCCCTCTGTTGCCCCCGCCCAAGCACCAAGAATACAGAGCATCACTGCCCCAGACATAAGAGAAGCCATGCCGGATCAGGCCAATGGCCCATCCAGTCCAACACTCTGTGTCACACAGTGGTCAAAACCCAGGGGCCATCAGGAGGTCCACCAGTGGGGCCAGGACACTAGAAACCCTCCCTCTGTTGCCCCCTCCAAGCACCAAGAATACAGAGCATCACTGCTCCAGACATAAGAGAAGCCATGCTGGATCAGGCCAACGGCCCATCCAGTCCAACACTCTGTGTCACACAGTGGCCGAAAAACCCAGGTGCCATCAGGAAGTCCATCAGTGGGGCCAGGGATTGAACCTGGGACCTTCTGCACACCAAGAAGAAGAAGAAGAACTGCAGATTTATACCTCGCCCTTCTCCCTGAATCAGAGACTCAGAACGGCTTATAATCTCCTATATCTTCTTACCCCAGAACAGACACCCTGTGAGGTGGGTGGGGCAAGAGGACTCTCACAGCAGCTGCCCTTTCAAGGACAACCTCTGCAATAGCTATGGTTAACCCAAGGCCATTCCAGCAGGTGCAGGTGGAGTAGTGGGGAATCAAACCTGGTTCTCCCAGATAAGAGTCCACACACTTAACCACGACACCAAAGTGGGTTTTTTTGGCCACTGTGTGACATGGAGTGTTGGACTGGACGGGCCATTGGCCTGATCCAACATGGCTTCTCTTATGTTCTTATGTGACACAGAGTGTTGGACTGGATGGGCCATTGGCCTGATCCAATATGGCTTCTCTTATGTTCTTATGTAATCCCTGACATCTCCAGTTAAAAGATCTGGTGTAGTGGCCAAAAAATCCAGGCACCATCAGGAGGTCCATGAGTGGGGCCAGGGATTGAGCCTGGGACCTTCTGCACGCCAAATGGATGCTCTGCCACTGAGCCACAGACCTTCCCCACAGTGTTTTACCCTGCTGCTGAAAGCGAGCTCAGCTTTTTGTCAAGTGGGAGAGCAGAACATTCAAGCCAAAACCCGCCAGCTGGAGGTTCAGTCCCGCTGCTAGGACCAAGGCAATATTTACTGTTGTGTGCTATTAAATGAAGCAAGTAACAATTCTCATATTACAAGGAGTCTTACTGGAAAGATGTGGCTGTCACTCTAGGCTTCCTCTTGCTGAATCTGGACTGCTTTTCGAGATAAAACTGGGACTTCAAAAGCAACGCTCAGATGCCTTTCTGAAAGTTATTCACAAGCAAAGAGACTTAACTACGAGCAATGCTTTCCCACTCGCTCTGCAGACGGAAGAACGCAAGTAATTAATCTGAGAATACTTTGGGAAGCTGTTCAAGGTAGAGCTAGAAGTTCCCTTCTCTTATTTTTGCTGTGTCGCAGATTGGAGCAGGGGATACAGACTCACTACAAAGACATAGGGAAATTGTCATACACCGTATTATTTTGGCACGATGAGATGGACCCTTCTCCAGAGCTTATTGTGGATTTTTCTCAAGGGAAGTCACCCTTGAAAACAAATCAGACACTATCATAATGCCCCTGTATTGAAACTGAATTGAAAGCAAAGGGGATTTAAAACAAACCAACTACCCTGTTTCCCTGAAAATAAGACCTACCCAAAAAATAAGCCCTAGCAGGATTTCTATGCATTTGTTAAATATAAGCCCTATCCCGATAATAAGACCTAGTGATGGGCATCGCAAAAAATTCAGGATGGAATTCCGGGTCTGGAGAGTTATGACAGTGTTCCACAAGATGACTTAACTGTATTTGAATAAATGTAGATTGTTGTATCATCTCTCTCTCTCGGCTTGACTTCGCGAATGAAGATTTAAGAAAGGTGCAGTAGCCCACGTCTGCTGCAGGCTCGCTGGTGGCTGACAAGACCAATGCGGGACAGGCAGGTCCGGCCACAGTGGCTGCAGGGAAAAGTCTGATTTGGGGTTGGTGCTGTAGCAGTACGATTCTTCTTCGATCTCCTTTTGTCCTCAAGACCAGCTATGCGTGCGTTCTCAAAGGAAGAGACAGCCTGGTGGATGGTGTGCCTCCATGCTTTGCGATCTGAGGCTAGGTCAGACCACTGGTGATGGTTAATGCAACAGGTACCAAGGGATTTCTTCAAGGAGTCCTTGTACCTCTTCTTTGGTGCCCCTCTATTTCGATGGCCGGTGGAAAGTTCGCCATACAGGGCAATCTTGGGAAGGCGGTGGTTTTCCATCCTGGAGATATGCCCTGTCCGGCGCAGCTGCGTCTTCAACAGCAGTGCCTCGATGCTTGTAACCTCCGCCCTCTTGAGGACTTCAGTGTTGGTCACAAAGTCACTCCAGTGGATGTTGAGGATGGTGCGAAGGCAGCGCTGATGAAAGCGCTCAAGGAGTCGCAGGTGATGACGGTATAAAACCCACGATTCGGAGCCGTAGATGAGGGTTGTCATCACAACCGCTTTGTAAACATTGATCTTTGTGCCTTTTTTATATTTAATCATACTGTGTCATACTTAATAAAAAATAAGACATCCCCTGAAAATAAGCCCTAGTATGTCTTCTTGAGAAAAAACAAATATAAGACAGTGTCTTATTTTCGGGGAAACACAGTAGTATCATAATGCCCCTGTATAAATCGATGGTGCAGCCTCATTTGGAATACTGTGAACAATTCTGGCCACCGCACCTCAAAAAGGATATTATAGCATTGAAAAAAGTGCAGAAAAGGGCAACTAGAATGATTTTAAAGGGTTGGAACATTTTCCCTATGAAGAAAGGTTAAAACACTTGGGGCTCTTTAGCTTGGAGAAACGTGGACTGCGGGGTGACATGATAGAGGTTTACAAGATTATGCATGCAATAGAGAAGGTAGAGAAAGAAGCACTTTTCTCCCTTTCTCACAATACAAGAACTCGTGGACACTCAATGAAATTGCTGAGCAGTTGGGTTAGAACGGATAAAAGGAAGGACTTCTTCACCCAAAGGGTGATTAACATGTGGAATTCACTGGCACAGGAGGTGGTGGCGGCTACAAGCATAGAGAGCTCCAAGAGGGGACTGGATAAGCATATGGAGCAGAGGTCCATCAGTGGCTATTAGCCACAACATATTGTTGGAACTCTCTGTCTGGGGCAGTGATGCTCTATATTCTTGGTGCTTGGAGGGGGGCACAGTGACGGGCTTCTAGTGTCCTGGTCCCACTGATGGACCTCCTGATGGCACCTGTTTTTGGGTTTTTTTGGCCACTGTGTGACAGAGTGTTGGACTGGATGGGCCATTGGCCTGATCCACCATGGCTTCTCTTATGTTCTTACCCTTTCTCTTTCGTGACATGTAGAACTGATCTCCTTAAGAGTGATTCCTTTTGGTCAATGCAGTTTTCCCTCTGCCCGTGATGTTTTAAATCTTTAAAACATCTCTTTTCTGTTGAAGCCATCAAAAATTATTTTGCCTTAAAAAATAAGTCACAAAACTGCTCTGGGGAAGCCAGCTTGGTAGCTCTTTCATTTGTAAATGAAAAATAAAAATGAGGTTATGACGGCACAAGCTACAGGCAATCAGTGCTGTGTACTTCAGCCTCTAGTCTAACCTAGCAGAACTGGCTTCCCTTGACCTCAGAAAGGATTCAATACATGTAGCAAGAAGGTGATGGTAATACTTCCAGAACAGGGCAGGTTTTTCAAATGTGTCTATGTGTCCCCTCATCTGCTTTAACTAAGAATTCTTAGAAGGTAAAGGTAGTCCCCTGTGCAAGCACCGAATCATTACCGACCCATGGGGTGATGTCACATCATGACGTTTTCTTAGCAGACTTTTTGCAGGACGGTTTGCCATTGCCTTCCCCAGCCATCTTACTGAGGTTCTAAAATGAACGAGGAAGCAGAAATACCATCTTTCTAAAGTGGCCAGGGCTTTTTTTGGAGCACAAACTCCTTTGCATATTAAGCCACACACCCCTGATGCACCCAATCCCCCAAGATCTTACAGTAGGCCCTGTCAGAAGAGCCCTGTAAGCTCTTGGAGGATTGGCTACATCAGGGCTGTGTGTGGCCCAATATGCAAAGGAGTTCCTGCTCCCAAAAAAGCCCTGAAAACGGCATATGAAACACTCTTCCATAATGGTTATTCCTGTGAATAATACTTACATCAAGCATATTTTAGCCCTTTCCAGAAAGCTGCCATTTGCAATTAAAGGAAGAGTGAAGGAAACTCTGAGAGACCTTCATGTGATTTCACTGAAAATGACGTGTAGGTTAAAAACTAGAGGATGCACTCTGGTATACAGGAAGATACAAATAAGGTTTCCAATCCCCAGGTGGGGGCAGAGGATCCCCTGGTTTGGAAGCCCTCCCCCTGCTTTAGGGTCATCAGAAAGCGGGGGGAGGGGAGGGAAATGTCTGCTGGGAACTCTCTTATTCCCTATGGAGACTTATTCCCATCGGAAATAATGGAGAATTGATCCACGGGCATCTGGGGCTCTGGGGTGGCTATATTTTGAGGTAGAGGCACCAAATTTACAGTATAGTCACCAGTGCCTCTCTCCAAAATACACCCCAAGTTTCAAAAAGATTGGAGCAGGGGATACAATTCTATGAGCCCCAAGAGAAGGTGCCCCTATCCTTCATTATTTCCTATGGAAGGAAAGCATTTTAAAAAGTGTGCGGTCCCTTTAAATGGGATGGCCAGAACTCCCTTTGGAGTTCAATTATACTTGTCACACCCTTGCTCCTGGCTCCACCCCCAAAGTCTCCTGGCTCCACCTCCAAAGTCCCCAGATATTTCTTGAATTGGACTTGGCAACCCTAGATACAAACAGTACAAAACCATCTTTCGTAGCCACCTCAAAAGCACCTGCCGTGTTCTTTACTCAAGTGGATGAAGTTTATCTGAAAAGACTGTCTGTGCAGCTGAGAGGGACACAATCAGGCTGCCAGGATTTCAAGACACAGAACAGAAAACTACGTGCGCAGAACAAGATCCGGCTGTTGCTGGTTGGGTTTAGCTTCAGGGAGATGGCATTCCACTGCATAGGGTTGTTTTTTTTGCCCATCTATCACCTCCCATTCATCCACAGAGCGGTAAGTGCTTTCTGCCTTTTTTTTCCCAGGTGGGAAACTTTAAAAATGCATAACCGCATAGCTGCTCGTTAAATGCAAGCTCAGCGACCGAGCCAGAGAATATCTTCCAGCCAGTGATAAAACACGCATTGCTGCCCTCATAAAAGTCCCCCGTGTGCACTTCATGTGTACTCACCGTTTTGCAGAAGACCCCAAACCAAAGAGGCCTGGCCCAGCTGCAAACTGAGCCAAGGTTTGGAGGACAGGAATGCTGCATGTTCAGCAAGGCTGTTCAGCAAAGCAACCACCTCTGATTTTTTTTTTGTTTAAAAAAGGAATATAGAAAATACTTATTTTTGATAAGCTTGACTCTGTTCTGCCTGCATTGCATTTCTGTCGCTAATGGGGAAATATAGAATCACAGAGTTGGAGGGGGTCATAGAGGCCATCTAGGCCAACCCCCTGCTAGAGAGCCAGTTTGGTGTAGTGGTTAAGTGTGCGGACTCTTATCTGGGAGAACCGGGTTTGATTCCCCACTCCTCCACTTGCAGCTGCTGGAATAGCTTCGGGTCAGCCATAGCTCTGGCAGAGGTTGTCCTTGAAAGTGTGGTTGAAAGAGCCAGTTTGGTGTAGTGGTTAAGTGTGCGGACTCTTATCTGGAACTGGGTTCGATTCCCCACTCCTCCGTTCACAGCCGCTGGAATGGCCTTGGGTCAGCCATAGCTCTGGCAGAGGTTGTCCTTGAAAGGCAGCTGCTGTGAGAGCTCTCTCAGCCCCACCCACCTCACAGGGTGTCTGTTGTGGGGGAGGAAGGGAAAGGAGATTGTGAGCCGCTCTGAGACTCTTCGGAGTGGAGGGCGGGATATAAATCCAATGCCGTCTTATTATTATTATTACATTGTAATATATAATGAAATAATTATACAACTCATGGCCCGGTTGCTAACAGGCCATGGACTGGTACCGGTCCATGGTCTAGAGCAGGGGTGGCCAACGGTAGCTCTCCAGATGTTTTTTGCCTACAACTCCCATCAGCCGCAGCCATTGGCCATGCTGGCTGGGGCTGATGGGAGTTGTAGGCAAAAAAAACCATCTGGAGAGCTACCGTTGGCCACCCCTGGTCTAGAGCATCCCTGATGCTGCTTGAAGGCTGCTAATGAGAGGGAGTTCACCACCTCCCTAGGTAGCCAGTTCTACTGCTGAACTACTCTTATTGTAAATCCACCCCCCCACCCCCCATATCCTGCCAGTACCTTTCAGCCTGTAATTGAAGAAGATATTGGATTTATATCCCACCCTCTACTCCGAAGAGTCAGAGCGGCTCACAATCTCCTTTACGTTCCTCCCCCACAACAGACACCCTGTGAGGTAGATGAAGATATTGGATTTATATCCCGCCCTCCACTCCGAAGAGTCTCAGAGCGGCTCACAATCTCCTTTCCCTTCCTCCCCCACAACAGACACCCTGTGAGGTGGGTGTGTCTGGAGAGGGCTCTCACAGCAGCTGCCCTTTCAAGGACAACCTCTGCCAGAGCTATGGCCGACCCAAGGCCATTCCAGCAGGTGCAAGCTGAGGAGTGGGGAATCAAACCCGGTTCTCCCAGATAAGAGTCCGCACACTTAACCACTACACTAAACTTGCTCTCTGTTATTGTGAGTCCCGTTATTGTTAAGCCCATTATTGTGAGTCCTATCCTCTGCTGCCAACAGGAATAGCTGATACGGCATCTGATGCAGAACTCACCAACCACAGGACCTCTTATTTTCTGAAAAACTGTAATTCGTTAGTTCTCCAAGCAGTGAACATATGAAGCTGCCTTCTACTGAATCAGACCCTCTTTGGTCCATCGAAGTAAGTATTGTCTACTCAGACTGGCAGCGGCTCTCCAGGGTCTCAAGCTGAGGTTTTTCAAGCCTACTTGCCTGGACCCTTTTTAGTTGGAGATGCCAGGGATTGAACCTGGGACCTTCTGCTTACCAAGCAGATATTCTACCACACAGCCACCGTCCCTCCCAAAGCTGGGAACACACATGAACACACTCCTGGAAACACGCCCCTTCCTTGGAGGTTTTTAAACAGAGGCTAGATGGCCATCTGACAGCAACGAAGATCCTGTGAATTTAGGGAGAGGTATTTGTGAGTTTCCTGCATTGTGCAGGGGGTTGGACTAGATGACCCTGGAGGTCTCTTCCAACTTTATGATTCTATGAAGCTGCCTTATACCAAAATAGACAGCTACATGCATAGATGGCTTCAAGAGGGGATTGGATAAACATCTGGAGCAGAGGTCCATCAGTGGCTATTAGCCACAAGGTATAGATGGAACTCTGTCTGGGGCAGTGATGCTCTGCATTCTTAGTGCTTGGGGGAGGGTTTCTAGTGTCCTGGCCCCACTGGTGGACCTCCTGATGGCGCTGTTTTTTTGGCCATTGTGTGACACAAAGTGTTGGACTGGATGGGCCTTTGGTCTGATCCAACATGGCTTCTCGGGCAGAGGTCTTTCATGTCACCTACCGCCTGGTCTTTAACTGGAGGTGCCTGGGACTGAACCTGGGACTTTCTGCATGACAAGCAGAGGCTCTGTCACTGAGCCACAGACCTTCCACAATAAAGAATTCAGAGAGGAATGAAGCAGAGCTGCTGTTTTTTTTTTTTTTGCTGACAAGACACAGCTGACTTATGGGGACACTCAGAGATAAAAAATAAGGCCAAGGCTGTTGATGCAAGTAAAATAAAATAAAGAATGTATTACCTTCATACTCTTGTAAGGACTGAATAATCTCTAGTGATTATACTTAATGGTTCTGTATCTTGTATATAATATACAGTACGAATTGCAATTTGTTTTTTGACGCAATGGTTTATTTACATACTTTTAACTAAATAACCAATGCTGTTTAACTATGAGAACTCAGTATTGTATCTGCCTATTCTGTTACAGATTCTGCTATATGGGAATGCATAGGGAATTTTTAGCTGAGCAATACAACCAGGGCCTTTTTGTTAAAGAAAATGCCCAGCAGGAACTCATTTGCATATTAGGCCACACCCCTGACATCACCATTGCTTCAGGCAGGACTTTTTGGTAGAAAAAGCCCAGCATGAACTCATTTGCATATTAGGCCACACCCCCTGACAGCACCATTGTTTTACACCGGGCCTTTTTGGTTAAAAAAAAGCCCAGCAGGAACTCATTTGCATTATTAGGCCACACCCTCCGACAGCACCATTGTTTCACACAGGGCTTTTGGGGTAGGAAAAGCCCAGCAGGAATTCATTTGCATATTAGGCCACACCCCCTGACATCGCCATTGTTTCACGCAGGGTCTTTTGGGTAGAAAAAGCCTAGCAGGAACTCATTTGCATATCAGGCCACACCCTCCGACATCACCATTGTCTTACACCGGGCTTTTTGGGTAGAAAAAGCCCAGCAGGAACTCATTTGCATATTAGGCCACATCCCTGACACCAAGCCAGCTGGAAAGCCCTGGACACTATGTATTCCCCCCACCCCTTCACTTGCATCAGCAGCCTTGGCCTTATTTTTTATCGCACGACTAGTAGAGGCCAATGTGGAAGATTAGTCCTAGTGAGTTGGGATTTTCTTCTGCCAAGATGGAAGCCCAACAGTGGAACCTGCAAGAGAGACGGACACCTACCGGGGTCAGCATCACCCCTCTTGCCTCAGGCAGGCTGTTTGCCTTTTAACAGATATTTTAAAGCAAGACATGTACATCTGCCTGTTTATAAGTTCATCCAGGTCTTTTTTTTTGTAGCAGGAACTCCTTTGCATATTAGGCCACACCCCCTGATGTAGCCAATCTTCCTGCAGCTTACAATAGGTCCTGTAAGAAGAGTCTTGTAAGTTCTTGGAGGACTGGCTACATCAGTGCTGTGTGGTCTAATATGCAAAGGAGTTCCTGCTACCAAAAAAGCCCCGGGTTCATCTTTTACATTCCCCAAATGGTCACCAGCGCTTTCCCAAAACAATGAAAAACTACTTTGGACCAGACACAAATGTAACATGCTGTGGCCTGCTGTTTCACAGGCTTTAGGAAGATGACGCTGTCCATAGCCAACTCTTTTCTAGTTCGAACCCAACGGGGCATGGCAAACTTATAGGACTGGGAGTCCAGCATTCACCCCGGGAAAAGAATAAAGCACATTTGCACAGGAGACACTTCCAGATTAACCCTGCTGGCCTCAAAAATATTATGGCTCTTTTCCTCCTTTGTTAAAGGGCACCAGCTATGATGAATAATATATCAGCAAGGCCTTCAGAAGCAGGGAGCACCCGTCTTCAGAGGTGGGAAAATATATCCATGCTGTACGACTGCGGTAAGTTCTAGAATAACTGCATATCAAAAATCACAAGTTGGTTTCAAAGTAAGACAACGGATGAGTTTTATTTCAAGGCGACGGAGCAGACGGGAAAAGCAAGAGGGAAGGAGTGGTCAAGCAAACCGTTGTCCGATCAACATAACTGCTACTGTCTTAACCGAGAATGTTATAAATAAAGGTTACAGAGTAGAGAGGAGGGAAACGAAAACAAGACACGTCGAACGGAGGGCGATGGGGCACACCGTCTCCAGCGAGAGGTAAACCTGTTTGAAGAAACGAAAACTAAAGTGACGCAGGTGAGCAGCACTAAACTTTTGAAAGATTTTGGCGCAAAAGAATCAAGTGTACGTCGCAAGCCTACTCCGGACAAAACTGGGTCAGTACGAACGGTTAAAACCCCATTTTATAAAGACTGCTTGCACGAAACCAGAGGGGTCAACAACTTGTAAGACTCACCGTTATGCTTGGGTGTGCATTTGTGACTTTCATTCATCCCCCCCCCCCATCGCATTCCGGTTTTTTGGGTTTTTTTAAAAACAAAAACCTGAAAAATAGAGCATGCTGTAGCATTCCATGATCTGAAATACAGTCCTAGCCCCTCTTACCACGTGGGAGAACATTTGACACAAATCATTTAAGGACGGCAGAAATTCACAAGGCTTTCCTAAGCTCAGGTTTAAGAGCGGACAAAGGAACAGGTCTGCCCCTCCGATCCGATTCCTCTCTGGAACAGCTTCAAGTCCTTTCGGCGGACAAACCACTTAGAGAGAGCTCGCGCTAAGAACTTGTTCAGTTGGACACGCAGCAACTGTGGTGTTCCTGGAATGACTCGGAAAGTCGGCAGCACCGGGGGGGGGGGAGGCAGGGAGGGAACACATACTTCCTGCTGCAGGGTTAAGTGAAAGCGGCCAAGGACAGCGGAGCGTGATCCGCCAGCAGTTAAGCGCTTAAAAATGACCGGGGCTCTCATCCCGCTCGCGTGCCCCTAACTTATCGTTTCTGATTTGATTTCTTAAAAAATAAACTGAAGATTACTCTTGGAAAGATATCTCATAAATCTTTTTAAAAGTGACTTTTTTGAAGATTATAAAAGATTAGTCAAAACTTCCCCCCCTCCCCCCCAATATGAAGAGTTTGGACAAGCGGATCTGGTTCCTGGTTGGAGAGTTACAGCGAAATGTTTATGGCAAGGAGGGGTGGAGTCCGTAGCAGAGGCTGCGATCTACGGCTGACATCCCGAGGAGACCCATTAAAAAGGCCTGGCCGCGCTGTGACCCTCCTTTCCCAAGCGGCGTGTCTAGCCTGTGGGCTTTCCACACGAAGGAACCTGTAAGTACTCTATTTAAATTCACAAATACCTCCCTCCCCTCCCTTCAGTGGAGTGGAAATGCCGGTTAAGTCAAGTCAGTGGAAACCTAACAGAGGTGCAGGACGGCTTTGTTAATCTCGGGGTTTGTCCAATCGTTCCGGATGTCGTCCAAGTGATTATCAAAATCCACTAGCGTTTCGTAGGACCTGCTGTCCAAAAGCGAGGCGGAGATCCTCTGGGCTTCTGACCAGTCTTCACAGTAATCCCTAGGAAGCAAGGGGGAAAAAAAATAAAGGCATTAACAGCTCAAGAGGAATCGATTTTCAAGGCTGCTTCAGTCAGAACGGGGGTGGGCGGGTGGATCTTTGAAGCGTTGTGCAGAGCCACGGTGGCGGGCAGAGGCTCAGCTGCACTATAAATTTAAAGAGGATTTTAAAAGACTTTGAGTGATGTTGCTTACCATCAGGGGTCGTTTTGTAGAAAAACAGGTGGTGGAGCTCATTAGCATAACTCATTAGCATGTGCCGCCCCCCCTCGCAGCCAAAAGCAGCTCAATGCGAGAAAGGAGAGCCCCCGGGTGAGCAAGGCCTGCTTGGGTTGGCTAGAGATCCAGCCAGCCCAAGCAGGCTTCGCTCCCCTGGGGCTCTCCTTGAAGAAGAAGATGACATTGGATTTATATCCCGTCTTCCACTCCGAAGAGTCTCAGAGAGGCTCACAATCTCCTTTACCTTCCTCCCCTACAACAGACACCCTGTGAGGTGGGTGGGGCTGGAGAGGGCTCTCACAGCAGCTGCCCTTTCAAGGACAACCTCTGCCAGAGTTCTGGCTGACCCAAGGCCATGCCAGCAGGTGCAAGTGGAGGAGTGGGGAATTAAACCCGGTTCTCCCAGATAAGAATCCACGCACTTAACCACTACACCAAACTGGCTCTCCTTGGCTGCCCTCCGCCGTTAAAAAGCCAGCAAGCCACCTAAAACCAGATAAGAAGTGGAGGAAGGGTGGAATGCGCTTCTCCAGGGGTTAATGAGGGCTGTTGGGGGTGTGGCAAAGCCCCTGGTGGCTGGCTGGCTGCCCGCTGTCTGAATCCAGGGATTGTTATGCAGCTGCACCTACTTTTCAATGGACAAGGTAGATGGGGAGGAGGAGGGGGAACCTTCAGAAAGGTTCAGAAGCTGCGCTCCTGTGACCTCCTGCTGAATTCCAGGCCTGCTTACCATGAGGAATCCTGGGAATTACCACTGCAGTGGGTGCAAGTCAACCATGCCTGCCTTTTCTGGCACACGTCAATTTCAGTTATATCCCGCTTTTCTCCCCAAGCGGGACTCAAAGCAACTTAGTGCATTGCTCTCCTCCCCTCCATTCTCAGAACAACAACCCTGTGAGGTTGGCCAAGAGCCTGTGACAGGCCCAGCAAGTTTTCATGTGAAAAGCAGGCGTTCAAACCTGCTTTGCTCCGGGTCCCCAGACCACTTCTCTGTCCATTGAACCACGCTGGGTCTTAATTTTTCTTAAGCAGGGGAGGGAAGTTTTGCCAAATAGTCCCTCCCGCTGCAGTCCAGATAGACCCCTGACATTTTGCCTCTGGGGTGTCACCGGGCCTTTAGGAACAACCTTCAGGAACAACCTGCAGCGGAAAGGGCGATATAAGCTAAAAATCCCTGCCCCTTTTTAAGAAAACTTATGGCAGGGGTGGGCAAACAGTGGCTTGGGAGCCACATATGGTTCTTTCACACATATTGTGTGGCTCTTGAAGCCCCCACCAGAGAAGGCATTTCTTTCTTCAAACCACTTCTCCAAACCAAGCCAGCCAGTGGCTTGGAGAAAGCATTTAAAGTTAATGTTGCTTTCTTCCTCCCCCCCCCAATCTATTTTCCTTCCTTCCTTCCTCCCTCCCTCCCTCGTCTTGCGGCTCTCAAACATCTGATGCTTATTGTATCAATGATTTGGATGAAGGAATAGAGGGAATGCTCATTAAATTTGCAGATGATACTAAATTGGGAGGGGTTGCAAACACAGAAGACGACAGAAACAGGATACAGGATGATCTTGACAGGCTGGAAAACTGGGCTAAAACCAATAACATGAATTTTAACAGGGATAAATGTAAAGTTCTGCATTTAAGTAGGAAAAATCCAATGCGTGGTTATAGAATGGGGGAGACTTGTCTTAGCAGTAGTATGTGCGAAAAGGATCTAGGGGTCTTAGTGGATCATACGCTGAACATGAGTCAACAGTGTGATGCAGTGGCTAAAAAGGCAAATGCAATTTTGGGCTCTATCAACAGAAGTGTAGTGTCCAGATCACGTGATGTGATGGTATCACTTTACTCTGCTCTGGTAAGACCTCATCTGGAGTACTGTGTTCAGTTTTGGGCACCACATTTTAAGAAGGATATAGACAAATTGGAAAAGGTCCAGAGGAGGGCGACAAAGATGGTGAGGGGTCTGGAGACCAAGTCCTATGAGGAAAGGTTGAAGGAGCTGGGGATGTTTAGCCTGGAGAGGAGGCGGCTGAGAGGTGATATGATCACCATCTTGACTTGAAGGGCTGTCCTAGAGAGGATGGTGTGGAATTGTTTTCTGTGGCCCCGGAAGGTAGGACCAGAACCAGTGGGTTGATATTAAATCAAAAGAATTTCCGGCTCAACATTAGGAAGAACTTCCTGACCGTTAGAGCGGTTCCTCAGTGGAACAGGCTTCCTCGGGAGGTGGTGGGCTCTCCTTCCTTGGAGGTTTTGAAACAGGCTAGATGGCCATCTGACAGCAATGTGGATTCTGTGAATTTAGGGGGAGGTGTTTGTGAGTTTCCTGCATTGTGCAGGGGGTTGGACTAGATGACCCTGGAGGTCCCTTCCAACTCTATGATTCTACATGGCTCTTATGTTAAGCAAGTTTGGCCATCCCTGGCATATGGGCACTCAGGTTTTCTTAATGGGACTGCATACGGGCTGCTGTTTCCATAGCTCCTTGGTAAAAAGATAGTACACCATCCAAAGCAGACCTCGCACGACAACAAGATGCGCTTGGCTGTGTGCAGACACAAAGGGGTGTGCCAAGAATACTCACAAGTGGGGGTCTTTGCATCGCCATTTGTTTTCGTGATGCTCGTACACGTGAACGGCAGGCTCTAGGCACTCCATGGTGAATTTCGTATTATCCACCTGACACAGGACAGAAACAGAGGACAGGGTTTCTTGACTTCTGAACGGAGGAGTCCAAACGGGCAGCACTGTTTTCAACACGGCAGTTCCTTTACCGAGAGCTTACATGCAGGTGCTTGGCCTGGGTCTCTGTGGACTGTGATTCTGAAGGAGCCCTTGCCTGGAAATATGCTGGGATAGTCACATGACCCACACATACAAATCATGTGAACAGGGGTCGTTTTGTAGAAAAATAGGTGGCGGAGCACATTAGCATAACTCATTAGCATATGCCACCCCCCCCCAGCCAAAAGCAACCCGATGCAAGAAAGGAGAGCCCCGGGTGAGCGAGGCCTGATTGGGCTGGCTAGAGATCCTGTCAGCCCAAGCAGGCCTCACTCCCCTGGGGCTCTCCTTGGTTGCCCCCCCACCCAGTCAAAAGGCCAGCAAGCCACCCGTCATCCAAAATCACATCAGAAGTGGAGAAAGGGTGGCACGGGCTTCTCCAGGGGTTAATGAGGGCTGCTGGGGGTGCGGCAAAGCCCCTGGTGGCTGGCTGGCTGCCCGCTCTCCTAATCCAGGGATTGTTATGCAGCTGCACCTCCTATTCAATGGACAAGGTAGGTAGGTGGGGAGGAGGAGGGGGAACCCTCAGAAAGGTCCAGGAGCTGCACTCTCGTGAGCTCCTGCTGAACCTGAGGCCTGCGTGTGCATCTTATGGCGGCCGGTGGAGTTCTCAAGGCAAGAGGCCGACAGAGGTGCTCTGCCCTCGCCTGCCTCTGCGTAGCTACCCTGCACTTCCTTGGTGGTCTCCCATCCAAGTTCTACCCGGGGTTGGACCTGCTCTGCTTCTGAGATCTGGCTGGCCTGGGCTCTCCAAAGAAGGGCTCCCAGAACCCTCGCCTCACCCATGTTGGGTAATCAACAGAGATCCAGCAAGCTGGGCCCAAAGTTTCCTTCCCCACTCAGTGAGGAATCTGATGCTGGAGGAAGCATCGGCCCGCAGGAAGGAGACCCCTCCCACATGCAGAAGACCCCTTCCTTCCTTCAAGCCGCACCCTCAGATTCTTTGCTTAGCAGAAGGGAACGCTGGAACGCACCCCAGGACGTTGCAAAGGGACATGTTATTGGGCTGCGCGCTCAGCTAGCACAGGTCAGACCTGTCGGCCTTCACCGCTGCCGTGCACGGACCGAATGCGAAATCTAAAACATAACCGAGCATCCTTATGGCTGTGCACTGCAGGGGAAGGGTAGAACAGGCGGGCAAGCTGTTTGTCAAGGAGATTGGCCCCAAGTTCCTTGCCTATGTATTGACAATGCCGCCTAAGATACTAGGTGATTACCTAGGGCGCTGGCCTTCTGGGGGGCGCAGAATTGGGCAGCCCTCCATGTGACTCGGTGAGATTACCAGTGCAAGGAAGGGCACCAGTGCAGGGGGGGGGGACCCTAGCCTTGCCTAGGGTGCCCGACAGTCTGTGCATTGAGTAACCCCTGAGAAGTTCTCAAGGGAAACGGCTCGAAAGCAACTGTTTTAGGGCGTCGAGCTCCCTTTGCGTTAGCCAGTCGGGGCTGTCCGACAGGCCCACCAAAGAGCCGGGTCAAGTTATCATTCAGAAACGCTCCAAGAAACCGACGCCTTCCTGGCTACAAACCGAACATTAAGAAAACAGTAATGAAAGCAGATACCATTATAAGTGCCGTGTCACTGAAATGCTCCGCTATCCTGGATGCCACCTTTTCGGCAACCTGGTTTGGACTGCAAAGGAAGGGCAAGTTAATTGCACGGGTTTTACTGTATTTTGTGACACTCAGCATGAAGAGACAAAAAAAGAAAAAAAGAAAAAAGGTGAAATGCAGACGTGGTCACAGAGCAGCGTGCAAACAAGACAAAGACATCAATGAGATAGTGAGCGTGTTCTGAACTCGAAGCTGCCTTCTGCTGAATCACACCCTCGGCCCATCGAAGTATTGTCTACTCACACTGGAAGTGGGTCTCAGGTGAAGGTCCTTTATATCAGGGGTGTTGAACTAATTTGTTATGAGGGCCGGATCTGATTTAAATGAGACCTTGTCGGGCAAGGCCACGTGTCATAGAATGTAATGCCAGGTACCAAAGATATAAATTTCATGTAACAGTTTCTGATAACTGATACTTCTTGATCTGAATTATTGCATCCAAATCTGGAGACAATGTCTGTACTGTAGCAATCTTGAGTATGCTGTTCAGGTGTTGTTCAGCTGTGTGTCTGCAAGTTGCAAACCTACTTTTGATTTATTGTCAGTCATTACGGAAATCTCATAGTCAATGCTTTGAGCCTAAGATCCAAGGGAAAACATGAAATGGCTGGACATTGTGAGCTTTTGTACATAAGAAGAAGAGGATGACATTGGATTTATATTCCGCCCTCCACTCAGAGTCTCAGAGCGGCTCACAATCGCCTTTATCTTCCTCCCCCGCAACAGACACCCTGTGAGGTGGGTGGGACTGAGAGGGCTCTCACAGCAGCTACCCTTTCAAGGACAACTCCTGCAATAGCTATGGCTGACCCAAGGCCATTCCAGCAGCTGCAAGTGGAGGAGCGGGGAATCAAAATCCAGTTCTCCCAGATAAGAGTCCACGCACTTCACCACTATACCAAACTGGCAACGTAAGTTGCTTCATGTGCTGGTCAGCCAATGGAGAAAACAGAGGCTTTGCTCTGTAGCTCCTGTGCGATTGAGCAAGCCTAGCAAAGCAAGCCGTGATGCGGAAGGAAGCGTGAGAGAAAGTAAAGGAAGCAGATGACACTGAGTTCCTTGTGGGCCTGATAGGAGCCCTGATTCAGTCCTCGGGCTGCAGATTTGACACCCCTGCTTTTATATCACCCCCTATCTGGTCTTTTTCGTTGGAGATACTGGGGACCTTCCAGGCAGATGGGAAAGACCTCTGCCTGAGACTGCGGACAATCGTTGCCAGCCTGAGTAGACAATACTGACTTTGCTCAATACTGACCAAAGGTCTGATTCAGTACAAAGCAGTGTGGGTATTTTTGCCCTGGGGCCCAAAGGGTGGAATGGCAGCCGGGGATACCAGAGCCGCATCCTCCAAGTAGCCTCTTATTATTAGACTCTCCCTTGCCAGTACATGGCTTACAGCATACTGCATGTTTGTCCCACTTTTCAGCCAAACCTTGGCTCCTAAACCAGCTTATGATAATAGAAACACCACAAATACAAATTACTAGAGGATACAAAGGTGTGTGGGGGCTGGCTTGCAACATTTTGGTCCTATTGCGAGGTGGGGTCCAAAGGCAGGACGTTAGCGGCAACGCACCTGGCATCCTTCAGACGTTCGTTGGCTTGATAGTATCCAGCTATCACATAGCTGTTCTCCTTGCACCATGAATCGATCTGGAAAGAAGAGGACATCGGAAACAACGATGAGCATCAGAAATGAAGAAGACGAAGCTCTTGGATTTATAGCCCGTCCTTCACTCTGAAACTCACAATCTCCTTTCCCTTCCTCCCCCACAACAGACACCCTGTGAGGTGGGTGGGGCTGAGAGAGCTCTCCCGGAAGCTGCCCTTTCAAGGACAGCTCTGCGAGAGCTATGGATGAGGCCATTCCAAGGCTATGCCAGCAGCTGCAAGCGGAGGAGGGGGGGGAATCAAACCTCCCAGATAAGAGTTCACGCACTTACCCACTACACCCTAGCACTGGTTCTAACTGCACAACTGCATGTAGATAGCTGGGTTCAGACAACCACAATGGCGATCGGTTTGCCTGGGATGAATCCCTCTCCCTTCGATGACCGCTAACAAATAATGAAAGCTCTCGTGGCAAAAAGGAGAGAAAAATCTGTGACGGATAGCTTCGTATATTAAAATTTCTATCTGATGACCGCTGCACCCCGCAGGTGAAACACTCTGCCGCTGTTTTTGTTAATCATTTACACGGGGCTTTTTAATTTGCACCAGCTCTTTACCGTTTCTGTCTGGTTCATCATTATCGACCTCCCTATGAAGCGGTTCATCACCGCTCCCGTCTTACAGGATATGAGAAATGAGACAACTGTCGCTAAGTCGAGGCCATAAACTGAGTCTGCTACAGAAAAACGATTGTGGGGCTCCTGGATATTGTGGCTCCAATCTGTGCCCGCTGGACTGCCAGGGTGTGGGAAAGCAGCCTCTGGATATTTTACTGTTCAAAAGGCAATGTGGTAAACACAGGAAATCGGGGTTCAGGCATCTTTCTGCAATGGACTCACAGTTTGACCCTGCAGAGAACAGCCCTGCTGGATCAGACCAGGGAGGGTCCATTTAGTCCAGCCTCTTGTCTCACACAGCGGCCAACCAGTTCCTCTGGAGGGTCAACAACAGAGCACAGAGGCCGAGGCCTTCCCCTGAGAAGAACATCAGAAGAGCCCTGCTGGATCAGACCAGTGAGGGTCCATCTGGTCCAGCCTCCTGTCTCACACAGGGGCCAACCAGTTCCTCTGAAGGCCAACAACAAGGCATAGAGGCTGAGGTCTTCCCTTGAGAAGGACATCAGAAGAACCCTGTTAGATCAGACCAGTGAGGGTCCATCTAATCCAGCATCCCATCTCACACCGTGGCTAGCCAGTTCCTCTGAAGGCCAACAACAAGGCATAGAGGCTGAGGTCTTCCCCTGATAAGATCAGAAGAGCCCTGCTGGATCAGACCAGTGCGGGTCCATTTAGTCCTTCCCTGTCTCACACAGTGGCCAGCCAGTTCCTCTGGAGGCCAACAACAGGGCAGAGAGGCTGAGGCCTTCATAAGAACATCAGAAGAGCCCTGCTGGATCAGACCAGAGGTCCATTTAGTCCAGCCCCCCGTCTCACACAGTGGCCAGCAACAGGTCCAGCAGCAGGGCACAGAGGCTCTGATGTTACCTCCTGGAAATGGGATTCAGAGATTGACTGCATCTGAACGTGAGGTTCCCTTGAGTCACCGTGGCTGCCCTATAGCCCCTGGCAGCGAATTCTTCATTTTAACTATTCTCTGCATAAAGAAGTCTTTCCTTTTGTCCATCCTGAACCTATTGCCCATCAGCTTCATCGGATGCCCTAGAGTTCTAGATTGTTGTTAGGTGTTATTGCCCTTTGGTAAAATGGACATGTGGACCTTCCTCACAGGCGACTGTTCTGGGGGTGAATGAAGTATCTGAGAAGAACTGCAAAGGACCCTTATCAGTGTTACTGAATTAACTAACACTGCCTTATTTTCATTGCACTATCTATCTTGCAGAGTCTTCTCTCGCCCTTCCTCCTTGTGGCTCAAGATGGCCACATTGTGATCAACACAGATGCAGGAAGAAGAAGAAGAAGAAGAAGAAGAAGAAGAAGAAGAAGAAGAAGAAGAAGAAGAAGAAGAAGAAGAAGAAGAAGAAGAAGAAGAAGAAGAAGAAGAAGAAGAAGAAGAAGAAGAAGAAGAAGAAGAAGAAATTGTCTCAGAGTCTCAGAGTGGCTCACAATCTCCTTTCCCTTCCTCCCCCACAACAGACACCCTGTGAGGTGGGTGCGGCTGAGAGAGCTCTCCCAGAAGCTGCCCTTTCAAGGACAGAGGCTCAGAGCGGCCTACTATCTCCTTTCCCTTCCTCCCCCACAACAGACACCCTGTGAGGCGGGTGGGGCAAGAGAGGGCTCTCCCAGAAGCTGCCCTTTCAAGGACAGAGGCTCAGAGCGGCCTACTATCTCCTTTCCCTTCCTCCCCCACAACAGACACCCTGTGAGGTAGATGAAGATATTGGATTTATATCCCGCTCTCTACTCCGAAGAGTCTCAGAGCGGCTCACAATCTCCTTTATTTCCCTCCCCCACAACAGACACCCTGTGAGGTGGGTGGAGCTGAGAGAGCTCTCCCAGAAGCCGGCCTTTCAAGGACAGCTCTGTAAGAGCTATGGCTGACCCATTCCAGCAGCTGCAAGTGGGGAAGTGGGGAATCAAACCTGGTTCTCCCAGATAAGTGTCCGTGCACCACACCACTACGCCAAGCAGGTGAGCCCCCAGAAAAGCAGGGGAGATCAAGACAAGGGGAAGCTATAGAGGAGTGTTTGATGGAAAGAGGGAGGATGCTGCATTTTTGGTGTAGTGGTTAAGTGTGGGGGCTCTTATCTGGAAGAACCGGGTTTGATTCCCCACTCCTCCACTTACAGCTGCTGGAATGGCCTTGAGTCAGCCATTGCTCTCATAGGAGTTGTCCTTGAAAGGGCAGCTTCTGGGAGAGCCCTTTCAACCCCACCCATCTCACAGGGTCAGCCTTAGCTCTTACAGAGCTGTCCTTGAAAGGGCAGCTTCTGGGAGAGCTCTCTCAGCCCCACCCATCTCACAGGGTGTCTGTTGAGGGGGCAGAAGATACAGGAGATTGTAAGCCGCTCTGAGTCTCTGATTCAGAGAGAAGGGCGGGGTATAAATCTTCTCCTTCTTCATTCCACACAGGGTGGAAGGTCAAATCTGGGATGGGAATTGGTATGACTAGGGAAAGCAGACAGAGTGAGATCAACGGGATCTTGCAGAATCCCCCAGCTGTTTCAGCGGCTTGGAGTGGAGGGGTGGGAGTGACTGGGCTGGGCTGCAGATTCGAGAGATGGGGAAGGAAGAAGAAGACTGGCCCACTAGCCTCATTCGAAGCGGCCGACAGCAAAAGCCAGCAGGGGGCTAAAAGCTGCAGGGTGAAGGAGCACCCCTCTCTCAAGATGTCCAGCTGAAGACAGTGTGAAGACGGATGTCTGGTTGCTTCTTTCCCTGCACTGGTTACCTTGATTAGCAAGGACAGCTGCAGCAAAACTCACATGATTTTTATCCTAACGTATCGTTTAATCTGCCGCAAAGCATTACAAAAATACCCCGTGTGAATTAAAGGAGCAAATGCACGTTGGGCGTTAGGAGGCACGATTGATTTAAAACGATGCCTTTTATCTCGCCTCAAGCTTTTGGCCCCGCTCCATAGCAGTTTTAAATCTACCCATGTTTGCTCCTCGCAATAAGAGTATCGGATTAAGATAATCCAGTGCTTCGGGGAGGGCGGTTGAAAAACCCGAGGCAATTGTATTAGTCGCTGTCCTGTCTCCCCCTCCCTGAAAGAATTAAAGTGGATTCCAAAATGTTTCTGATACCGAACTCTAGGTTTCCTGCAAAACACATCCGTCTCGTGGTTAGCCGGAATAATTATAGCCCCAAATTAAACTGTCTAAAAGCAGAACAAAGCTACACAAATAATCTCTTCCGAAGGAATGACATGGATTTATGTGTTTCATTAAATTGTCATTCTGTGGCATTGTTGTACTTAGAGCCAACTGCCTTCGCAATCATAACCCTCATTTCCAGGGCTTAAAGATGCCATTTAAATTGCCAGCCCGTTGAAAACTTGTAACTAAAAACCAAATGCTGGGATAAAACGTTCTTGTTCACAGTAAACATTAAGAAGCTTGTCTGGATTTTTCCCCCCTCTTCGACTCTACAGCAAGCTTAGCTCCCACTCAACCAGAAGACAGAGGGGAGGAAAAGGACAGTTTCTCTGTTCTAGTTTTGTCAACGGGTGGCAATAACAACAGTTTTATTATCTTTAAGTGCTGCACGATACGTCTGAGAAATTCCCAACACTCAGTAAAAAAAGTTTAACCTGTAAGCAAATGAACTACTGTGAAAATTTATAGAGTTTTTAGAAGAACAACATAGAGGACTGCAAGAAGATCCAATCAGTCAGTCCTAAGGGAAATCAACCCTGACTGTTTCCTGGAAGGTCAGATGCTGAAGCTGAAGCTCAAATTTTTGGCCACCGAATGAGAAGGGAGCACTCCCTGGAGAAGACCCTGATGCTGGGAAAGACAGAAGGCAAAAGAAGAAGGGGGCGGCAAAAGATGAGATGGCTGGACAGCGAATTTGAGCAGACTTCGGAGGATGGAGGGCCTGGCGTGACTTGGTCCATGAGGTTGCAAAGAGTTGGACACAACTGTGCAACTGAACAACAACACAACTAGAGTCCCTTGGACTGCAAGAAGATCCAATCAGTCAGTCCTAAGGGAAATCAACCCAGACTGTTCCCTGGAAGGTCAGATGCTGAAGCTGAAGCTCAAATTTTTGGCCACCGAATGAGAAGGGAGCACTCCCTGGAGAAGACCCTGATGCTGGGAAAGACAGAAGGCAAAAGAAGAAGGGGGCGGCAAAAGATGAGATGGCTGGACAGCGAATTTGAGCAGACTTCGGAGGATGGAGGGCCTGGCGTGACTTGGTCCATGAGGTTGCAAAGAGTTGGACACAACTGTGCAACTGAACAACAACACAACTAGAGTCCCTTGGACTGCAAGAAGATCCAATCAGTCAGTCCTAAGGGAAATCAACCCAGACTGTTCCCTGGAAGGTCAGATGCTGAAGATGAAGCGCAAACACTTTGGCCACCAAAAGAGAAGGGAGCACTCCCTGGAGAAGACCCTGATGCTGGGAAAGACAGAAGGCAAAAGAAGAAGGGGACGGCAAAAGATGAGATGGCTGGACAGCGTTCCTGATGTCATTAACACGAATTTGAGCAGACTTCGGAGGAAGGTGGAAGACAGGAGGGCCTGGCGTGACTTTGTCCATGGGGTCGCAAAGAGTCGGACTCGATTGTGCGACTGAACAACAGCAACAAAGATCCCTAATCGTAGAATCATAGAATTGGAAGGGACCTCCGGGGTCATCTAGTCCAACTCCCTGCACAACGCAGGAAGTAATGTGCACACAGATCACCTGAACAGGCCTCCACTCTCCCCAAATAGGCAGCTTTGCATTGTGCTGCAGCAATACATTTTTAGAAATCTGCGCTGCAATAAGGAGTGTCCTGAGGAGGATTCCACCCCCACATGACTAGGCTGTGTCAATCACCCTCCTGTCTTCCACCAGCCTCCGAAGTCTGCTCAGATTCATGTTTGTTACATCAGTAACGCTGTCCGGCCATCTCCTCTTTTGCCGTCTCCTTCTTCTTTTGCCTTCTGTCTTTCCCAGCATCAGAGCCTTCTCCAGTGAGTGCTCCCTTCTCATTGGGTGGCCAAAGTATCTGAGCTTCAGCTGCAGCATCTACAATCTACATACTTGAGTTCCTAGACTGACAATCTACAAAACACACACACTACAATGCTGCTAGCTCAGAGGTGTCAAACTCATTTGTTATGTGGGCTGGATCTGACATAAACGAACATAAGAGAAGCCATGTTGAATCAGGCCAGTGGCCCATCCAGTCCAACACTCTGTGTCACATAGTGGTCAGAAAACCCAGGTGCCATCAGGAGGTCCATCAGTGGGGCCAGGACACTAGAAGCCCTCCCACTGTTCCCCTCCCCCCAGCACCAAGAATACAGAGCATCACTGCCTCAGACATAAGAACATAAGAGAAGCCATGTTGGATCAGGCCAGTGGCCCATCCAGTCCAACACTCTGTGTCACAGAAGAACAGAAGAGAAGCCATGTTGGATCAGGCCAGTGGCCCATCCAGTCCAACACTCTGTGTCACATAGTGGTCAAAAAACCCAGGCACCATCAGGAGGTCCATCAGTGGGGCCAGGACACTAGAAGCCCTCCCACTGTTCCCCTCCCCCCAGCACCAAGAATACAGAGCATCTCTTGCCCCAGAGAGTTCCATCAATACTCTGTGGCTAATAGCCACTGATGGACCTCTGCTCTATATGTTGATCTGATCCCCTCTTGAAGCTGGCTATGTTTGCAGCCGCCGCCACCTCGTGCGGCAGTAAATTGCATGTGTTAATCACCTCTTGGGTGAAGAAGGACTTCCTTTTATCCATTCTAACCCAACTGCTCAGCAATTTCATTGAGTGCCCATGAGTTCTCGTATTGTGAGAAAGGGAGAAAAGGGTTTTTTCCTCTGCCTTCTATACCCCATGCATAATCTTGTAAACCTCTATCATGTCCCCCCTCAGTCGACGTTTCCCTTGTACTGAATCAGACCTCCTCGGTCCATCAAAGTCAGTCTTGTCTACTCAGTCTGGCAGTGGTTCTCTGGGGTCTTGGGCTGATGTCGTTCCCATCACCTCCTGCCCAGTCCTTTTAATTGGAGACGCTGCTGGGAATTGAACCTGGGACCTTCTGCATGCCAAGCAGATGCACTGTCACTGAGCCATGGCCCTTCTCCATGGCTCTCCAGGGTCTCAGGCAGAGGTCTTTCCCATCACATCCTGCCTGGTCCTTTTAACTGGAGATGGCAGGGATTGAACCTGGGACCTTCTGCATGCCAAGCAGATGCTCTGTCACTGAGCCATGGCCCTTCTCCATGGCTCTCCAGGGTCTCAGGCAGAGGTCTTTCCCATCACCTCCTGCCTGGTCCTTTCAACTGGAGATGCCGGGGATTGAACCTGGGACCTTCTGCATGCCAAGCAGAGGCTCTACCACTGAGCTTTGGCCCTTCTCCATGGCTCTCTAGGGTCTCAAGCAGAGGTCTTTCCCATCACCTCCTGCCTGGCCCTTTCAACTGGAGATGCCGGGGATTGAACCTGGGACCTTCTGCATGCCAAGCAGAGGCTCTACCATTGAGCCATGGCCCCTCTCCATGGCTCTCCAGGGTCTTAGGCAGAGGTCTTTCCCATCACCTCCTGCCCGGTCCTTTCAACCGGAGATGCCGGGGATGGAACCTGGGACCTTCTGCATGCCAAGCAGATGCTCTGCCACTGAGCCATGGCCCTTCTCCATGGCTCTCCAGGGTCTTAGGCAGAGGTCTTTCCCATCACCTCCTGCCTGGTCCTTTCAACTGAAGATGCCGGGGATGGAACCTGGGACCTTCTGCATGCCAAGCAGATGCTCTGCCACTGAGCCATGGCCCTTCTTCGCTTCCTTTCAGTGTTGCCTTTGCCCACCGACAGTCTTCGAGTCCCTCTGCAGCTGGGCCCGATGCTGTACTTTGTGGGTTTGGGCTGAACAAACAACCGGGACCGCCGGCCTCCAAGGTGAATACACATTTCATTTCCTGGCCTATCAATCGGCAAATAAATGACACGACGGACATGAGGCGGCTCAATAAAAAAGCCATTGCCTAAGCACAGACAAACGCTTTGTCCTTCCAAGATGTTTGCACTCTCTGTGATTAGGTCTCTGAGAGCTGCCACGTCTTCCGATTAGAAAGCCGTCCGGATGGAGCGAGCGAAACCGGCATTCAATTTTCTAATTGACCCAAGCTCAGCATTTTAGAATGGATGAATATGGTTTCTTCTTGATTAGTTTGCTCAGCCTACTTACGCAACTTCAGGCATTGCACGATGAAGCCTTTATTTCAGTTCCTTCAGCTAGAACAGGGGTGGCCAAACTGTGGCTCGGGAGCTATCTGTGGCTCTTTCACACCTATTGTGTGGCTCTTGAAGCCCCCCCTGCCCCATCTTGGAAAAGGCATTTCTCACTTTAAATCACTTCTCCAAGCCAGCCAGCAGCTTGGAAAAAAATGCACAAAGTTAAAGTTGCTTTCTTTGCACCTCTCCTCCCTCATCTACCTACCTACCTGCCTTCCTTCCTGCATCTGATCCTCTGATGTTCATGTCTTGCGGCTCTCAAACATCTGACGTTTATTTTGTGCGGCTCTTACGGTAAGCAAGTTTGGCCACCCGAGCTAGAAGAACCGGGGACTAACTGCACAAAGAGCTAGGATTGCCAATCCCCAGGTGGGGGCAGGGGATCCCCCAGTTTGGAGGGCCTCCCCCCCCCCGCTTCAGGGTAATCAGAAAGGGGAGGGAAATGTCTGCTGGGCACTCATTATTCCCTATGGAGACCGATTCCATAGGGAATAATGGAGAATTGATCTGTGGGTATCTGGGGCTCTTGGAGGGGGTGTTTTTTGAGATAGAGGCCCAGATTTGCAGTATAGCATCCAATGTCTCTCCTCCAAAGATCCTCCAAATTTCAAAAAGATTGGACCACAGGGTCCTATTCTATGAGTCCCAAAAGAAGGTGCCCCTATCCTTCATTATTTCCAATAGAGAGAAGACATTTAAAAGGTGTACGGTTCCTTTAAAAGTGTTGGCTGGAGCTCCCTTTGGCGTTCGATTCTGCTTGTCACAACCTTTCTCCTGGCTCTACCCCCATGTCTCCTGGCTCCACCCCCAAAGTCCCCAGACATTTCTTGAATTGGACTTGGCAACCCTAAGAAAGACTCCCTGCTTGCAAAAAGTCAGGGCTGCCACATCGTCGGTTCCTCCAGCAAGTAAGAGCTATCGCCACCGCTTCATAGCGAACTCAACTTTGCAGCATCAAATGAAGTTACCCAGTTTGTTGGGACCAACGCCGAGGACTGCCTTCCAGATTAAACACTCTCTTCTCAGTTCCTCGCAGGAATCCACGCCACATCCTGCGATGTCCGAGCAGTTAAGAAGAAGAAGATATTGGATTTATATCCCGCCCTCCACTCCGAAGAGTCTCAGAGCGGCTCACAATCTCCTTTCCCTTCCTCCCCCACAACAGACCCCCTGTGAGGTAGATGAAGATATTGGATTTACATCCCGCCCTCCACTCCGAAGAGTCTCAGAGCAACTCACAATCCCCTTTCCCTTCCTTCCCCACAACAGACACCCTGTGAGGTAGATGAAGATACTGGATTTATATCCTGCCCTCCACTCCGAAGAGTCTCAGAGCGGCTCACAATCTCCTTTCCCTTCCTTCCCCACAACAGACACCCTGTGAGGTGGGTGGGGCTGGAGAAGGCTCTCACAGCAGCTGCCCTTTCAAGGACAACCTCTGCAAGAGCTATGGCTGACCCAAGGCCATTCCAGCAGCTGCAAGAGGAGTGGGGAATCAAACCCGGTTCTCCCAGATAAGAGTCTGCACGCTTAACCACTACACCAAACTGGCTCTTTCAGCCACCCTTTCAAGGACAACCTTTGCAAGAGCTGTGGCTGACCCAAGGCCATTCCAGCAGCTGCAAGTGGAGGAATGGGGGATCAAACCTGGTTTTCCCAGATAAGAGTCCGCACACTTAACCACTACGCCAAACTGGCTTTTTCAACCACCCTTTCAAGGACAACCTCTGCAAGAGCTATGGCTGACCCAAGGCCATTCCAGCAGCTGCAAGTGGAGGAGTGCGGAATCAAACCCGGTTCTTAACCACTACACCAAACTGGCTCTTTCAACCACCCTTTCAAGGACAACCTCTGCCAGAGCTATGGCTGACCCAAGGCCATTCCAGCAGCTGCAAGTGGAGGAATGGGGGATCAAACCTGGTTCTCCCAGAGAAGAGTCTGCACACTTAACCACTACACCGAACTGGCTCTTTCAGCCACCCTTGCAAGGACAATCTTTGGAAAAGCTGTGGCTGACTCAAGGCCATTCCAGCAGCTGCAAGTGGAGGAGTGGGGAATCAAACTCGGTTTTCCCAGATAAGAGTCTGCAAACTTAACCACTACACCAAACTGGCTCTTTCAGCCACCCTTTCAAGGACAATCTTTGGAAAAGCTGTGGCTGACCCAAGGCCATTCCAGCAGCTGCAAGTGGAGGAGTGGGGAATCAAACCCGGTTCTCCCAGAGAAGAGTCTGCGCACTTAACCGCTACACCAAACTGGATCTCCGATTGCAGCAGAAAGGGCCGTAAGCGTGACAGGCAAGAACCAAAGCGCTATCCCAGAAAACAGCAGTTGCATCCAGGGATCCCCCTAAGCTGCGGAGTCTTGTGAGCAAAAATTCTGCTTTTGGTGAGCTTCTGGCATTTAAGTTGTGAGCTGCTGCATCAATGAGTTTGCTCTGGGGCCATTTTTCCTCAGCGGAGACAAAAATGTGTGAGCCGGAGGCTAAAAAACCCTGTGAGACAGCTCACACCGACTCAGCTTAGAGGAAACACCGGCTGCATCACTGAAGGGATTTTGACATCTGCTGTTTTTCAGCTACCTCTGACATGATTGTCTGCTCATGTCAAAATCTCCTCTTCAGTGCAATCATCGTAATGGAGCCAAACTGTAATGGTACAACCCCTGCTGTCTCCTACCTAAAATTGCCTTAGGGATGAGTAGCCGTGTTAGTCTGCCTGTAGCAGTATTCAAGATCAAGAGTCCGGTAGTGCCTTAAGGACGAACAAAATCTGTGGCAGGGGAGCTCCTGTGACTCATGAAAGCTCCCCCCCCCCGCCACAAATTTGGAGTGATACTGCACTCTTGCATAGTTCTATAACTAACATACACAGCAGGTATCACAGCCTTGCGTTTCAATATTGGCAACCTCTGATCGGAAGTGCAATTTTTATTGCTACTAATACTACCACTGAGCATTTCATATTTATTTCTACTGAGACTCAAGAGTGGACCGCACAGTGTAAGGGAATGCAACCAACGGGCTGAGCCATCCAATAAGCAAATGCAGAAAGATAATTCCTGCCTCCATCAGTGGGCATCTACTCCAGTATCATAGAATCCTAGAGTTGGAAGGGACCTCCAGGGCCATCTAGTCCAACCCCCTGCACAATGCAAGAAACTCACAAACGCCTCCCCCTAAATTCACAGGATCCTCATTGCTGTCAGAGGGCCATCTAGTGTCTGTTTCGAAACCTTCAAGAAAGGAGAGCCCACCATCTCCCGAGGAAGCCTGTTCCACTGAGGAATTGCTCTAATGGTCAGGAAGTTCTTCCTAACAGAATCTTAGAGTTGGAAGGGACCTCCACGGCCATCTAGTCCAACCCCCTGCACAACGCAAGAAACTCACAAACCCCTCCCCCTAAATTCACAGGATCCTCATTGCTGTCAGATGGCCATCTAGCCTCTGTTTCGAAACCTCCAAGGAAGGAGAGCCCACCACCTCCCGAGGAAGCCTGTTCCACTGAGGAACCGCTCTAGCGGTTCTAACGCAAAAATATGTGAGCTGGAGGCTAAAAAACTGTGAGCTAGCTCACACTAACTCAGCTTAGAAGGAATACTGGTTGCATCACTGAAGGATCATACAGCAGCTAACCAAAGCGTCAAGAAACAGGGTGCAGCGCCCCCTGATGTTACCTCCAGGCACTGGTATTCTGGGGCTCACTGCCTATGTATATAAATAAAGCCATCTATGATCGCGGCAATGACTATAGCAGTGATTTTCACAACTTTTTTACTTGAGAGCCAGTCTGGTGTAGTGGTTAAGTGCGCGGATCCTTATCTGGGAGAACCGGGTTTGATTCCCCACTTCTCCACTTGCAGCTGCTGGAATGGCCTTGGGTCAGCAACAGCTCTCTCAGGAGTTGTCCTTGAAAGGGCAGCTACTGTGAGAGTTCTCTCAGCCCCATCCACCTCACAGGGTGTCTGTTGTGGGGCGGGAGGGAAGGTAAAGGAGATTGAGACCGCACTGAGGCTCTGAGATTCAGAGTATAGGATGGGATATAAATCCAATATCTTCTTTTTAATTAATACCCTCCCCTTTTCCCAACAAGGACCCAACATTATGCTCTCCTGCATTTTATCCTCACAACAACCTTGCAAGGCAGGTTAGGTTGAGAATTTGACAGCAAGCTTGCCTGACGCAAATGGGAATTCAAACTTGGGCCTTCCAGATGCTATTCGGACCCTCTTAGCCACTACACCAGACCGGCCTTTGCTAATTAAAATACTCATGGAACGAAGAAGTATGGCAGCCAGGGGTGGAATTCTAGCAAGAGCTCCTTTGCATATTAGGCTACACCCCCCCTGATGTAGCCAATCCTCCAAGAGCTTACAAAAAAGAGCCTTGTAAGCTCTTGGAGGATTGGCTACTTCAGGGGCGTGTGGCCTAATATGCAAAGGAGGTCGTGCTAGAATTCCAGCCCTGAGGGTAGCCCGGCCGTGTGTGTGTGTGCACAAAGGATGCAAATTAACAAATAAACTGAAAAGCATTGCCTTTTATTTGAATCTGTTCCCATCAGCTTCATTGGCTGCCCTGAGTTCTAACACTGAGAGGGGGAGAAAAAAAGTTCTCTCTCTCTCTCTTCTGTATGCTTCATTTTACAAACCTCTCTTATGTCCACCCCCTTACTTGCCCTAACCTGAGAAGCCACAGCCTTTCCACAGCCAAGAATTGCTCCACCCCCCCCCCCCCCCCGCGCTCCTCTTGGTCCCTAGCCTCCTGAGGTAGACTGCCTCTACACAGGGAGGCTCCACTCAGCACCAACACTCCCTCTAAGCTGCAGAGTCTTGTGAGCCAAAATTCTACTTTGTGTGCTGCTGGCATTAAAGTTGTGAGCTGCTGCATCAATCAGTGTGCTCTGGGGGTTCCTGAGCGAAGACAAAAACGAGTGAGCTGGAGGCTAAAATTCTGTGAGCTAAGCTAGCTCATGCTAACTCAGCTTAGAGAGAACACTGCTCAGCACTCAAAAGCCCAGATTCTGCCCACAGGTGGAGGCTTAGATTCTGTTTCCAACACTGGGGGCTGGGAGGGCAGTCACAGGTCCCCTCTATCCGGTACCCTGCCTAGGGTTACCAGCTCCCAGGTGGGAGCTGGAGATCTCCCTCTTTTTCAGCTGATCTCCGGCTGGCAGAAACCTCCCCTGGAGAAAATGGCTGCATGGAAGGGTGGGCTCTACTGAATTGCACCCTACTGAAGCCCCTCTCCTCCCCAAATCCCACCCTCTCTCAGCTGCAGCCCAAAAGTCTCCAGGTATCTTCCAGTCCAGACCTGGCAACCCTATGATTTACGCCTTTCTCTTCGGCTCTCATTCACCACCAGGGTTTTTTTTTTACCAGCACTTATCCTCCACCATCTGGGTGGTCGACTTTCAGAATCATTGACTTGTACAGTTGGCAGTAAGGTTGCCAGCCTCCAGGTAGGGGTGGGAGATCTTCCACTTTTACGACTGATCTCCAGCTGGCAGAGCTCAGCTCCCCTGGAGAAAATGGCTGCTTGGAAGGGTGGACTTTTATGGCATTGTACCCTGCTGAGGCCCCCTCCCCTTCCCTCTCCCAGATACACTCCCAAAGCCTCCAAGTATTTTTAGGGTTGCCAATCCCCAGGTGGGGGCAGGGGATCCCCCAGTTTGGAGGCCCTCCTTCGCTTCAAGGTCATCAGAAAGCAGGGAGAGGGGAGGGAAATGTCTGCGGGGTACTTATTATTCCCTATGGAGACTGATTCCTATAAGGAATACTAGAGAATTGATCTGAGGGTACCTGGGGCTCTGGGGGGGGGCTGTTTTTGGAGGTAGATGCACCAAAATTGCAGCATACCGTTCAGTGCGTCTCCTCAAAACAACCCCCAAGTTTCAAAAGGATTGGACCAGGGAGTCCAATTCTATGAGTCCCCAAAGAAGGCGCCCCTATCCTTTCTTATTTCCAACGGAGGGAAGGCATTTAGAAGGTGCGCCGTCCCTTTAAATGTGATGGCCGGAACTCCATCCCTTTGGAGTTCAGTCCTGCTTGTCACAGCCTTGCTCCTGGCTCCACCCCCAATGTCTCCTGGCTCCACCCCCAAAGTCCCCAGATATTTCTTGAACCGGACTTGGCAACCCTACTCACCAGGGTGAGGGCCACCTCGAGCATGGGTGCCAGGGCGAGGGTGCCATGGAAGAGGGGGACGCAGTCCACGAAGAGGGCAGGGGGCTCCCGGCTGCCACCCCGGTGCTGCTGCTGCTGCTGCTTCTCTGCTACCAGGAGCCCGTTGACGGCGCAGTGCGGGTACTTGGCTCCGTGGAGCACCATCTTGCAGTAGGCCTGCGTGCTCAGCTTCATCCTCGGCCCTCTCCGGGGCTCGGCCTGCGCCGGCCGGCTGCCCTCCCTCCCCAAGACCCACTTCCGGCTCGAGAGAGGGAAGTGTCGCGAAAGTGTCGTGCTCCTCTGCCCATAGAGGCGAGGCGTCCTAGAGCAGCCGCTTCCTGGGGACCCGGAAGGCCAACCCCCTGGCTGCGGAGCTGCCGCTCTAGGAGGGTGGCGTGTCTATGGTGCTCTAGGCATTGGTGCAGAGAAGACTCCGGAGGAGCGTTTTTGGCTTTCATGGGGAGGGGAAGAAAAAGGAGGCGCCAAATTCTTGCAGTGCTCTGGCCTGCCTGTATTGCAGACTGAAGGATTTGTGGCAACCCTGTCTTGTAGCTCTGTTGCTATGATTGCCAGCTCTGGGGTGTAGGACTGCCAAGTCCAATTCAAGAGATTTTGTGGTATTAAAAAAGGTCAAGGTAGTCCCCTGTGCAAGCACCAGTTGTTTCCGACTCTGGGGTGGAGTTGCTTTCACAACGTTTTCACAGCAGGCTTTTTACGGGGTGGTTTGCCATTGCCTTCCCAAGTCTTCTACACTTCCCCCCCAGCAAGCTGCGGACTCATTTGGCCGACCTCGGAAGGATGGAAGGCTAAGTGAACCTCGAGCTGGCTACCTGAACCCAGCTTCCGCTGGAGTCGAACTCAGGTCGTGAGCAGAGGGCTCCGACTGCAGTACTGCAGCTTGACCACTCTGCGCCACTACCTGTAGACTGAGACATGAAATGTGATGATGCTTTTATTTTGTTGCATTGTGGAAATCATATGGATTCGTGAAGCTCTCTATCTCTAATCTATGTCTTTGCACCACGAAGCATTCGATCTGTGTTTTTTTGATGGTTCATTCTGTAGTTCTGGCTTTGATATGATTTGATACGGATTCGGGGGAGTTCTGTTAAAAACAACGCTGCAGGATCCGTGAGGATCTGTGTAGATCTACCTTTCAATTTCCCCCGCTTTGAAAAAAGTGTAAAATAATGGCAAGTGAATGCTGGGATTTCAGTGTAAAAGAACTCATTTAAACATACTTTCCAGTTCCATGCAAGCTGTTTACAGCCCAATCCTACGCATGTCTACTAGGAAGTAAGCTCTTTTGTGTTCAAGAAGTAAGCGCGTTCCTTGCTCTGTCTGGGTGAAGTTGAGTGGTATGCATTATACCACTAGGTGGAGCATTTCACCCGCAAAACCGTCTCATCGCAAAGTCAAATTTATTTTTGGTGCTTTCCGCATAATAGCGCTTGGTGTCATTATTTTGGATTGGAAACAAGAATGGTCTGTGTGAAGACTCCCTCTCATAAATATATCCCTGTGTGCAGAAACCTAGCAGGTCAGGGAGAAAATCGAGTTTCAAATTAAAACACCAAGGCAATGTGAGTAGCTGGATCCTTGCCTGATGCTTCCACACTTCTGAAGGTAGAGGCAATGCTAGATGCTACACTTGCGCATGTATGGCGGCTCACCTATTCCTGACTAGGAATTAGAAGTTGTTAGCAAATTCAAGGTCAGGGTTTCTTATTTTTTTTTAGCAGGAATGCACAGGAATGCAGCCCTGGCTGGCTGGGCATCAGGGGGTGTGGCCCAATATGAAAAATTCCTGTTGGGCTTTTTCTACAAAAAAAAAAAAAGCCCTATATGAAACAATGGGTGACATCAGGGGGTTTGGCCTAATATGCAAATAAGTTCTTGCTGAGCTTTATCTACAAAAAAAAGCCCTGTTCAAGACAATATATCTCTAGGGCTTAATATGAAGCTGGGATTCCAAACTCACGATGGGAACGATCCTCAGAGCTTGCGGTACTCTAAGATTCGGGATGTGCGGGGGACATTCCTCAAGGTCGTTGCTAAAAGTGTTACAGGTAAGTGTTAAAAGGGGGAATCAAGTGTGAAATTCAAATTCATTAGCAAATTCAAGACATCATTAGGGCTTAATAAGAACCTTGGATTCCGAACTCACTACAGGTGCTAATATTGAGAATGTCACACTCTTTACAGATGTAAGTGACTTCAGCAAACACCTCTGTAGCTTCCTGTTGTATGTCTTATTCGATCTGCCACTAGATTTGACATTTTACTTATCTGAGAACAGTTTGGAGTGTCTCACTTGCATTCTTAGTGAACCAGCTACACTTCATATTTGATCTTATTTTCAACTGGCTTCTCTTTGCAACATATATAAGCCTGGTAGATTTACACTCCAGTGCATCTGATGAAGTGAGCCCTGACTGACAAAAGATTGTGCTGGAATACATTGTAGTAGTCTTGCTTTAAGACCCCACTGGACTCCTATTTTATTCTGTTCCTACGGACTAACACTCCTCCACTTGCAGCTGCTGAAATGGCCTTGGATCAGCCATAGCTCTGGTAGGAATTGTCCTTGAAAGGGCAGCTGTTGTAAGAGCTCTCTCAGCCCCACTTACTTCACAAGGTGTCTGTTGTGGGGAAGGAAGGTAAAGGAGATTGTGATCGCTCTGAGACTGAGGTTTAGAGTATAGGGTGGGATATAAATTTAATATCTTCTTCTTCTTCTTCTTCTTCTTCTTCTTCTTCTTCTTCTTCTTCTTCTTCTTCTTCTTCTTCTTCTTCTTCTTCTTCTTCTTCTTCTTCTTCTTCTTCTTCTTCTTCTTCTTCTTCTTCTTCTCCTTCTCCTTCTTCTTCTTCTTCTCCTTCTCCTTCTCCTTCTCCTTCTTGACTAATTCCACCCTCACTATAAAAGGATCTGAGGTTGTATAGAAGGGAAAGACCAGTAGCTTAGTGGAGGCAGAATAAGGGAGAATTATTGTATCAGAAATTTCCACAATAGGCCTAGGATGGATTATTTATTGCTTCACTTCTCACAACGTTCATGAAACTCAGCCCTGTGCGTTGGATGGAGCACAGCTGTACAGCTCAGCTGGGTCCCAGATGTTTCCACATATATTTGCGTCTGTTGCTGTAGAATTGGACTTCCCTCACCAGTCCAGAGAATATAAATATACAGAGAGATCTAAAATCTTATCACCTCACTTTCTTCCCCTTCGCCAAAACGGTGAAGAAAAACATGCAAGTGGAGGAACCAGCAAAGATTTGCCTGCTTGTGAAGGGGAGGGGGTGAAACCAACTGTGGCATTTCCTTCCCTTCCCTGGCCCTAAATGTCCCCTCCAGGATTCTATCAGCTCCACACAGGGGTCGTTTTGTAGAAAAATAGGTGGCAGAACTCATTAGCATATGACCCCCCCCAGCCAAAAGCAACCCGATGTAAGAAAGGAGAGCCCTGGGCAAGCGAGGCTGAAGCAGCTGCTGTGAGAGCCCTCTCAGCCCCACCCACCTCACAGGGTGTCTGTTGTGGGAGAGGAAGGTAAAGGAGATTGTGAGCTGCTCTGAGACTCTTCGGAGTGGAGGGCAGGATATAAATCCAATATCTTCATCTACCTCACAGGGTGTCTGTTGTGGGAGAGGAAGGGAAAGGAGATTGTGAGCCACTCTGAGACTCTTCGGAGTGGAGGGCGGGATATAAATCCAATATCTTCATCTACCTCACAGGGTGTCTGTTGTGGGGGAGGAAGGGAAAGGAGATTGCGAGCCCCTCTGAGACTCTTTGGAGTGGAGGGCGGGATATAAATCCAATATCTTCATCTACCTCACAGGGTGTCTGTTGTGGGGGAGGAAGGGAAAGGAGATTGTGAGCCGCTCTGAGACTCTTCAAAGTGGAGGGTGGGATATAAATCCAATATCTTCTTCACAAGTACACAGAGATTCCTGCCTTGTTAGTGGGAGTCTCCATTTTTCTGCCTTTGTGACAGACGTACATGGATTTTGAGATACTTATTTATTTAATCTCAGAGCTGGAACAAAAGGCTGATTTGCTTGAAGAAAACATTTCCCAGCTGGGTTCTCAAATGGAAACTTGTCGATATCTTTGGCCCAGTTTAGAGTATTTGATGATGCAGAGTGACCTCTAGTGGCTGCAAATGTTACTGTTCAAAAATGAAACTGGCAGTCCGGCACTGCACAATGGGTGAGACTAGCTCAGGGGTGGCCAGACTTGCTTAACGTAAGAGCCACACAGAATAAACGTCAGATGTTTGAGAGCCACAAGACACGAACGTCAGTTCTTTGAGAGCTGCAAGGCAGGAAGGGAGGGAGGAAGGCAGGCAAATGAATGGGGGGAGGAGGGAGAAGTGGAAAGAAAGCAACTTTAAATGCCTTCTCCAAGCCAGCTGACAGAGCAGTGGGGGCTTCAAAAGCCGCATGATGTGTGTGTGAAAGAACCACATGTGGCTCCTGAGTTGCAGTTTAGCCACTCCTGGACTAGATCTTAAGATGTGAGAAGTTGTGCCTCTTCAGCAACAGACGTGCTGTGATATCACCGCATTGCTCACATCCCACTCTGACACCACAGCCAATGTCCCGTGCTGGAAGAAAACCAGGAATAAGCACACAGCAGCCAGAGTCCCATGCTTGTTTTTTGTGATGGCTAGCGAGAATGAAGCGCTGTCCAGTCTCAACCGCTTACAGCAGTCCCCCAAGGGGCTTTCAAGGAGAAGATGAAGATTTATAGCCCGCCCTATACTCTGAATCGCAGAGTCTCACAGCAATCACAGTCTCCTTTCCCTTCCTCCCCCACAACAGACACCCTGTGAGGTGGGTGGGGCTGAGAGGGCTCTCACAGCAGCTGCCCTTTCAAGGACAACCTCTGCCAGAGCTACAGCTGACCCAAGGCCATTCCAGCAGCTGCAAGTGGAGGGGTGGGGAAACAAACCCGGTTCTTCCAGATAAGAGTCCGCGCACTTGACCACCACACCAAGGCAAGAGATGAGCAGAGATGTGCCATTGCCTTTCTCTGCATAGCAACCACCACGTAGATTAGGGTCTGAGAAACTCAGGTTCAAATCCCCACTATACCATGGAGCGGGGTGGCTTTGGACCAGTCGCACGCTCTCCGCTTGGCCTACCTCACAGGGTTGTTGTTATAAGGAGAGAATTGAGGAGAGAATGATGCAAGCCCCTTTGGGTCCTCATAGGGGGAAAAGCAGAGTATAACTGAAGCCAGTCAGTCAATAATACCCGATTTTTGTCTAATCCATGAGACATTCTGGGTATGTTTAGTCTGGAGAGGAGGTGGCTGAGAGGGGATGTGATCACCATCTTCAAGTACTTGAAGGGATGTCGTATAGAGGATGGTGTGGAATTGTTTTCTGTGGCCCCCCAAAATAGGACCCAAAAAGAGTTTCCGGTTCAACATTAGGAAGAACAGATCTCTAACTTCCTGACTGTTAGAGCGATTCCTCAGTGGAACAGGCTTCCTCTGGAAGTGGTGGGCTCTCCTTCCTTGGAGGTTTTGAAACACAGGCTAGATGGCCATCTGACAGCAACGAAGATCCTGTGAATTTAGGGGGACGTATTTGTGAGTTTCCTGTATTGTGCAGGGGGTTGGACTAGATGACCCTGGAGGTCCCTTCCAACTCTATGATTCTATGATTTTAGAACAGAGAGCAGATTTATGGTGTGGTCTGATTTGAGACCATCCATTCTCCCCCTTTCTTTATCTGTTGCCTCTTGCAAAGTTTTCTCTCAAAACAATAAACAGCGGACTACTGCAAAGGGTGAGAAGGATTTTGCAATCAGGTGGGAGCAAAGAGGAATCTGGAGACTTTTCATTTAGGAATTCCATTCTGTGCGGCATATTTAGCATTTTTAATATGTTTGCAAAAAAAAGAGGGAGAGATTAGCATGGATCAGTGCAGCCGAAGTTCATTCTGATGCGGCAGTAAAATTTCACGACCTACACGAATTAAATCGTGAAGAGGAGGGTCCTCTAAATCTGTCAAGGAACGTTGAAGCCGTCAAGCTTTCTTATCGGAGCACTTCTCCCCTGGGGGTCATTCAAGGAGTGGTTGTTTAAATCCAGTTGTAAATAATAGCACAAAAAGCGGAAAAAAGCATTTGGCTTGATTTGCAAGAGGATTTTAAAAGTTCACCGTGTTGACCAACTATCTTCTCCACCCCGTTTTGGTTAAAGGAGAGATTAAGTTTTGACAGTGGCTGGGTAGATCCTCTTGAAGAAGAAGAAGATCACAGATTTATACCCCGCCCTTCTCTCTGAATCAGAGTCTCAGAGCAGTTTACAATCTCCTTTATCTCTTTCCCCCACAACAGACACCCTGTGAGGTGGGTGGGGCTGAGAGAGGTCTCCCAGAAGCTGCCCTTTCAAGGACAGCTTTGCAAGAGCTATGACTGACTGAAGGCTATTACAGCAGCTGCAAGTGGAGGAGTAGGGAATCAAACCTGGTTCTCCCAGATAAGAGTCCGCACACTTCACCACTTGACCAAAGCGGCTCTCTAAGTTTTCTCTCTAATCTCTAAGTTCTTGTTATTTGGAGACTTTCAAGATAAACTAGGCATCAAGCCCTCTTTATTTTGAAAACCCAATTAAATCCCCACCATGGCTTGTGTTCATCCATTGGGAGCAATGGATTTATAAATGCAAATGGGTGATGGGCTGGGATTTGTTTGAGATGAGAAACGTAGGGCTGGAAGGGTTCCCAAAGGTCATCTAGTCCAACCCCCTGAGCAATGCAGGAAATTCACAGCTATTCCCCCACCCCCCCAGTGATCCCTGCTCTTTGCAAAGAGGAAGGCAAAAAAACTTCCAGGATCCCTGGGCCAATCTGACCTGGAGGAATATTCCTTCCAGACCCCAAAATGGTAGTTAGCAATGGCATTACCTTGGGCATATAAAAAAGGGCCGCAAGAGTCAAACACTGGCTCGTACTTAAGAACATAAGAGAAGCCATGCTGGATCAGACTAGTGGCCCATCCAGTCCAACACTCTGTGTCACAGAAGAACATAAGAGAAGCCCTGTTGGATCAGGCCAATGGCCCCTCCAGTCCAACACTCTGTGTCACATAAGAACAAAAGAGAAGCCATGTTGGATCAGGCCAATGGCCCATCCAGTCCAACACTCTGTGTCACAGAAGAACATAAGAGAAGCCATGTTGGATCAGGCCAATGGCTCATCCAGTCCAACACTCTGTATCACAGAAGAACATAAGAGAAGCCATGTTGGATCAGGCCAATGGCCCATCCCGTCCAACACTCTGTGTCACAGAAGAACATAAGAGAAGCCATGTTGGATCAGGCCAATGGCCCATCCAGTCCAACACTCTGTGTCACAGAAGAACATAAGAGAAGCCATGTTGGATCAGGCCAATGGCCCATCCAGTCCAACACTCTGTGTCACATAAGAACAAAAGAGAAGCGCTGTTGGATCAGGCCAGTGGCCCATCCAGTCCAACACTCTGTGTCACAGAAGAACAGAAGAGAAGCCATGTTGGATCAGGCCAGTGGCCCCTCCAGTCCAACACTCTGTGTCACAGAAGAACAAAAGAGAAGCCATGTTGGATCAGGCCAGTGGCCCCTCCAGTCCAACACTCTGTGTCACAGAAGAACAAAAGAGAAGCCATGTTGGATCAGGCCAGTGGCCCCTCCAGTCCAACACTCTGTGTCACATAAGAACATAAGAGAAGCCATGTTGGATCAGGCCAGTGGCCCCTCCAGTCCAACACTCTGTGTCACAGAAGAACATAAGAGAAGCCATGCTGGATCAGACTAGTGGCCCATCCAGTCCAACACTCTGTCATACGGTGGCCAAAACCCAGGTGCCATCAGGAGGTCCACTAGAGGAACCAGAACTCCAGAAGCCCTCCCACTGTTGCCCCCCCAAGCACTAAGAATACAGAGCATCACTGCCCCAAACAGAGACTTCCGTCTATTCTAATAGCTAATAGCTACCCATGGATTTCTGCTTCATATGTTTATCCAGTCCTCTCTTGAAGGTGTCTATACTTTCCTCGCCTTACCTCCCATCTCACGATCCACCTAAATTCATAGTGAGTCATAGAATCAGCATTGCTGTCAGATGGCCATTGAGCCTCTGCTTAAAAAACGAGGAACCAGAATAATTAAGGGCACAACAATGACCTATGTCAGCACATCTTGCTCATTTGATGAACATATGAAGCTGCCTTCTACTGAATCAGATCCTCGGTCCATAAAAGTCCATCTTGTCTACTCAGACTGGCAGCAGCTCTCCAGGGTCTCAAGCGGAGGCTTTTCACACCTATTTGCCCGGACCCTTTTTTTAGTTGGAGATGCCGGGAATTGAACCTGGAACCTTCTGCTTCCCAAGTAGATGCTCTGCCACTGAGCCACCGTCCCTCCTCAAATATGAAGTTGCTTTCTACTGAATCAGACCCTGGGTCCATCAAAGTCTGTCTTGTCTACTCAGACTGGCAGCAGCTCTCCAGGGTCTCAAGCTGAGGTTTTTCAAGCCTATTTGCCTGGACCCTTATTTTAGTTGGAGATGCCGGGGATTGAACCTGGGAGCTTCTGCTTGCCAAGCAGATGCTCTACCACTGAGCCACCGTCCCTCCCCTGCTCTCCAGGGTCTCAAGCTGAGATTTTTCAAGCCTATTTGCCTGGACCCTTTTTTCAGTTGGAGATGCCGGGGATTGAACCTGGGACCTTCTGCTTGCCAAGCAGATGCTCTACCACTGAGCTACCTCCCCTCCGCTATGATGTCCCATCTTGTGGATTGTACTTGACTTACACTGTCATGAGTCTCAGCTAGAAGGGCAGACTATAGATAACCAAAGACATAAATAAAATACCCCCCCTTCACTAGACTGTCTGGCTGCACATTGGCCACGGTGATTCACAAACCAAGCTGGGGTAGGGGGTGGGGTGGAGGTGGCCATGCTTCCCGCCACATGCCAGATTCAACACTCCCTCTAAGCTGTGAAGACTTGTGAGCAAAAATTCTACTTCGTGAGCTACTGGCATGAAAGTTGTGAGCAAGTGATTTGGCTGCTGCATGAATTAGTGTGCTCTGGGGGCCATCCTTCTTGAGCTAAGACAGAAATGTGTGAGCCGGAGGCTAATAAACTGTGAGCTAGCCCTCACTGACTCAGCTTAGAGGGAACAAAGCAGGAGTCAAGTTCAATGTTCCTTGTGAGCAAAAATTCTACTTTGTGAGCTACTGCATAAGTTATTGCGCTCTGGGGCCATTGTTCCTGAGCTAAGACAAAAATGTGTGAGCTGGAAGCTAAAAATGTGTGAGCCGGAAGCTAAAAATCTGTGAGCTAGATCACACTAACTCAGCTTAGAGGGAACACTGGTCTAGTTGCATCTTGAAGACCAACGAAGTTTTATTCAGAATGTAAGCTTTCGTGTGCTAGAAGCACGCCTCATCAGACAATAGTATGGAATGGCGAGCATTCCTAAATATAGAGAAAGCGGGCAGTGAGTTAGTATGCAAAGTCATGGAAATGTTTTTTAGCAGATTAAAAGAATCGCAAGTTGGGGTCTGGTGTTTGTAAGTTTGTGTTGACTGGGCTGAAACAACAACGGAGGGCGATATAAATTGGAATAGCAGATTGATGTCTCTGTCATTAGGTATCCTGGGTGTGAAGTGCAATAAATGAGAGTCTGTTGTAATGTTAGCTCTGGGTTAAAATGAGGGCACAGGTTTCTCAGAGGTTTAATTTAAACATGTAACACACGTATAAACATAAATCTAGTTTGCCATTAGAAAAAAGAATACATTAAAATATAGTGGAAGATGGGTTTAGTATATGTAACGAGATAATAATGAGCATAGAGGGAACACCGGTCAGATTCATGTTTCTCAGTACATTTGAAACGTTGTGCAAGGGTGCTCAGCCTGCTGGCAAAGATTGGTCATTGGTATTTCTTCCCCTCCTCCCTGTGGACCACTGGACCCCATAAGTCCTACGAGGAAAGGCTGAAGGAGCTGGGGATGTTTAGCCTGGAGAGGAGGCGGCTGAGAGGTGATGTGATCACCATCTTCAAGGACTTGAAGGTCTGCCATCTAGAGGATGGTGTGGAATTGTTTTCTGTGGCCCCAGAAGATAGGACCAGAACCAATGGGTTGAAATCAAATCAGAAGAGCTTCCGGCTCAACATTAGGAAGAACTTCCTGACTGTTAGAGCGGTTCCTGAGTGGAACAGGCTTCCTCGGGAGGTGGTGGGCTCTCCTTCCTTGGAGAATTTTAAACAGAGTCTAGATGGCCATCTGACAGTGATGAAGATCCTGTGAATTTGGGGTAGGTATTTGTGGGTTTCCTGCATTGTGCAGGGGGTTGGACTAGATGACCCTAGAGGTCCCTTGCAACTCTAAGATTCTAAGGCTCATTTGCATTCTCAGTTGATTCTTTGCAAAATGAGCACACTACAGTTTGTCTCTTGGATACTGCAAAAGTTGGGGGCGGGGAATGGACTGTCATACCCAAGAGAGCTGTGTTCTGGGTTGGGGATAAGAAGACACACACAGGAAAAGGAAATGTGGCTCATAAACCATCACAACAGGCTTGATAGGGAAAGCACAGAAATTCCCTTTGGAGTTCAATGATGCTTGTCACACCCTTGTTCCTGGCTCCACCCCCAAAGTCTCCTGGCTCCACCCCCAAAGCCCCGAGATATTTCTTGAATTGGACTCGGGAACCCTAACCAGGCAACTGGGAACTCCAGCAAGAAGTTCAAAGGATGTTTAAAGCGTCCCTTTGTGGCTGCCACTCAGACGGTGGTGATCTACAAAAGTTCTCTCATCATTCATACCGGGTGATAACGGGCACGAATGCACAAACAAGCTAGACCCCAGGGAGGCAAGTCCATTTCTGAGGGACTGTATCGTCCTGTTTCTATTATTGGTTTTGGGTGCCATTCAAGGGCTTGGTTTTCAGCTTCGCCCTCTTCCACCCTGTCCTCCCGCGTTCTGCTGAGAGCCCCACACCCCTCAGATAGCAGGAGCCGCGTCATTCTGCGTCCAGCGGCCCCTGCTAACATATTTTCAATGGACTTTTGCCTCTGGAAAGGATCTGTTCCTTATTGAACAGATAGTGTTGGACTTCGCTGCGGACTCTTGGGCTTCGCTCAAAGGCCATCCCTTGCTGCGATGAGATGAGAGCATCAATCACATATTTATTTGGACTGGGGGTGGAGCAAGTTTTCGAATTGGAATTTCTGGAGCCAAAGTGCCGTTTGTTTGGATATAAGTTATGATAAACCCCGAGACTCTGGCATATGGATTAGCTCTCCAGGATCTCTTCTGTTCTCCTGACCTAGACAAATAAAACGGAAAAATCCAATCACTCTATTTTGTTTTGCTCCTCTGGGCTACATAAGATCAAGGAGAAAGCCAGGAATTCGTGAACAAGGATCCACAGGTAGAGAGAGCAGGGAACCAATTTATGGCCTGGGTGGGGTCATCTCTCTGTTTTTCTTTTGTCCCATTTTTTTTTAAACCCAATTAGTTTCCAAGATAGTTCAGATGATATTTTCCTTGGATCAGTTCCATGGAGGGGGATAGAGGAGCTACCTCCCATGTTGCCTGCAAAACCGGTGTAATTATTGTGGGCATTTGAAGAACAAAGGGAGATAAAAGCTCTCCTCGAGTCATTCCACGGGCCCAAGTAGTCTATCATTCCGTTTCCAGCCGTGACCAGACACAACGCGATCCAGGATTTTTCAATCATTCATGCCCTTCTTCCAAGTAGCTTAGAATCATAGAGTTGGAAGGGACCTCCAGGGTCATCTAGTCCAACCTGCTGCACAATGCAGGAAACTCACAAACACCTCCCCCTAAATTCACAGGATCCTCATTGCTGTCAGATTGCCATCTAGCCTCTGTTGAAAAACCTCCAAGGAAGGAGAGCCCACCACCTCCCGAGGAAGCCTGTTCCACTGAGGAATCGCTCTAACAGTCAGGAAGTTCTTCCTAATGCTGAGCCAGAAACTCCTTTGATTTAATTTCAACCCACTGGTTCTGTTCCTACCTTCCGGGGCCACAGAAAACAATTCCACACCATCCTCTAGATGACCTAGAAGTCCTTGAAGATCGTGATCCTATCACCGCTCCGCCGCCTCCTCTCCAGGCTAAACATCCCCAGCTCCTTCAACCTTTCCTCATAGGACTTGGTCTCCAGACCCCTCACCATCTTCCTCAGACGTAGTTCTCCAATTTCCTTGCTTTCTCCTTTCAAAAGTCCTGTGAGGTAGGATAAGCTAAACAAGAGTGATTGGCTGACGGCTGCCCAATAAACGTCAAGGGCAGAGTGGTGATTTGAACCTGGCTCTCCCAGATTTCTCGTTTGACACTGTACCCATATTAGGGTTGCCAGGTCCAATTCAAGAAATACTTGGGGACTTTGGGGGTGGAGCCAGGAGACCTTGGGAGTGAAGCCAGGAGTGACAAGGATTGGCATCCCTGACCCATATGGACTCTCTCTCGTGCTTGGCCTTCCACAATCAGGACATGGCGGCAACAGTCTGTTCCTGCTGCTTTTTCCTTTAGCAGGCACCAGAGGTTCAGAGGTATACTGCCTCTGGATCTGGAAGTTCTGTTTGACCGGTAGGCTTTGATTAGGGTTGCCAAGTTCCTCCCAGCCTCCGGCGGAAGACTTGTTTCTATTGTAGCATAGAGTTTTCCCTCCCAAATTGCTAGAGCGTCTGGGAAAATCACAGAGTTTTCCCGGAAATGCCTAGAGTGGCCGCCGCACGATGACATCACTCGCTGGTGATGTCATTGTGCTGGCGACGTCGGGGGATGCCCCCCCGGCCCATTGTGGAACCCCCACCCGGACTGGGGGCATGGCAGTCCTAGCTTTGATAGACCTATCTTTCATGAACAGGCAGAAAACTTTCTTGAAAAGCTATCTAAACCTAGTAGCGATCGCCAGGGGTGGAATTCTAGCAGGAGCTCCTTTGCATATTAGGCCACACCCCCTGATGTAGCCAATCCTCCAAGAGCTTACAAAAAAGAGCCTTGTAAGCTCCTGGAGGATTGGCTACATCGGAGGGGTGTGGCCTAATATGCAAAGGAGATTCTGCTAGAATTCCACCCCTGGCGATCGTTACTGCCCAGAGCAGTGGGTTGAATCCTATCACGGGGTTTAATTCTACCATTCTGTTCAGTTAAATGCAATGCCTTCCTCCAGATCAGAGAGACTTCTTTTAGGGCCAGCACTTTTATCATCAGTGGGTCATCTGAGATGCTAACACTGAGAGCACGATAATGTTGCCAACCCCCAGGGGGTGCCTGGAGATCTCCCACTATTATAACTGATCGCCAGGTGGTAGAGATCAGTTCCCCTGGAGAAAATGGCTGTTCTGGAAGGGGGGGCTCTGTGGCCTTATGCCCTGCTGAACTCCCTCCCCCAAACCACACCCTCCCCAGATTTCAGCCCCCTAACCCAGAGCACTCTGACCCTCATTTGAACCATAACTTACCCACAGAGGCAGAAAAAAAAGATTAGGGCCATGCCAAGTTGAACCTCCAATCAAAATGGAAAGCCATCATTGGTCACAAATCTCTCGGCCAGGGGTGGTAAACTTGCTCAACCTAAGAGCCACACAGAATAAATGTCAGATGTTTGAGAGCTGCAAGACGGAAGGAAGGAAGGAAGAAAGAAAGATAGATGGGGAGGGGAGAGAGAGGTGGCAAGAAAGCAACTTTAACTTTAAATGCACTCTCCAAGCCTCCAGCTGGCTTGCCTTGGAGAAGTGATATGAAAAGAAAAAACACCTTCTCCAAACTGGCCAATGGGGCAGCGGGGGCTTCAAAAGCCACACAATATGTGTGATAGAGCCACATGTGGCTCCCGAGCCACACCCTTGCTCTAGGCCTTGGTGTCTCTATGATGAATATCATTTATATACAGCAGCAGACTACTAGTTTTTGGACATGCCAGTAAGACTTGTAATTAGGGTTGCCAATCCCCAGGTGGGGGCAGGGGATCCCCCGGTTTGGAGGCCCTCCCCCCGCTTCAGGGTCATCAGAAAGCGGGGGGAGGGGAGGGAAATGTTTGCTGGGAACTCTGTTATTCCCATAGAAAATAATGGAGAATTGATCCTCAGGTACCTGGGGCTCGGGGGGGGGGGCTGTTTTTTGAGGTAGAGGCACCAAATTTTCAGTATAGCATCTAGTGCCTCTCCCCAAAATACCCACCAAGTTTCAAAAAGATTGGACTAGGGGGTCATATGGACATATGAAGCTGCCTTATACTGAATCAGACCCTCCTTGGTCCATCAAAGTCAGTATTGTCTTCTCAGACTGGGTCCAATTCTATGAGCCCCAAAAGAGGGTGTCCTTATCTTCATTATTTCCTATGGAAGGAAGGCATTGAAAAGGTGTGCCGTCCCTTTAAATGTGATGGCCAGAACTCCCTTTGGAGTTCAATGATGCTTGTCACAGCCTTGATCTTGGCTCCACTCCCAATGTCTCCTGGCTCCACCCCCAAAATCCCCAGATATTTCATGAATTGGACTTGTAACCCTACTTGTAATGGTGCCTGGTTGGCACTAGTCTTTTTATCAATCATTATCGTTTGCCCCTATATGGTCAGTGAAATAATCCCTGCTCAGGGGAAGAAAAAAACCGCACACAACTTTGCAGCTGAAGCTAGCGAATGCTGCAGATTTCCCCCCACTACGCTTTTGGATTGTGGCCACCCGAGACTCCAAATATGGATCTGGCTGCTGTAGGGTTGCCAAGTCCAATTCAAGAAATATCTGGGGACTTTGGGGGTGGAGCCAGGAGACTTTGGGGGTGGAGCCAGGAGCAAGGGTGTGACAAGCATAATTGAACTCCAAGGGAGTTCTGGCCATCACATTTAAAGGGACAGCACACCTTTTAGAATGCCTTCCTTCCATAGAAAATAATGAAGGATAGGGGCACCTTCTTTTGGGGCTCATAGAATTGGACCCCCTGGTCCAATCCTTTTGAAACTTGGGAGGTATTTTGGGGAGAGGCACTAGATGCTATACAGAAAATTTGGCACCTCTACCTCAAAAAACAGCCTCCCCCAGAGCCCCTGACACTCATGGATCAATTCCCCATCATTCCCTATGGGAATCGTTCCTGGAGGTGCATAATGGCTGTGGGGGCGGAGCTTCCCCCACTGGCCAGCTGGCTGGGGGAGGGGGGAAGCCTGTAAAACCAGGGGATCCCCCGCTGGGACCTGGGGATTGGGAAGCCTAAGCTGCTGAGAACTGATATGTCACATCCGCCTCTGCCATTCCCAAGCCACAAAGTTTCCCCACTTCATTGTGAAAAAAACCAAAAGCAAAACTCCCATAAAAATGGAGTCTGTCCTTTCACATATTAGCAGGGGTCATTTGGTAGAAAATGAGGCGCTGGAGCTCTTTAGCACAACTCATTCGCATATGCCCCATACCCCTTAAATTACTGGAAGGTGTGCTAAATTATATCAGCTCAGCATCTGCCTTTAAATGCTTCTTGAATTTTAATTGTCATCATAAAACCTTTCTCCCATCCTACTTTCTAAATGGCTTTCTCCTATATGGTCATGGTGGCACGAGGAAGATTTCCATCTGTCTGCTTTACATGTTTTGGCTATTTTCCCATTTTTTTGTGAGGGGAAAACATCAGAAAGTTTGTCCAGTCTTAAGAGTTTAGCGAAATTCTCACAGGGGGTTTGAACAATGGAGCCCAGAAAAAAGGGGGGAAGAAAGAAAGAGCACAATAAAATTTAGAGGTTCCAGAGGTCCGCTCCTGTGAGCTCCTGCCCAAAATGAGGCCTACATATTAGCAATTTCTCAGTCCCAAGTTGAGTTCTCTGATTCAAGAGCCCACAGAGCCGGATTAACAATTAGGCCAAGTAGGCACTTTAGGGGCCCTGGGCCTGCTCCCCACTCCCGATTTCCCCCCTGCTTGCAGCCCTCCCAGCCTGCACGCGCAGCCAGCAACTGAGCCGCTCTTTGCCCGACTTGCCTGGTGCGGCTGCTGCTACCGTTGTCGCCAAGTTTGCCTCTCTCTGCCCCTCCCTTGCAGCTTAGTAAAAGGGGCTTTTGAGAAGGGGCTTGCAGGCTGCAGCGGGGGCCATGGGCAGTGGGGTGGGCGCTCAGACTCTGAGATAATTTGCGAGGGGCCCCCCAAGATTTCGACTGCCTAGGGGCCTCCACAGGGTTTAATTCGGCACTGCTGATCCAATCACAGTTATTGCCCAATTCCTTTAAAATGAAATCCCTTGTTTTCGGGGGGCGGGGGGGGGGGGCGCCTGTGAATCCCCATCGCAACTGGCCAGCTGTTTTATTTGCTCGTCAACAGGCACGTCCTACAGCTTTTTCAATTTGATTTCAGCTGCCTGCCCAGCACTGCAAAGGCAACAGCGAACCCAGCAAGAGATTTTCCTGTTGTGGAAACGGCTGGCCTAATCAGACGGAGGCCACCCCTCCCCTGCTTGATGCTTTTTGAAGCAGATAAGATAGGGCAGGTTATGAATCACAGATTTCAAGGGGCCCAGTGAGGACCGGAAGTTGGGACTGGCATGTCCCACATTTATATAAACCTTGTCAACATGTTCTGAGGGGAGCTTGAAAAAGTCACTCTCCAATCTGGCACTCGATAAAGCAGCAGGGGGTTGCAGCGATATCATAAGAACATAAGAGAAGCCATGTTGGGTCAGGCCAGTGGCCCATCCAGTCCAACACTCTGTGTCACAGAAGAACATAAGAGAAGCCATGTTGGGTCAGGCCAATGGCCCATCCAGTCCAACACTCTGTGTCACAGAAGACATAAGAGAAGCCATGTTGGGTCAGGCCAATGGCCCCTCCAGTCCAACACTCTGTGTCACAGAAGAACATAAGAGAAGCCATGTTGGATCAGGCCAGTGGCCCATCCAGTCCAACACTCTGTGTCACAGAAGAACATAAGAGAAGCCATGTTGGATCAGGCCAATGGCCCCTCCATTCCAACACTCTGTGTCACAGAAGAACATAAGAGAAGCCATGTTGGATCAGGCCAATGGCCCATCCAGTCCAACACTCTGTGTCACAGAAGAACATAAGAGAAGCCATGTTGGATCAGGCCAGTGGCCCATCCAGTCCAACACTCTGTGTCACAGAAGAACATAAGAGAAGCCATGTTGGATCAGGCCAATGGCCCATCCAGTCCAACACTCTGTGTCACAGAAGAACATAAGAGAAGCCATGTTGGATCAGGCCAATGGCCCATCCAGTCCAACACTCTGTGTCACAGAAGACATAAGAGAAGCCATGTTGGGTCAGGCCAATGGCCCCTCCAGTCCAACACTCTGTGTCACAGAAGAACATAAGAGAAGCCATGTTGGATCAGGCCAATAGCCCATCCAGTCCAACACTCTGTGTCAAAGAAGAACATAAGAGAAGCCATGTTGGATCAGGCCAATAGCCCATCCAGTCCAACACTCTGTCACAGAAGAACATGAGAGAAGCCATGTTGGGTCAGGCCAATAGCCCATCCAGTCCAACACTATGTGTCACAGAAGAACATAAGAGAAGCCATGTTGGATCAGGCAAATGGCCCATCCAGTCCAACACTCTGTGTCACAGAAGAACATAAGAGAAGCCATGTTGGGTCAGGCCAATAGCCCATCGAGTGAACACTCTGTGTCTCAGAAGAACATAAGAGAAGCCATGTTGGGTCAGGCCAATGGCCCATCCAGTCCAACACTCTGTGTCACAGAAGAACATAAGAGAAGCCATGTTGGGTCAGGCCAATGGCCCATCCAGTCCAACACTCTGTCACAGAAGAACATAAGAGAAGCCATGTTGGATCAGGCCAGTGGCCCATCCAGTCCAACACTCTGCGTCACACAGTGGCCAATATATGTATGTGTGTGTGTATATACACACACACATATACATACTGTGGCTAATAGCCACTGATGGACCTCTGCTCCATATTTTTATCTAATCATGGTGGGGGAAAAAAACCCTTTCACAAGCTTTCCAACAACACCTTGGGTTGCCTATCCCCAGGTGGCGGCAGGGGATCCCCTGGTTTGGAGGCCCTCCCCCCACTTCAGGGTAATCAGAAAGGGGAGGGAAATGTCTGCTGGGCACTCCGTTATTCCCTATGGAGACCGATTCCCATAGGGTATAATGGAGAATTGATCTGTGATCTGTGATTATCCGGGGCTCGGCGGGGGGGAGGGGGGCTGTTTTTTTTTAGGTAGAGGCACCAAATTTGCAGCATAGCATCCAGTGCCTCTTCCCAAAACACCCTCCAAGTTTCAAAAGGACTGGACCAGGGGACCAATTCTATGAGCCCCAAAAGAAGGTGCCCCTATCCTTCATTATTTCCAATGGAGGGAAGGCGTTCTGGCCATCACGTTTAAAAGGACTCCACACCTTTCAAATGCCTTCCCTCCATTGGAAATAATAAAGGGTACAGGCACCTTCTTTGGGGGCTCATAGAATTGGACCCCTTGGTTCAATCTTTTTGAAACGTGGAGTGTCTTTTGAGGAGAGACCATGGATGCTCTGCGGAAAATTTGGTGCCTCTACCTCCAAAAACAGCCTCCCAGAACCCCAGATACCCATGGATCAATTCTCCATTATACCCTATGGTAATTGGTCTCCATAGGAAATAACGGAGTGCCCAGCAGACATCCCCCCCACCGCTTTCTGATGACCTTGAAGTGGGGGGAGCGTCTCCAAACTGGGGGATCCCCTGACCCCACCTGGGGACTGACAGAAAAGATACTTTCCGCGTTACAAAACAATATCAAAATATAATTACAATACTTTCCATTCACAACATAGTACTACAACGTAAATTTCAGTAACAAATTCAGTGACCAATACCATCCAAAGCACACAACTTCATGACTGTCCATAAGATGATATCAGGTTCTTTCCAAACAATACAGTCTGACGAGGCAAAACCGGTCCGTTCTCGTTTCGGATCCTTATGATCTTTCCTCTGGGATCGTCTTAGTAATTTTGAACGCAGTAATTTGATGGTGCCTTATTTCTTTACTATACACTGTTTTCCAGGCTTTCTCTAATTTATTTCGTTACTAGAACGCTACTGTTCTTTTTCCATCTTTCAGCATTAAAAAAAAAAAAAAAGGAACGCAATGAAACGCTGAAAGATGGAGAAAGAACAGTAGCACTCTAGTAATGAAATAAATTAGAGAAAGCCTGGAAAACAGTGTCTAGTAAAGAAATACTTTTCTGTCATTTCCTGATTGTTAACCTCCGTGGTCCCGGCATTGTTTGACACCCACCTGGGGACTAGCAATCCTATTCCTGACTCACCAATCCAGTAGTCAACCCCCTCCCCCTGTTTGAACATATGAAACTGCCTTCTACTGAATCAGACCCTCCTGGGTCCATCGAAGTCTGTCTTGTCTACTCAGACTGGCAAGGGCTCTCCAGGGTCTCCAGCTGAGGTTTTTCACACCTACTTGCCTGGACCCTTTTAGTTGGAGATGCCAGGGATTGAACCTGGGACCTTCTGCTTACCAAGCAGATGCTCTACCGCCGAGCCACTGTTCCTCCCCTTTGTGAGATGGGAGCCTTATTCACAAGCTACAATTATCACCCTCTGAATGTGCATTTATATCTGCCGCTGCTCTTTCCCGAGCCAGACTTAAGCAGTTAAGTCGGTGACTTTGCCATCCTCCGCCAGCCAGATAAATCCACCACAGCTGCCAGCGCCCAGGCCCAAGTGGGGCCTCTCCCTGAGGACGGGAGGCGAACTGGGGGAGTGAGAAAGCCCTACAAGACGCTCGGCCAGCCGGAGGATATTTTCCCACCATTAGCCGCAGTTCTGCTCTCAGATCTGCACTGCTCCCAAGGCTGGCTAGATGGGGAAGGATGACATCAGATGTCTACAATGCTCTGGTTGCCATGTGAAAGACTGCAGACGCAACAATGCGGAGTTGTGTTGGGTGAAGGGGGCGAGTTTGGATTTCTCACCCCTGCTATTCAGACTCCCAGATTTCAAGGCTGCTTCTCCCTGTGCAAGACAAACTCACAAGCCTTTGTTTTTGTGTCGTTGTCTTGGGCAGGGCTTTTTTGGGTAGAGCTCATTTGCATATTAGGCCACACCCTCGATGCCACCTATAATATAGTGCAGGGTTTCCCAAACTTTTTTTCCCCCGTGGCCCGGTTATTTTTATACATCTCCTTCATGGCCCACTAAAATTCGGGGGGGAACCAGAAGACTTTGGGGGTGGAGCTGGGAGACAGGAATTGTGACACAGAGACGGGGGAAGGAAGGAAAACGGATCTCAGGCTTTGCAGCCTGTGTCAGTCTTCAAGGCTAGCTTTTCTCTGCACAACACAGAGATGGGGGAAGGAAGGAAGGAAAACGGAGCTCAGATATTCCAGCCTGTGTCTGTCTTCAAGCCTAGCTTTTATCTGCACAACACAGAGATGGGGGAAGGAAGGAAAACGGAGCTCAGATATTCCAGCCTGTGTCATTCTTCAAGGCTAGCTTTTCTCTGCACAACACAGAGATGGGGGAAGGAAGGAAGCATAGCAGAGCTCATGCTTTGCTGGGGGAAGGGCTAGCTTTGGCTTTTCTTGTGACCTAGTATTGAGGCTTCCGTGGCCCAGTGCCAGGTCGTGACCCTGCAAATGCGAAACACTGATATAGTGGGTTCTAAGCACTGAAGAGGCGAGGTGGGAGTAAGTCACAGCTCTTTATTAGATACAGCGTGGTGGAAGGCTGCACTGTAAAGACTGCAGAACCAGGCCAACGGGCCAACGACATACAACTCAGTGTTCCCACGCAAGCACATTATTGGGTCATTCAAACCGGCGGGGGCTTGTGATTGGTGTAGGGCAGCTGGGGTTTGAATCCTGCTGCCCCTTGTTCCCGAGTCCCCAAGCTCAGTCCGTCTGGCTCCAATGAGCCAGGCAGGGACACCTAATTCAGTCCTCTATTTAGTTCGCATACACAACACCACCATTGTTTTGCACAGGGCTTTTTCAATGAAAAAGGAACTCGGCATATTAGGCCGCACCGCCCGACACCAAGCCAGCCGGAGCTGCGTTCCTGCGCGTTCTTGCTCGAAAAAAGCCCTGGTTTTGTGCCACGACTCCCCTCCCCTCAATCAAACTGGTCAAGGTTCTTTGTGTGACGGTAAATTTGCATCCTCCAGCCGCTGTGCATTGTATGTATGTAATCTACCAGGGACCGGGCCTTTTCTGTTACGGCCCCCTCCTGGTGGAACCAGCTGCCGGAAGAGGTGAGGGCCCTGCGGGACCTCGCCCAGTTCCGCAGGGCCTGTAAGACAACCCTCTTCCGGCTGGCCTACGACTAGCTGGTACAAGAAACTGAGTGTAGTTACACTAGATGTCTGCTGTCCCTAATGTTTTAAATGTTTTAAATGTCTTAAAATTTTAAATGTATTAATTATTTTAACTGTTTTTATGCTTAAATTCTATTTATGTCAAATTTTTATGTTGTGAGCCGCCCTGAGCCACTTGTTGGGAAGGGCGGGATAGAAATCATAAAATAAATACCGGTAAATAAAAAATAAATAAATAAATGTATAAATTGTGTATACAAACATACACGGCACAAAGGAATGAACCAAGTGAAGTGTGAAAAACTGTGAAGTGGAAACTGTGGGAGAAGAAGATTTATACCCCGCCCTTCTCTCTGAATCAGAGACTCAGAGCGGCTTACAATCTCCTATATCTTCTCCCCCCACAACAGACACCCTGTGAAGTAGGTGGAGCTGAGAGGGCTCTCACAGCAGCTGCCCTTTCAAGGACAACTCCTGCCAGAGCTATGGCTAACCTAAAGCGATGCCAGCAGGTGCAAGGGGAGGAGTGGGGAATCAAACCCAGTTCTCCCAAATAAGAGCCCGCACACTTAACCACTACACCAAACTGGCTCTCAAACCGTGGAAAACTGTTTAACACATCTGAAAAGAAACAAAAAGATGGCCGTGCTCACTCGGATAAATCCTTTAACCTCGACTGTACTGGAAGGCAGATTTACAGGCAGGGCATATCCAGACAGTTTGTAAATATGGATGTGGTCATTTCGAATATTTAGAATCTCTTTTACTGGGGTGTGAAATTTGGTCTGATCTGAGAGAAGGGGATTTGTCCTTCCTCTTACTAGGTTATGTGAATTTACCATCTCAAAAACTGTCCAATTTCTCCTCGTAGCTGAGGATTGGAAAACCACCTTAGCAGTTACTAAATGTTTAGCTGTGGTCATTGCCTGTAAGAGGACTGGATTTTGGTCTGTTCAAGACCTTTGTGTCAGAAGACCAGTAAGATAAGAAGATAAAAGAACGTTCCCTGGATACTAGATGTGCACACTTTCTTGGTCCTATAGAACTAATGCTCAGTTTAGCTTACGTGCCACAGCTGGGAAAGAGGCAGATACTCAGTCTTCTGTTTCACCTATTATTGTGTCTCCAGGCCTGGAAAAGCTTCAGTTGTCATATAGGCTTGCCAGTCCCCAGTGGGGGATCCCCCAGTTTTGCAGGCTCCTCCTCCCTGCCCCGCCCCAACAGCCACCATGTGCCTTTACATCTTGGCAGGCTTAGAAGAAACTTGAAAAGAACTGCTTGTGTTTTGGAAGGTGTGTGTGTCTTTAAATCTCAGCAGGACAAAGCAGCAGGGGGATGGGATGTGCAGGCAGAGCCACATGGCTGTTCCTAGTGAGTGTGTGAGAAAGGAAGCCAGCACAGTCCCTCTGTTTGTTTGGCATTCATTTTAGAAGTTGTTTGTATGGGATGGAGGAAAACTCCGCCCCCTCTGCTGCTCTGCTCAGTACATTCATTTTCCTATGTTAGTCTGAATAAGTTGGTTGAAATACAGCAGATTGCTGCATTCAGCAACTCCCGTGAGTAAATTGCCCCAGTGAGATCACAAAAGTGTGGGGCTTGGAAACTGTTTAGTTTGGCTGATTTGTGAGTGTGCGCGAGTTCACTTTCATTCAGTGGAAGTGCAGGCGCTGCCTTTGAAGGTAGAAAAGAGGAGGAGGAAATGAAGACTGTATTCAAGGGGATAACACTGCTGTATTTTTATTTATTTATTTATTAGGGAACGGACTCCACCTCCAAAGACCCTCGGTATTTTCCTAGTTGGACCTGGCAACCCTGTTCCTGTTTTTGCCTGTTCCTCCAGGCACAGGAATTTGCCAGAACAATAATAATATAATTTTTTTTGCCACTGTGTGACACAGAGTGTTGTTCTGGATGGGCCACTGGCCTGATCCAACATGGCTTCTCTCATGTTCTTCTGTGACACAGAGTGTTGGACTGGATGGGCCACTGGCCTGACCCAACATGGCTTCTCTTATGTTCTTCTGTGACACAGAGTGTTGGACTGGATGGGCCGTTGGCCTGATCCAACATGGCTTCTCTTATGTTCTTCTGTGACACAGAGTGTTGGACTGGAGGGGCCATTGGCCTGATCCAACATGGCTTCTCTTATGTTCTTCTGTGACACAGAGTGTTGGACTGGATGGGCCATTGGCCTGATCCAACATGGCTTCTCTTATGTTCTTAATCTAGCACCGTTATAATCGTGTATGTAGATGCGAATACAAACCTCCAGATTCCTGTCCTTTGGCGAAACAAAGTTTTCCTCTGTTTTGGCAACGCCAAATTCTTCCTTTCGATGTAAAATGTACAACCTCCCGGAATGGTTTTCCGAGACCTCCCAAGCTCCGATTTCTTGCCCCACGTGTGTTTGATTATGATTATTTAAATGCATTAGCTAACGGATTGGAATAGTTACACTCCAGGTGAAGTGTTAATGTGCTCAATCTTTGCTTGCCAGTTGTCTTGGCCCTGGTGAGACATTTATGCGCCAACTGCCCCGGCGTTTTTGCAACCAAATGGTGGCCATTCCCTTCTGTCCCAGCCTTGTCCTTCGTGACTGATGGTTTGCTCAGGAGAAAGGGTTAACTCTCCCCTCTGCCTCCCACCCCGCTTTTCTGTGCATGTTTAACATCAGTTTCGTGCAGGAGGTGGAGACGCTTCCAGTACAACAAAGAGGGTTTTTGCTCGTGGTGCCCGCAAGTTGGAATGCTGGGCCAGCCTTGAAGTTGTGGCCGCAATAAAACCTCTCTTCTGGTGTGCACCAATCCAGGCCGAAGGTTCCTTTGCTCCTGTGTTCTCCACACAGCTGAAGAAACACATTAAACTTCTGAAGGGTGGGGAGAGAAAGGGTCTAGGGTTTTGGTTTCAGACCTTGGAACCATTTGGGGTGTGTGTGTGTTTTGCTTTGTTGTGTTTCTCCCCCCACCCCCGTAAAAGAGCCACTTTGTCTAGCAGCCTTTCAAGGATTCCTTTGGGCACTTTGAAACAGGGTTTGGGAGCACCTTTCCTTGGAGGGAGAAAGAAAGCGGTGGGGGGGCGCTTTTCCTTTCACTCTGAAGCAGAGGAGGAAGGGAAGGTTTATAGACATATTTGAAATTCAGAGACCATAGTCAGGGGGGAGAGCCAGTTTGGTGTAGTGGTTAAGTGTGCGGACTCTTATTTGGGAGAACCGGGCCTGATTCCTTTTATATATAGCTGAAATATTTATGTGTATTAATAACTAGGGTTTTATCTGTTTTATCTGTTTTATCTGTTTTAAATATGGATCCCTTTATATGTGTAATTTTGATGGATCTACTATTGGAAGCCGCCCTGAGCCACTTGTGGGAAGGGCGGGGTATAAATCTTAAATAAATAAATAAAATAAAAAATTCCCCCACTCCTCCACTTGCAGCTGCTGGAATTACCTTTGGTTAGCCGTAGCTCTCGCAGGAGTTGCCCTTGAAAGGGCAGCTGCTGTGAGAGCTCTCTCAGCCCCACCCACCTCACAGGGTGTCTGTTGTGGGGGAAGAAGATATAGGAGATTATAAGCCGCTCTGAGTCTCTGATTTAGAGAGAAGGGTAGGGTATAAATCTGCAGTCTTCTTCTTCTTCTTCTCCTCCTTCTCTTTTTCCATGCTTCACATAGTCATTTCATGTTTTCCCCTGGGTCTTAGGTTCAAAGCATTGGCTATGATATTTCTGTAATGCATGTCAATAAATCAAAAGTAGGTCTGCAACTTACAGATTCGCACCTGAACATCATACTCAGGATTGCTACGACGCAGACATGTTCTCCAGATTTTAGATAAGTAATTCAGATTTTGATGCAGTAATTCAGAGCAAGAGGCGTCAGTTATCAGAGACTGTTAAATAAACAAAATATTGCAAGAACGCTAATGTTTTAAGCTTTTTTTTAAAAAAACTTTGTCTTTGTGTCATTTATAAAGTTTATATTTCCACTACCTGGCATTACATTTTGTGACACACACACAGCCCAGCCTGACAAAGTCTCATTTCTGTCAGATCCGTCCCTCATGACAAATGAGTTTGACAGCCCTGACCAACCACTGTTCTCTCTAAGCTGAGTTAGTGTGAGCTAGCTCACAGGTTTTGGGGTTTTTTTGTGAGCAAGATCTTGGGCGGCAGTGGGTCTTCTCAGAGTCTGGTTGCTTGAGAATGCAGCTCAAAGTGGGTGTTAAACTCCATCTAAGGACTGTGGAAACCAAGGTTCAAAACCCTTAACTAATGTGTCCAGGGCTTTTTTTCGCAGAATAAACCCAACAGGAACTCATTTGCATATTAGGCCACACCCCGTGACACCAAGCCAGCCAGAACTGTATTCCTGTACATTCCTGCTCATAAAAAGCCCGGAATGCGACACTTGGTTGGTTAAACTAGGGCTTGGGAGATCCAGTTCAGTTTCCCAGTAGCAATGAGGCTTGGACCATTCACAGTATCTCAGCCCACCTTATAGGGTTGTTGTGAAGACAAAGCAGAAGGAGGAGAGCAAACTGACATCTCTCAACTGACCCTACTTCTCATGGTTGCTAGGAAAAAAAAATGAGAATAGTACATCCTAGGGAGCTCTTTGGCAAGATGGCAAGATACCATTAGATAGATAGATAGATAGATAGATAGATAGATAGATAGATAGATAGATAGATAGATAGATAGATAGATAGATAGATAGATATTGGATTTATACTCCGCCCTCCACTCTGAATCTCAGAATGGCTCACAATCTCCTTTACCTTCCCCCTGCAGAACAGACACCCTGTGAGGTAGGTGGGGCTGAGAGAGCTCTCCCAGAGGCTGCCCTTTCAAGGACAGCTCTGCCAGAGCTATGGCTGAGCCAAGGCCATGCCAGCAGATGCAAGTGGAGGAGTGGGGAATCAAACCTGGTTCTCCCAGATAAGAGTCCACACACTTAACCACTACACCAAACTGCCTCTCTTTGAAGAAGCCGGTAAAGAGATTTTGAAGCTGGGTTTGAAGCCTACCACAGACGCTCCTCTTGTGTTCTTAGGTTGAAGGTATGCAGTAAATCAAAAGAAGCTGAGCAGAGTTCCCTCTGCACTGTTGGCCTTTTGTGGAGCAGAGATCCAGCAAGGACCAAGCGGGAAAGCCTGCCACAGCCGGAGCCATCATGTTGATTTACACTTGCCAAGGAGTCTAGCTTCAAATCTGTCACCAAAGCAAAGCACATTTGGCCGTCCAAATTCTCTTTGTCCCCTGGGGAGGGGGAGAAGAAAGAGACCTGTCATTCTCCCAGCCCCGCCCCCGTCCTTTTCCTGGCAATGTGAGGTGCTGTTGGGAAACCAGAAACCCTCCTCAGAAGGCTCTTTGTGGCTTCAGAACTCTCCTTGGATGACTCAGTTCACGTGGAGCTGATACAGGGATGGGGGGGCGGAAGCTTTATCTGCCGGCTTCCCGAGGTTTTTGAGGCTGAAATCGCACGTGTGTTTTAATACACGTCAATTGGTGCTCAAGAATCCACCCCCACTTTCAGTTCATGCGTACCACCACCGCCCACAACTGCATGATTTCCCCCACTTCAAAGGCTATCATGCCTTCCCAACCAGCTACAGCAGGAGAAGACACAGGACACGTTCACACACTCCAGATATTGCACCTTCAATCCCCTTCCAATGCACTTTGCAATGAGATTTTACTGTGTGAAATGGCAGAATCCACTTGCAAACAGTTGCCGAAGTGGATTGAAACTGTATTATTTAGCATGTGTAGAAGCGCTCATAGGATCATAGAGTTGGAAGGGACCTCCAGGGTCTTCTAGTCCAACCCCCTGCACAATGCAGGAAACTCACAAACGCTTCCCCCTAAATTCACAGGATCTTCATTGCTGTCAGATGGCCATCTAGCCTCTGTTTCAAAACCTCCAAGGAAGGAGAGCCCACCACCTCTCGAGGAAGCCTGTGAAAACTTAGAATCATAGAATCCTAGAGTTGGAAGGGACCTCCAGGGTCTTCTAGTCCAACCCCCTGCACAATGCAGGAAACTCACAAACGCTTCCCCCTAAATTCACAGGATCCTCATTGCTGTCAGATGGCCATCTAGCCTCTGTTTCAAAACCTCCAAGGAAGAAGAGCCCACCACCTCCCGAGGAAGCCTGTTCCACTGAGGAACCGCTCTAATGGTCAGGAAGTTCTCCCTAATGTTGAGCCAGAAACTCTTCTGATTTAATTTCAGGAGAGCCAGTTTGGTGTGGAGAGCCAGTTTGGTGTAGTGGTTAAGTGTGCAGACTCTTATCTGGGAGAACCGGGTTTGATTCCCCACTCCTCCACTTGCACCTGCTGGAATGGCCTTGGGTCAGCCATAGCTCTGGCAGAGGTTGTCCTTGAAAGGGCAGCAGCTGTGAGAGCCCTCTCCAGCCCCACCCACCTCACAGGGTGTTTGTTGTGGGGGAGGAAGGTAAAGGAGATTGTGAGCCGCTCTGAGACTCTTCGGAGTGGAGGGCGGGATATAAATCCAATATCATCTTCTTCTTCTTAATTTCAACCCGTTGGTTCATTTCCCACCTGCTTATCGGGTCCATATTATTTTCCAAGTCGGCTCAGTGAAATCCTGTAGATCAGAGTTTTCCAATACGGTGCCCTGATGCCTGTCAGCGCTTCCCCTGAACTGCTCAAAATTGGGGGGCCGACATGGAGCGGGGCCTGTTGTTGGCTGCCTTTATTGAGATGAAAGGCTTTTCCATGGCTGCAATACCAGCTGTGGCCACTGGAGGATCAGGGACTGGGTAAGCAGCAAGGGTTGTGGTTCCATACCCTCTTCCGTGTCCTCTTCAGACTCTCTTTGTTTTTATTCCCCCCTTCTCTTTCTTCTTCCTTCCCCTTCCTTCCCCTTCTTCCTCTCCGGACTTCCCTTCATTCTTTTTATGCAGTTTTTTTTTTGAGAAGAAGAAGAAGAAGAAGAAGAAGAAGAAGAAGAAGAAGAAGAAGAAGAAGAAGAAGAAGAAGGAATATATCCCACATTCATGAGTGGCTCACAATCTCCTTTACCCCCCCGCTCGCCCACAATAGACACTCTGTGAGGTGGTTGGGGCTGAGAGAGCTCTCCCAGCAGCTGCCCTTTCAAGGACAACTCTGCGAGAGCTATGGCTGACCCAAGGCCATTCCAGCAGCTGCAAGCGGAGGCATGGGGAGTCAAACCCGGTTATTCCACATAAGAGTCCGCACACTTAACCACGACACCAAACTGGCAAAGAGGGAGAAATTATGTTTGGCTCCTCCTCTTGCAGCAGCCATTTTGGATTTGGCTCCACCTTTTGCAGCAGCCATTCTGTGGCAGGGCTTACTAAAAAAGGTAAAGGTAGTCCCCTGTGCAAGCACCAGTCGTTTCCGACTCTGTGGTGACGTCGCTTTCACAACGTTTTCATGGCAGACTTTTTTTAACGGGGTGGTTTGTCATTGCCTTCCCCAGTCATCGACACTTCTCCTCAGCAAGCTGGGTACTCATTTGACCGACCTTGGAAGGATGGAAGGCTGAGTCAACCTTGAACCAGCTACCTGAAACCAGCTTCTGCCGGGATTGAACTCAGGTTGTGAGCAGAGGGCTCCGACTGCAGTACTGCAGCTTTAACACTCTGAGCCACGGGGCTCTTACTACCCCATCTCAAGATTCCAAAGGATCTCACAGGCTTGGTTGGGGCCCTCTGCTCTGGATGTCCAGTCCTTATGAACTGCTCCACCCTGAGTCTCTCTGCTTGCCACGGAGGGCCACAGAATCATAGAATCATAGAGTTGGAAGGAGCCATAGAAGTCATCTAGTCCAACCCCCTGCTCAATGCAGGATCAGCCTACAGCATCCCTGACAAGTATATGTCCAGCCACTGCTTAAAAATTACCACCGAACACTACCTCCCTTAGTAGCCGATTCCACTGTTGAATAGCTCTTACTGTAAAAAAGTTTTTCCTAATGCCCACCCGATGCCTTCCCACCCTTAATTTAAACCCACTACGACAAGTCCTCTCCTCGGCTGCCAATAGGAACAGCTTCCCGCCCTCCTCCTCTGACAGCCGTTCAGATGCTTCAAGAGAGCATGCCTGGCTCCCCTTGACCTCCTCTGCTCCAGACTGAACCTTCCCAAGTCCTTCAGCCTTTCCTCCTAACCCTGGTCATCCTCGTCGCTCTTCTCTGCACCCGCTCCATTCTGTCGACATCCTTCTTGAAGCGAGGCCTCCAGAACTGCACAAGGGAAAGCTTTTGCTCAGAACCGAGAAAGAGGAGACAGTGAAGAGAATTTATGAAGTTGACAAGGTTTCGGGCGCCGTGCTCTTCACATCATCTACTGCCTGATCTTTGTAAATGGAGATCTTTGTTAGGGATTGAATCTGGGACCTTCTGCATCCCAAACAGATGCTCTGCTGCTGAATGACAGCCCCTCCTCTTTTAAGTGGAGTTGCCAGGGATTAAGTGGAGATGCCTGAGACCTTCTGCATGCTCAACAGATGTCTTCTTGTTTTCATTGGGCTGATCAGCTGTCAGTTGATTTGCTGGACAAACCTGTCAGTAATTACCCTGACCTATTGGAAGCCTGGGGCAGACTCATTTATAGAATCATAGGATCATAGAGTTGAAGGGATCGCCAGGGTCATCTAGTCCAACCCCCTGCACAATGCAGGAAACTCACAAATACCTCCCCCCCTAAATTCACAGGATCTTCATTGCTGTCAGATGGCCATCTAGACTCTGTTTAACAACCTCCAAGGAAGGAGAGCCCGCCACCTCCCACGGAGGAAGCCTGTTCCACTAACGGTCAGGAAGTTCTTCCTAATGTTGAGCCGGAAACTCTTTTGATTTAATTTCAACCCATTGGTTCCGGTCCTACCTTCTGGAGCCACAGAAAACAATTCCACACCATCCTCTATATGACAGCCCTTCAAGTCCCTTAAGAGGGTGATCCTATCACCTCTCGGCCGCCTCCTCTCCAGACTGAACATCCCCAGCTCCTTCAACCTTTCTTCATAGGGCTTGGTGAAAAACAAACAAAAACCAGTTTAAATGTTGCCGTCTGTCCTATCATATCAGTCAAATAAATGCCCAGTAGCGCATTCTCAGCCCTTATGTAAAAGATCAGTAAAGCGTGTTTAGGGGAAGAGCTACGTGGCTCAGTGGTAGAGCCTCTGCTTGGCATGCAGAAGGTTCCAGGTTCAGTTCCTGGCAGAATCATAAGAGTTGGAAGGGACCTCCAGGGTCATCTAGTCCAACCGCCTGCACAATGCAGGAAACTCACAAGAACCTCCCCACCAATAGATACCCTGCTCCAAGCCCAAAAGATGGCAAGGAAGGAAGGAAGGAAGGAAGGAAGGAAGGAAGGAAGGAAGGAAGGAAGGAAGGAAGGAAGGAAGGAAGGAAGGAAAATAGATGGGGAGAGAGAAGTGGAAAGAAAGCAACTTTAACTTTAAATGCATTCTCCAAGCCACTGGCTGGCTTGGCTTGGAGAAGTGCTTTAAAGAGACAAATGCCTTCTCTAAGTCAGTCAACGGGTGGTGGGGGCTTCAAGAGCCACACAATACGTGTGAAAGAGCCACATGTGGCTACCAAGCCACAGTTTGACCACCCCTGCAGTATATTACAGGATCCCTGCTCTGGAGTTGGGAGATCAGGTCTGTTTCAGGAGCTGTCTGAAAGCTTCGGCTAGTGGGGAGTAAGGAAGCCCCCTTTCTCCAGTATGGTTTACATCTCCCTCGACTTCGCCAGGCCTGCTGGTTCTGTATTATTCCAGGTGGCTAGGTGTTGGAATTAATTGCCAGGCTTTTTTCCCTCCCTTCATTGCGGCTTTGACAATTGCAGTAATTTTCCTATCAGCGTCTGACATGTTGCATTCTCGCCGGGTGGGCAAGAAAGGGGACTGGCCCGGTAGGCCTTCCAGCTTCTGAACCTTCTCTAATTATCTCCAATCAGCATGCCCCTTTGCAGATAGCAAACCTTCCACGGAGAAGGCGATGAGTGAGAAGGAGGGGGCGAAAGCAGCAGCCGGGAGACAGAGAAAACAGGCTGCGGGGGGGGGGGGGGGGAGAGGCGGAGGAGATGGACACGGCCTTTGGATTTGGGAGAAGGGAGTTCCTTTTCCTTCCCCGGACCACATCTGCCGTGCACATTTGCAAAATTCCAGCCCCCTCGCCACCACCTTTTGGATTCTGAAATAGTGTACCAGCAGGCCTGCGTCAAACATCACACAGAACTCGAAGACGGATGGATGGACAGATGGTTACAGTAGATATAGTTTTTCTGGGGATTCTGCTTTAGTAAATCCACAGGAGTTGTCAGGCTGACAGTTGGCAATCTGCAGATGGTATTTGTGAGTGGGGTTGGGGATTTTGGGGTGGGGAGAGAGAAGAAGGGGAGGAGGAAGATATTGGATTTATACCCCACCATATACTCTGAATCTCAGAGTCTCAGAGTGGTCACAATCTCCTCTACCTTCCCCCCCTCCCACAACAGACACCCTGTGAGGTGGGTGGGGTTGGAGAGGGCTCTCACAGCAGCTGCCCTTTCAAGGACAGAGTCTCAGAGCGGCTCACAATCTCCTTTCCCTTCCTCCCCCACAACAGACACCCTGTGAGGTGGGTGGGGCTGAGAGGGCTCTCACAGCAGCTGCCCTTTCAAGGACAACCTCTGCCAGAGCTCTGGCTGACCCAAGGCCATGCCAGCAGGTGCAAGTGGAGGAGCGGGGAATCAAACCCGGTTCTCCCAGATAAGAGTCCACACACTTAGCCACCACACCAAACACTATACCAGATAGGCAGGGGTGGCGTGTGCTCCAGCTGATATGGCCTCTATACTAATGTATGTTTCTGATCCATTGGGTGAAAAAGAAGCTTAAGAAGAAGAATTGAAGATTTATACCCCGCCCTTCTCTCTGAATCAGAGACTCAGAGCGGCTTACAATCTCCTATATCTTCTCCCCCCACAACAGACACCCTGTGAGGTGGGTGGGGCTGAGAGGACTCTCACAGCAGCTGCTCTTTCAAGGACAACTCTGTGAGACTTATGGCTGATCCAAGGTCATTCCAGAAGGAAAAGGAGGAGGAAGTGGTGGTGGTTGGCTTTATATCCTGTTCCTTTCACTCGGAGTCTCAGAGTGTCTTACAATTTCCTTCCCTTCCTCTCCCCCCCTGTGAGGTAGGTGGGGCTGAGAGAACTCTGAGAGAACTGCTCTCGAGAGAACAACTCAGAGAACTTGTGACTGACCCGAGGTCACCCAGCAGCTGCACGTGGAGGAGTGCGGAACTAAGTCCGGTTCTCCCAGATTAGAATCAATGCTCTTAACCACGTCACCAAACTCCCCCTCACCACCACTGTTACTAGTATTTTTAATTTTTTTAAATTTACATTAATTATAATCTGCCTTTCTCACTCAAGGCAGGTTACATGGAGGGAGTCAACACAATCAATTGGACAGGATGTTCAACAGACAATACAATAGAATTAGAGTTGTGGAACCAATCAGAAATCTAAAAACAGCATTGTAGCAAAGCATGAATATAAACACGGCACACTAAAAGACGCAGAAATGGCATACTAAGATCCTAGTTTCAGCAAGCCGAACACAGTAGTACAGACCACGGTCTGTAGCGATTTATTAAAGTAAGTTTTGTGAATTAGTTAGTACAGTGCAACTCTATTATGTGTGTAGAAAAGCCTTCTTAAATAATTCAGTTTTCCATAGAATGAAGTTTGAGTCCCACGCCATCTTTAATGCCAACAAAGTCTTATTTGAGGTAAGAGCGTTCATGTGCATGCACACTTCCTCAGATACGGCTCGGCATAGTTTGTGGAAAGCCCAGACAGTGGGAGACTTCCTGACCTCCTCGGGCAGGCCGTTCCATTATGTAGGTGGGGGCCACCACTGAGAAGCCACTGTGGATGGGCAATTGTTAGTCAACAGTGATTGCCCTCGTTCTTTCGCAGTTTCTTGTGGCCAGGAATGAAAGTGACAAGAACCTCGAAGTCTGAAGCCTGCTCTTTTGGGGCCAGAGCAAATGCTGCAATCCACTTTAAAAACATGACGTGGAGCTAAAAGTGTGCTTGTCCCTCAAACCTCTTTCACCTTCTCTGGCCTGCTGTGTTATCTGAGCAATGCACCCTCGACCATAAGGTCACTCTGAAATACAAGAGGAAAGAAACTCCACACCTTCTCCATTTGTTTTCTCTTCTAATTGGATCTGAAAAGGCTAAACTGTCTCAGCAGGGTAAGAGTTCCTTACTAAAGGAAGCATGACCACAGTGGGACCTGTAGGTGGCGCTGTTATATATGACATGAGGCTACATTACTGTCCCGTAGAAGATGCAAAAACATCTTCAGAGGTCTGCTGTTCAAAGCAGTTAAAGTTTGCAAAGGACTCGTTTTTATTATAGGATTTGTTACTTTTCAGATTTGCTTATATTTTTGCCAATGGCTTCTGGCCATTGCTTTGCACAGTCTGTTCTATAGTTCAGTGTGTGTCGTGTGCATTTGTTGTATGGTTCTCTATATGCAACAGAGCCCCGTGGCACAGAGTGTTAAAGCAGCAGTACTGCTGTCCTAAGCTCTGCTCATGACCTGAGTTCGATCCCCGGTGGAAGCTGGGTTTTCAGGTAGCTGGCTCGAGGTTGACTCAGCCTTCCATTCTTCTGAGGTTGTTAAAATGAGTACTCAGCTTGCTGGGGGGGGGGGGGGAAGCATAGAGGACTGAGGAAGGGGATGGCAAACCACCCCATAAAAAGTCTGCTGTGAAAACATGAAAGCAACGTCACCCCAGAGTCGGAAACGACTGGTGCTTGCACAGGGGACCTTTCCTTTTCCTCTCTATATGCCGAATATATAATTTCTATATCCAATAGACATCATTTATACATTTTGTGTATTACAGTCACAGAACCTTTATTGGCATAACAGCAACAGTATCAAATCAAGGAAGCAGGAAATAAAGGTGGTTAATTAAACATTCTAAACGGACTTCTCTTATAAGCACAGTAAAGGAAGTTTGCCACCATTTTGATGGTTTCAGTCTTGTTTGAGGCTAGTAAACTTACTATCCTGCTTTCATCAGATTTACCCTCCAGGGATTGCAATATAGGATCCAGATAGGAAAGGAAAGGTCCCCTGCGCAAGCACCAGTCGTTTCCGACTCTGGGGTGACGTTGCTTTCACAACGTTTTCACGGCAGACTTTTTACGGGGTGGTTTGCCATGGCCTTCCCCAGTCATCTGCACTTCCCCCCCAGCAAGCTGGGGACTTATTTTACCGACCTTGGAAGGATGGAAGGCTGAGTCAACCTTGGGCCGGCTACCTGAATCCAGCTTCCACCGGAATCGAATTCAGGTCGTGAGCAGAGAGTTTAGACCACAGTACTGCAGTACTGCTGCTTTACACGAGGATCCAGATAAGATGCACATAAGTCACAGTAGAATCTACAGGATAAAAGTACATGGTCTGTTCCTTCAGCTCACAGGGATGTAGCCTATCAAAGAATGGTATTTTTTTAAACCTCCCATATAACACAGCAGAAGGGAGCACATTAAAACAGGCCAACATAGACGGCCTTCAAATATGGGGGTCACTCTGTTCTGTAGTTTAGTTTGTGCAGGGCTTTTCTTTCTTTTTTTTTGAGCAGAAACGCACAGGAAAGCAGTTCCGGCTGGCTTGGTGCCAGGGGGTGTGGCCTAATATGCAAATGAGGCCCTGGTGAGCTTTTCCTACAAAAAGCCCTATGTGAAACAATGGTGATGTCATGGGGTGTGGCCTAATATGCAAATGAGTTCCTGCTGGGCTTTTTCTACACAGAAAGCCCTGTGTTTGTGTTGTGTGCATTTGTTGTATGGTTCTGTACATGCAACACATATAATTTTTACATCCAATACGCATCATTTATAATACACAAATAACACTGAATGGTGCTTACATGTTATGCGTGCACACATTCTTTGAGTCCTCGAGATTGGAAGCCTTATAGGCCGCAAGACCTTTTTGGCTCTATAATTCTAAGTTCACCAGAGGTCAGCCAGAGCAGATCTCCTTCAGGGTCAGTCTCCCAGGCTCCTCCCATGTCTCCATCAGGCTCCGCCTCTGCTTCTCAGACCTTGGGAGTTATCACCGTTTTTGTTGTTGAGTCCTTTCCAAATATGTGCTTTTTGGAAACGGCTTCCAGATTTGACTTGCCAATTCATATGGGATTTCAGAAGAGTTTCCGGCTCAGTATTAGGACGAACTTCATGACAGAATGCTTCCTCAGTGGAACAGGCTTCCTTGGGAGGAGGTGGGCTCTCCTTCCTCGAAGATTTTTAAACAGAGGCTAGGTGGCCATCTGACAGCAATGCAGCTCCTGTGAATTTAGAGGGGAGGAGTATTTGTGAATTTCCTGCATCGTGCAGGGGGTTGGACTAGATGACCCTGGAGGTCCCTTCTAACCCGATGATTCTTCTGTTAGTGGGAGCCCCACTGGGTATCTGGGTTTGGAAGGGGCAAAGACATGACAGCATGATTAGAAAAGCCAGAGTGTGACATAGGCCAGTAGCAAAACATTGTTGCGTGGAACAAGCAATGGCTTTGTATTCCGTGCTCCTCATGAAATGGGAACTGGCTTTCTGAGTGTCTCAGATTTTCTCACTGGAGCGCCTCAGCTGCCACCACCAACTGGGCAAGGGCGAGAAGGCTGAAGTTGGTTCCTTATTCGCAGGTCCTTATTCATTCCTCATTCGTGAATGCAACCAAAGACGCTGAAGAGAGCTTGAAAGCTCTGAACCCCAAAATAACGTCTGGACCCCCATATATCATACACCCCCACATTCAGGGGACTCTGCCCTTCGAGAAGACATGGGCTGCTTCATGGTCCAATGAGCAGTTCTCATGCCAGCTGCCCCAGAGCAAGATGCCCCGAGGACACTCAAAGAGGCAGACACTGGGGCCAGGCTGTACCCCAAAACAATGTTTGGACCACCCCAAGTGACACATCCCCACGCTCGGGACACTGTCCCCTTCAAGAAGACATGCAGTGCTGTCCGGTCCAAACACTGCTTCTGGCACCACAAGCTTCCAATTGGGGTGCCACCTAGAAGCCCGTATTTTGAAGGAGATTTGAATAAGGAACTATTTTGATTGCTTGCCCTCTACACCCCAAAAAGCAATATGGACCACCACATACCACACCCCCCCACGTTCAGGGGACTCTGCCCTTCGAGAAGACATGTGCTGCTTCATGGCCTGATGAGTGGTTCTCATGCCAGTCTCCCCTCAGGTTTCCAGCAGAGCTTTTTGTTTTGCTTTCCCCTGGAGGTCCCAGAGGCCCAGCCTTTGGCAGGGGGGAAAGTAGGGAACAGACCGGTCACAAGTAGGGTTGCCAGCGGAGCTGGGAGATCTGCTTCTAACGCTACTCTCCAGCTGGCAGAGATCAGCTTCCCTGGAGAAAATGGCTGCTTTGGGGGTGGACTCTATGGCATTGGGCCAAGCTGAGGCCCCTCCCCTCCCCAAACCCCACCCTCTCCTGGAACCATCCCCAAGGTCTCCAGATATTTCCCAACACAGACCTGGCAACCCAAGTCACAAGCAGGTTTCTATTTTTGTCAAATCAGGTAGTAGTAGTAGTAGTAAGAGCCCCGTGGCGCAGAGTGTCAAAGCTGCAGTACTGCAGTTTGAGCTCTCTGCTCACGAGCTGAATTCGATCCCGGCGGAAGCTGGGTTCAGGTAGCCGGCTCAAGGTTGGCTCAGCCTTCCATCCTTCCGAGGTCGGTAAAGGGAGTACACAGCTTGCTGGGGGGGGGGGGGGAAGCGTAGATGACTGGGGAAGGCAAGGGCAAACCACCCCGTAAAAAAGTCTGCCATGAAAACGTCATGATGCGACGTCACCCCAGAGTCGGAAACGACTGGTGCTTGCACAGGGGACGACCTTTACCTTTTTAGCAGTACTAGTAATTTATTACAGTCTTTAGACCAGCTTACAATTCAATCAGGCATGCCAAACCAGGTAAAGGACACACAACAGCAGCTCCAGTGGCAGTGCCAAGGTTGTGAAGTAATTAGTAGGATTGCCAACCTCCAGGTAGGGCCTGGAGATTGCCTGGCATTACAACTGATTTCCAGGGGACAGAGGTCAGTTCCCCTGGAGAAAATGGCGGCTCCGGAGAGTGGATTCTGTGGCACACTAGCCCACTGAGCGCCTTCCCTTCCCTTCTGTAAACCCTGCCCTTCTCAAGTTCTACTCTCAAAATATCCAGGAATTTCCCAGCTTGAGTTGGCAACTCTTTGCTGCATCTGAAATAGGTAATAGGGCACTAATTCATTTTCCAGACGCCATGAGGAACTTTATAATGTCCCTGGGTAGGTTTTAAAGCCTTTCTTAGCCATTCAGAACTTTTCGGGATGTGAATAAGTGAAAGATGAACTTCCAAATGGGACAGTGGGCAGATTCATCAGCCAAAAAATGGTCCACCTTTTGCTGAAAGCAGCTCTCATTTTGCTGCACGAGGTACTTCAGCAGTGCTTGTGTTACTTTGCTCTTAGTGAACTGCCATCTCCTTTGCACGGCCTATGGCAGTGGTACCAAACTTTTTTGGCACCAGGGAACAGTTTTGCGGAAGATAGATTTATTGATAGGGAGGAATGACCATAGAAATACCTGTTGTGTATAGTCTGTCCTCCAGATAACCCCTAAATGCATTTTATCCTATTTTATCCCTTGTTTGTTTCTTCCCACCCTTGACTTATTGACTGTATGGTCTTTGAGGGCAGTGGCCTTCTGAGATTTTCACTTGGAGAACTTTTAATGCTGACATTTAATTTGTACACACACACACCTTTTTTCATAGAAGAAGCCCAGCAGGAACTCATTTGCATATTAGGCCACACCCCCTGATGCCAAGCCATCCGAAACTGTGTTCCTGGGCATTCCCCCCCCCAAACCCCTCCCCCACTTTCCCAGGTTCCAGGAATTTCTGAAACCAAAGTTGCTAACCCTATCTGTATCAAACGGAGTTGTTTTAGGTTTAGAGGTTGACGTTGGTTTCTTACGTACAGGGAAACTCATACACGCACAAGTCTTCAAAATAATGCCCTGTATCGCAAAAACATTTGTATTTGTCCCTCCTCCAAAAAATCCCACAATCTTTATTTATATTTATGAAAATATATAAAGCTTCATCAATGCAGGTAATAGACAAAAAAAAATCTTTAAAAACTAAGTCTGAATAGGATGGGCAACTATTAATGTATATGCAATTAAAAGAAAAAGAAAAGGCAAAAACATTATTTCCCCAATGACTGTTCCATAAAGAGTTCAAATCACTCTATAACTATTACCTTAGTAGATAGCATTATTTACTTCTAATTGAGAGGAATATTGTTTATTGGAGGCAAGGTATTCTAAGTAAGCGAGTCAAACACTCAAGAAAGCTGATTCATACAAATCTGAATTCTGTTGTTTAAGTAAACCTGCGATTTTATCGAGCACACAAAGTTCCTGTAGTTTTACATGCCAGTTTGAGCTAGATAAGGGTCTGAGGGATTTACGCGTGGATGCTATTTCTAGGTGCACGGCCGCGCAGAAATTTTCTAGTAGCTCATAATTGCGGAAGTTTGGAATTCGATTCATCCATGGCAAGATTCTCAAATTGTAAAATAATACAAATATGTGAAATGTGAAAACTTGAAGAACATTTGTTTTTTGTGTGTTCCCACAGTTGCTAAGAAGAGGTCTCCGATGCCCGGAGTTGGCTTGAAAGCAAAAGAAAAGAGAGAAGAAAAGTCCAACCAATTCAGCCTTATTTGGCTTTGGTGTGTGCCAACATGGCTTGTCTTTTTCAAACAGCTGCTGGAGTCTTAAGCCAGTTCCAACCGCCCAGAAGGGACTTCAAATCTCTCCACCCTCCTCATCGCAACTGAACAGATTTCTCCGCTTCTGTGTCAGGCCTAATTTCTCCAAACTGGAATCAGTTATTGGTGATTCATCCCCCATCTTTCCCTCCTCTGGAGTCTCTGGAAAGGCTAGAGAGGCCACAGGTCAAGAACGGTCACAAACCTTCTGTTCTATTTTGTCTTCGCCTTTGCCAAAAAGGAAAGGAATGTGTTCCTCGCTTGATAGTGCTTGGTGGTTAGCATTCTTGCCTGGTCCCTTTTTATCCCAGTCACTCCTTTCTTTCATATCCCGCCTCCCCCTTCCCTTGTTTTGACCCTCCTTGTTACCTTTCATTCCAGGTACTGCTAATCTCTCCCTGGAGAATGGCTGGGTTTGCTCCTTGCCTTCTGTATTTATTACCCTTCTCCAGCCCTGGCTCGACTGAAAACAAATACAAGGGGAGGGGGTGGGGGATGAAAACATTAGATCAGCTCCCGTGGAAATATCTGGCTGCTCTTTCCAGTTTCAGGGCCCTCGGGAGCTGAGCTGTCCGCTCTCTCCTTCACCCGCCATTTGTTTCCACAAGCCCGATCCCGTTTTTTGGCAGGGATCTTTGGATGTTATGTTGGGTTTACAAAGAAGCCTGTCTTCTCAACAGCTTTAAAAAAAAACACAACAACCTTAAAGTGCATCTCATTGACATAGGAGTCCCTCGGCTGGACACAGCGCATGAACAGCAGCCTCTGCACACTAAACAAAGTTGGAGGTCAGGGGCACCTTTAAGACCAACAGAGTTTGATTCAAGGTGTACACGCGCACTTCTTCAGATACGGTGAAATGGAAGTTACAGGTCCATATCTATGGATAGAGGGTGAGCGGTAAATTAGCATACAAAATAATGAAGCTGTTTAACCAGGCTTCATTTTGGGCAGGAATTTGCAGGAGCAGAACTCCGGAACCTCTAAATTTTATTGTGCTCTTTCTTTCTTACCTGCCCCCTTAAAAAAAACAAAAACAAAACTTGCTTCTGGGCTGCGTGGTTCAAACCCCCTGTGAGAATTTTGCTGACAAACTTTCTAATATTTTTCCCTACAAAAACTGGAAAAATAACCAAAACAGACAGACGAAAATCTTCCTCATGCCACTGTGGCCACGTAGGAGAAAATAATTCAACAAGTATGATGGGAGCAGTGTTTTCTCTAAGCTGAGTTAGGGTGAGGTAACTCACAGATTTTTAGCTTCCAGCTCACACATTTTTGTCTTAGCTCAGGAAGGATGACCCCAGAGCACAACAACTGATGCAGTAGCTCACAACTTTAATGCCATGCCAGAAGCTCACGAAGTAGAATTTTTGCTCACAAGACTCTGCAGCTTAGAGGGAACACTGAATGGGACTAAGGTTTTATGATGACAATTATAATTCAAGAAGCATTTAAAGGCAAGTGTTGAGATGATATAATTTAGTATACCTTCCAGCGATGTCAGGGGTGTGTGCCGTATGCAAATGAGTTGTGCAAATGAGTTGCGCTAATGAGTTCCAGCACCTCTTTGTGTTTAACAGAGTCAAGGACCAAATAGTAAAGGAATAGTCCAGTCACACCTTTAAGACTAACAAATTTGACACATCTGACAAAGAGAGCTGTGTTTCTCGAAAGCTTGCGCTACAATAAAATTAGTCTTAATGGTGCTACTGTACTCTTTACTATTTTGCAGCAGCAGATGAACATGGCTAACTCCTCTGGATCGAGGACCAGGAAAACAGGAAAATAGGAAAAACAAACTTAGTTGCTTGGGTTTAACTCTCTTCCCATTGAGTTAGGGCGATTCTAATGCTAAGTATTATATGCTTTTAGACCTGTTCTGGCCCTTAACGTTTAGGATTGAGTTACAAGGATCTTAAGCGAGCACTGCTCCTCCTTCCCTTTGGAGAAGGGGGCTTTGTAATTTATATATCTCAAGTGTCCCTGGTTTGAACCTCATTTTTAAAAGACCCCCTCATCTCTCATGGCCCCTTGTCAGACTCCTGGTTTTTATAATCCGCATCTGTAATCGTGCCCAGCGGCTGCCGGAGCGGAGATTCCTGCCCTACCTGCCAAAATCGCGATGACTCCCTTCCTAATATCTCAGCCTCTCCTGCGTAGAAACGGATTGAACTAAAAAATGTAACTCTTCTAATTTCCGTTTTCTTCTAAAAACAACACCTATACAAATATGGGTCAATAATATGCCCCTTCACTGTTGTTTTTAGCTCCTGTATATTTTCACAGCGGATGGTTTGGGGCTGTCTGTTTTGTTTCTGGAATTGCGGATCTGCTTGCTTCGCACATTTTAAAAACAATTTATACGCAATGTATGTGGTTGTTACACATACATGATTAATTAATGAATGGTTTTCAATTTATAGCCCGCCCTTTCCTGAATGGACTCTGAGCGGGTAACAACGGTCAATAATACAAGGTTAAAATCAGAGCCATGTAATAAAACAACATACAATCTAAAAACAATATAACAGTCTAAAAACAAACTCCAGGGGTGTGTCATTTTATGTGTACAACATACATGGCACACTGATTTGTCAATACGCAGACAACGCTGGAAAATGCATGTGTTTTATGAGAGGAAATCAGTGCAAAGAATGCCTTGAAAATAAAATAATCCCCCCCCTTGTGTTTAATTTCCTAAAGGCAAAACCAAAATTGAAATCGTGATCCTATAAAATGTAAAGTTATCTGTTAAGTATACTGATTTGCCACTCAATAGTCGGGAAGTATGGATTCTGTTGGATATTATTGTTGTTAGTATTATTATTCTAATAATGATAACAATAAAAATACTAATAAAGATAATTATTATGAGTAGTAAGTTGTACCTCAGCCTTGTAATCAATGCAAGTGCTCAAAGCTTCTCCCAATTAAATAATTTAACAACACAAGAGCTTTTTTTTCTGGAAAAAGAAGTGCCGAAACTCTCAAGAGAGAAATGGAGGACTTGTGATTTTTTTTTTTTTATAATTTGTTTCCATGAAGAGATTCCAGAACTCTTTCCTGCCATGTTCCCCCAGAACCACCCCCATAATAACATATAAGATTAATGAGAACTATTACAAAAAGCATATATGATAAAATAGTAGCAGCTTAAAAACACCCCACAAAAATTCATAAAGAGCCGTTCGGAGCAAAAAAAAATAAATAAAGAAATGAATGAAGAAACAAAAGCAGAACAAAAAAACAACACCCCCACACAAAATCACCCCCCACCCAATATTGTACCCTCTATTGCACAGCACACAAATAAAGAAATGACTCAGTGTAATGAAAGTGAATTCAATAGCCTCTCCAGAAAAATAATTCCTGAATCAGTTACACCAGGAGGTCAGCGAAGAAGGGAGTATCAGGTATACTTTCAAAGGGTGGGAGTGAAATAACCTGGGGGTGGCGAGGGGGGGGGGAACCGCTGAAGAGACCCTATCACAAGTTCCTGTCAATCCCCTCTCTGATAAATCAGGGTCCTGTAACAGAATCCCGCCAGCTTCCCAACTCTTAAATTAAGAGAGGAAATGCCAGATCCCAAGATCTATGAACAGTGATGATAAAAAAGACGCTGCCAACTTTAGAATTCATCGTCGATCTTCTCAGCAAGGCCTGTGTGCCCCACTTTCTCTGAAAGGTGCCCCTCCTTTTGTAAAAATTCCTCTTTCTGTCCATATTTGAGAGAGAGAGAGAGAGAGAGAGAAATGACATGAAGGAGCACAGACAGATGACAAGAAGAGACAGAAGGAAAATATGACGAGGAAACAAATCTAACGTTCGTCTTCAATTCTTATTTGTTTTTCTTTCTCTCTCTCTTTTGAATGCACTCCTTATTAAACCCCCGATGTGCCTAACGTAGGTTGCCAGTCTCCAGGTAGGGAGAAGCCACTCAAGATTTGCAGACGTTAAACAACCCAAAGGGTTATAGTGACCAGAATTACTAAGATATAATGCATCGCAATCCCAAACTTTATAGGTAAAATATAGTTACACGTGGACATCTATATATGGAATAATCTCAATACAATTATAAGTCCACTAGAATTTCACACTATGAAATAGAATTCCAAAGTACAGGAGATCGACTTCCTATCCTGCTTCGAAGTGCCTTCCAGCAAATTGTACACTCTACAATCCTCTCTTCAAATTACGGCGTATCTGTAAAGTAACGAGGCTTTGTGTCTATTTGTGAATGTACTATATGAAATGTTATTATAAATCATTGAAGGAGGAAGAGTTTGGAGCTGCCTTCCATTTGGGGTGTTCTTAGAATTACTGGAGTGGTCTCCATCGAAGAGAGGCAAACTAATGAGATGTAACATAGCTATGTGAGCTGTTGCCTTAGCACGGGTTCCGAATTATAAGAAATGCGGCCAGTAGAAGTGGCAAATGAAACATGACTTGAACCTAGGATTTGTGTAGCCACACCTGTTGGATTGAGAACTGCTACCCTAGGAAGAATCATACCAGAATCACTCCGGTCGGTACTGGCTGCATCTGCCAACAAGAGGGATGTAAAAGATAGCAGACTGTGGTACCTCTTGTAGTACCCAGTGTTGGAACTTTATTTGTGTTGGGTTTATGGACAATAGACTTATTGCATTATGAAAGTCATGTGAATAATAGATGAGAATTGCGTGTAAGCGGCAGATGATACAACAAGAAATCTCTAAAATTTGGGGATATGACTTTAAGAAAGTTCCAGAGACTTTTCTGCTAGGACTACAAATAGAAAAATTTCCAAAAGAAGATAGGACTTTAATTTGGTATTTGCTCTCAGCTGCTAGGACGTTGTATGCGCAGTTGTGGAAGCAAGAAAAAATACCAGAGAAATGGGACTGGATTGCGAAAGTTTTATCGTGGAGTGAGATGGACAAGCTAACAAGAACTTTAAGAGACTATGATTTGGATCTGTTTAAAAAGGAGTGGAAGAAATTTAGAGAATACATAGAGCAAGAGTGGAATGTAAAAAGACATTGGACAATTTTTTAATGTGAATGGGAGAAAAGAAAGACATTGATTTTTGATTGGTTAGGGGTGCCCTTTTAATTGAACTTAAGTATATAACTTCGGTGGAAGTCTAGTAATGGAGGGAGGGGGGGTTGAAAATATCATATGGGTTAGAGATAGTAAGGACATAAATTAAATATTTTAACCATGTTATTAATAAAATTGTTTAAAACACAAGAATTGCGTGTAAGCAATGTGTTTGGCATTTATTTACAACATATAGTTACACAGTGTTTTTCTTGTTTTACTAATCTATACAGTGTGAGTTTCTGGTTTGCCTAATCCCCAGGTGGGGGCAGGGGACCCCCCAGTTTGGAGGCCCTCCCCCTGCTTCAGGGTCATCAGAAAGCGGGTTGAGGGGAGGGAAATGTCTGCTGGGCACTCCATTATTCCCTATGGAGACTGATTCCCATAGGGTATAATGGAGAATTGATCTGCTGGTATCTGGGGCTCTGGGGGGGGGCTGTTTTTTGAGGTAGAGGCACCGGATTTTCAGCATAGCATCAAGTGCCTCTTCCCAAAATACCCTCCAAGTTTCAAAAGGTTTGGACCAGGGGGTCCAATTCTAAGAGCCCCCAAAGAAGGTGCCCCTATCCTTCATTATTCCAAATGGAGGGAAGGCATTTAAAAGGAGTGCAGTCCCTTTCAATGTGATGGCCAGAACTCCCTTTGGAGTTCAATTATGCTTGTCACACCCTTGCTCCTGGCTCCACCCCCAAAGTCTCCTGGCTCCAACCCCAAAGTCCCCAGGTATTTCTTGAATTGGACTTGGCAACCCTAGTTTTCAGGCTGTGTAGAAAGACATGTGAAGGGCGTCTTTGTGTGAAGGAGATTCTGTGAAGAGGCACTCATGGCAGCACCAGGTTCACAGGTAGTTCAAAGCACGCTGCGACATGCGTCACCCTCTCAAACAGAGTGCTGGCAAGAGATCCAAAAGGTATCAAAACCTTTGCTGATGAATTAATTCCTCCACGCAATTTAATAATTGGGGATTAAAGCAAGGTCTGTATCTGTAGCCTCATTTCTTCTGGGAGGAGATTAATTTGTCACTAAAGCCGATCTGTGATTCCCTTTGATGTTTCTTAACACCCAGGGAAGCCTGCAAAGCCCTGAGCACTCTCCTTGACCTGGAAAGAATATTTCCCTTCTTGTTGTCCTCTAAGAGATTGGGGGTGGTGGTGTTGTAGGGCCCTGAGAGGACTTCTGCAGGCAAAAAGTTGTCATTTTCACATTGTTCTGGGTTGGGGTCCTTCAAAAGCGAACCCTGGATCCTTTCTAGAGAGCCAATTTGGTGTAGTGGTGAAGTGTGCAGATTCTTATCTGGGAGAACCGAGTTTGATTCCCCACTCCTCCACTTGCAGCTGCTGGAATGGTCTTGGGTCAGCCAGAGCTCTCGTAGGAGTTGTCCTTGGAAGGGCAGCTGCTGTAAGAGCTCTCTCAGCCCCACCTACCTCACAGAGTGTCTGTTGTGCTGGTGGGGAGGTAAAGGAGATTGCGACTGCTCTGAGACTCTGAGATTCGGAGTATAGGGCGGGATATAAATCTAATTTCTTCTCCTCCTCCTCCTCAGCAGTTCCCCAACAAACAACAAGATGAATAATGGCAGGCAAGTTGACCATTCTTATCAGTCTTCAATGGTGTGTATGGAACACTCTGGGGCACGGTTTCAGCAGTGTGGTTAGCGGTTAGATCAGCAATCAGGAAACTTGTATTAAAAGCTTGCCAGGTGACTTTGGCCCGGGCTTTCTTTTTCCTTCTAACTCTACTTCCCAGGACAAAGTTGGAGTCTGTTAGCACCTTTAAGACCAACAAAGTTTTATTCCAGATGTAAATTTTTGTGTGCTAAAAGCACACTTCTTCAGACAATAGTATGTGACAGGGCATTTTTTCCGTAGAAAAAGCCCAGCAGGAACTCATTTACATATTAGGCCACACCCCCTGATGCTAAGCCGGCTGGAACTACATTCCTGCTAAAAAAAAAAGCCCTGGTATGGGATGGAATTAGCAGTCCTACATATATAGAGAGCAGGCAGTGAATTAATATGCAAAATAGTGAAAATTCAGTGCCCATACATGTAGGACTGCTAATTCCATCCCATGCTATTGTCTGACAAAGTGTGCTTCTAGCACACGGAAGCTTACATTTTCAATAAAACTTTGTTGGTCTTAAAGGTGCCACTGGACTCCAACTTTGTTCTATTGGAGGGTGGAGTCTATGGTTGAGGTCCCTCCTTTCCCCACACCCTGCCCTCCCCCATTCTTCATCCCCAAATCTCCAGGAATTTTCCAACTAGGAGTTGGCAATCTTATAAAGCCCTGATAAATAAGTGGAGTGTATGATCAGCGTCGGGTGGCCAACCTCAAGGGGGTGGCAGACAATCTCGTAGGATCAGGGCTTGTTTCGTAGCAGGAACTCCTTGATAGAATAGATATATATAATAGATATATCCTGATAGAATCATAGAGTTGGAAGGGACCTCCAGGGTCATCTAGTCCAACCCCCTGCACAATGCAGAAAACCAACAAATACCTACCCCAAATTCGCAGGATCTTCATCGCTGTCAGATGGCCATCTAGCCAGTCCTCCAAGAGCTTACAGGACTCTTAGTACAGGGCCTACTGTAACTCCAGGAGGATTGGCTACATCAGGGAGGTGCGGCCTAATATGCAAAGAAGTTCCTGCTCCAAAAAAGCCCTGCCTAGGATTAAACTGATCTCCACTCCAGATGATAGAGATTACTTCACCTGGAGAAAATGGCCTCTTTGGATGATGACCAGTGTTCCCTCTGAGTTAGTGTGAGCTAGTTCACAGATTTTTAGCTTCCAGCTCACAGATTTTTGTTTTAGCTCAGGAAGAATGACCCCGGAGCACAATGATTGATGCAGTACCTCACAACTTTAATGCCAGTCGCTCACAAAGGAGAATTTTTGCTCACAAGGCTCTGCAGCTTAGAGGGAACATGGATGGTGGCTCAACGGCATTACACCCTATTGAAGTCCCTCCCCTCTCCAAGCCCCGCCCTCCTCAATCTCCACCCCCAGAACCTCCAGGCGGTGACCCTAGTCCAGCCCGAAATATTCTCTCCCCTTCCCGTAACTCGCAAAGCCGCCTTGAGCCCAGCCCTGCCCTCCCGTCCGTCATATATATTCATTTTGAAAGTGTAAATCGATAACCGAGGCCGCATTCTTTCCCCACCCAAGAAAGACAATCATCCCACACACAAAAGGCTATTTGAAGTCTGTGGAAATAAATGCAGATTAATCCGTCTGAGGTATAAACAGAAGAAAAATGTGTAGTCTGATGATATAAACAGGAAGTCCTCACGGTCTAGCTTTTTAATATTTGCTTATTGCTTTAGCGAATAAAAGATGAATGGAAGCCATGGGTCACGGGGCTGAAAAATATCTCGGCGGGCTTTAATATCATACAGTAAACAAACGTCCGTCACCAAAGGGCCCTCCCCGTCAGCTCCCCACCAAGAGAAAATAGTTCCCTTATTTGGACAGAGACATATTTGATATGAAGAACAATAGCCTTTGAGTTACTTTGGCACTGAGAAAAAAGATATTTCCCTTCTTGAACTTGTGAGGACGCATGACTAGAACCGCAGGTTGCACTGTTCAAATGCTGAGTGCAGGTCCCCCCCCCCCCTGAAAATTAGATTGTTCCTTCCAGAAATTAAGGATTGGTTTTAAAGATGTCCATCTGAGGAGTCCTTGGCCTTTGTAAGCCTAAAAAAGGACGGATTGTTCCCTCCTCCCCCCTTCCCCTCACATCAAGATTCAAAAGAAGGCCTCTGGACCACCTACATGAAGCAAATTGTGGAGGGTCTCCCCTCAGCTTGACCTGATAGGAGACCCTTTCTTCCATGGCTCTGCTCTCAGTAGTTAATGCAATACGCTTCCTGTCTTTCATGGTCTCCTCTGGATTTCTCTGGAGAGGTTTTGGAGCGAAAGAGAGACAGCCTTCCTTCTTTCTCAAGACCCTGCGCTTCACTCCTACCTTCTGCTCACAAGTCCCTGTTGCCCACTAATCGAAAACAAAACCACAAAGCACTCGTTTCCCATCCTTTTGAGCAAAGAAGAATGCTGTTTTGTCTGTGGAACACGGGTGGCTGGCAGGAATTTAATGGGCGTCAAAGATGCGCCTCTACCGGCTGACCTCTGGAAGGTCAAACTGAAGAGTGTTTTTAGAGGTGTCAGGGGAACTCATACAGGAACATCTGGGAAAGCCCACCTGGTATCCACAGAAGCAGAGAGAATTGCTTCAGCAGAAGCATTATAGAAAAAGATGGATGTTTGTTGGATGGATAGCTCCCCTCCACCACCATCTGCATGTAAATTTTTCCTAGGGGCACCCCACTTTGGAGCAGTAAGAACAAGAACTAGGCTTTGAACCAGGAAACAGCATAGGTCCACTTGGAGGGCAGAGTCCCCTGAATGTTGGTTTTAGGGTTGCCAGGTCCCACCGGCTACTGGTGGGGTGGGGTGGAGATGTAGGGTTACCAACCCCATTTCAGGAAATTTCTGGAGAGTTGGAGAAGGAGCTTGAAGAGAACAGGGACCTCAGTGGCGTATGATGCCACAGAGACCGCCTTTCAAAAGCAACCATTTTCTCCAGTGGAGCTATCTCTGTATTTGGGAGATGAACTGTAAGAAAAAAAGAAGAGCCCTGCTGGGTCAGGCCAATGGTCCATCTAGTCCAGCATCCTGTCTCACCCAGTGGCTAACCGATTCCTCCAGACAGCTAACAACAGGGCACAGAGGCCTGAGACTTCCCCCTGATATTGCTGTCTGGCTCCGGGATACAGAAGATTAGTGTCTTGAAATGTGGAGGTTCTGGGAGATCCCCAGGTTTCACCTGGAGGCTGGCATCCCTAGTTGGTGTGTATGATATGTGGTGATCCTCTGAAAAAGTCCAGAAAAGGGTAACTAGAATGATTAGAGGGTTGGAACATTTTCCCTATGAAGAAAGGTTAAAGCGCTTGGGGCTCTTCAGCATGAGGAAACGTCGACTGAGGGGTCGGAATTTCTTGGAAGGAAGAGGGGAAACCCTATAAAGGAGAAATCATCTTCTCTAAGGGCGTTTTTACAATGGCAGTTTGTGACTCTCTATCACCGCATTGGAAACTCACCTTTTACATTACCTAATATTCTCACAACTGTTTTGCATCGTTGCTGCCTGAAGCATCTACATTGTTAAGGTGAGATGAGTTCGGCGCTGCTGCTGCAAAGCTTTTCTCGAAACTAGTTTTGATCCGGTCATTTCTCTGCAGGCGTTTCAAACTTGTATTGTAGAAGTTTTAATGCATTTTAAAAGACTCCTCCAAATGCCACAAGGTGCAGTAATTTGAATGAGAACTGACAGCACTTGAAATTTTTACATATCATTGCTTGCCTCATCTTGTAATTTAAATTTGTATTGTTTTTGCAGTGTTGACACAATTTCCAAGCAACTGTATACATTTAACTAAACACTGGTATTCCGGCTGCCCTCTGATCAGAGACACCCCCCCCCCAATTGAAACGCTTTCAGCAGGAAATATAGAAGCTTGGGTACGCAAAATGAGCAGAGCAAAATGTAAAAGGAAAATAAAGAGAAAAAGAAGAAGATGATATTGGATTTATACCCTGCCCTCCACTCCGAAGAGTCTCAGAGCGGCTCACAATCTCCTTTACCTTCCTCCCCCACAACAGACACCCTGTGAGGTGGGTGGGGCTGGAGAGGGCTCTCACGGCAGCTGCCCTTTCAAGAACAACCTCTGCCAGAACTATGGCTGTCCCAAGGCCATGCTAGCAGGTGCAGGTGGAGGAGTGGGGAATCAAACCCGGTTCTCCCAGATAAGAGTCCACACACTTAACCACTACACCAAACTGGCACCCCACGGAACGGTGGCAGGCTATTTGAATATTAAATTTTATTTATATCCCGCCCTCCCCGCCTAGGCAGGCTCAGGGCGGCTCTAAAACTTTGGATCAAACTGAATGTAAAAACACCCAAAAAGGTAGGGGTCATTTTGTAGAAAAATCGGTGGGGGAGCTCATTAATATTAACTCATTAGCATATGCTGCCCCCTCCCCCAGCCAAAAGGTCTCCTTGGGCTGGCTAGCGATAACTCTCCCCCTCCAGTCAAAAGGCCAGCAAGCCACCTGCCACCCAAAATCACATAAGAAGTGGAGAAAGGGTGGTGCGGGCTTTTTCTGGGGTTTTCTGCTGGGTGTGTGGCAAAGCCCTTGGTGGCTGGCTGCTCTCCTAATCCAGGGATTGTTATGCAGCTGCACCTACTATTCAATGGACAAGGTAGGTGGGAAGGAAGAGGGGAAACCCTCAGAAAGGTTCAGGAGCTGTGCTTCTGTGAGCTCCTGATGAATCTGAAGCCTGCTAAGAGGTATTTCCCCTTCTCAGACACCTGTGAGCATTCCTTCTTTTAAAGGTAAAGGTAGTCCCCTGTGCAAGCACCAGCCGTTTCTGACTCTGGGGTGACATCGCATCATGACATTTTCATGGCAGTCATTTTATGCGGTGGTTTGCCATTGCCTTCCCCAGTCATCTACACTTTCCTCCCAGCAAGCTGGGGACTCATTTTACCAACCTTGGAAGGATGGAAGGCTGAGTCAACCTTGAGCCGACTACCTGAACCCAGCTTTTACCAGGATCGAACTCAGGTTGTGAGCAGAGCTTAGACTGCAATACTGCAGCTTTAACACTATGTATCATGGGGCTATTATTTTAAAAAGTTACCCCCCCCCCTTTGTTTCCAGGTGGGAAGAAGAAATCCCTTTTTAAGAAGACATGCAACCCCACTGTCTCTCATAATTTTGGTGCCTGGAATTTTGGTGCCTGAAATTTTTATAAATGCCCCCTGTCTCTCATACCCAGGAGGGAACATTTCTACGCTAGATATTGCCCCACCTCTCACAATTAATTGGGAATGGCACTTCAGTAAATAGAAATGTTTTACATGGCTTAATTTAACCGATTAATCCGTATAACGCAGGCTCTAATAAGTACGGCTTCAGTTTAAAAGCAGGAAATGTCTGACGCTTTGAAGCACATATTCCATTCCGAAAATCCTGTGATTCCATATATGTGTATATAAACACCGAGCCTTTTAATCCCAGCCCTTGTAAAATGTCATTCCTACACAGCTCTGTTTTATAGGCAGCTCTATAACTTTCTCCTGTTATTGCTAGCATTATTACCACAAGCTGGATACACAACTACACAGATTCTTGGTAAGACAAGAAATGAAAAGCTTGCAAAAGTCAATTTATATGCACACTATGTAGAGATGTATATATATATATATTTTCATATCTATATGTGTGTGTGTGTGTATATATATATATGAAAAATATAGAATACAGAAAAATATAGCATAATTAAGAATGAAAATGCTGTCCAAGGATAGGCTGCCAACCTCCAGGAGAGAATACGAAGAAACCCAAACACTAATATACTGGCTAACAACATTTTTAAAAGAGTCATATTATAAATTAGAAGGACAACTTTACAAGATTACAAAGAAAGGCCCATCCAATGAACGCTCGGATATAAGCTCATTTCGTCAAAAGTCTTCTTTAGGATTATTCCGATTCCCTTCAAAGTTACCAGTCTCTTGTTACAATTTAGGGTTAATATTGAGAGCAAGCCAGACCTTAACCTCTTCTCTAAACAGATGCAAAAGCCTTCTGAATTTGGCTGGCAAAATGCTCTCTGCAACCTCTTTATTTTCTTCAAAATCTCTCATCCTCTCAATTCCACTTAAGTTTTTATATTTATATCAGGAGAAAGTCGATTGTGGCAAAATGCTCTCTGCATTATATTTATATTAGGAGCAAGCCATTCCCCAGCCTCTTTTCTAACCAGATGCAAAAGCTTTCTGAATTTTGAACATAAGAGAAGCCATGTTAGATCAGGTCAATGGCCCATCCAGTCCAACACTCTGTGTCATACAGTGGCCAATTTTTTAATATATATATATATATACACACACTGTGGCTAATAGCCACTGATGGACCTCTGCTCCATATTTTTATCTAACCCCCTCTTGAAGCTGGCTATGCTTGTAGCTGCCACCACCTCCTGTGGCAGGGAATTCCACATGTTAATCACCCTTTGCGTGAAGAAGTACCTTTTTTTATCCATTCTAACCCGACTGCTCAGCAATTTCATTGAATGCCCACGAGTTCTTGTATTGTGAGAAAGGGAGAAAAGGACTTATTTCTCTACCTTCTCCATCCCATGCATAATCTTGTAAACCTCTATCATGTCACCCCGCAGTTGACGTTTCTCCAAGCTAAAGAGCCCCAAGCGTTTTAACCTTTCTTCATAGGCAAAATGCCCTCAATTCATGTATTGACTTAGGAGCAAGCCAATCTGGAACCTCTTCTCTAACCAGCTGCAAAAGCCTTCTGAATTCTGATGGCAAAATGCTTTCAGTGTCACTTAAGTGTTTAGTTTAGGAGCAAGTCATTCCTGAGCCTCTTTTCTATTCAGATGAATTTTGATGGCAAAATGCTCTCAATGCCACTTAAGTGTTTAGTTTAGGAGCAGGGTTCCCTCTAAGCTGAGTTAGTGTGACCTAAAAAAGGTAAAGGTAGTCCCCTGTGCAAGCACCAGTCGTTTTCAACTCTGGGGTGACGTTGCTTTCACGTTTTCACGGCAGACTTTTGATGGGGTGGTTTGCCATTGCCTTCCCCAGTCATCTACACTTTCTCCCCAGTAAGCTGGGGACTCATTTTATCAACCTCGGAAGGATGGAAGGCTGAGTCAACCTGGAGCCGGCTACCTGAACCAGCTTCTGCTGGGATCGAACTCAGGCTGTGAGCAGAGGGCTCCGAATGCAGTACTGCAGCTTTACCACTCTGCGCCGCGGGGCTCTTTAGTGTGAGCTAGCTCACAGTTTTTTTAGCCTCTGGCTCACACATTTTCCTCTTAGCTCAGGAAGGCTGGCCCCAGAGCCAAACTAATTTATGCAGCAGCCAAATTGCTTGCTCACAACTTGAATGCCAGTAGCTCACGAAGTACAATTTTTGCTCACAAGACTCCACCGCTTCGAGAGAGCATTGTTGAGGAGCCAGCCGCTCCTGAGCCTCTTCTCTAACTAGATGCGAAAGCCTTCTGAATTATGCTAGCAAAATGCTCTCTCAAGGTGGGGCCTGGAGATCTCCCTGCATCACAACTGATCTTCAGACGACAGGGATCTGTTCCCCTGGGGAAAGAGGCTGCCTCGAAGGGCAGGCCCGGTGGCGTTATGCGCTGCTGAAGTTCCTCCTCTCTCTAAATCCCACCCTACGTATTTCCCAACCTGGAGATGGCAACCCTACCCGTTGTCTCTTCCCCATGTTACCTCACCAAGAACTCTGTGAGGTAAGGGAGACTGAAATGGAATGATTAGACCAGGGGTGGCCAAACTGTGGTGTGGGGACCACGTGTCTCTTGAAGCCCCCACTGTCCCTTCAGCCAGCTTGGAGAAGGCATTTCCCTCTTTAAATCACTTCTCCTAGCCAAGCCAACCAGCAGCTTGGAGAATGTGTTTAAAGTTGCTTTCTTTCCACCTCTCCCTCCATCACGCAATCTATTCCTTCCTTCCTTCCTTCCTTCCTTCCTTCCTTCCTTCCTTCCTTCCTTCCTTCCTTCCTTCCTTCCTTCCTTCCTTCCTTCCTTCCTTCCTTCCTTCCTTCCTTCCTTCCTTCCTCTGATGTTCATGTCTTGCAGTCCTCAAACATCTGACCTTTATTCTACGCGGCTCTTATGCTAAGCAAGTTTGGCCACCCTTGGATTAGAGGCACTTTCATACCTGCTAAATAATGAAGTTTCAATCCACTTCAGCGGCTGTTTGCAAGTGGCTTTTGCAGAGTGGATTTTATTATTTTTTTTATAATTATTAAAGTGGCTGGAAAGTGCGTTACTTAGCGTGTGAGAAAGCACTCTCAGGTCACCTCGTGAGCTTTACGACGGAACAGGAATTTCAAGAAAAGGCTTGCAGATACTAGTCCAGCAGTGGCTCCAATGTCACTCTTCCACTCAGATCTTAGACTGTATTCAGGGGAACTGCACTGCTGTATTTTCAGCTATTTATTTCGAATGGGAAAGTCTCCCAGCTCCACCCCAAAGTCTCCTTCCCCCTCCCTCAAAGTCCCCAGATATTTCCTGAGTTCGACCCAGGTCTTGGATTCAGCAGGAGCTCACAGGAGCACAGCTCCTGAACCTTTCTGACGGTTCCCCCTCTTCCTCCCCATCTATCTTTCCCATTGAGTAGTAGGTGCAGCTGCATAACAATCCCTGGATTAGGAGAGTGGCCAACCAGCCAGCCACCAGGATCTTTGCCACGCCCCCAGCAGCCCTCATTATCCCCTGGAGAAGCCCGTGCCACCCTTTCTCCATTTCTTATGTGATTTTAGATGGTGGGTGGCTTGATGGCTTTTTGACTGGGGAGGGGGGAGCACAGGAGAGCCCCAAGAGAGCAAGGCCTGCTTGGGCTGTTTGGATCTCTAGCCAGCCCAAGCAGGCCTCACTCACCCAGGGCTCTCTTTTCTTGCATCAGGTTGCTTTTGGCTGGTGGGGGAGGGTGGCATGTGCTAATGAGTTATGCTAATGAGCTCCACCACTTATTTTCCTACAAAACGACCCCTGGTTGGACCTGTCAACCCAACCTGGAGGTTGGCAAGCCTGTGAGCATGTGTGGGGTGTTTGTGTGGGGACACACACACACACACACATACACAGGAGAAAAATAACCCATCCAAGCTATTGGCCTCTGTTCCAAGCATTTCAGTAGAAAACAGTTGGCCCTGAAAAGGGGGAAAAACAGGGGGAGGATCTGGGGTGGAGAGAAACTTCAGCCAGCTCTGAGGAACGCTGTCACACAGCACAGGATGTCTGTCCAGAGGTGTGAAAGGGAAGCTAATAGCAGCAAGTCTTTTGCAAGACGAAATCCCAGCAGCGAAGGCGAAACCTTCCTTCCAGCACATTCTCGGTGACTGCCAGAACCACACACAGCCTCCCTCACCCCTGGCAGAAGGTCTCCATTTCAAAATAGGCCTTTGTTGAGTTACTCCACTGGGGATAACTGTTATCCATTATTTCGATTCCACACCCCCCCCCCCCAACCCATCTCCGATCGGGCCTTTGCTCATGAGCTTGGACCGCCACTCCTGGCAGCGGTTCCTGTTCTTGGAGGACGAGATCCAAGCCGTTCTCTTTGATGTTGTCAAGCCATGACTCGCATTAAGCCTCCCCGCTGACTTCTTCGTGCTTTCTCTCCCTGGGACTACAAAGCCACGGGGAAAGGCAGCCTATTGTCTCAGGCTCAGGGCCAAAACGACCCGGGACTTTTGTTGTTACTGCACAGTGCAGACGGTATGTCCAGGGGCAGGGTCCCGGAGCATCAGTGTTCTACACATGTTGGGAGGAGGTGGTGACATCTACCTTTCACCCATCGGCTCCGTGTCCAGATGCTGTGGAGTGGACCATCCGAAGGATTCAAAAGCGTTAGTGATTGCAAGAACCCTGATGGTGGTACGAAGCGCACTCAAGCCTTAGCCGACATTTGAAGAAGAAGAATTGCAGATTTATACCCCGCCCTTCTCTCTGATTCAGAGACTCAGAGCGCTTACAATCTCCTTTACCTTTCCCTCCCCCACACACACAATAGACACCCTGTGAGGTAGGTGGGGCTGAGAGAGCTCTAAGAGAGCCAGTTTGGTGTAGTGGTTAAGTGTGTGGACTCTTATCTGGGAGAACCGGGTTTGATTCCCCACTCCTCCACTTGCAGCTGCTGGAATGGCCTTGGGTCAGCCATAGCTCTGGCAGAGGTTGTCCTTGAAAGGGTGGTTGAAAGAGGCAGTTTGGTGTAGTGGTTAGGTGTGCGGACTCTTATTTGGGAGAACCGGGTTTGATTCCCCACTCCTCCACTTGCAGCTGCTGGAATGGCCTTGGGTCAGCCATAGCTCTTGCAGAGGTTGTCCTTTAAGGGCATCAGCTGGGAGAGACTTCTCAGCCCCACCCACCTCACAGGGTGTCTGTTGTAGGGGAAGAAGATAAAGGCAATTGTGAGCCGCTCTGAGTCCTGATTCAGAGTGGAGGGCAGGATATAAATCTGCATTCTTCTTCTTCTTCTTCTTCTTCAACTTCCAAGACCTGATGAGATCAGGCTAGCCTGGGCCAGCACAAGGCAAGAACCCCCCCGTTCCCTCCCCTGCAAAGAAATCGAGGTCTCTTGCACTGCCTTCTTTCTTTCCCTTGCTGAATTCAGGAAGCTCTCATTCCATGAACACCATCTGCTGCCTCAGGATGCTCTTAAGTCTGTCCAGTCTTTGCTGGTTGGGCTCACGGCAGTGTTCCATCAGGATTCCAAAGGGCTTTGTTGGGTTCAATTGAAACCCTCCTGGATTTTACTTCTGAAATACGGACTTGCGAGACGCCTTTGGATTAACACCACAAACCAACCATCCAATGTTTGGAGAGCACATGCAACGTCTCTCAGTTGGCTGGGGTGGAGTGGGACACTAGACATCATGGGGCAACTAAGACCATTTTCGCACACAGCTAACCTCGCAGTCACAATCCTGTTCCCTCCTCAGCGTCCGGTTGGATTTCACACCATCTGCGCCGGAGTTACAGGAAGTGCCGCGGCTTTTGCGTAGCAAACGTAAACTGCTAAAACCCAGTTTACGTTTGCTACACAGAAGCTGCGGCACTACCTGTAACTCCGGCGCAGATGGTGGGAAATCCGACCAGACGCTGCGGAGGGAACAGGATTGTGACTGCGAGGTAAACTGCATGCGAAAACGGTATTTGTCAAATTGCCAGCTCCTCCCCACCCGCATAAGGCCGTGGGGAGGCGGGGGGGGGGGAATTCAGTGAAACTGAACTGTTGCACCGCTGGCATGATGTTGCTTCCAGTGTGAACTCGGAAGTGACATCATCATGTTTGCACGACACAGTGGAATCCAATGTGATGACATCACGTCTGGGTCTGCATTGGAAGTGATGGCACATCATTGGAGCGATGTCGTTCTACATGTCCCCACCTACTTGAGCCATTCTCCAGGGTAGGGTTGCCAAGTCCAATTCAAGAAATATCTGGGGACTTTGGGGGTGGAGCCAGGAGACATTGGGTGTGGAGTAAGGTTGTGATAAGCGTAAATGAACTTCAAAGAGAGTTCTGGCCATCACATTTAAAGGGACAGCACACCTTTTAAATGCCTTCCCCCCTTTGGAAATAATGAAAGATAGGGGCACCTTCTTTTGGGGCTCATAGAATTGGACCCCCTGGTCCAATCCTTTTGAAGCTTGGAGGGTGTTTCAAGGAGCATCACCAGAGGCTGTGGGGCAAATTTGGTGCGTTTACCTCAAAAAACAGCCCCTACAGAGTCCCAGATAACCGTGGATCAATTCTCCTTTATACCCTATGGGAATCGGTCTCCTTAGGAAATAATGAAGTGCTAAGCAGATATTTCTCCCCCACACACCGCTTTCTGATGACCCTGAAGCGGGGGGAGCGTCTCCAAATTGGGGGATCCCCTGCCCTCACCTGGGGATTGGCAACCCTACTCCAGGGTCATCTGGTAACCCTAGTTAGTAGTTGAGGTGATGCTTTCAGAGATGTATGGGGCGCTCACCTTGGATTAGAATTGCCAAATCTGGTGTGGGAGATTCTTGGAGATTTGGGAGTGAAGTGGGGCCGGGGGTGGACTCAGAGAGGTGTAATTCATCAAGTCCACCCTCCAAAGCAGCCATTTCCTCCAGGGGAACTGATCTCAGCAGCCTGGAGATCAGTTGTAATTCTGAGAGAGCCCCAGGTCTCCCCTGGAGGTCGGCAGCCCTACCAACCATTTTGAGAGCCAGTTTGTGGCGGTGAAGCGCACGGACTCTTATCTGGGAGAACCGGGTTTGATTCCCCACTCTTCCACTTGCAGCTGCTGACCTTGGGTCAGTCATAACTCTCGGAGCTGTTCTGCTCAAGAGCAGTTATTGGAAATCTCTCTCAGCCCCACCTACCTCCCAGGGTGTTTGTTGTGGGGAAGGAGATTGTAAGCCGCTCTGAGGGTGCGGCCAGACGGACCACTTAAAGCGAGAAGGAAGAGCCTTTTTCTGGACCGGGGCAGAAAATTCCAATGTGGCGGCGTTCACACGAACGGTCGTATAAAGAGTTGGTCCCGTTAGTGAAAAGCAGTTGATCGATCACACGGTGATGGTGATTTCTGGGAGGGGGGGGGTCCATTGAGCATGCGCCCAACTGCTTGGAGCTGGGAAATCAAACATTGCTTCAGCGGCGGGGGAAAAGGGGGGAAGTTTCCGGAATTAACGTTGCCGATCCAAACCAAGGCACTGGCAGGAATTATTTTCCTAGAAATTGGCAGTGACAATGATATCTTGAAATCCTCGCATTGAAAAGAAAGGTTTTTTTCCTGTTCTGAAAAGTGGGATAACGTTTCCCCCCCCTCCGATCCTGTGTTGATTGGAGAAGCAGAAGCATCATCTCAGATTCCCGGATGATCTGGCAATGCGCATGTCTGCTGGGTGAGGGGCAGTATCACGCGTGAGCTGTCCAAACAACAAAAAGCCGATCTTGTGTCGCTGTTTTGAAAAAGGGCCGGACTTTATGTACTGTCAAATTAATGCGCCATTCATGCGGAGCAAGTCAGGATGATAACGACTCCACATTGTTTGACAGATGTGAATGTCTGGACGTCCACTTTAACTCCGCATGGGGGGCGTGGGTGAGTCACAGTTAATGTTCCGTCTGACCGCACCCTGAGACTCCTTTGGGTAGTGGAGGGCGGGGTATAAATCCACTCTCTTCTTCTTCTTCTTCTTCTTCTTCTTCTTCTTCTTCTTCTTCTTCTTCTTCTTCTTCTTCTTCTTCTTCTTCTTCTTCTTCTTCTCTTCCTATCTTGGATCCAGGCCACAAGGGCCACAGCAGTGACTGCAGGAACCACGTAGATCAACTTGCTAACAGCCACCAGACCAGTAGCCTCACCCCCCACTTTTCCAAAGGGACATTTCACTTTTCAACCCTGTTAGATTCTTCTACCCCACCCTGGTAGGACTGCCAAGTTCCCGGGCCAGGTGGGGGTTCCCAGACTGCCAGGCCACATTGGGCTGACGGGGGGGTGGGATCCTCCCCCAATGTTGCCGGCATGAAGACATCTCACCAGTGACGTCGAATGCCAGCCGCTCTAGACATTTCCGGGAAAACTCTATGGTTTTCCACAGGGGTCCTCAAACTACGGCCCGCGGGCCAGATGCGGCCCGCTGAGGACGTTTATGCGGCCCACCAGGTTATGGCAAAATCAGACTGGAAGTGACGTTCGATCTAAACTCGCATTAGCAATGCACACTTCCGGCACTGGGCTGAGGTGGCGGAGACAGAGTGTGAGGTGATACCGAGGTGAGGTGAGTTCCCAGACCGGGATGTGTGGTGTGGGGAAGGGAGAGAGATGCAGAAGACGGAGAACTGATGGCCCGCGGCCTTGTCAATAATGGCAGTCCGGCCCTCCAACAGTCTGAGGGACAGTGAACTGGCCCCCTATTTAAAAAGTTTGAGGACCCCTGGTTTTCCAGATGCTCTAGCAATTTGGGAGGGAAAACTCTATGGTAATAGGTACCATAGAGTTTTTGCCTCCTAAATTGCTAGAGCTTCTGGGAAAACCATAGAGTTTGCCCGGAAGCCCCTAGAGCGGCCGGCACGATGACATCACTCCCTAGTCCTCCACATGAAGCTGCGGGGGACTTTGCAACCCTACACACTAGTCCTCTCACAAGAGATGCATCAGATAGGCAAATAGGCCTTTTCTTACCCAATAAAATCACAGGCATTGTTTTTACCACCCTGTTTCACATCTGAGTTTAGTTTGAGGCAAGGTTTCAATAGTTAAGAAGAAGGAGAAATGCTCAGGGCAGGCGTCACCCCCCCCGCCCCCGCCCAACAGCGCTGTCACATAAAAGGAGGCTCTGTGAGGTCTAGAAGAAACAGGGATGTTCCAAAATGGGAGAGCCGTTTAAACAAAACATGGGTTTGAGAGGGGGTCATAAAACTGATGCTTCTCCAGATCAGATCTGGGGACCACACATCTTGGGAGTTCAGATGTTATCGGAGGCCACTCCGAGAGCCTCATTCCACGGCTACCACGAAGAAGAGTCCATTAGAAAGAAACCTTTGATATATCTCCTGCCAGCTACCTGGGGAGTGTCACTTCCATAACATTTTTTAAAGAGACTGAGAATTCCAGCGTGGATGAAAGAAGGGCTGCATTAATTGTCAGGAAATGAGCATGAGCTGTAGGAGGCCGGCTTCCAATGTTTTCCTGGGATGTGCAGAAAGGACGCTTTACCCCTAAACTGCCTTGCCTGGGTCTATCATGGATGCTGGATTCAAGGCTTGGGGGAGAATTCTTTGGCAAGTTTCCACGTCTGTCTCCTGGACTGTTCAGGCTAGCCCAGTCTCACAGGGTGGGCCCTGGTTATTACTTAGATGCAGGGGTAGAATTCCAGCAGGAGCTCCTTTGCATATTAGGCCACACCACCCTGATGTAGCCAATCCTCCAAGAGCTCACAAGGCTCCTTTTTGTAAGCTCTTGGAGGATTGGCTACATCAGGAGTGTGTGGCCTAATATGCAAAGGAGCTCCTGCTAGAATTCCACCCCTGCTTAGATGAGAGACCACCAAGAAGAACTGCAGATTTATATCCCGCCCTTCTCTCTGAATCAAGAGACTCAGAGCAGCTTACAATCTCCTATATCTTCTCCCCTCACAACAGACACCCTGTGAGGTTGGTGGGGCTGAGAGGGCTCTCACAGCAGCTGCCCTTTCAAGGACAACCTCTGCCAGAGCTATGGCTGACCCAAGGCCATACCAACAGCTGCAAGTGGAGGAGTGGGGAATCAAACCCAATTCTCCCAGATAAGAGTCTATGCACTTAACCACTACATCAAACTGGCTCTCATCACACTGGGTAGAAAATCCAGGGTTGTTATGGAGAGGCAGACAATGGCATACCACCTCGGCTCATCTCGTCTTAAAACCCCCGATAGTCAACTGCAACCTAAGAGCCCTTTCCGTCGCCAAGTCTACCTGATACTCTGATTAGACAAAGGCAGGGCTTTTTTTTGGTAGCAGGAACTCCTTTGCATATTAGGCCACACCCCACTAATGTAGTCAGTCCTCCAAGAGCTTCCAGGGCTCTTCGTACAGGGCCTACTGTAAGCTCCAGGAGGCTACATTAGGGTTGTATGCAGTGGTGGGATTCAAATAAATTAACAACAGGTTCTATGTCCTAATGACCATTTTAACTATATCAAAAGATATACCAAAAGGTAGTTTAATAATTCACGCATTAAATACTGCAATAAGAACAGTAAAAGAGGTAAAGACAACTAGATTATGTTTAAAGAAAGATTTATTGAAGATATTTCCATATTGGGAGTTCTGGCCCTCGCATTTAAAGGGATGGCACACCTTTTCAATGCCTTCCTTTCATAGGAAATAATGAAGGATAAGGGCACCTTCTTTTGGGGCTCATAGAATTGGACCCCCTGGTCCAATCTTTTTGAAACTGGGAGGGTATTTTGGGGAGAGGCACTACCGTCCTCCACTGCGAAGACTGCCCATTTATACTCACTCTCTGTTTCCTATTACTCAGCCAGTTTTTGATCCACAAGAGGACCTGTCCTTTTACTCCATGGTCATTTTCGCACTCACCTCCAGCCGGCGCGACCCCCCTCTTCACCGCGCAGGATCTGCGCGGATTTCGCACTAAATGCCACGGAGCAGCCTTTTGCGCCGGAAACTCCTGGCACAAAAGCCGCTCAAACGTAAATCGCCAAAAAGCAGTTTCCGTTTGCGCGGCTTTTGTGACGGGAGTTTTCAGCGCAAAAGGCTGCTCCGCGGCATTTAGTGCGAAATCCGCACAGATCCTGCGCGGTGAAGAGGGGGGTCGCGCCGGCTGGAGGTGAGTGTGAAAACGACCCATGACTCTCAAGCTTTCTAAGGAGCCTTTGATGAGGAACTTTATCAAAAGCTTTCTGGAAGTCAAGGTAAACAACATCTATTGGGTCCCCTTTGTCCACCCCCTCAAAGAACTGTAACAGGTTAGTGAGGCAAGATCTTCCCTTACAGAACCCATCCTGAGTCTTCCTCAATAACCCGTGTTCATCAATGTGCCTGCTCATTCTGTCCTTGATAATGGTTTCTACCAACTTTCCCGGTATTGAAGTCAGACTGACTGGCCTGTAACTTCCCGGTTGTCCTCTGGAACCCTTTTTAAAGATGGGGGTGACATTTGCTACCTTCCAGTTTTCAGGAACGGAGGCAGATTTCAATGATTTTTGTCAGAAGATCAACAAGTTCAACTTTGAGTTCTTTCAGAACTCTCGGATGTATGCCATCCGGACCTGGTGACTTATTAGTTTTTAATTTGTCTATCAGTTGTAGGACCTCCTCTCTTGTCACCTCAATCTGACTCAGGTCTTTCAACACCCCTTCCAAAATTAGTGGTTCTGGAGCGGGCAAACACTTCTCTTCTTCCACAGTGAAGGCAAAAAATGCATTCAACTTCTCAGCCATTTCCCTACCCCTGATGTAGCCCATCTTTGTATTCAGGTACTCATGATGTTATACATGATTTACTAGCCTTCCCCTTTAAATCCGCACAACCTTGTGCAGTAGGTGGGGCTGACAGACACAGCACCATCCTTAGGAGATCTAACTCAGACTCTCACGCAGGTCTATGCAACTGGGCTGCAGAGGGAAATGGCTTTAGGATTGCACTGATAGTGACTGATTGAAATCAGCCTGTGAGTTTTGCAGGAATCTGACCTTCAGTCTTCCCAGTCCAGAATTCTGATTGCAACAAATCTTGGCTTCTTCTTCTGGCCAATTAAATAAAACACGATTGCTCCTAACTTTGAACAATTGCTTTGAACAATTTTGAGGAAGAGAAGAAGAAGAAGAAAAAGAAGACCATAGATTTATACCCCACTCTTCTCTCTGAATCAGTCTCAGAGTGGCTTACAATTTCCATTATCCTCTTCCCCCACAACTGACTCCCTGTGAGGTAGGTGGAGCTGAGAGAGCTCTTCCAGAAGCTGCTCTTTCAAAGACAACCTCTGCAAGAACTATAGCTGATCCAAGGCCATTCCAGCAGCTGCAAGTGGAGGAGTGGGGAATAAAACCCAGTTCTTCCAGACAAGAGTCCGCACACTTCACCACCACAACAAACTGGCTCTTGATAGAAAGGATAAACAGGATAGAAACCTGGTAAACTAGTCACTAACTGCTGTTAATACACCTATGTCCTTAGTAATGTTTGATTTTTTCCCTCTTCAGTGTTGGATCCAACCATTTTCTCGCCATAAATACCAACAACTGTCCATAACAATATAATTCCCAGGGTCCTGGGTGGGACGTGCCAAAAAAGTACCTTTTCAGGTTCAGGTATATTGGACTGGGAATATATTGGTAATTCCAATATTCCTGAATTCCAGATACCTGTATGGTAATTGAATTTGGAGGGTCCCCCCCCATTTCCAGTTTTTTCAGGACCATTATTCTGTATGGGGAATGGCTGGGGAAATGGAACAGTTGTTTTGAAAGATTTCCAGATGGCCGGGGGAGTTGTTTTTAGAAGAAGAAGATATTGGATTTATATCCCGACCTCCACTCCGAAGAGTCTCAGAGGGGCTCACAATCTCCTTTCCCTTCCTCCCCCACAAAAAACACCCTGCAAGGTGGGTGGGGCTGGAGAGGGCTCTCCCAGCAGCTGCTCTTTCAAGGACAACCTCTGCCAGAGCTATGGCTGACCGAAGACCATTTCAGCAGGTGCAAGTGGAGGAGTGGGGAATCAAACCCGGTTCTCCCAGATAAGAGTCCACACACTTAACCACTACACCAAACTGGCTTTTAGAGGCACAAGCACTACAATCGCAGGGAAGCTGCTGGTGCCTGTCCTTTCAATCAGTGGCTCCCAACCTTTTTGGCACCAGGGACCAGTTTTGTAGCAGACAATTTTTCCACGGACTGTGGGGGGTGGTGCAGGGGTTCTTGCTGCCCCAGGCCACCCTGCTCCCATGTCCCTGCCCCCATGGGGGTCTTTAAATACGGGTGAGACTGGGGCTGCTTCTGGCCACCTCCCCTGGAAGGGGAGGCAGCCTCAGAGCGAGGCCACACTGCCTCTTTCGTCCACCACCGTCTTTGGAGTGAGGCTGTGTGGGTGGGCAAAAGGGGTGGTGGAGCAAGCCTGCTCTCCTCTATACCTGGGAAGCAGGGCTTGGAGGATAGCACACGCCGCTGATCCATCCCACCGCTCTCAGCTTCCCAGATCTGTGACCCAGGAAGCCAAGAGTGCTGTCCCTGTGCAGCCTGGATGCTAACACACCACGGACCAAGACCGGTCCATGGCCTGGGGGTTGGGGACCCCTGCTTTAAATAACCCCCAAGTTTCAAGTCGATTGGACCAAGGAGTGAGTCCAATTTATGGGCCTCTGAACATTATTTCCAGTGGAAGGGGGGACAGAAAACCCTGCAAGCTGCTTCCAGGGCAACCCCCCCCCATGTCTGCAAGTAGGAATCACTGACAGACAGCGAGTTCAGCAGAACTTCTACAGAACTCAGTAATCCCAGAGGAACCACAAGCCAATGTGTCAAGCCAGAGAACCAAAATCAAACCAGAGAATCTTGCAGTGGAACCTGAAGCGGGGTGGGAGGTTCAAGCCCGTTACAACCAGTGCACAGACTGCTACGGAAGTGTCAAACTCATTTTGTTATGAGGGCCGAATCTGACATAAAGGAGACCTTGTCTGGCTGGGCCATGTCAGGCTGGGCCATGTGTGTTCCTATTTAAAGATTAGGTAGCAAAGATACAAACTTTATAAAGGACACAAACACAAATATATTTCCTAAAAAACTTAAAACATGCTAAAAGCATTAGCACTTGTTGGTCTTAAAGGTGCTTTCTTTGTATTTCTCCCACGGGATCCAGGGAACTGGGCAAAGGAAGCTCTGGCTCTTTCCTTCCTTCCCCAGGGGACTGGGGGGGGGGGAGCCTCAGCAAATAGAAGGAAGAGAGGCTTCACTCAGTATTTCTGCTGTGCGATTGAGGGAGCCTGGCAAAGCAAGCTATTCCTCCTCCTTCCTCCCCAAGGGAGGAGCCTCAGCCAATGGAGAAAATAGAAGTTTTGCTCTGCAGTTCCTGTGCAATTGAGGGAGCCTTGCAAAGCAAGCTGTTATACAGAAAGGAGAAAGAAGGAAGCAGATGACAGTCAGTTGCTCAGGGGCCTGATAGGAGCCCTCCGAGGGCCTGATTCGGCCCCCAGGTCAGATGTTTGACACCCCGGCTTTGCAGAACGAAGTGTCACTCTGGCAATGTGAGCTTAAAAGGCTGGCCTCCCTAAAAAAGCAGTGTGCCAACCAAAGCTGGTTATACAAGCTTGAGCAAACATGGATGGAGGACTCACATGTCCAGGCAGAGGTTTTTTTTTTACCATCACCTGAAAGCTACTACAGTTGGGGCACCCAAACGCATGCCACAGAACCCATCTGAACAGATCAACTGTTGGCTGGGGAAAAGCCTGGCTATCAAGCCTTGTTTTGCATACATGGCAACACGCTCCAATATTTATCTCTCTGCAAAAAGAAAAATCTGTCACCTAATTTGACTGCCATTTGCAAAAAAACCAAACAAGCCCGACGCCCCCACAAGCGTTTGCAGCCCACAGACCTTCGCCTACTCATCCTTCCAGGAATGAAAGTGGGCGGGGCTTCCTGACTCCGCGAGCGCGCACGAGCGAGCGGAGCCCTTCTTTGCCGAGGGGCATGCCAGGTCTGGTAGTCTTTCGAGCCTCCTGCCTGCTGCGCTACCGAGCGCAAGGACTACGAGTCCCAGAAGGCGCCGCGGTGGTTAGCTTGAGCTGCTTTTTCCTCGGCGCCTGGGTTTTAATCACACGTGGGAGTGGTGAAGCTGGAAGGGGCTGGAGGGAGTGAGACGCAATTCCTGGCAGGGCGCGCGTCTAACTTGTTCGCTTGGGCTTTTTTGCAGTCTGGTGGGGAAAAGAAACTGGTGAGTTTTAGGCACTTAGAGGGGAAAGTCCCCGTTGATCTGAGGGTGCCCGACCAACAAACGGTTCTATAGAACCGATAGCGCATTAGGTAACGGTTCCATAGAACTGGTGCGAACCTGCTGAATCCCACCACTGGTTGTATGGCCTAATGTGCAAAGGAGTTCCTGCTACAAAAAAGGCCCTGGACAAAAAGCATCTGACTCTTGAAATGTTGACTGGACTAAACAGAGACGCCTTAATTTTCAGTCTAGCTGGTCCTTTCGTGTTTGAATTTCCTTGTCTTTAGGTTGCTACCCACAGCTGGCACCTTGCTGGAAGAAAATCAGGCACGGGGACAGTCTTATTGACACCTTGTTAGGCAAATCCTTGACTGTTGTCCCAGCGTGATGACATCACTTCCTGTTTCACACCGGACGTGAGGCTGCATGTCAGTGTGGCACCAAAGAGCCCCCCATTCCCATCCATCTTGGCCTATAAAGCGGTGGTGGAGAGGAGGAGGAAGAGGAGGAGGAGGAGGAGAAGAAGAGGAGGAGGAGGAAGAGATTGGATTGATATCTAGCCCTTCACTCGGAGTCTCAGAGTGGTTTACAGTCTCCTTCCCTTCCTCTCCCCACAACAGACAACCTGTGAAGGAGGCGGGGCTGAGAAAGCTCTTTTGAGAATTGCTCTTGAGACAACAGCTCTGAAAGAACTTGTGAATTACCCAAGGTCACGCCAGCAGCTGCATGTGGAAGAGTGGAGAATCAAACTGGTCCTCCCAGATTAGAGTTTGTGCACTTAACCACTACACCAAACTGGGATCAATTCCCCACTAGCCTTACGCTGTTTTCGTGCTCCTCTTCTCTGTGGGGCTTCGGTCAGCTTTCACACTATCTGTCCCAGGGTGGTGTAAGGTTCATGGGGAATCGGTTTGGCTCTCTAGGAGTCCAGTGCTGGAACGTCTTCCGCTATAGTTGGAGACCACCCCCTATTTTTTCTGAGATTAATCGGTAATGATTTTGCAGTGCAGCAGTCACCCTGTAATCTCTGTAAATAACATGTTTGTAAAATTGAACTGGCAACACCCAGGCTTGAGTCCAGGAGGATCTGCGAGACCAACAAGGTTTTCAGGGTATAAATGTCTGTTGAGAGCCCAAGCTTCCTTCATCCTTTCCCTGGCCTCTCAGGGGCTCCTGGATTCGAATCCAGCTTTTCTGTGCAGAAAGACATGGCTGTCCTCTGAAACTGGCTACGCCCGGTCTCTCAAACAGAGCAGCCCATCGGTAATTTCTTGCATCTTTGCAACTTGGAAACAAGCAATATTTTGAGCTTGTTTTTCATTTTATGCAGCCAAAACCTCTGTTGACGTGCTGAGAGCTTACCGGAATCCTGGGGCTGCTGGAAAATGTAGTTTGCTTGGCCTTCCAATTCAGCCTGAGAGACCGCAGGGATGACATTTCTTATCAACCCCTGTCAGGAAGTCATGTTTGGAAAGGTTCAAAGGATTAATGTATAAGAGAGATTGACCTCTGTCAGGGCATCGGTTTATAAACATCTCCCATGCGGGCTTGCAAGCGTATAAGAGCATTCGGTGAATACGATGCATGCAAAACAAGTGCTTGCAAAAATAAAGTCTGAGTCCAGTAGCACCTTTAAGGCCAATAAAGTTTCATTCAAATTGTAAGCTTTCGTGCGCATGCACACTTTTATCGTTGCCCGATGAAGCAGGCATGCGCATGAAAACTTACATTCTGAATAAAAGTTAGTTGGTCTCAGACCTTGAATTCAGCAGGACCTCACAGGAGTGCTGCTCCAGAACCTTTCTCAGAGTTCCCCCTTCTCCTCCCCACCTACCTTGTCCACTGAATAGTAGGTGCAGCTGCACAACAATCCCTGGATTAGGAGAGCGGGCAGCCAGCCAGCCAGCCACCAGGGGCTTTGCCACACCCCCAGCAGAGCTCATTAACCCCTGGAGAAGCCTGCGCCATCCTTTCTCCACTTCTTATGTGATTTTGGGGGGCGGGTGGCTTGCTGGCCTTTTGACGGTGGAGGGAGGCCGCCAAGGAGAGCCCCAGGCGAGCGAGGCCTGCTTGGGCTGGCTGAATCTCTAGGTAGCCCAAGCAGGCCTTGCTCACCTGGGGCTCTCCTTTCTTGCTTTGGGTTGCTTTTGGCTGGTGGGGGGCATATGCTAATGAGCTCCACCACCTATTTTTCTACAGTTCGGAGAGCCAGTTTGGTGTAGTGGTTAAGTGTGCGGACTCTTATCTGGGAGAACCGGGTTTGATTCCCCACTCCTCCACTTGCAGCTGCTGGAATGGCCTTGGGTCAGCCATAGCTCTGGCAGAGGTTGTCCTTGAAAGGGCAGCTGCTGTGAGAGCCCTCTCAGCCCCACCCACCTCACAGGGTGTCTGTTGTGGGGGAGGAAGGGAAAGGAGATTGTGAGCTGCTCTGAGACTCTTCGGAGTGGAGGGCAGGATATAAATCCAATATCTTCATCTACCTCACAGGGTGTCTGCTGTAGGGGAGGAAGGTAAAGGAGATTGTGATCCGCTCTAAGACTCTTTGGAGTGGAGGGCGGGATATAAATCCAATATCTTCATCTACCTCACAGGGTGTCTGTTGTGGGGGAGGGGAAGGTAAAGGAGATTGTGAGCCGCTCTGAGATTCTTTGGAGTGGAGGGCGGGATATAAATTCAATATCTTCATCTACCTCACAGGGTGTCTGTTGTGGGGGAGGAAGGGAAAGGAGATTGTGAGCCACTCTGAGACTCTTCGGAGTGGAGGGCGGGATATAAATCTAATATCTTCATCTACCTCACAGGGTGTCTGTTGTGGGGGAGGAAGGGAAAGGAGATTGTGAGCCACTCTGAGACTCTTCGGAGTGGAGGGCGGGATATAAATCCAATATCTTCATCTACCTCACAGGGTGTCTGTTGTGGGGGAGGAAGGGAAAGGAGATTGTGAGCCGCTCTGAGACTCTTCGGAGTGGAGGGCGGGATATAAATCCAATATCTTCTTCTTCTTCTTCTACAAAACGACCCCTGGTTGGTCTTAAAGATGCTACCGGTCTCCAACTTTGTTCTATTGCTTCAGATCAACCCAGCTGCCCACCTGGATCTATCTGCTTGCAAAAATGTGAGCCGTTTCGAGCTGGACTTGGTGGTGTTTGCCCATCCTTTGATGTAAATGCATACATTAGAACGCTCGCTTTCCAGAAGGCCAACCGCTCTGCTTACTTCAATGCATTTTCATAACATCGTTTCTTCTGAAAATACTGGAGCTCTTTGAAATGTTTTGGACAACATCCTCCCCTGATTTAGGGCCCTCCAGAATGTTTGCCTTGGAATCAGACCTTATTTCTAATTCGCCCGTCTTCAGCAGTCTGTCAGAATACTGTGGTGACTTGCCAATTTTCACACCTTAACCAAAGAGTTATTCCCAATAAAAGTCGCCGAGAAAGAAAATATCCTTATATACATAGCCATTCACTTCTCCGACCCACGGGAAATCTTTTAATGTTCAAATTATTCCTTCTCTCCTCAGGCCCATGTTTCCAAAACTGATGTTCACCTTTCCAAACATCGCTGTGCAAAATTCAGTACAAGGAGAAAGAGATTTTTATAACCTCTCTGCTTTCCTGTGCCATGCATACACAGTGCTACAAAAATCCAGGGCCCCAGAATCCAAGGACTCTTAAATCACGGTTTTGGTGACCGGCTTCTGAGTTGATTTGTGAACCTAGAAAGTGTAACTCTACTTCAGATGACAGGGAAGTGGGGGAAGCAGGGCTGGAGAAAAGAAGAAGAAGGCGAGGAAGAGGAGAAGGAGGAAGAGATTGGATTTGCATCTAGCCCTTCACTCAGAGTCTCAGAGCAGTTTACGATCTCCTTCCCTTCCTCTCCCCACAACAGACACCCTATGAGGGAGTTGGGGCTGAGGAAGCTCTTTTGAGAATTGCTCTTGAGACAACAGCTCTGAAAGAACTTGTGAATTACTCAAGGTCACACCAGCGGCTGCATGTGGAAGAGTGGAGAACCAAACCGGTCCTCCCAGATTAGAGTTTGTGCACTTAACCACTACATCTAGCGGGGGGCACAGGGGGATGCTTGCCCCGGGTGGTGATGCAGGGGGGGGGCATCAAATTGGGTATGGAGTCCATTGTGTTCTATGGGACCATAAGATAGACTGGCCCATAAGGGGGCGTCATTTTTTAATTTTGCCCCCCCCCCCTCAAAAATCATGTAGATCCGGTCTTGGGGGGAAGAGGAAGTAAAGTAAGTAAAGTAAAGTAAAATTTTATTTGTATCCCGCCCTCCCCCGCCGAAGCAGGCTCAGGGCGGCTAACAACACAATGACCAATGGTACATTAATAAATAAAACAGTAATAAACAACACAATGACCAATGGTACATTAATAAAACAATTACATTAAGAACATTAAAACTGAGCATTAATTTAACCTTAAAAACCACTTAGAGCATTAATTAAAGCAAACCATAACATTATCATTGACGCTATTCTAGTTAGTGCTGATGGCGGATGTTTCTTCGTTGTAGAATTATAATTCAGCTGTTCGTAAAAGCTAATTTTAAGAGGGTGGTCTTGCAGGCCCTGCGGAACTGATCAAGGTTCCGCAGGGCCCGCACCTCCTCTGGGAGTTGGTTCCAAAGATATGGGGCCGCAGCCGAAAAGGCCCGTGTGCGAGTGTTCTGTAGTTTAATTTCTCTTGGCCCAGGGGTAGTCAGTCTGTTTTTTCCTACTGACCTCAGTGCTCTCTGGGTTTCTCCTCCTCCTCCTCTTCCGAATGGTGGGACACAATTACCGTCTCCTCCTCTAATTTTGTATCTACATGTTTTGAGCTGTAAGTTAACTCTGGTTTCTGCTCGACAGAAGTCCAACCTTCTTTAGAACATCACGATCAGAAACAACCAGTTCCTCCTCTTTGTCCTCACTTTGAGAGCTAGATCCAAGCGGGCAGCCGTGTTGGTCTGAAGCAGTTGGACAAAGCAGGAGTCAAGTTGCACCTTTAAGATCAACCAAGTTTTATTCAGAACGTAAGCTTTCGTGTGCTCTCTAAGCACACTTCATCAGGCGAGGGGATCAGGTATAGTGGGCTGAAATACACGCAGTTTGTTGATTAAGAGGGCAAACTGGCTGTGATCACATGGTAAAACAGTGTGGCTTGGCCATTTGCTCTGGATAGCCATAAAAGGTAATAAAGTTATTAGGAAGGGAATTGAAAACAAATCAGCCAGTATCATAATGCCCCTGTATAAATCGATGGTGCGGTCTCATTTGGAATACTGTGTGCAGTTCTTGTCGCCGCACCTCAAAAAGGATATTATACCATTGGAGAAAGTCCAGAAAAGGGCAACTAGAATGATTAAAGGGCTGGAACACTTTCCCTATGAAGAAAGGTTGAAACGCTTGGGGCTCTTTAGCTCGGAGAAACGTCGACTGCGGGGTGACATGATAGAGGTTGACAAGATTATGCATGGGATGGAGACAGTAGAGAAAGAAGTCCTTTTCTCCCTTTCTCACAATACAGGAACTCGTGGGCATTCAATGAAATTGCTGAGCAGACAGGTTAAAACGGATAAAAGGAAGTACTTCTTCACCCAAAGGGTGATTAACATGTGGAATTCACTGCCACAGGAGGTGGTGGCGGCCACAAGCATAGCCACCTTCAAGAGGGGTTTAGATAAAAATATGGAGCAGAGGTCCATCAGTGGCTATTAGCCACAGTGTGTCTGTGTATATATATATATATATTTCCTGCCAGTTGATGTTTCTGCAAATCTAGGTAAATCGCAAAAGGACATGTATTTCCTAGTTGTAGTCCACCTAATTTACTTATCAACATCAATCTATACATTATAAACATCATTCTAGTCTGCCATTAGAAAACAAGAATACATAAAATGAAAATGGGTTAAGTATATGTAATGAGATAAATAGCCAATATCCCTTACTTATGTCAATATAAAACATCATTCTGATACACTATTATAAAAGAGAAATACATTGTAATACTGTGGGTGTATAGCTATACTCACTGAGAGTGGGTTTAGCATCTGTAACGAGATAAAAAACCAATATCCCTGTTCAGTCCTGGGGAGGTGTTTGTTCCAAGTTTCATAATAATTTGTAATTCAGCAATTTCTCTCTTCATTCTGTTCTTGAAGTTCCTTTGCGGTAAAACGGCTACCTTGAGGTCACCCATTGAATGCTTTGGAAGGTTAAAGTGTTCCCCCACAGGTTTCTCAGTTCTGTAATTCCTAATGTCAGATTTGTGTCGATTTATCCTTTGGCGTAGGGTTTGTCCTGTTTGCCCTATGCAGAGAACTGAAGGGCATTGTTGGCATTTAATGGCATATATAATGCTGGAGGATGAACAAGTGAATGAGCCTGAGATGGTGTAGTTAATGATGTTAGGCCCAGTGATTGTGCCGTCTGGGTGTCTGTGGCAGCAAAGTTGGCACTTGGGTTTATTGCAAGCTCTGGTACCGGGGTCCAAGCTCAGATGAGATGCTGTATTGTTGTGGGTGAGGAGTTGTTTGAGATTGGGGGGCTGTCTGTGTGCAAGAAAAGGTTTACGCCCCAGTACTTTTGAAAGAGAGCTGTCACTGTCCAATAGAAGTTGTAAGTTGTTGATGATACGTTGAACTGTTTTAAGTTGAGAGTTGTGTGTGACCACTAGTGGTGTTCTGTTGTCGGTCAGTAGATTTCCGGTCAATGTGTCCATTGTTTATTTTTACAGTGGTGTCCAGAAAATGTATTTCTCGTGTCGGGGATAGGCACTATCACTGAGGGGGTATCTGGAAATATGGACTCTATTCTAAGAGCCTATGTCCCCAGTTATGTTTGTGACACTACAGATTTTCTGAGGAAAATACAATCTTTGAACAACTTTCCAGAGAATACTATTCTAGCCACCGTGGATGTGGAAGCTTTGTCTACCAACATCCCACACCAAGATGGATTAGAAGCTGTAAGCAGGGCTTTTTTGGTAGAAAGCCCAGCAGAGACTCATTTGCATATTAGGCCACGCCCTTGATGTCACCATTGTTTCGCATAGGGCTTTTCTATAGAAAAAGCCCAACAGGAATTCATTTGAATATTAGGCCACGCCCCGTGAAACCAAGCCAGCCGGAACTGCTAAAAAAAAAAGCCTGTGCATTCCTGCTAAAAAAAAAGAAAGCCCTGGCTGTAAATCATATAATCTCTGATAAAAACATAGCTGACTTTGTCACCGAACTGTGCCATTTTGTTCTCACCCATAACTACTTCAGATTTGGCAATGAACTAGGGTTGCCAGCTCCAGGTAGGGAAATACCTGGGGATTTTTTTGGGGTGTGTGCGCGAAGCCCGAGGAGAGTGGGGTTTGGGGCATAATCCCATATAGTCCACTTTCCAAAGCAGCTATTTTCTCCAGGTAAACTGGTTTTTGTCACTTTGAGATCAGTTGTAAATAGCAGGAGATCTCCTGCTTCCATCTAAAATACTTAAAAAATATTCAAGTATTGCATAAGATAACAGTAGGAAATAAGGTATAAGAGCCAGTTTGGTGTAGTGGTTAAGTGTGCAGACTCTTATCTGGGAGAACCGGGTTTGATTCCCCACTCCTCCACTTGCAGCTGCTGGCATGGCCTTGGGTCAGCCGTAGCTCTCTTATCTGGGAGAACCGGGTTTGATTCCCCACTCCTCCTCTTGCAGCTGCTGGAATGGCCTTGGGTCAGCCATAGCTCTCTTATCTGGGAGAACTGGGTTTGATTCCCCACTCCTCCACTTGCAGCTGCTGGAATGGCCTTGGGTCAGCCATAGCTCTGGCAGAGTTGTTCTTGAAAGGGCAGCTGCTGTGAGAGCCCTCTCAGCCCCACCCACCTCACAGGGTATCTGTTGTGTGGGGAGAAGACATAGGCGATTGTCAGCCACTCCGAGTTTCTGATTTAGGGAGAAAGGTGGGGTATAAATCTGCAATTCTTCTTCCTCTATAAAATAGCAATTAAAATTTAGCTTCAGAACATAATAAATCTTTGCGAACTTTTCATGCAAATGAAAAGAACCTTGCAGGAGGACCTTTAATCCGTGCGTTCGCACCCATAAGAAGCTTCCTACTGTCCTCAAAATTAGAAAGACTGGAATAGCCTTGAAATCTACTTATTAAGGGACTAATTAACCTCTCCCGTATCTCCTGGTAAAAGTTGCCTGAGAGGAGAACATGTTTGACAGTTTCAGTGGCCCCTGCTCCACAAGGATAGACCCTCTCATTCTTAGAGATCTTTCTATATCTCCCCTCCCCTGCAGCGGGGAGTACATACCATCTAGCTAGAGAAAAGGCTCTACGATGAACAGGGATGACGTTGGTTGTGATCCAGGGCTGGATCGGGGGGGGGGGGGGGCGGGACGGAGTGGAGGCGCCAAATTGGGTATGGAGTCCATTGTATTCTATGGGGCCATGAGATCGAATGGCCCATAAGGGGTGTCATTTTTTAATTTTGCCCCCCCCCTCAAAAAACATTTAGATCCGGCCCTGTTGTGCTCTCAAGAGCCATCACCTGGAGGTTGGCAACCCTACTTGCTGCACAACTAGGAACCCCCCCCCAAAAAAAAAACCCCACTGCCCCCACCACTGTCTTCTCGTCCTCCGCTTACCCTGCTCAATTCCTCTTGCCCGTTCCCCCTTCCCAGATGTTCAGCTCCCCTCCTTCCAACCTTTCTCATCGCTAATTTCATTCCTGTGTTTTTAGGCTCATTTCCAGGAAAAAAAAAATGTTGCCATTTGCAGCTCTGGAACAGCTGAGGCCTAAATTAAGATAATTAGGCAAAGGGAACATTTTCTTGTACTTAATGGCCCGTATTTTGGCATCTGAAAAAACCCCCACGTTGTCGTAAATAACAGCAATGCTGGAAAGCCCACAGTCCTCTGGATTCTTTTCTGTCGGTGGAGAGAGGTGCTTGACTTAGCAACGCACACACCTTGTAGCATTACAGGATGCATTTGTTTTCGTTCTGCAGTAAGACAAAAAGTTCACAGGCGATCATAACAATCACCCTGAAATCACAGGCACACGAACACACATGAAGTTGCCTGCCACTGAATCAGACCATCAAAAGAGACAAAGAGATGACTGGGAGGGGAGTATGATAGAGTTTTACAGGGCTTTTTTTTTTGTAGCAGGAACTCCTTTGCATATTAGGCCACACACCCCTGATGTAGCCAATCTTCCTGGAGCTTACAGTAGGCCCTGTACGAAGAGCCCTGTAAGGAATTCTAGCAGGACCTCCTTTGCATATTAGGCCCCACCCCCCTGATGCAGCCAATCCTCCTGGAGCTTCCAGTAGGCCCTGTACGAAGAGCCCTGTAAGGAATTCTAGCAGGACCGCCTTTGCATATTAGGCCCCACCCCCCTGATGCAGCCAATCCTCCTGGAGCTTCCAGTAGGCCCTGTACGAAGAACCCTGTAAGGAGTTCTAGCAGGACCTCCTTTGCATATTAGGCCACACCCCCCTGATGTAGCCAATCCTCCTGGAGCTTCCAGTAGGCCCTGTACGAAGAGCCCTGTAAGGAATTCTAGCAGGACCTCCTTTGCATATTAGGCCCCACCCCCTGATGCAGCCAATCCTCCTGGAGCTTCCAGTAGGCCCTGTATGAAGAGCCCTGTAAGGAATTCTAGCAGGACCACCTTTGCATATTAGGCCACACCCCCCTGATGTAGCCAATCCTCCTGGAGCTTCCAGTAGGCCCTGTACGAAGAACCCTGTAAGGAATTCTAGCAGGACCTCCTTTGCATATTAGGCCACACCCCCCTGATGTAGCCAATCCTCCTGGAGCTTCCAGTAGGCCCTGTACGAAGAGCCCTGTAAGGAATTCTAGCAGGACCTCCTTTGCATATTAGGCCCCCCCCCGATGTAGCCAATCCTCCTGGAGCTTACAGTAGGCCCTGTACGAAGAGCCCTGTAAGGAATTCTAGCAGGATCTCCTTTGCATATTAGGCCCCACCCGCTGATGTAGCCAATCCTCCTGGAGCTTCCAGTAGGCCCTGTACGAAGAGCCCTGTAAGGAATTCTAGCAGGACCTCCTTTGCATATTAGGCCACACCCCCTGATGTAGCCAATCCTCCTGGAGCTTCCAGTAGGCTCTGTACGAAGAGCCCTGTAAGGAATTCTAGCAGGACCTCCTTTGCATATTAGGCCCCACCCCCCGATGTAGCCAATCCTCCTGGAGCTTCCAGTAGGCCCTGTACGAAGAGCCCTGTAAGGAATTCTAGCAGGACCTCCTTTGCATATTAGGCCCCACCCCCTGATGTAGCCAATCCTCCTGGAGCTTCCAGTAGGCCCTGTGAGAAGAGCCCTGTAAGGAATTCTAGCAGGACTGCCTTCGCATATTAGGCCACACACCCCTGATGTAGCCAATCCTCCTGGAGCTTACAGTAGGCCCTGTAAGAGGAGCCCTGTAAGCTCTTGGGGGATTGGCTGTATCAGGGATTGTGTGGCCTAATAAGCAAAGGAGTTCCTGCTACAAAAAAAGCCCTGGTTTATATAGTTATGCATGGGGTGGTCAGAGTTGACAAAGAGCACTTTTTCTTCCTCTCTTTAAGTACTGGAATTGCAGGGCATCGAATGAAACTGATGGGCAGGAGGTTCAAGTCAGACAAAAATAAATAGAACTTTACACAGGCAGTGATTAAAACGAGGAATTCACTGCCAGCAGGAATTCCTTTGCATATTAGGCCACACACCCCTGATGTAGCCATCCATCCAAGAGCTTACAGTAGGCCCTGTAAGAAGAGGCCCTGTAAGCTCTTGGAGAATTGGCTACATCAGGGATGTGTGGCATAATATGCAAAGGAGTTCCTGCTGCAAAAAAAGCCCCGGATTAGTCTACTAGCCCTGGTGGCTGAGGGGAGTCTTATAAATAATAAATAAATAAATAAATTTTATTTTTATATCCCGCCCTCCCCCACCAAAAGGCGGGCTCAGGGCGGCTCACAGACATGACTACGTCATGATTCAATTAAAAGCAGATAAACATTATGAATACAATACAATTACATATATAGATTAAAATACATAAAAATAGGTGCTATAATTTCTGATGTCACAATTACATATTATCAGTTTCAGTTACAACATAAGATGGCTAGAGTTAGAATGATTTTATCAAGTTAGTCTGGTCCTAATTCAAATGCGAGTTGGAAAAGAGAGGTTTTGCAAGCCCTGCGGAACTGGTTCAGGTCCCGCAGGGCTCGCACCCCCTCTGGGAGTTGATTCCACCAGCGCGGGGCCACTAATGAGAAGGCTTGCTCCCGAGTTATCTTCATTCTAGCCTCTCTTGGCCCAGGGATTTGTAGGAGGTTTTGGGAGCTAGATCTTAACGCTCTCCTGGGGATATATGGGGAGAGGCGGTCCCTGAGGTAGGCAGGTCCTCGGCCATATAGGGCTTTAAAGGTAATAACCAGCACCTTATACCGAACGCGGTAGACGACCGGTAGCCAATGCAGATCCCGCAGCACCGGCCGCACATGTTCCCACCTAGGTAGTCCCATCAACAGCCTGGCCGCTGCGTTCTGCACTACCTGAAGTCTTCGCGTTCGGCACAAGGGCAGCCCCATGTAGAGGGCATTGCAGTAGTCTAGTCTTGAGGTGACCGTTGCGTGGATCACAGTTGCTAGGTCGTCGCGTTCCAGGAAGGGAGCCAACTGCCTCGCCCTCTTGAGATAGAAGAAGGCGGATCTTGCGGTGGTAGCTATCTGGGCCTCCATTGATAGCGAGGATTCCAGTAGCACCCCCAGGCTCTTGACCCTGCGCACTGGTGTCAGTGGCGCACCGTCAAAAGCTGGCAGAGTAATCTCCCCCCCCGGTCCGTCCCGACCCACGCAAAGGACCTCAGTCTTCGTTGGATTCAACTTCAGCCCGCTCAGCCTGAGCCAGTCAGCCACGGCCTGTAACGCCCGGTCCAAATTTGTAGGGACATCACCAGTCCGGCCTTCCATCAATAGATAGAGCTGGGTATCATCAGCGTACTGATGACAACCAAGCCCATACCTCCGGGCAAGCTGGGCAAGGGGGCGCATAAAGATGTTAAACAATGTCGGGGAGAGAACTGCCCCCTGAGGCACCCCACAATGAAGCGGGTGTCTCTGAGACAGCTTCCCCCCAATTGCCACCCTTTGTCCCCGATTTTCAAGGAAGGAGGAGAGCCATTGTAAGGCTAGCCCCTGAATTCCTGCGTCGGCGAGGCGGCGGGTCAGCAGCCGGTGGTCGACCATGTCGAACGCCGCCGACAGGTCGAGCAGCAGCAATACCGCCGAGCCGCCCCGATCCAGTTGCCGCCGGAGGTCATCTATGAGGGCGACCAAGACTGTTTCCGTCCCATGGCCCGGGCGAAAGCCGGACTGGCATGGGTCCAAGGTGGAAGCGTCTTCCAGAAAATCCTGTAACTGCAACGCCACAGCCCTCTCTATAATTTTGCCCAAAAAGGGCAAATTTGAGACCGGCCGATAATGTGCCAATACGGCCGGGTCTGATGTAGCTTTTTTCAAGAGAGGGCGGACCACTGCCTCTTTCAGAGATGTTGGGAAAACACCCCCCGAAAGAGATCGATTTATAATGTCCCGTATAGGACATTTCAATTCCTCCTGGCAGGCCTTAATTAACCAGGAGGGACATGGGTCCAGATCACAAGTTGTGGATCGTGCAGTGCCAAGAATTCTGTCAACTTCCTCCAAGCTGAGCGGGTCGAAGCAGTCCAAGGTTACATCCGAAGACACGCATTGGGCCTCAAGTTCACTTACTGCGTCTAAATTGGCGGGGCAGTCGTGGCGGAGCGATTGGACCTTATCTGCAAAAAACTTCGCAAAAGCCTCGCAGCCTATCTCCAATTCCTTAGCTTTTGGGTTGCCCTGTGGCAGTGAAGTAAGGTTCCGAATTATTCTAAACAATTGAGCTGGGCGCGAATTTGCAGATGCAATCTTGGTCGCAAAGTATGTTTTCTTTGTGGCCTTGATTGCCATCTCATAGGTCTTCATAAACTTCCTATAAGATGTTCTAGTCGCTTCGTCGCGGGTACGCCGCCATTGCCTCTCTAGCCGTCTAAGGCCTTGCTTCAGCCGGCGCAGTTCCGGGGTATACCACGGAGCCGGCTTAGTCCGAGGCCGCAGAGGACGCCGAGGTGCAATCTCCTCGATGGCTCTGGAGAGCCGATTATTCCAGGACTCAACCAGGCCATCGAGAGAGGTGCCAGAGGGCCTTCACATTCAGAGGCGCTAAACCTCTGATTCCCAGAGCCAGAAGGCAACATCAGGGGAAGGCCTCGGCCTCTCTGCCCTGTGGTTGGCCCTCCAGAGGAACTGGTTGGCATTAGGTGAGACAGGATGCTGGACTAGATGGACCCTCACTGGTCTGACTCAGCAGGGCTCTTCTGATGCTCTCCTCAGGGGAAGGCCTCGGCCTCTCTGCCCTGTTGTTGGCCTTCCAGAGGAACTGGCTGGCACTAGGTGAGACAGGATGCTGGACTAGATGGACCCTCACTGGTCTGACTCAGCAGGGCTCTTCTGATGTTCTTATCAGGGGAAGGCCTCCTCGGCCTCTCTGCCCTGTTGTTGGCCTTCCAGAGGAACTGGTTGGCACTAGGTGAGACAGGATGCTGGACTAGATGGACCCTCACTGGTCTGATCCAGCAGGGCTCTCCTGATGTTCTTCCCTTTAATGTTCTTCCCTATTGGAGGCGGGTGAATGTTCTCCCTATCTTCAAGAAGGGGAAAAAAGACGATCCGGGTAACTACCGACCTGTCAGCCTGACGTCTATACCTGGAAATGTTTTAGAACAAATCATCAAACAGTCGGTTCTGGAACATTTAGAAAGAATGGATGTGATTACTAAGAGCCAGCATGGTTTTCTCAAGAACAAGTCATGTCAGACTAACCTGATCTCTTTTTTTTGGGAAAGTGACTACCTTGCTGGATCAGGGGAATGCTGTAGACATTGCTTATCCCGATTTCAGTAAAGCTTTTGATAAAGTTCTACATACTATCCTTGTTGACAAGTTGGTAAAATGTGGTTTGGATCCTGTTACCATTAGGGGGATCTGTAACTGGTTGCAAGATCACACCCAAAGAGTGCTTGTGAATGGTTCTTCATCCTCTTGGAGAGGAGTGACAAGTGGAGTTCCTCAAGGATCTCTCCTGGGACCTGTTTTGTTCAACATCTTTATCAATTATTTGGATGAAGGAATAGAGGAAATGCTTATTAAATTTGCAGATGATACTAAATTGGGAGGGGTTGCAAACACAGAAGACAGAAACAGGATACAGGATGACCTTGACAGGCTGGAAAACAGGGCTAAAATTAATAAAATGAATTTTAACAGGGATAAAATGTAAAGTTCTGCATTTAGGTAGGAAGAATCCAATGCATGGTTATAGGATGGGGGAGACTTGTCTTAGCAGTAGTATGTGTGAAAAGAATCTAGGGGTCTTAGTGGATCATATGCTGAATATGAGTCAACAGTGTGATGCGGTGGCTAAAAAGGCAAATGCAATTTTGGGCTGTATCAACAGAAGTATAGTGCCAGGATCACATGATGTGATGGTTTCCTCTGCTCTGGTAAGACCTCACCTGGAGTATTGTGTTCAGTTTTGGGCACCACATTTTAAGAAGGATATAGACAAGCTGGAAGGGGTCCAGAAGAGGGCGATGAAGTCGGTGAGGGGTCTGGAGACCAAGTCCTATGAGGAAAGGTTGAAGGAGCTGGGGATGGTTAGCCTGGAGAGGAGGCGGCTGAGAGATGATATGGTCACCATCTTCAAGTACTTGAAGGGCTGTCATATAGAGGATGGTGTGGAATTGTTTTCTGTGGCCCCAGAAGGTAGGACCAGAACCAATGGGTTGAAATTAAATCAAAAGTGTTTCCGGCTCAACATTAGGAAGAACTTCCTGACCGTTAGAGCGATTCCTCAGTGGAACAGGCTTCCTCGCGAGGTGGTGGGCTCTCCTTCCTTGGAGGTTTTTAAACAAAGGCTAGATGGTCATCTGACAGCAATGAAGATCCTGTGAATTTAGGGGGAGGTGTTTGTGAGTTTCCTGCATTGCGCAGGGGGTTGGACTAGATGACCCTAGAGGTCCCTTCCAACTCTATGATTCTATGATTCCTTTTATCTGTTCTAACCCGACTGCTCAGCAATTTCACGGAGTGCCCACGAGTTCTTGTATTGTGAGAAAGGGAGAAAAGGGCTTCTTTCTTTGCCTTCTGTATCCCATGCATCATCTTGTAAGCCTTTATCATGTCACCCCTCAGTCAGCATTTCTCAAACGTGTCCAACAAAGCAGACTTTTCCAATGTGGCAGTCATTGAATTGTGCCATGGTTGCGGCTAACAACAAATCATTGTTCTTTAAAACTCCACCGAGGACTCTGTAAAGCAGCCGGCTATAAAGAAACCGACTGAGCTGTGCCGTGCCTGAGCTGTGCGGTGCCTGAATCGGCAGGTTGCCCTTAAGAATGTTTCTGGCGCTTTATAAGGCTGGTGCAACAGGGTTTTCATGAGCCCCCCGGAGCAGCGGCCCCTGCCAAAGAAGTCCCTGGTGCTTTTATGAGCGCTGACTTTCCTTCGAGGAGCCCTCCAGAGCGAGCCTGGCTCCTTCTCAAGCCTTACACCTTGTAAAGCCCAGTGGAGACCCAGCTCGAGCCCCCGGCACCGAGCCCCCTCAAGCATCGCGGGTAATGAAGAGTAAACAAGCGAGCTAAGCTTTCCCGGGCTTTGCAGCTTTTCAGGCCACGTCCAAAGAAATAAAACAAGGAACTTACCGGCATCCTTTTAATCCTCAGCGCCCGCCACGGCCTCCTTTATGGGGTGTTACACTGAGCCAGCGTAAATCCAACCCCTTGTAATAGGGTCACTGTTTGCTCAGCAGGTGTTGGGTGGATACAATGGCAGGATCTATTTTTGCAAGGAAGGGCAAAGCAGAGAGCCCCGTGGCTCCGGCACAGGCGACGTTCTCAACTTTAGCCTCCCTCCTCATGACTTTGGCTGCCTTAGCAGCCCTCCAACCCCCCCCCCCCCCCACCACTCAGCAACCCCACCGAACCTTCAGTTTGAAGTGTAGCAAAGGAAAGAACATAAGAGAAGCCATGTTGGATCAGGCCAGTGGCCCATCCAGTTCAACACTCTGTGTCACACAGTGGCCAAAAAAACCCAAGTGCCATCAGGAGGTCCACCAGTGGGGCCAGGACACCAGAAATCCTCACACTGTTGCCCCTCCCAAGCACCAAGCATCACTGCCCCAGACAGAGTTCCAACGATAAGCTGTGGCTAATAGCCACTGATGGACCTCTGCTCCATATGTTTATCCAATTCCCTCTTGAAGCTGTCTATGCTTGTAGCCGCCATTACCTCCTGTGGCAGTGAATTCTGCGTGTTAATCACCCTTTGGGTGAAGGACTTCCTTTTATCCGGTCTAACCCGACTGCTCAGCAATTTCATTGAATTCCCACGAGTTCTTGCATTGTGAGAAAGGGAGAAAAGTACTTTCTCTACCTTCTCCATCCCGTGCATAATCTTGTAAACCTTGATCATGTCACCCCACCGTCGACGTTTCTCCAAGCTAAAGAGCCCCAAGCACTTTAACCTTTCTTCATAGGGAAAGTGTTCCAACTCTTCAATCATTCTAGCCGGAAAGGGAGTTCACTTGCTATTTTGATAGCATAGGGGAGCTTCTTTGGGTCCCCGTTGGTGGCAAAGGTGATGTATAAATAAAGTAAGAAGAGTAAGAAATTAAATCAGAAGAGTTGAGATTAAATCCGAAGAGTTTCCGGCTCAACGTTAGGAAGAGGTTCCTGACTGTTAGAGTGGTTCCTCTGTGGAACAGGCTTCCTCGGGAGGTGGTGGGCTCTCCTTCCTCAGAGGTTTCTAAACGAAGGCTAGATCAGGGGTGGTCAAACTGTGGCTCGGGAGTCACACGTGGCTTTTGCACACATATTGTGTGGCCCACGAAGCCCCTATTGTCTCATTGACCAGCTTGGAGAAGGCATCTCTCTCTTTAAATCGCTTTTCTAAGCCAAGCCAGCTAGCAGCCTAGTAGTATGCATTTAAAGTTAAAATTGCTTTCTTTCTGCCTTTCCCTCTCTCCTCCCTTGCCTGCCTGCTTGCCTTCCTTCCCGTCTTGCAGCACTCAAACATCTGACATTCATGTCTTGCAGCTCTCAAGCATCTGACATTTATTCTAAGTGGCTCTTACGTTAAGCATGTTTGGCTGCCCCTGAGCTAGATGGCCATCTGACAGCAATGCGGAGCCTGTGAATCTAGAGGGAAGTGTTTGTGAGTTCTGCATTGTGCAGGGGGTTGGCCTCGATGACCCTGGAGGTCCCTTCCAACTCTAGGATTCTATTATTCTTAGACAGTTTCTTGGCCAATCTTACAGTATTCTCAGTTTAGGAAACAGACTTTTCTTAAGATTCAAGGAGGATGAGCAAGAAACATTATGAACATATGAAGCTGCCTTATACTGAATGGTAAAGCTGCAGTACTGCAGTCGGAGCCCTCTGCTCACAACCTGAATTCGATTCCAAAGGAAGCTGGTTCAGGTAGCCGGCTCAAGGTTGACTCAGCCTTCCATCCTTCCGAGGACAGTAAAATGAGTACCCAGCTTGCTGGGGGGAAAGTGTAATGATCGGGGAAAGCAATGGCAAACCCCCCCTCGCTGTAAAAAGGTCTGCCGTGAAAACGTTGTGAAAGCAGCGTCACCCCAGAGTCGGAAACGACTGGTGCTTGCACAGGGGACCTTTGCTTTTCCTTTATGCTGAATCAGACCCCTCTCGGTCCATCAAAGTCAGTCTTGTCTACTTAGACTGGCAGCGGCTCTTTCTCCAGAGTCTCAAGCGGAGGTTTTTCACGCCTATTTGCCTGGACCCTTTTGAGTTGGAGATGCTGGGGATTGAACCTGGGACCTTCTGCTTACCAAGCAAATGCTCTGCCACTGAGCCACCATCCCTCTCCATTCCTGAAATGCCCTTACTCGGATAGCCCAGGGAAGCCCAATCTTGTCAGATCTCTGAAGTTAAGCAGTACTTGGATGGGAGACCTCATAGAATCATAGAGTTGGAAGGGACACAATGCAGGACACTCACAAATACCTCTCCCCACCCCACCCCCCCAGTGACACCTGCTCTACGCCCAGAGGAATACCAGCAGTTGGGAGGTGGGGGCTGGCTTTATTCGACCACCTCTCCTGAATATCCTCCAGGTGTCACAGAACTTTGTTCTGCTGCTTCAGACCAAGGCGGCTACCCACCCGAATCGCTCTTCCTCAGGTTTCCCTGGCGCTGCCTTTGCTTTCCAGTAGAGGGCAGCAAACCCAGTTTCTTTTGGCCAAATCAAATATGGCATGTGAAACTGAATCCGATTGGAATATGGGTAATTAAATATTTCCCGATCAGCACTCTAGTCCTAACGGGCCAGCTCCATTCCACTTGATGTGAAATCCATCCTGCAGTCTCATGAAATCCCCCTTAATCGGTTTACTCCCCATAAAGGCGATCTTGATTTTGTGCCACTTTAGTGGGTCGTGGCAGCCGTATCATCCCTTCCTTCTCTGCTCTGGGAAAGTCCCCGATATGTAGGACATCTTTGTGTATAATGTAGCAGTGCGAGTATGAGGTTATTGCAGTCATCTGTGGGACTGGGTTGGTTCCCTTCCCATGAGTCACTGCTTTAGTGCACTAGGAAAGCTTTTGTGGCTCAAAAACCAAAACCAAATAAGTGGGACACGCAGTGCCTTAGAGAGAGTGGCCCCTGCTCAGGCCTGCTCACCTCTACCATCACTGAGGTAGGGCTCTGAGGTTCAGGGCACGGTTTGGACACAGAGTAGTGTGCAAACTCGGGAAATTCCTGGCCATTTGTGGAGTGGAGCCTGGGGAAGGCCTGGTTATTGGGTTAAATGTTAAATATATATATATTACAGGGCTTTTTTTGTAGCAGGAACTCCTTTGCATATTAGGCTACACCCCTCTTATGTAGCCAATCCCCCAAGAGCTTATAGGGCTCTTGTTATAGGGTCTACTGTAAGAACTTGGAGGATTGACTACATAGGGATGTGTGGCAAATTACGCAAAGGAGAGCCAGTTTGGTGTAGTGGTTAAGTGCGTGGACTGTTATCTGGGAGAACCGGGTTTGATTCCCCACTCCTCCACTTGCAGCTGCTGGAATGGCCTTGGGTCAGCCATAGCTCTGGCAGAGGTTGTCCTTGAAAGGGCAGCTGCTGTGAGAGCCCTCTCCAGCCCCACCCACCTCACAGGGTGTCTGTTGTGGGGGAGGAAGGTAAAGGAGATTGTGAGCTGCTCTGAGACTCTGTCCTTGAAAGGGCAGCTGCTGTGAGAGCCCTCTCCAGCCCCACCCACCTCACAGGGTGTCTGTTGTGGGGGAGGAAGGTAAAGGAGATTGTAGGCCACTCTGAGACTCTGTCCTTGAAAGGGCAGCTGTTGTGAGAGCCCTCTCCAGTCCCACCCACCTCACAGGGTGTCTGTTGTGGGTGGGGGGGAGGTAAAGGAGATTGTGAGCCGTTCTGAGACTCTTCGGAGTGGAGGGCGGGATATAAATCCAATATCTTCATCTACCTCACAGGGTGTCTGTTGTGGGGAGGAAGGTAAAGGAGATTGTGAGCCGCTCTGAGACTCTTCGGAGTGGAGGGCGGGATATAAATCCAATATCTTCATCTACCTCACAGGATGTCTGTTGTGGGGGAGGAAGATTAAGGAGATTGTAAGCCGCTCTGAGTCTCTGATTCAGAGAGAAGGGCAGGGTATAAATCTGCACTGAAAGAAATTTTACTTAAAGAAACAGATATATTCATGTAGGCACACTGAACTTGCTGTGATCAGATTAACTTCAAAAAGGGGAACTTTGCTACAGCTCCAAGCCCAGGTAAGAGAGAGAAGAGAGATGGAATGGAAGGGAAGCAAGAATGGATAAAAGGAAGTACTTCTTCACCCGAAGGGTGATTAACACGTGGAATTCACTGCCACAGGAGGTGGTGGCGGCTACAAGCATAGCCAGCTTCAAGATGGAATTGGATAAACATATGGAGCAGAGGTCCATCAGTGGCTATTAGCCACAGCATATTAATGGAACTCTCTGTCTGGGGCAGTGATGCTCTGTACTGTTGATGCTTGGGGAGGGGGCAACAGTGGGAGGGCTTCTAGTGTCCTGGTCCCACTGATGGACTTCCTGATGGCACCTGGGGTTTTTTGTGTGTGACACAGAGTATTGGACTGGAGGGGCCATTGGCCTGATCCAACATGGCTTCTCTTATGTTCTTGTGGCAAAGAGCTCAATATCTAACCCAAGAGACGATGGGGCTAACAGCCAAGTGTACCAGGGCAAGAGAATTCCCTCCTAGATCCTCTTGCAGGCAGAGTTACAACATCCAACACAGGTTTGGGGAGGGGGGTGAACCTTAAGGGGGTATTATGCTGTAGGGCCCATCATATGAAGAACATAGGAAGCTGCCTTCTACTGAATCAGACCCTCAATCCATCAAAGTCAGTATTGTCTACTCTGACTGGCAGCGGCTCTCCAGGGTCTGAAGCTGAGGTTTTTCAAGCCTATTTGCCTGGACCCTTTTTAGTTGGAGATGCCGGGGATTGAACCTGGGACCTTCTGCTTCCCAAGCAGATGCTCTGCCACTGAGCCACTGTCTCTCCCCTTAGACATAAGAACATATGAAGCTGCCTTATACTGAATCAGACCCTCCTGGGTCCATCAAAGTCAGTCTTGTCTACTCCGACTAGCAGCGGCTCTCCAGGGTCTCAAGCTGAGGTTTTTCATGCCTACTTGCCTGGACACTTTTTAGTTGGAGATGCCGGGGATTGAACCTGGGACCTTCTGCTTCCCAAGCAGATGCTCTGCCACTGAGCCACTGTCTCTCCCCTTAGACATAAGAACATATGAAGCTGCCTTATACTGAATCAGACCCTCCTGGGTCCACCAAAGTCAGTCTTGTCTACTCCGACTAGCAGCGGCTCTCCAGGGTCTCAAGCGGAGGTTTTTCACACCTATTTGCCTGGACCCTTTTTAGTTGGAGATGCCGGGGATTGAACCTGGGACCTTCTGCTTCCCAAGCAGATGCTGTGCCACTGAGCCACCGTCCCTCGCTCATCCTTCAAAGCAGCTGTTTTCTCCAGGCGGGAACTGATCTCTGCCATCTGGAGATGACCCGTAATTCCAGGAGATCTTCAGGTACCACTTGGAGTCTGACAAGCCTAACAACAAAGTCAAAGAAGTGTTTGTTGTGGCTCGCCGCTGAGCAGCCAGTCGTGTGGATGAACAGAGAGCAGATTGGTCAGTCGGCCAGTTTTGTCAATAAACAGAGTGTTTTCCAAAGCTTCTTACTGTTTCATGTTTGTTTGGGGTCTTGCTTTGTTGCTGAGGTTGTTCTGGGCCTGCACCTCTCAGCTCTGTCCTGCCTCCCCCGTACATCATTTAATTGCTTGACCCAGTGGCCTTCCACCCTGTTGTTGTTGTTCAGTCGCACAGTCAAGTCTGGCTCTTTGCGACCTCATGGACAAAGTCACGCCAGGCCCTCCTGTCTTCCACCGTCCTCCGAAGTCTGCCCAAATTCGTGTTTGTTACATCAGTAACGCTGTCCAGCCACCTCCTCTTTTGCGGTCCCCGTCTTCTTTTGCCTTCTGTCTTTCCCAGCATCAGGGCCTTCTCCAGGGAGTGCTCCCTTCTCATTGGGTGGCCAAAGTATTTGAGCTTCAGCTTCAGCCTCTGACCTTCCAGGGAACAGTCTGGGTTGGTTTCCCTTAGGACTGACTGATTGGATCTTCTTGCAGTCCAAGGGACTCTCATTAGTCGTCTCCAGCACCATATCTCAATAGCATCTATTCTTCTGCACTCGGCCTTCCTTATGGTCCAGCTCTCACAGCCATACATTACTACTGGGAATACCATCGCTTTGACTATACGGGCTTTTGTTGGCAGGGTGATGTCTCTACTTTTTATTACACTGCCCACGTTCGCCGTAGCTGTCCTCTCGAGGGAGTTTAATTTCCCCTTGTGTGTGTGCAGCAGTGGGGAGGAGGGGGGCTTGCAAGGAAGCAGAACTGGATGCCTGTATCTGCCGTGCACCCACTCAGCAGCTTGGCAGAGGCCGGCCTTGGTGAGGCAGGGAGATCTGAGACTTGGCTCACGGGTAGGGTAGCCGGGCCCAATTCAAGAAATATCTGGGGACGCTGGGGGTGGAGCCAGGAGCAAGGGTGTGATAAGCATAATTAAACTCCAAAGGGAGTTCTGGCCATCACATTTAAAGGGACTGCACAGCTTTTAAATGCCTTCGTTCCATTAGAAATAATGAGGGATAGGGGCACCTTCTTTAGGGGCTCACAGAATTGGACCCCCAGGTCCAATCTTTTTGAAACTTGGAGGGTGTTTTGAGGAGAGGCACTGGATGTTATGCTGCAGATTTGATGCCTGTTCTTCAAAGAACAGAGCCCCAGGTACGCACATCAATTCTTCAGAGCCAGTTTGGTGTAGTGGTTAAGTGTGCGGACTCTTATCTGGGAGAACCAGGTTTGATTCCCCACTCCTCCACTTGCACCTGCTAGCATGGCCTTAGGTCAGCCATAGCTCTGGCAGAGGTTGTCCTTGAAAGGGCAGCTGCTGTGAGAGCCCTCTCCAGCCCCACCCACCTCACAGGGTGTCTGTTGTGGGGGAGGAAGGGAAAGGAGATTGTGAGCCACTCTGAGACTCTTTGGAGTGGAGGGCGGGATATAAATCCAATATCTTCTTCTTCTTCTTCTTCTTCTTCTTCTTCTTCTTCTTCTTCTTCTTCTTCTTCTTCTTCTTCTTCTTCTTCTTCTTCATTATACCAGCAGGGGTGGGGAACAGTGGCTCTCCAGATGTTTTTTTGCCTACAACTCCCATCAGCCCCAGCCAGCATGGCCAATGGCTGGGGCTGATGGGAGTTGTAGGCAGAAAACATCTGGAGAGCTACTGTTCCCCACCCCTGCTGGGAATCGGTTTCCATAGGGAATAATGGCGTGCCCAGCAGACATTTCCCTCCCTGCCTTCTGATGACCCTGAAGCAGGGGGAGGGCCTCCAAACTGGAGGATCCCCTGCCCCAACCTGGGGATTGGCAACCCTGCCCCCACCCAGCCTCCTTCCCATCAGGACAATGATGCTGGTGGTTGGAGGAAAGAGACTGAAGCCTTTTGTCCCTATGCATAAAACATGAGGCTTGTTTTTAATTTAGGACGATCAGGGTCTAGGGTTGTCAGTTGCAGATTGGGAAATTCCTGGAGGTTTGGGGATGGTGCCTGGGGAAAGCAGGGTTTGGGAAGGAGGACAGACCTCAGTGGGGTATAAAGCCATGGAGTCTGCATTACAAAGCAGCTCTTTCCTCCAGGGGGAGTGACTTCTGTTGTCTGGAGATCAGTTGTAATGCTAGGAGATCTCCAATCTCAAGGAGCCAGTTTGGTATAGTGCTTAAGTGCGTGGACTCTCATATGGGAGAACCAGGTTTGATTCCCCAATCCTCCACTTGCAGCTGCTGGAATGGCCTTGGGTCAGCCATAGCTCTCTTACCTGGGAGAACCGGGTTTGATTCCCCACTCCTCCACTTGCAGCTGCTGGAGTGGCCTTGGGTCAGCCATAGCTCTCTTATCTGGGAGAACCGGGTTTGATTCCCCACTCCTTCACTTGCAGCTGCTGGAATGGCTTTGGGTTAGCCATAGCTCTCGCAAGAGTTGTCCTTGAGAGGGCAGCTTCTTGGAAGAGCTCTCACAGCCCCACCCACACCACAAGGTTTCTGTTGTGGGGGAAGGAGGGAGAGGAAATTGTAAGCCACTCTGAAACTGATTCAGAGAGAAGGGTGGGGTATAAATTTGCAGTCTTCTTCTTTATCTGGGAGAACTGGGTTTGATACCCCTCTCCTACACTTGCAGCTGCTGGATTGGCCTTTGGTCGGCCATATTTCTTGCAGAGCTGTCCTTGAAAGGACAGTTTCTGTGAGAGCTCTCTCAGCCCCTGTTGTGGGGAAGTAAGATAAAGGAGATTGTGAGCCACTCTGAGATTCGTCGTCTTCTTCTTCTCTCCCCCCCACCCCCACACCAGGAGGCTGCCAGCCCTACTAGATCCAGCAGCTTTATTATCTTGCTCGGGAAGTCTTGAACTCTCTGATGCCCCCACAATTCTAAGAAGGGGAAACGGATATATGGAAAGTGAGGAGTCTCTGCCAGCTACCCAAAGAGTTCTCCTTTGGTTTCCTATTGTTCCAAGGAGCGACAAATTAATTCATAGCGGTGGGCCTTCGAACGTGTTGTTTTGAGTCTTATCTCAGCCTGAGAAGGAAAAATATTTGGGCCGCGGCATGGTCTCTTGCTTTAATCCCCGACAAGAACTTTGAGGGAGGCAATTTGAAGGACTGTGCTTTGAATTATGGATGGGGCAGGAACTTCATTAACAAACAGATTTAATAACACCGCCCTCCCCCCTTTCCCCATGTAGACTGCCGCTCCATTTTGCTTCCCTCCAAGTGGCATGTTCTCATGAGAGACCTCCGCAGGTTGTTTGAAAATTTGGGCTCCTTTCCCATCCCGAGCCGTTCTCTGCAGCCAGTTTCCTGAGCTTGCTGACAGAGCTGTCTGGATAGGCCCCGGCTCTGCATTCCAAGAAGTCTTCGGTCCAAGTCAGCCTTGCTGGGCCCGGTTTCAAACAAACACAGGCAGACCACCGCAGTCCAGAGCCCGACGTGGGACTGGCACTCCAGACCTCAGAGAGATGAAGCATAAATCTGGGGGGAGGGGAGTTCAGACACACACACACACACGAGCGCGTGGGCGTCAAGAGACTTGCCACTTCGGTCTGCCGGAGGATGGAGGTTGATCAAAAGGGGCTTGCTATAGACAGCCCCTGCTTTTTTGCAGGCTAGCAATGCCGGATTAAACATGGGGAGGCCCTTAGGCAGTCAAAACCTCAGGGACCCCCCTCACAAATTATCTCAAGAGTCTGAGTGCCTGCCCCGCAGCCCTTTGGCCCCTGCTGCAGCCTGCAGACACTTTCCTTTGACAAAGCTTTGGGAAAGAGGCAGAGAGAGGCAAACTTGGCGATGCCGCCGGCAGCAGCCGCACCAGGCAAGTCGGGCAAAGAGCGGCTCAGTTGCTGGCTGCACATGCAGGCTGGGAGGGCTGCAAGCAGGGGGGGGGGGATTAGGGAGGAAAGCCAGCCTGGGGCCCCTAAAGGCATGGGGGCCCTTAGGCTAGTGCCTACTTGCCCTGTTAATCCGGCCCTGCAGGTTAGGGCTATGGGAAAGAAGAAGATATTGGATTTATATCCTGCCCTCCACTCCGAAGAGTCTCAGAGCGGCTCACAATCTCCTTTCCCTTCCTCCCCCACAACAGACACCCTGTGAGGTAGATGAAGATATTGGATTTATATCCCGCCCTCCACTCCAAAGAGTCTCAGAGCGGCTCACAATCTCCTTTCCCTTCCTCCCCCACAACAGACATCCTGTGAGGTAGATGAAGATATTGGATATATATCCCGCCCTCCACTCTGAAGAGTCTCAGAGTGGCTCACAATCTCCTTTCCCTTCCTCCCCCACAACAGACACCCTGTGAGGTGGGTGGGGCTGGAGAGGGCTCTCACAGCAGCTGCCCTTTCAAGGACAACCTCTGCCAGAGCTATGGCTGACCCAAGGCCATTCCAGCAGGTGCAAGTGGAGGAGTGGGGAATCAAACCCGGTTCTCCCAGATAAGAGTCCGCACACTTAACCACTACACCAGACTGGCTCTTTCAACCACCCTTTCCAGGACAACCTCTGCCAGAGCTATGGCTGACCCAAGGCCATTCCAGCAGCTGCAAGTGTAGGAGTGGGGAATCAAACCCGGTTCTCCCAGATAAGAGAGCTCTGGCTGACTCAAGGCCATTCGAGCAGGTGCAAGTGGAGGAGTGGGGAATCAAACCCGGTTCTCCCAGATAAGAGTCCGCACACTTCACCACTACACCAAACTGGCTCTCCGAGGAAGAAGAGGTCCTGCAGTTTGTCCCTCAGTCAGACAAATATGTCTAAGTTGGGTTTTTTTGAGCAGGAACGCAGTTCTGGCTGGCTGGGTGTCAGGGGGTGTGGCCTCACATGCAAATGAGGTCCTGCTGGGCTTCTTCTACCAAAAAGCTCCGCGTGAAACAATGGGGATGTCAGGAGGTGTGGCCTAATAGGCAAACGAGTTCCTGCTGGGCTTTTTGTAAAAAAAAAAAGCCCTGGGTCGAAGGAATCTGTAGTTTGTAGGGTTGCCAGCCTCCAGGTTAGGGTTGCCATTCCTCAGGTAGGGGCAGGGGATCCCCCGGTTTGGAGGCCCTCCCCCCAATTCAGGGTCATCAGAAAGCAGGGGGGGGGAGGGAAATGTCTGCTGGGCACTCCATTATACTCTATGGGGACTGATTCTTATAGAGTATAATGGAGAATTGATCTGTGGGTCTCTGGGGCTCTGGGGGCCCTCTGTTATTTTGCAGCAGAGATACCAAATTCTCCGCATAGCATCTGGTGCCTCTCCTCAAAAGATTCCCCAAATTTCAAAAAGATTGGACCAGGGGGTCCAATTCTATGAGCCCCAAAAGAAGGTGCCTCTATCCGTGATTATTCCAAACGGAGAGAAGGCATTGAAAAGGTGTGCGGTCCCTTTACATGTGATTACCAGTGCTGCCTTTGGAGTTCAGTTGTGCTTGTCATGCCCTTGCTCCTGGCTCCACCCACAAAGTTCCCAGATGTTTCTTGAGTTGGATGTGGCAGCCCCGTTCCAGATAGTAGGACTGATAAACACAACCGCTGAAATGATGGGAGCACGGTGAGTCCCCACATATTATATAAACATCTTACCCACTTTTTAATCTATAGCGTAGAGTAACGTTCATTTGACCATTGTTCACTTCCATGCAATAGCAGAGCATTGTCCCATGAAAAATCCTCACTTCCTCGACTTGAAAAAAAAGTGGAAAGGGTGACAGTCCCCTCTTATTCTCTTGGTCGAAGCTTTTAGCCTCCACTCTTTCTTGCTCGGTGAACTTTTTAAAGCAATCCAACGGTCCCATAGGAACCGATAATGTTCATTCAACAGGGAAGAAGAAGACTGCAGATTTATACTCCGCCCTTCTCTCTGAATCAGAGTCTCGGAGCGGCTCACAATCGCCTTTATCTCCTTCCCCCACAACAGACACCCTGTGAGGTGGGTGGGGCTGAGAGAGCTCTCCCAGAAGCTGCCCTTTCAAGGACAACGTCTGCAAGAGCTATGGATGACCCAAGGCCATTCCAGCAGCTGCAAGTGGAGGAGTGGGGAATCAAACCCGGTTCTCCGAGATAAGAGTCCGCACACTTAACCACTACACTAAACTGGCTCTTTTAACCACCCTTTCAAGGACAACCTCTGCAAGAGCTATGGATGACCCAAGGCCATTCCAGCAGCTGCAAGTGGAGGAGTGGGGAATCAAACCCGGTTCTCCCAGATAAGAGTCCACACAACCACTACACCAAACTGGCTCTTTCAACCACCCTTTCAAGGACAACCTCTGCCAGAGCTATGGCTGACTCAAGGCCATTCCAGCAGCTGCAAGTGGAGGAGTGGGGAATCAAACCCGGTTCTCCCAGATAAGAGTCTGCGCACTTAACCACTACACCAAACGCTACACCAGATAGGCAGGGTGGCGTGTGCTCCAGCTGATACAGGCCTCTGTACTAATGTATGTTTCTGATCCATTGGGTGAAAAAGAAGCTTAAGAAGAAGATTGCAGATTTATACCCCGCCCTTCTCTCTGAATCTCAGAGTCTCAGAGCAGCTCACAATCTCCTTTATCTTCCTCCTCCGCTGTGGCTGACCCAAGGCAATTCCAGCAGCTGCAAGTGGAGGAGTGGGGAATCAACTCCAGTTCTCCCCGATAAGAGAGCTATGGTTGACCCAAGGCCACTGCAGCAGTTGCAAGTGGAGGAGTGGGGAATCAAACCCGGTTCTCCCAGATAAGAGAGCTATGGCTGACCCAGGGCCATTACAGCAGCTGCAAGTGGAGGAGTGGGGAATCAAACCCGGTTCTCCCAGATAAGAGAGCTGTGGCTGACCCAAGGCCACTCCAGCAGCTGCAAGTGGAGGAGTGGGGAATCAAACCCAGTTCTCCCAGATAAGAGTCCCCACACTTAACCACTACCCCAAATTGGCTCTCTGTATGCCAAGAGGAATCCTAACGGTTTTGGTTATCCGGATGCAAATGTGACCAGGGCACTGGACTTTTGTGCCAGTCTAGTTGACGATCCAATCAGGTGAAAAAGGGAAAGAGGAGGAGATGCTAAAGAACCGGATCTGTTTGCTGTCCTCTGAATGAGTCCTGTGGAACTAGCTATGGCACATTCCTAGTACTGCTGGTGATCGGAGAAGTCTTGCAATCCAATCCTCACCAAGAGCGGGTTGGTTCCCATGTCAAGAATGGGGAGACAGATGAAGCAAGCGCATTCCATTGAGACAGCATCATGAAAATGACGGTGATGCCCTTTGGCATTCTCCACTGCCCTGGTTGTTCCCTTTTGTGGAAGCGTCTTTCTCCCCCATCTCTTCATTTTGGATCTGGTGTGGCTGGATTTCTCAGTCCCCCGACTCCAGACTGCCTTCTGCAGTTTCACAGACATGAAAAATGGGTGGTGGGGAGGAGGGGGGATCCTGAGGCGCACTGGTAGAGCCAGGGATACCATCTTTGGTTTGGGAAATCCCTGGAGATTTGGAAGAAGTGGCTGGAGAGTGTGGAGTCTGGGGACAGGAGGGAGTTTAGCAGAGAAAGGATGGCATGCAGTCTATGCTCAGAGAAGAAGAAGAAATTGGATTTATTTCGTCCCTCCACTCTGAATCTCAGAGTCTCAGAGTGGCTTACAATCTTAGAATTGTTGGCACTCTCTATCTGGGGCAGTGATGCTCTGTATTCATGGTGCTTGTGGGGGGGGGCACATTGGGAGGGCTTCTAGTGCCCTGGCCGCCTGACGGCACTTGGGTTTTTGGCCATTGTGTGACACAGAGTGTTGGACTAGATGGGCCCTTGGCCTGATCCAACATGGCTTCTCTTATGTTCTTATCTCCTTTACCTTCTTCCCCCACAACAGACACCCCGAGAGAGCTCTCTCAGAAGCTACCCTTTCAAGGACAGCTCTGTGATCATTATGGCTGACCCAAGGCCATTCCAGCCGCTGCAAATAGTGGAGTGGGGGAATCAAACTCAGTTCTCCCAGATAAAAGTCCGCACACTTCACCACTACACCAAACTGGCTGCTCTTTCTTCCAAGGGACCTTATCTTGTAGTCTGAAGAACATAAGAACATAAGAGAAGCCATGTTGGATCAGGTCAATGGCTCATCCAGTCCAACACTCTGTGTCACACAGTGGCCAATATATGTGTGTGTGTATACATATACACACACACACATACACACACACACACACACATATATACTGTTGCTAATAGCCACTGATGGACCTCTGCTCCATATTTTTATCCAATCCCCTCTTGAAGCTGGCTATGCTTGTAGCCGCCACTACCTCCTGTGGCAGTGAATTCCACATGTTAATCAACCTTTGGGTGAAGAAGGACTTCCTTTTATCCGTTTTAACCTGACTGCTCAGCAATTTCATTGAATGCCCACGAGTTCTTGTATTGTGAGAAAGGGAGAAAAGGACTTCTTTCTCTACTTTCTCCATCCCATGCATCATCTTGTAAACCTCTATCATGTCACCCCGCAGTCTACGTTTCTCCAAGCTAAAGAGCCTCAGGCGTTTTAACCTTTCTTCATAGGGAAAGTGTTCCAAACTTTTAATCATTCTAGTTGCCCTTTTAGGTCAGTCACAGTCAGTGTTCCCGCTAAGCTGAGTTAGTGTGAGCTAGCTCACAGGTTTTTTTTTAAGCCTCCAGCTCACACATTTTTGTCTTCGCTCAGGAAAAATGGCCCCGGAGCAAACTAATTGACGCAGGAGCTCACAACTTTAATACCAGTAGCTTACCAAGTAGAATTTTTGCTCACAAGACTCCACAGCTTAGAAGGAGCATTGGTCGCAATTCTAAAAGAAGTCCAGGCCCCAGCCGGAAGCTGGTAACCATTGGTAAAGCATGTGGCTGGCACACATAAGTATCGCAAGGATTTCTGGTAGCAGTACATTTGGAGTACTGTGTGCAGTTCTGGTCGCCGCACCTCAAAAAGGATATTATAGCATTGGAGAAAGTCCAGAAAAGGGCAACTAGAATGATTAAAGGGCTGGAACACTTTCCCTATGAAGAAAGGTTGAAACGTTTGGGACTCTTTAGCTTGGAGAAACGTCGACTGCGGGGTGACATGATAGAGGTTGACAAGATTATGCATGCAATGGAGAAAGTAGAGAAAGAAGTACTTTTCTCCCTTTCTCACAATACAAGAACTCGTGGGCATTCGATGAAATTGCTGAGCAGACAGGTTAAAACGGATAAAAGGAAGTACTTCTTCACCCAAAGGGTGATTAACATGTGGAATTCACTGCCACAGGAGGTGGTGGCAGCCACAAGCATAGCCAGCTTCAAGAGGGGGTTAGCACAGGAGCTACAGAGCAGAGCCTCTTATTTTCTCCATTGGCTGAGGCTCCTCCCTTGCGGAGGAATGGCGAAAGGGAGAGCTTGCTTTGCCAGGCTCTCTCAATGGCGCAGCGGAGCTACCGAGCCAAGCCTCTCTTCCTTCTATTGGCTGAGGCTCCTCAGAGCAAGAGTTGGCAGAGACTGTTAAATAAATAAAATATTGTAAGAGTACTAATGTTTTAAGCATGTTTTATTTTAGGCCACACGCTCCTGATGTAGCCAATCCTCCTGGAGCTTACAGTAGGCCCTGTACGAAGAGCCCTGTAAGGAATTCTAGCAGGACCTCCTTTGCATATTAGACCCCACCCCCCTGATGTAGCCAATCCTCCTGGAGCTTACAGTAGGCCCTGTAAGAAGAGCCCTGTAAGGAATTCTAGCAGGACCTCCTTTGCATATTAGGCCACACCCCCTGATGTAGCCAATCCTCCTGGAGCTTACAGTAGGCCCTGTACGAAGAGCCCTGTAAGGAATTCTAGCAGGACCTCCTTTGCATATTAGGCCCCACCCCCCTGATGTAGCCAATCCTCCTGGAGCTTCCAGTAGGTCCTGTACGATGAGCCCTGTAAGGAATTCTAGCAGGACCTCCTTTGCATATCAGGCCCCACCCCCCTGATGTAGCCAATCCTCCTGGAGCTTCCAGTAGGCCCTGTACGAAGAGCCCTGTAAGGAATTCTAGCAGGACCTCCTTTGCATATCAGGCCCCACCTCCCTGATGTAGCCAATCCTCCTGGAGCTTACAGTAGGCCCTGTACGAAGAGCCTTGTAAGCTCTTGGAGGACTGGCTACATCAGGGGCATGTGGCCTAATAGGCAAAGGAGTCCCTGCTACAAAACAAAGCCCTGGAGGACAGAACTTGGATGAATGAAGTTAAACTACTGCAAAAAGTGCTTCCATCTACATTTGAAGAAGATGAAGATATTGGATTTATATCCTGCCCTCCACTCTGAAGAGTCTCAGAGCGGCTCACAATCTCCTTTACCTTCCTCCCCCACAACAGACACCCTGTGAGGTGGGTGGGGCTGCAGAGGGCTCTCACAGCAGCTGCCCTTTCAAGGACAACCTCTGCCAGAGCTATGGCTGACCCAAGGCCATTCCAAGCAGGTGCAAGTGGAGGAGTGGGGAATCAAACCCGGTTCTCCCAGAGAAGAGTCCGCACACTTAACCACTACACCAAACTGGCTCTCCTGATGGTGAGGTGCATTTGACACTGGAACAGGCTCTCTGGTGAGGTGGTGGATTCTTTGGTGTTGGAGGTTTTGAAATATTAATTAGATATCTACTTGTTGGTGATGTTATAGCTGTTCCATTCCAGTAACTGAATCAGAGAACAACTGCGTTCTAAGATGCTAAAGACACTCAGAACTCTATTTATAACAGGGATTTATAATTACATACACCAAACAGACTCCATGTGGTAGCAAAACATATTAATTTACAAAAGACAAAGGACTCCTCTAATCAAAACGAACATCACATGAAAATGAAAGTCCCAGCGGCACTGTTGGAAAATAGAGGATCTGTTCCAGAAAAAAGGTATGTAGATTCCAAAATTATTGAAGACCCCAGAGCAGCCTCTAGATAAAAGTACATCGTTTCAAGGTTGAAGCCTTCTTCAGGAAGTGAATACTTTTCGGAAAAAAAGTCTCCTTCATCGAGGTCCCCATTTGAATAATTCTAAACCAGCATAATTCTTCTGAGCTTCTCAAATATGGATAATACCTCTCCTGTCATTCTGGCAACTGGCTGTCATCTGCTTCCTTCTCCCTCTCTCTTGCTTCCTTCTGCATCACAGCTTGCTTTGCCAGGCTTGCTCAATCGCACAGCAGCTACAGAGCAAAGCCTCTATTTTCTCCTTTGGCTGAGGCTCTTCCCTTGGGGAGGAAGGAGGGGGGAGGGGGAGCTTGCTTTGCCAGGCTCTCTCGATCACACAGCTGAGCTGCTGAGCCAAGCCTCTCTTCCTTCTATTGGCTGAGGCTCCCCCCCCCTTCTGGTCCCCTGGGGAAAGAAGGAAAGAGCCAGAGCTTCCTTTGCTCAGTTCCCTGGATCGCACAGGAGAGATACAAAGAAAGCATCTTTAAGACCAATGAGTGCTAATGTTTTAAGCATGTTTTATTTCAAACTTAAAAAAAAAATCTTTGTGTTTGTCTGTGTCCTTTATAAAGTTTATATCTCTGCTACCTGGCATTAAAAGCCCCATGGCGCAGAGTGGTAAAGCTGCAGTACTGCAGTCCTAAGCTTTGCTCACGACCGGATTTCGATCCCGGCGAATGCTGGGTTCAGGTAGCTGGCTCATGGTTGACTCAGCTTTCCATCCTTCCGAGGTCAGTAAAATGAGTACCCACTTTGGTGGGGGAAAAGTGTAGCTGACTGGGGAAGGCAATGGCAAACCATCCTGTAAAACGGGTGGCCAATGGTAGCTCTCCAGATGTTTTTTGCCTACAACTCCCATCAGCCCCAGCCAGCATGGCCAATGGCTGGGGCTGATGGGAGTTGTAGGCAAAAAAAATCTGGAGAGCTACCATTGGCCACCCCTGCTGTAAATAGTCTACCATGAAAACGTGAAAGCAACGTCACCTCTGAGTCAGAAACGACTGGTGCTTGCACAGGGGACTACCTTTACCTTTTTACCTGGCATTACATTTTATGACATACAAGGCCCGGCCTGGCAAAGTCTCATTTATCTCAGATCTGGCCCTCATAACAAATGAGTTTGACACCCCTGGTCTATTAGATACAAGGCTAATAAATGGGGCGTCGAGATCTGAGCTCTCCAGTCGTCAGCCATCCTTTTCAAAGGAGTAGAAATACATTGAAATACTTATAAGTGCATAAGCATCCAAAAAGACTCATTACAACTATCAAAATTAAAAAACACAAAGTCCCCTGAAGAAAATGTCAATTTCGCTGCGTGAATCCAGAAGAATTGTCAATCTTCAACGGGTTGTAGTTATTCCCGAATAAATTTTCAAAAGAAAAATAAATGTTCAAAATGGGCGTGTGTAAGAGATAGTCTGGATGGGATTACAAGTATATTTATTCGGCTTGTGAAAAAGCTGTATGCAGTGAAACGTGGAATCAAGCTGGCGAACATGTGAAGGAGAATTTTTCCTTTAGAAGCTGAGGTCTGCGGATAGACTTCGTTTTGAAAATTTATTCGGGAATAACTACAACCCGTTGAAGATTGAGAATTTTTCCAGAGTCACGCAGCGAAATTGACATTGTCTTTAGGGGACTTTGTGTTTTTAAATTTTGATAATTGTAACGATTTTTTGGGATGCTTATGCATTTACAAACATGTCAATATATTTCTACTCTAATGAAAGTATGAATTGCTTTTGGTACAGTTGTTTGATTTGCTACTTTTTTCCTGCGCTGCCACTGTTCTCTTATCCTTTTCAAAGGAGCATAAACCTCCTTTGGATTTCAGTTTAACCTCTGGTGCCCCAACCAATGCGCGTGATGCGTGCACGGGGATACAAGCGCTCAGCTGTCCGTTCTTCCCTTGTCTTTCCAGCCCAGAAAGGAAGCTGGTCCTTCATTTCCTGGTTCGAGAGGTTATCTGGGTGGTGCAGGGTGACGTACTGAAGTTCACTTCATGTCTGGGGAGAGGCAGACCAGAAGCTAGTTCCGAAGAAGGAAACCTTCAAGCTTAGGAAGTCTCACATTTCCTGCCCATAGCTCATAAAGATAGGAGCTGTTCCTCAGAAGAGCCAAATCGAAGGGAAAAGAGGCAGGAAGTGTGCGAGGTCTTGCTTTGGTTTAAGCAAAGAGGTGTGACCTAATCGGTTTCGGTCAACAGGAGGCATAGACAGCTCAGTCCTATGCACGTTTGCACATGACTATAAGCAAAACTATTCTGGTGGATGCCGTCGACATCAACTTGTTGTCTGGTAATTTGAGATCAGAATTAGGATGTCTTCCCACAAGATGTGTGGATGGCTGTTGGCTCAGGCAGCCTTTAAAGGAAAGAAAGGAAAGGTCCCCTGTGCAAGCACCAGTCATTTCCAAAACTCGATAAATCCCCTTATTAAAAAAAAGTGCTATCATCTTCATTATAGCCCCGTGGCACAGAGTGGTAAAGCTGCAGTATTGCAGTCCAAGCTCTGCTCACGATCTGAATTCGATCCCAACGGAAGCTGGGTTCAGGTAGCCAGCTCAAGGTTGACTCAGCCTTCCATCCTTCTGAGGTCGGTCAAATGAGTACCCAGCTTGCTGGGGGGAAAGTGGAGATGACTGGGGAAAGCAGTGGCAAACCACCTTGTAAAAAAGTCTGCCGTATGACTGGTGCTTGCACAGGGGACTACCTTTCCCTTTTTAGATAAACATTGGAGCAAAAACGTCTTCCTCTACCCCATCCGGGCCGGCCAAAATGCAATTCCACAGGCCTGCAAGCGGGGCAATGCTTGCTTGCTGTATGCTTAAGCGATCCTGACAGTCCAAGAGGTTCAAGCGCAAGACGCGTTTGTGCTTTCCAATAGGACTGAAATCTGGGAGGCTTTTCAACATGCATTCCTGAGTCCGGGGCTTCCCCTCCCCTCTTCCTCTTGATCCAAAAGAATGCCAGCATGTGGAGGAGGCTGAAGTTGGTTCCTTGTTCGCAGTTCCTGATTCAGTCCTTATTCGTTACTTATTCGTGAATTCAACCAAAAACACTGAAGAGAGTTTGAAAGCTCTGAACCCCAAAATAAGGTCTGGACCCCCATATATCATACAACCCCACATTCAGGGGACTCTGCCCTTCGAGAAGACATGTGCTGCTTCATGGTCCAATGAGCGGTTCTCATGCCAGCTGCTCCAGAGCAAGGTGCCCCCAGGACATTCAAAGAGGCAGACACTGGGGCCAGGCTGTACCCCAAAACAATGTTTGGACCACCCCAAGTGACACATCCCCATGCTCGGGACACTGTCCCCTTCAATAAGAACATAAGAACATAAGAGAAGCCATGTTGGATCAGGCCAATGGCCCATCGAGTCCAACACTCTATGTCACACAGTGGCAAAAATTTTTATATATACACACACACTGTGGCTAATAGCCACTGATGGACCTCTGCTCCATATTTTTATCTAAACCCCTCTTGAAGGTGGCTATGCTTGTGGCCGCCACCACCTCCTGTGGCAGTGAATTCCACATGTTAATCACCCTTTGGGTGAAGAAGTACTTCCTTTTATCTGTTTTAACCTGTCTGCTCAACAATTTCATCGAATTCCCACGAGTTCTTGTATTGTGAGAAAGGGAGAAAAGTAAGTAAGTAAGTAAGTACATTTATTTTTCTATCCCGCCCTCCCCCGCCAAAGGTGGGCTCAGGGCGGCTCACAGACATGGAATACCATGATTTGGATAAAATACAATGTAAACAGGAGTTTTAAAAATACGATTCAACTACATAAGTTAATTAAAATAGATAAAACAGGTACTATAAGGTGCTATAGATCACAATCATGCATAAGATGGCTAGATGGCTACAGGTCGGTTTAGCCAGGTTCTAACTTAAAAGCAAGCTGAAAGAGAAAGGTTTTGCAAGCCCTGCGGAATTGATTCAGGTCCTGCAGGGCTCGCACCATCTCTGAAAGTTGGTTCCACCATTGAGGGGCCATTGCTGAAAAGGCTTGCTCCCTGGTTGTCTTCAGTCTAGCCTCTCTTGGCCCAGGGATTTTAAAAAGATTTTGAGAGCTAGATCTCAGTGCTCTCTGGGGAACATATGGGGAGAGGTGGTCCCTAAGGTAGGCAGAAAAAAGTACTTCTTTCTCTACTTTCTCCATCCCATGCATTATCTTGTAAACCTCTATCATGTCACCCCGCAGTCGACGTTTCTCCAAGCTAAAGAGTCCCAAGCGTTTCAACCTTTCTTCATAGGGAAAGTGTTCCAGCCCTTTAATCATTATAGTTGCCCTTTTCTGGACTTTCTCCAATGCTATAATATCCTTTTTGAGGTGCAGCGACCAGAACTGCACACAGTACTCCAAATGAGACCGCACCTTCAATTTATACAGGGGCATTATGATACTGGCTGATTTGTTTTCAATTCCCTTCCTAATAATTCCCAGCATGGCATTGGCCTTTTTTGTTGCAATCGCACACTGTCTTGACATTTTCAGTGAGTTCTCTACCACGACCCCAAGATCTCTCTCTTGGTTAGTCTCTGCCACTTCACACCCCATCAACTTGTATTTGTAGCTGCGACATGCAGTGCTGCCCGGTCCAAACACTGCTTCTGGCGCCACAAGCTTCCAATTGGGGTGCCACCTAGAAGCCCGTATTTTAAAGGAGATTTGAATAAGGAACTATTTTGATTGCTTGCCCTCTACATCCCAAAAAGCAATATGGACCACCACATACCACACCCCCCCACGTTCAGGGGACTCTGCCCTTCGAGAAGACATGTGCTGCTTCATGGTCCAACGAGCAGTTCTCATGCCAGCTGCTCCAGAGCAAGGTGCCGACAGGACACTCAAAGAGGCAGACGCTGGGGCCAGGCTGTACCCCCAAACAATGTTTGGACCACCCCAAGTGTGGGGGTGTATGATATATGGGTGTCCAGACCTTATTCTGGGGTTCAGAGCTTTCAAACTCTCTTCAGCGTCTTTGGCTGAATTCACGAATAAGTAACGAATAAGGAATGAATCAGGAACTGCGAATAAGGAACCAACGTCAGCCTCGTAGCATCTGGGCTGTGCTCCATGACTGTCTCAAAAAAAGTGTACACGTTCCCTTTTGCGTAGCTCCTTCGTACAAGCTGAACGCACACAAGCGCGCATAAACTTTGGGGTGAGTTAACTTGGCTTTTCAGGGGTCAGTCCTTTCCCATTTATTGGAAAGACACAAAGGTAATTGGACTCTTCCCCACTTGGCAAACGCTTCTCTAGTGAGCGATGACACCAGCAGAATGCGGCGGACATAAAAACCTGTGCTTTGTGTTGGACCTTGTCATGAGGGAGCAACCTTTTCAAAACGACATGAACCGCACATCTTGTTTCTTTCAGGAGCCTCACTCCGCTAATGGAGGTGGTGATACGGACTGCTCTGTTACAGATGAATGCCAGTGTCCAGCGGCTGATAATACCCCTGTCAATCAAGACTCCCATCTAGCAGTGTGAAAGAACAGACCAGAAGTGGCCAAACTTGCTTAACATAAGAGCCACACAGAATAAACATCAGACATCTGAGAGCTGCAAGACAGCAAGGAAGGCAGGCAGGCAAATAGAAGAAGACTAGATTTATATCCCACCCTTCTGAAAGAACCAGCTGAATATCCCTGGGCCAAGGGAGGCCAGATTGAAGACCACCCGGGATCGGGCCTTCTCCATTGCAGCTCCACTGCTGTGGAATCAACTCCCGGAGGAGGTACGGGCCCTGCGATGTTTAGACCAATTCCGCAGGGCCTGTAAGACCTACCGCTTCAAAATAGCCTTCACCTAATACCGAGCCAAGAAAGTTTCGCTGGACATGTTTTAGCCACTGAATTTCATTAAAGACCTAAGTTATAGCACCACAATGTTAATTTTAATACAAGTTGTTAATGATTTAATGATGATTTTATAATTGTAATTGTAATTACTATGTATGGTTTTATTGTATATTACATTTGTATGTTGTGAGCCGCCCTGAGCCTGCCCTGGCGGGGAGGGCGGGATACAAATAAAAAGTATTATTATTATTATTCTCTCTGAACTCAGAGAGAGTGGCTTACAACCTCCTTTATCTTCCTCCCTCACAACAGACACCCTGTGAGGTGAGTGGGGCTGAGAGAGCTTTCACAGAAGCTACCCTTTCGAGGACAACTCCTGCGAGAGCTATGGCTGACCCAAGGCCATTCCAGCAGGTGCAAGTGGAGGAGAGGGGAATCAAACTCGGTTCTCCCAGGTAAGAGTCCGCACACTTAACCACTACACCAAACTGGCTCCTTTGAAATTGATGGGGAGGGAGGAGGGAGGGAGAGGTGAAAAGAAAGCAGCTTTAACTTTAAATGCATTATCCAAGCCACCAGCTGGCTTGGCTCAGAGAAGTGATTTAAAGAGAGAAATGTCTTCTCCAAGCCAGTCAACAGGGCGGTGGGGCCTTCGAGAGCCACACCATATGTGTGAAAGAGCCACATGTGACTCCCGAGCCACAGTTTGGCCACCCCTGGAACAGACTCTTTGGACTTTAAAAAGACAGCCTCTTTCATTGATCTGACCCAGGAAATGCTCAGGTATCTTTTATTGGGCAATAAGGACCTTGAAATAACAAGGTCCTTGATTTAGGTGTGGATGAGAGTATTTAAGGAACAGGCGATTCCAAGGATTCCTATGGAAGGAGCCTTAACGAGAAGAATTAATACGAATAACTGATTACTGAGCTTGTGTTCCCTGATGTTTTTTCCATCAGCGTCATGACAGTGAAATGTATTCTTCTGTTAGCGCAAATGTATGAGACCAGCTAACTGATTTTGGCAACACTTTGCAAAATCACACGTTTCGAACCGAGCTGAGCCAAGCTGGAAAAACACTCTGTTTTCTGAATTCTTCCACCCTTTTTGTCAGCCATGAAAAATGGATTTGAGATGCTCCTATTTTTGTGAATCACTTACAGCCCCGTGCGTATAGGACAGAACAACCAGGGAAGAGAGTGACTGAATCCTGAAACGTTTCTCCCCCAACGTGAACTTATCCAAACAAGAAAACCCATTAGAGACACTTCATATTAGGGTTGCCAATCCCCAGGTGGGGGCAGGGGATCCCCCGGTTTGGAGGCCCTCCCCCCGCTTCAGGTCATCAGAAAGCGGGGGGAGGGGAGGGAAATGTCTGCTGGGAACTCTGTTATTCCCTGTGGAGATTTATTCCCATAGAAAATCATGAAGAATTAATCCGCGGGTATCTGGGGCTCTGGGGGGGAGGGCGGCTGTTTTTTGGGGTAGAGGCACCAAATCTTCAGTACAGCATCTAGTGCCTCTCCCCAAAATACCCCCCAAGTTTCAAAAAGATTGGACCAGGGGGTTCAATTCTATGAGCCCCAAAAGAAGGTGCCCCTATCCTTCATTATTTCCTATGGAAGGAAGGCATTGAAAAGGTGTGCCGTCCCTTTAAATGTGATGGCCAGAACTCCCTTTGGAGTTCAATGATGCTTGTCACAGCCTTGATCTTGGCTCCACCCCTAATGTCTCCTGGCTCCACCCCCAAAGTCTCCTGGATCCACCCCCAAAGTCCCCAGATATTTCTTGAATTGGACTTGGCAACCCTACTTCATATGCTTCTTTGGCTATGCCTCAAAACAGAAATATCTCTAATTCTCCACGTTGTGTGGAGTGGATCACTCGACTCAGAACTGGACCATATGAGGAACAAATGTCAGGTCCTTTTGTTGGATGGACTAAGCCAGGCATGTCAAACTCGTTTGTTATGAGGGCCGGATCTGACATAAATGAGGCCAGGCAAGGCTGGGCTGGGCCATGTGTGTACCTATTTAAGATTAAGTAGCAGAGATATAAGAGCCCCATGGTGCAGAGTGGTCAAGCTGCAGTACTGCAGTCAAAGCCCTCTGCTCACGACCTGAGTTCGATCCCAGTGGAAACTGGTTCAGGTAGCTGGCTCCAGGTTGACTCAGCCTTCCATCCTTCCGAGGTGGGTCAAATGAGTACCCAGCTTGCTGGGGGGGAAGTGTAGAGGACTGGGGAAGGCAGTGGCAAACCACCCCGTAAAAATCTGCCGTGAAAACGTTGTGAAAGCAACGTCATCCCAGAGTCAACAACGACTGGTGCTTGCCCAGGGGACTACCTTTACCATTTTTTAGCAGAGATATAAACTTTTTAAAGGACACAGACAAACACAACTAAAGATTTTAAAAAAAACAAAACTTAAAATGAAAACATGCTTAAAACATTAGCACTTGTTAGTCTTAAAGGTGCTTTCTTTGTATTTCTCCCATGGGATCCAGGAAACTGGCTCTTTTCCTCCCTCCCAGGGGACCAGGAGGGGGAGGAGCCTCAGCCATAGAAGGAAGAGAAGCTTGGCTCAGTAGCTCTGCTGTGCGATTGAGCAAGCCTTACAAAGCAAGCTGGGATGCAGAAGGAAGCAAGAGAGAGGGAGAAGGAAGCAGATAAGAGCTAGTTGCTCAGGGGCCGGATAGGGGCCCTCCTGGGGTCTGATTTGGCCCCCGGGCTGTATGTTTGACAAGCCTAGGCTAAGCCAATTCTTCTTGTTCAGTTAGTTGCAGGTGAGTCAGAACAGCTGCTGGTCCCCACCCTTTTTGAGCCGGTGGGCATCTTTGGAATGCATGGTGGGAACAGCCACAAAATGGCTGCCACATAATGGCTCCCATAGGAGGCCACCAAACGGCCGGCTTGGCTTACTTCAGTCACACAGTGAAGATCCTGGTTCTGGGGTGCTAACTGCTGCCAAAACAATGCTTTTAAAAATCTGCTGTAGTCAATCTAAAGTTAAAGGTAATGGTAGTCCCCTGTGAAGCACCAGTCATCTCCACTTTCCCCCCAGCAAGCTGGGCACTCATTTTACCAACCTCAGAAGGATGGAAGGCTGACTCAACCTTGAGCCGGCTACCTGAACCCAGCTTCTGCCGGGATCAAACTCAGGTTGTGAGCAGAGCTTGGACTACAATACTGCAGCTTACCACTTTGCACCGCAGGGCTCCCCGAAGTGGGGGCGGGGGATGGCCGATGGGCACTCCGTTATATCCTGTGGAGACCGGTCCTCATAGTCTGGGCCATGATAGGAGATGCAGCAAGCCGGCTTTCCAAATTCCACCCCCTCTCAATATTGATCATTGTTGTGTATGAGGACTCTAAAGAAGACTTACAGGAGTGTTCCTGCCTGGCTCATTGGAGTCATACAAACAGAGCTTGGGGACTTGGGAACAATGGGCAGCAGGATCCAAATACCTGCTGCCCTGCACCAATCATGGGCTCCCTGCTGGTTTGAATGATCCAATAACGTTCTTGCGCGGGAACCCTGAGTTGTATATAGTTGGCCCAGTTCCTCAGTCTGTAAGTGCAGTCTACCTTATGCTGTATTCAATAAAGAGCTGTGATTGAATACACCTCCACCTCGCCTCTTCCATGCGTTGAACCCACTATATTATAGTCACACTGTTTAAAATGTTTCTTTCCACCCATGAGGGCTAGAAATATGATTGTTTCAAGTCCTACGAAAGCTGATACGGGCCCAAATGCAGCACTTTTAAGTGGTGATGGATCACCCTTTGAGTTGGTGACAAATAATTCCTTGGCATGCGTGAACATAACATAAGAGAAGCCGTGTGGGATCAGGCCAATGGCCCATCCAGTCCAACACTCTGTGTCACAGAAGAACATAAGAGAAGCCCTGTTGGATCAGGCCAGTGGCCCATCCAGTCCAACACTCTGTGTCACAGAAGAACGTAAGAGAAGCCATGTTGGATCAGGCCAGTGGCCCATCCAGTCCAACACTCTGTGTCACATAAGAACATAAGAGAAGCCATGTTGGATCAGGCCAATGGCCCATCCAGTCCAACACTCTGTGTCACAGAAGAACATAAGAGAAGCCCTGTTGGATCAGGCCAGTGGCCCCTCCAGTCCAACACTCTGTGTCACAGAAGATCATAAGAGAAGTCCTGTTGGATCAGGCCAATGGCCCATCCAGTCCAACACTCTGTGTCACAGAAGAACATAAGAGAAGCCCTGTTGGATCAGGCCAGTGGCCCCTCCAGTCCAACACTCTGTGTCACAGAAGATCATAAGAGAAGCCCTGTTGGATCAGGCCAATGGCCCATCCAGTCCAACACTCTGTGTCACAGAAGAACATAAGAGAAGCCCTGTTGGATCAGGCCAGTGGCCCATCCAGTCCAACACTCTGTGTCACAGAAGAACGTAAGAGAAGCCATGTTGGATCAGGCCAGTGGCCCATCCAGTCCAACACTCTGTATCACAGAAGAACATAAGAGAAGCCATGTTGGATCAGGCCAGTGGCCCATCCAGTCCAACACTCTGTGTCACAGAAGAACATAAGAGAAGCCCTGTTGGATCAGGCCAATGGCCCATCCAGTCCAACACTCTGTGTCACATAAGAACATAAGAGAAGCCATGTTGGATCAGGCCAGTGGCCCATCCAGTCCAACACTCTGTGTCACAGAAGATCATAAGAGAAGCCCTGTTGGATCAGGCCAATGGCCTATCCAGTCCAACACTCTGTGTCACAGAAGAACATAAGAGAAGCCATGTTGGATCAGGCCAATGGCCCATCCAGTCCAACACTCTGTGTCACAGAAGAACGTAAGAGAAGCCATGTTGGATCAGGCCAGTGGCCCATCCAGTCCAACACTCTGTGTCACATAAGAACATAAGAGAAGCCCTGTTGGATCAGGCCAATGGCCCATCCAGTCCAACACTCTGTGTCACAGAAGAACATAAGAGAAGCCATGTTGGATCAGGCCAGTGGCCCATCCAGTCCAACACTCTCTGTCACACAGTGGCCAAAAAAATTATATATACACACACACATATATATACACTGTGGCTAATAGGCACTGATGGACCTCTGCTCCATATTTTTATCCAATCCCCTCTTGAAGCTGACTATGCTTGTAGCCGCCACCACCTCCTGTGGCAGTGAATTCCACATGTTAATCACCCTTTGGGTGAAGAAGTACTTCCTTTTATCAGTTTTAACCTGTCTGCTCAGCAATTTAATCGAATGCCCACGAGTTCTTGTATTGTGAGAAAGGGAGAAAAGGACTTCTTTCTCTACTTTCTCTATCCCATGCATTATCTTGTAAACCTCTATCATGTCACCCCGCAGTCCACGTTTCTCCAAGCTAAAGAGCCCCAAGCGTTTTAACCTTTTAACCCTTTAATCATTCTAGATGCCCTTTTCTGGACTTTTTCCAATGCTATAATATCCTTTTTGAGGTGCGGGGACCAGAATTGCACACAGTATTCCAAATGAGACCGCACCATCGATTTATACAGGGGCATTATGATACGGGCTGATTTGTTTTCGTTTCATTTCAATGTGAATCGAGGCAAGCTGTCAGCTTCCCGGAATTCACCCTGGGGAAGCCATTAAAGTTCTCATCAAAGTGTGGGAAGCAGAATTCTACCAGGAAAACAGAAATGGCTTCCATCATGGCCATCACAAAGGGAGCTCTTTACCCCTCCCCCAGATGCACCTGGAGTCTTTTTTGGTTCAAGGAGGCATAGCGGGGAAGCAATGGTCCACAGCACTCAGAGAAAGGTTTGGGGGTGTCTTTTTAAAGGTTTCTTCCACAGCACTAAAGCATCTGAAGTGGGGCCCTTTTTCCGGGCAAACGTGAGAGACTTCAGCTGATTTTTGGTTTTTAAAATTTTTGGGGGCAGGAAGCGTCGCACACCAAGTTTGTGTGCTTTGCAGATTTGTGTGTTTCGCACAACAGATAAAAGGAGAGGGCTGGGCGAGGGATGTGAGGTGTAAGTGTGTGAAAGGCCGAAACGGCATTTCACTCCCAGGCCCTGCATTTTATTGCCAGGAAAATATTTTCTCAGCTGCCATTGCGCAAAGGTGGCGATGAGTGGCTGGTAACGCCATGTAACGCCATGTGCTTTAGCCATGGGAGGAGAGTTCGCGGATCTTCTCTGGCACGTACTTCCTTTGGAGAGGCAAAAGCTCAAATGGTCAAGCCAGCCTGGGGCTTTTGCCGCCGGACTCAGCCAAAATGGTCTCCTTCAAGGAAAGATGCATCTATTTTCTTCTGGGGAAAACAGCCGTAACTGGGCCTTGTTCGCATCCGTGGAAACAAGAAGCTTAACCGCAGCAATCGAACTAGGAGAGCCAGAGAGCACTAGAGGTTAAGTGCGTGGACTCTTATCTGGGAGAACCAGGTTTGATCCCCCACTCCTCCACTTGCAGCTGCTGGAATGGCCTTGGGTCAGCCATAGCTCTTGTAGGAGTTGTCCTTGAAAGGGCAGCTTCTGGGAGGGCTCTCTCAGCCCCACCCACCTCACAGGGTGTTTGTTGTGGGGGAGGAAGATAAAGGAGATTGTGAGCCGCTCTGAGACTGATTCAGGGTGGAGTGCGGAATATAAATCCAATGTTTTCTTCTTCTTTCTCTTCCTACAACCAGGGGCCATTTTGTAGAAAAAGAGGTGCTGGAGCTCATTAGCGCAATTCGTTTGCATAACTCCTTGATATATGCCACATACACCTGGCTAGCATCACTGGAAGGTGTACTAAATTCTATCAGCTCAGCATCTAACTTCAAATGCTTCTTGAATTAGTTATAAGTCATAATCAAACCTTACTCCCATCATACTTTTTCAATTACTTTCTCCTCGGTGGCCACAGGGGTATGATGAAGATTTCCATCTGTCTGCTTTCTATACTTTGGTTGTTTTCCCATTTGTGGCCACCTAGGAGAAAATAACCAAAGGGAAAAAGCATTAGAAAGTTTGTCCGATCTTAGAGTTCAGCAAAATTCTCACAGGGGGAATGAATGATGGAGCCCAGAAGCAAGTATTGGGGGGTGGGGGTTGGTTAAGAAAGAAAGAGCCCAAGCAGGCCTCGCTCAGCCGGGGCTCTCCTTTCTTGCATCAAGTTGCTTTTGGCTGGTGGCGGGGGTGGCATATGCTAATGAGTTATGCCATTGAGCTCCACCACCTATTTTTCTACGAAACGACCCCTGATTCTACGATTCCAACTGGTGAGGACGAAGGATCCGCAATAAGATGGTGAAACCCAGGTTGGTTTCTGTAAGGAGACCCTGGTGGGGAGAGATCTCACATGTAGGACTGGAAGGACTTTGTGCGGTGCAAGAAAACAAACTCAGTCAGATGTTGAGCATCCAGGAAGCGGAGAAATGACAGAAACGTCCTGGGAGGCTGGTGAGCTGAATAGGCTCCTACCACAGACAAGCAGAACAGCTATATTAGGATAGCTGGAAGGGCAACCAGAGTGAAACCCTGGCCTCTAGGCTCCACTTGGAGGCCTTCCTGGACTACCTTGTTGGCCAAAAACAGGACACTCTCTGGACTAGATAGAAGGTCGTTCTGATCCAGCATGGCTGCTCTTATGTTAACACCTGCTGCCTGAGCTAATGCAGAAGCTGTTAAAGTCCTTCTCAACATCAGGGAGGAACATCGGTTCACCACCCAGTTAATTTGACACCCTGCAGCTCCTGTGTAGCCTACTTCACAGGGTTATTGTGAAGATAAAATGGGGGAAAGGAGAGCCATGTGTCTGTCCTGTGCTCCTGGAAGGGAGGCTGTGATTTTAAAGAAAGCAATAGGTATTCACCTATTGTGGTCACCTCGTTTTAGTTGCTGTCAATGAGCCCTTCATTTCGATGAATCCATCATGAGAGCCAGTTTGGTGTAGTGGTTAAGTGTGTGGACTCTTATCTGGGAGAACCGGGTTTGATTCCCCACTCCTCCACTTGCACCTGCTGGAATGGTCTTGGGTCAGCCATAGCTATCGCAGGAGTTGTCCTTGAAAGGGCAGCTGCTGTAAGAGCTCTCTCAGCCCCACTCACCTCACAGGGTGTCTGTTGTGGGGGAGAAGATAAAGGAGATTGTAAGCCACTCTGAGTCTCTGATTCAGAGGGAAGGGCGGGGTATAAATCTGCAATTCTTCTTCTTCGCTGCTTTTGTGACACTTTTAAGCCATTGGCACAAAAAATGTTGGGAAATGTGTCTGTTTGAATGTTGGGAGCGGGGAAATGGAATGTGAAAAGAGAAGCTGGTGTGAAGAGAAAGCGCCACCAATTCACTTCTGTCTTGAGAGAAAGTGAAATGTGGATATTTGAATCTGAGACAGTCGGCTTTTGAAATTCAGTTCCGTCCCTAGAGAATACAGTACCCATCGTTGGATACCCCCTCAACTCTCTTGATTCTTTGAGGTGAAGCTTGCGAGAGCGAATTTGCCAGCCTTTATCTGAGACGCTAATGAAAAAAAAGAACGAAACCCTTTCCTGTCCCTTCTCAAGGGAAAATGAGGCCATTTCCTCCACCTCCCGGTTGCTATCTGGCCGGCAATCCACATGACCAGTTCACCCCAGAGCATAACTGTCCAGGGACTGATTTACATGAACCATCTGCCTTCGCTCGCTCGGTGTTCCGGCCAAGGGACAGGGCTTGTCCAGGGGACGTGAAGGAGGCCAGACTGCCCAGACAACCCCTCCAGCCCTTTCCAGGGGAAGTCCCAATCAGACCCATTCCTCTGGTTTCAGACTTCCTGTTCCAGGAAGAATTATCACCTTGTTGCTTCTGCCTGATGGGTTTCCTTTGGGGTCTGCTGAGAAAGATCTTTCATCCTGTGCAATTATTGCCTCATCCTTGGGCCAGGACCTTTAATGGCGCAGGGGGCAGCGGTTCAAAAGCGTGGGGGCCCCAAAGGCCTTCGGCTTTCGGCTTTGCGCAGAACGGGGACACCCATTTTAAAACAAAGCAAGGTTATCCTGAGTTCGAATGATGCGGGGAATCGTGAACTTGTATTCTGGATGACCCAAAGCCAGGAATGGGTCATTTTAGGGCAAGAAAACTGTAGTATGGGGTTTCCCCAGGGTTTTTTTGAGCAGGAACTCACAGGAATGCAGTTCCAGCTGGCTTTGTGTCAGGGGTGTGTGTGACCTAATATGCAAATGAGTTCCTGCTGAGCTTCTTCTACAAAAAAACCCTGTGTGAAACAATGGTGACATTAGGGGTGTGTGGCCTAATATGCAAATGAGGTCCTGCTGAGCTTCTTCTACAAAAAAGCCCTGTGTGAAACAATGGTGACATTAGGGGTGTATGGCCTAATATGCAAATGAGGTCCTGCTGAGCTTCTACAAAAAAGCCCTGTGTGAAACAATGGTGACATTAGGGGTGTGTGGCCTAATATGCAAATGAGGTCCTGCTGGGCGTTTTCTACCAAAAAAAGCCCTGGGTTTCCCTATCTGGTGCCTGCCATCACCTTTCCAGGGACCAACCAATTGTTTTTAGAAATTGGCCAGGGCTGGGTGGGGCTTTTGCCCATCAGGACAATTAATTGGCTGTTCAGATTTTTTAAAAGTTGCTTCAGCGCAGGGGTGGGGAACCTTTTTTCTGCCAAGGGCCATTTGGATATTTATAACATCATTCGCGGGCCATACAAAACGATCAACTTAAAAAACAGTGCTCCGCCAAGGGAGAGCGATTCAGGCCAGCAAAATTAATGCAAATAATTGTTTTTCTATTTGAAGTCATGTGGGGAGAGCCCAATTTGGCGCACACACAGACATACACATCCGACCCGCCGCCCTAGGCAAATGCCTAGGTCCAGCAGGAACTCAGTAGCATATTAGACCATATCCCCTAATATTAGGGTTGCCAATCCCCAGGTGGGGGCAGGGGACTCCCCGGTTTGGAGACCTTCCTCCCGCTTCAGGGTCGTCAGAAAGCGGGGGGAGGGGAGGGAAATGTCTGCTGGGAACTCTATTATTCCCTGTGGAGATTTATTCCCATAGAAAATCATGGAGAATTGATCCGTGGGTATCTGGGGCTCTGGGGGGGCTGTTTTTTGGGGTAGAGGCACCACATTTTCTGTATAGCATCTAGTGCCTCTCCCCAAAATACCCCCCAAGTTTCAAAAAAATTGGACCAGGGGGTCCGATTCTATGAGCCCCAAAAGAAGGTGCCCCTATCCTTCATCATTTCCTATGGAAGGAAGGTATTGAAAAGGTGTGCCGTCCCTTTAAATGTGATGGCCAGAGCTCCCTTTGGAGTTCAATGATGCTTGTCACAGCCTTGATCTTGGCTCCACCCCTAATGTCTCCTGGCTCCACCCCCAAAGTTTTCAGATATTTCTTGAATTGGACTTGGCAACCCTACCTAATATTAGCATATTAGGCCACACCATCTGGGATAATCAAGTGCAAACCGAACTGTGACAGTAACTTTTCCAGGCTCTGCAGCAATTCTGGCCGGCCGGCCATGCCCCAGGGAGGCTGCCGCACAGTACATCAGGGCCCTGTGATCCCTGCCTGGCCCTGGGGAGGCTGCTGCACAGCTTGGCTGGGCCTCACGATCCTCGCTGGCCAGCCAGGCCCCAGGGAAGCTGCCACATGGCTTGGTTCGGCCCAGCAATCTCCGAGGCCCACACCAAGTGACCTCAAGGGCCGTATCCAGCCCTCGGGACGGAGGTTCCCCACCCCTGCTTTAGCAACAGCTGTCATCAGTCTTCTACTAAATAACGCACTTTGTAACTGGATTTTTACTGTGTAAGAATAGCAAAATCCACTTGCGAGCAGTCACTGTGTGAAAGCACCTTTTTTTTGCCTTACCTTCCTTCCTTTATGGGACAATCGATGGAGAGCAAGATGCTGTTTTCTTCATCATGGTTTACTTTCAAATTTATGATCTGGGCGCTCCGTCCTCCATGTAGCGTGCAAAACACTGGGATCACAAAATCTTGGACTTCTCTCAAGGAAAATGGTGTGTGTGTGAAGTAGCAACCCCTCCCCCAAGATTTATCTCCAGCTAAGGAACCAAAATTACGTTTGCTCAGAGTTCAAAAGATGGCGCAGAAATGTTTGAAAGCGTTTCTCCTATTAATAACAGCCGTCAATCCGGGCAAATTAATCTGTCAGCTTCTTTTTGGTCTGGGCTATCTCAGCGGCCTTTCATCCCTCCGTTCACGGCCGGTGGCCCTCAAAAAATGTGTCCGCTCCATATTTTCCCCTCCTTGATGGCTTTTGCAGGAAAAGCAATTAGATTATTAAAACTTTAATTGCTTTCCTGTATGTAATTTTCAACAGCAAACAGCTCGATTTGGGTCTGAGGAAGAAAGGCGTAGTTTCCATCACAGAAACCTGGCCCCTCCACAGCAATTCGGTTCTCCCTCCCACATACACACACGGAAAAAGAGGGTGCCCCATTCATGTTCATACAAGTCGTTTCATTCTTTGCTCATTGATATTAGGGTTGCCAAGTCCAATTCAAGAAATATCTGGGGACTTTGGGGGGTGGAGCCAGGAGACATTAGGGATGGAGCCAAGATCAAGGCTGTGACAAGCATAATTGAACTCCAAAGGGAGTTCTGGCCATCACATTTAAAAGGACGGCACACCTTTTCATTTCCTTCCTTCCATAGGAAATCATGAAGGATAGGGGCACCTTCTTTGGGGCTCATAGAATTGGACCCCCTGGTCCAATCTTTTTGAAACTTGGGGGGTATCTTGGGGAGAGGCACTAGATGCTATACTGAAAATTTGGTGCTTCTACCCCGAAAAACAGCCCCCCCAGAGCCCCAGATACCCCTGGATCAATTCTCCATGATTTTCTATGGGAATAAATCTCCATAGGGAATAACAGAGTTCCCAGCAGACATTTCCCTCGAATCCCTCCCCTCCCCCCGCTTTCTGATTACCCTGAAGCGGGGGGAGGGCCTCCAAACCGGAGGATCCCCTGCCCCCACCTGGGGATTGGCAACCCTAATTGATATGTATAGATTTTAAACAGCTGAGGAACAGGGTGTGGGGGTCTACTCACTTAAATGGGTGGTCCTTTAATTCAAAAGAATATGAGTAGAAGAAACGTCTTGAAGACAACATTACCCGATGAATGAAAGAAAATAACATAAGTCCTTCTAAAGTAACCCTGAGGTTCACACTATGGGTGTTTTTACACTGACAGTTTGTGACTCTCCAGCACTGCACTGGAAACTCACCTTTTACATTACCTAATGTTCTCACAACTGTTTTGCATCATTGCTGCCCGAAGCATCTACATTTGTTTCGGTGAGATGAGTTCCGGCGCTGCTGCTGCAACGTTTTTCTCGAAACTAGTTTTGATCCGGTTATTTCTCTACAGGCATTTCAAACTTGTATTGTAGAAGACTCCTCCAAAAGCCACCGCAAGGTGCAGTAATTGGCATGAGAACTGACAGCACTTGAAATTTTTACATATAATTGCTTGCCTCATCTTATAATTTAAATTTGTACTGTTTTTGCAGTGTTGACACGATTTCCAAGCAATCGTATACATTTAACTAAGTGCTGGTATTCCGGCTGCCCTCTGATCAGAGACCCCACCCCCCACAAATTGAAATGTTTTCAGCAGGAAAGCAAAATGAGCAGAGCAAATCCACAAATGTAAAAGGAAAATAATTAAAGCAGAACGGTGGCAGGCGATTTGAAGACTCTAAAACTCTGGATCAAACTGAATGTAAAACCCCCCCTTTGCCTGTTGTGACTCTAGGTCAGGGGTGGCCAAACTGTGGCTCGGGAGCCGCATGTGACTCTTTCACACGGATTGTGTGGCCCTTGAAGCCCCCACTGCCCTGACAGCTATCGGAGAAGGAATGTCTCTCTTCAAATCACTTCTCCAAGCCAAACCAGCTGGCAGCTTGGAAAAGGCATTTAAAGTTAAATTTGTTTCTTTTCACCTCTCCTTCCCCCATTTCCTTCCTCCCCCCCCCCGCCTGCCTTGTGGCTCTCAAACATCTGACATCCATCTCTTGTGGCTCTCAAACATCTGACGTTTATTCGATGTGGCTCTTACATTAAGCAAATGTGGCCACCCCTGCTCTAGGTCTTTCTCTTGGAGGGATGCTGCATCTGAGGGTTGATTACATCTTGCCCAGCGAGATTCACTTGCATATCATACTTCTTGACTTTAAAAAGTAGGACTGATGCTAAAAAAAAAAAAAAAAGACAACAAAGACCGATTCGGAATAATGGCACAGTCTCTGCAGATTGATTTAAGATTGATCCCTGCGGTCTCATTTGGAGTACTGTGTGCAGTTCTGGTCGCCGCACCTCAAAAAGGATATTATAGCATTGGAGAAAGTCCAGAGAAGGGCAACTAGAATGATTAAAGGGCTGGAGCACTTTCCCTATGAAGAAAGGTTGAAACGCTTGGGACTCTTTAGCTTGGAGAAACGTCGACTGCGGGGTGACATGATAGAGGTTGACAAGATGAAAAGTGCAGAAAAGGGCAACTAGAATGATTAAAGGGCTGGAACACCTTCCCTATGAAGAATGGTTGAAACGCTTGGGGCTCTTTAGCTTGGAGAAACGTCGACTGCGGGGTGACGTGATAGAGGTTTACAAGATAATGCATGGGATGGAGAAAGTAGAGAAAGAAATACTTTTCTCCCCTTCTCACAATACAAGAACTCGTGGGCATTCGATGAAATTGCTGAGCAGAAAGGTTAAAATGGATAAAACGAAGTACTTCTTCACCCAAAGGATGATTAACATGTGGAATTCACTGCCACAGGAGGTGGTGGCGGCCACAAGCATAGCCACCTTCAAGAGGAGGTTAGATAAAAATATGGAGCAGAGGTCCATCAGTGGCTATTAGCCACAGTGTGTGTGTGTGTGTGTGTGTGTGTGTATATATATATATATATATATATATATATATATACACACACACACACACACAATATATATGTATACACACACACACAATATATATATGTATATTTGGCCGCTGTGTGACACAGAATGTTGGACTGGATGGGCCAGTGGCCTGATCTAACATGGCTTCTCTTATGTTCTTAAGAACATGAGAGAAGCCATGTTGGATCAAGTCATCCTGTCCGACACTCTGTGTCACACAGTGGCCAAAACCCAGATGCCATCAGGAGGTCCACCAGCAGGGCCAGAATTCCAGAAGCCCTTTTGCTGTTTCCCTCCAAGCACCAAGAATGCAGAGCATCAAAACCCCAGACATAAGAACATGAGATAAGCCATGTTGGATCAAGCCAATGGCCCCTCCAGTCCAAAACTCTGTGTCGCACAGTGGCCCAAACCCAGGCACCATCAGCAGGTCCGACAGCAGAGACCACCCAGGAAGACTCTGCAGAGGAAGGCAATGGCAAACCACATTTGCTTCTCACTTGCCTTGAAAGCCCCTTGCTGGGGTCAGTACTTGGACAGAAGACCACCAAGGAAGACTCTGCATAGGAAGGCAATGGCTAACCACCCCTGCTTCTCCCATCTCTGGTAAGATCCTTGCTGGAGTTGCCAAAAGTCTTGGATGGGAGACCACCAAGGAAGTCTCTTCAGAGGAAGGCAATGGCCAACCACCTCTGCTTCTCCCTTCTCTGGTAAGATCCTTGCTGGAGTTGCCAAAAGACTTAGATGGGAGACCACCAAGGAAGACTCTGCAGAGGAAGGCAATGGCCAACCACCTCTGCTTCTCCCTTCTCTGGTAAGATCCTTGCTGGAGTTGCCAAAAGTCTTGGATGGGAGACCACCAAGGAAGTCTCTTCAGAGGAAGGCAATGGCCAACCACCTCTGCTTCTCACTTGCCTTGAAAGCCTCTTGCTGGGGTCAGTTCTTGAATGGAAGACCACCAAGGAGGACTCTGCAGAAGAAGGCAATGGTCAACCACCTCTGCTTCTCACTTGTCTTGAAAGCCCCTTGCTGGGGTCAGTACTTGGACTGAAGACCACCAAGGAAGACTCTGCAGAGGAAGGCAATGGCCAACCACCGCTGCTTCTCCCTTCTCTGGTAAGATCCTTGCTGGAGTTGCCAAAAGTCTTGGATGGGAGACCACCAAGGAAGTCTCTGCAGAGGAAGGCAATGGCCAACCACCTCTGCTTCCCTGGAAAGCCCCTTGCTGGGTTGCCATAAGTCAGTTGCAAGTTGATAGCACATAAAAAAAACCATAGGACTTTTAAAAAAGGCAAAACATGTTACTAGCTAATAGATAAACCACTGGCTGATTAAATGAAGAGCTGGTCAACCAATAAAATAAATTGGTGCAGTGCAGTTTGTGTAGGATTGCCAGCCTCAGGGTAGGCTTGCCAACCTCCAGGTGGGGACTGGCGATCTCCTGGAATTACAATTGCACTCCAGACTATGGATATCAGTCCCCCTGGAGAAAATGGCTGCTTTAGAGGTTGGACTCTATGTCATTGTACCCTGCCGAAGCCCCTCCCCAAACCTCTCCCTGTCCAGATTCTACCTCCCAAGTCTCCAGATATTTCCCAAGAAAAAGTTGGCAACCCTACCTCCAGGCGGGACCAGGTGATATCCTGGAATTACAACTAATCTCCAGGCTACAGAGATCAGGTCCAAGGGCTGCTTCAGAGAGCAGATTCTAGGGTATTATACCCTGATGAGATTCCTCCCCTCCTTAAGCCCCACGCACCTTAGGTTCCACCCCTGAAATTTCCAGGAATTTCCTAATCTGAAGATTAGCAGCAAAGGCAAGAAGAAGGATAGAAGATACTGGATTTATATCCCACCCTCCACTCTGAATCTGAGTCTCAGAGCAGCTTACAATCTCCTTTATCTTCCTCCTCCACAACCGATACCCTGTGAGGTGGGTGGGGCTGAGAGGGCTCTCACAGCAGCTGCTTTTTCAAGGACAACTCTGCGAGAGCTATGGCTGACCGAAGTCTTTTCCAGCAGCTGCAAGTGGAGGAGTGGGGAAGGAGAAGAAGAAGAAAGATAGAAGATATTGGATTTATATCCCACCCTCCACTCCAAATCTCAGAGTCTCAGAGTGGCTTACAATCTCCTTTATTTTCCTCCCCCACAACAGACACCCTGTGAGGTGGGTGGGGCTGAGAGAGCTCTCACAGCAGCTGCCCTTTCAAGGACAACCTCTGCCAGAGCTATGGCTGAGCCAAGGCCATTCCAGCAGCTGCAAGTGGAGGAGTAGGGAATCAAACCCGGTTCTCCCAGATAAGAGCCTGCCCACTTAACCACGACAACCATACTGTGTGAAATATCTGTTGTGTCTTTGGCATGAAAGGAGAGCAGAGACCTCTTTCCCTTCAGACTTGGGGCAAAGGGGCCACTACATCCTTGAAGCCAGCGTGGAATCTTCTTCTCATATCCTTTCGTTCCTGCCACTTACTTATTACCAAGCCTCATTTTAACCTGAAAGAATGTCAACCAATTCTTAAAGCTCCTTTTTTTACATTTTAAATGCCTCTGTAACCCATTATCCTGCTTTTGCAGGACTTGGGACTCTCCGGTGGCTGTTATGAGAGCAGGCCATCATAATTTCCATTCTGCCTACGTCTTTTTAGAAAAGGCTTTCTGGGAAGGGTGCCTGTGACCAAGGGATACCAGTTTCTATTTGAAGAAGTGAGAAGAAGCAGCAGCAGCAGGATTTTTGACACAAATCTTCTACAGACCTCGATGCTTCCCTCCAGATTGCTCGGAAGAGCGACCGCAAATTTCCAGACCAAAATTTTACCAACCGAAATGCGTCCGTGGGGTTTTCTCTCCTTTGCGTGCAATGCAGATATATATGTGCAGAAGGCGAGGAAGTGTGATGTTCTTTTTTTTTTGGAAAATGCAGCTCCACCGAGCAAGGGCAGGGATTCAGCTTGGTCTGCTGAGCGTGGGTTTTCACAGGAACCCCTCTGGAGCGAAAAAATAAAAACAAGGAAAAGCAAACGAAGAGCGAATTGTGCTTTCGTTTGTAAATACCCACCACAAACATGCGGAAACCCAAAGGGGAGAACTGGTGGGTTTTTTTTTTTTGTCGACTCAGTTCAATGGAAGAAAAATTAAGGAATCAACATGAAATGAAAGAGATGCGATCCTGAGAGCCAGACTGTAAAAGCAGCTGTCTGGATTGGCAAGAGGGTTTCGAAGCCATTTCTTCCTTGTAGGCTGGGATGGTTTCAAATCCTGCATCCTGACTGCTCCTACTAGAAGTATCATTTTGCATTAATTAAATCCAGGGCTTTATTTTTTGTAGAAAAAGCCCAGCAGGAACTCATTTGCATATTAGGCCACACCCACTGACATCTTCATTGTGTTGCACAGGAGGTTTTTTTGCAGAAAAAGCCCAGCAGGAACTTATTTGCATATTAAGCCACACCCCTGACATAATTGTTTCGCGCAGGGTTTTTCCCACAGAAAACCCCAGCAGGAACTCATTTGCATATTAAACCACCCTCTGACAAACATCATTGCTTTACATGACACTTTTTTGTAGGAAACCCCCCCCCCCCAGCAGGAACTCATTTGCGTATTAAGCCACACACCCCTGACATCCTCATTATTTTGCGCAGGGCTTTTTTGTAAGGAAAAAACCCAGCAGCAACTTATTTGCATATTAAGCCACACCCCTGACATTACCATTGTTTTGCAGAAAAAGCCCAGCAGGAACTCATTTGCATATTAAACCACACCCCTGACATCATTGTTTCGCACAGGGTTTTTCCCAAGGAAAAACCCAGCAGGAACTCATTTGGATATTAACCCCGCCCCCGACAAATATCATTGCTTTACATGGCACTTTTTTGGAAAAAAAACACCCCAGCAGGAACTCATTTGCATATTAAGCCACACCTCCTGACATCATCTTTGTGTTGTGCAGGTTTTTTGCAGGAAGACTCCAGCAGGAACTCATTTACATATTAGGCCACACCCCAGACACCACAATTGTTTTGCACAGGTTTTTTTTTGCAGAAAAAACCTAGCAGGAACTCATTTGCATATTAAGCCACACACCCCTGACATCATCATTTTGTGGCTCAGGGCTTTTTTTGCAGAAAAAGTCCAGCAGGAGCTTATTTGCATATTAGGCCACACACCTGACACATCATTGTTTTGCACAGGGCTTCTTTGTAGGAAAAAAACCCAGCAGGAACTCATTTGCATATTAAGCCACACACCCTGACACCATCATGGTTTTGCACAGGGCTTTTTTGTAGAAACCCCCCCAGCAGACACTTATTAGCATATTAAGCCACACCCTCTGACATCATCATTGTGTTACATAGGGGTTTTTTTGGCAGAAAAAGCCCAGCAAGAATCATTTGCATATTAGGCCACACCCCTGACACCATCATTGTTTTGCACAGGGCTTTTTTGCAGAACCCCTTCCCCCAGCAAGAACTTATTTGCTTGTTAGGCCACATGCCCTGACACCAAGCCAGCCGGAAATGCATTCCTGTGTATTCCTTTTTTTTATTTTAAAAAAGCCTTGATTATATCTAGGATTTGGGTTGCTCAACTTCACATGGTGGTTGGATCTCCTGGGATTACAACTGATCTCCAGGTTCACCTGGAAACAGAGTCGCCAGGCCCAGTTTAGGGGGACTTTAGGGGTGGAGCCCAGAGACTTTGGGGGTGGAGTCAGGAGCAAGGTTGTGACAAGCATCCTTGAACTTCAAAAGGGTTCTTCTGGCCATCACATTTCAAGAGACTGCACATCTTTTAAATGCCTTCCCTCCATTGGAAAGAATGAAGGACAGGGGCACCTTCTTTTGGGGCTCATAGAATTGGACCCCCTGGTACACCTTTTTGAAACTTGAGAGGGTGTTTTGAGGAGAGGTACCAGATGCTATGATGAACATTTGGTGCCTCTACCTCACAAAACAGCCCCCCAGAGCCCCAGATCAATTCTCCATTCTACCCTAAGGGAATCGGTCTCCACAGGGAATAATGGAGTGCCCAGCAGACATCCCCCCCGCCTGCTTTCTGATGACCCTGAAGCAGGGGGAGTGTTTCCAAACTGGGGGATCCCCTGTCTCCACCTGGGGATTGGCAACCCTGCCTGGAAAGAATGGCTGCTTTGGAAGGTGGACATGGTGGCCTTATGCCCCGCCCCTCTCCAAACCCTGCCCTCTTCAGGCTCCACCTCCCAGATCTCTGGGTATTTCTGAACCCCCAGCTAGAAGCAATCCTGAGGCTGCCGTATCATTGCATTGTCCCCCTCCCACATCAAATTCTTCTCGTGCAAGGAAGGTGTGTTTTAAATGGGTGTCAATAAACTAGCCATTTGCATGCTTCGAACCAGGGATGGCCAAACTGTGGCTCTTTGTGGCTCTATGTGAAAGAGCCACATGTGGCTCTTTCACATATATTGTGTGGCTCTTGAAACCCCCACCACCCCATTGGCTGGCTTGGAGAAGGCATTTGTCTCTTTACATCACTTCTCCGAGCAAAGCCAGATGGCAGCTTGGAGAATGCATTTAAAGTCCTTCCCAAACATCTAACGCTCATGTCTTGTGGCTCTCAAACATTGGGCATTTATTTTATGTGTCTCTTATAGGGTTGCCAATCCCCAGGTGGGGGCAGGGGATCCCCCAGTTTGAAGGCCCTCCCCCCGCTTCAGGGTCGTCAGAAAGCAGGGGGAGGGGAGGGAAATGTCTGCTGGGAACTCTGTTATTCCCTATGGAGATTTATTCCCATAGAAAATCATGGAGAATTGATTCGTGGGTATCTGGGGCTCTGGGGGAGCTGTTTTTTGGGATAGAGGCACCAAATTTTCAGTATAGCATCTAGTGCCTCTCCCCAAAATACTCCCCAAGTTTAAAAAAGATTGGACCAGGGGGTCCAATTCTATGAGCCCCCAAAGAAGGTGCCCCTATCCTTTATTATTTCCTATGGAAGGAAGGAATTGAAAAAGTGTGCCGTCCCTTTAAATGTGTTGGCCAGAACTCCCTTTGGAGTTCAATTATGCTTGTCACAACCTTGATCTTGGCTCCACCCCTAATGTCTCCTGGCTCCACCCCCAAAGTCCCCAGATATTTCTTGAATTGGACTTGGCAACCCTAGTCTCTTACGTTAAGCAAGTTTCGCCACCCGCACTCCATACATAAGATCTGTGAACGGCTCTACTCTACAGCCTCCAAAGCAGCCATTTTCTGCAGGGGATTTCTGTAGGCTGGGGACCACCTGTAATTCCAGGAGATCTCCAGGCCTCCCTTGGGGGCTGGCAACCCTAGGGGCGGAATAAAGGTTTGCAAAAATGTCAGGACCCCGCAAAGCGCTAAGTGGCCCACCAGCAAATTGGCCAGCTGATGGAGAGTGGCTGTTTTCAATGCTTTCCTTGTGGGCTTCCCAGAAACAGTTGGCTGACCACTGTTGGCAACAGTACACTGGGCTAGATGGACCCTTGATCTGCTCCCGAAGGGCTCTTTCTTACATTCCCACGTCACGATCTGCTTTCTCCCCCACCTGGTTCGAAACACAGGTGTTGGACGTGGCTCATTGATATCCATAGGGTCTACTTTTCTTGAGGGAGGTGTCCTTTCTTCCATTGCGGGACTAAACCTGAGCCCTCGTCGCCGGGCAAACATGGGGTGGAAAAATGATTCACAATAGGAAATGAGTTGGACGCAGCCCGCAAAGGGTAAGGCCCTCAGTCTGTGGAGCTCTCAGGCCTCCGGGCTCCGATTTCAAAGCTGCCCTCCCCCCCCCCCCGCTTTGAAATTATTAGACCACCAAAAAAGCGACGGGCTGCCAAAAGCGACTGTAAAAAGGTAATAATTGTTAATAACTTGGCCTTCGCTCGCTCATTGGAGCAGGGGCGGGTTTGGCAGCGGGCAAAGACAACATTGTAAGTAAATAAAGAGCCAAACGTCTGGCATGTAATATTGTTAACCACATCATAACTAAATATTAAATTGGAGGTTGTGATGCAGTTTGCAGTATAAATAAGGATCGCAGCAGCGGCTGCTTTTTTTTTGAAAAAGAAGGGGGGGAAAAGAATGTGAGTCAAGCCTAGAAATGGTTATTTATAGCGCTGGGGGCTAGGAATACTTTTGGAGTGCTCATAGACGCATCCCTGACCTCACATTAAACCTTTATTTTTCAAAACCCAGAGATTTAATTAAGATTCAAAACAAGCTTTAATTGGGGATTCAAGCCTGCCAGATTTTTAAAGATCCATGACACCATTTTTTGAGTCTGCCGGAGGATTTTCCATCTGATGTTCTGCGAATGGTAGATGAAAAGCAGCCGGGGTTTCTTCTCTGTTGCTCTCTGAAGCAACGGCTGTGAGCCGGGGTGTTAGGAAGACAGCTTTTCTCCCCCACAGCTGTTCCTCTCTTCCTTCGAATCCATCCTCTTGCTAAAGGCTCTGCACTGCAGAAGAACCAACGTGAAGTTGAACCCCCAAATCTGTGTTATAGATTTTAGTAGGACTAACTGAAATCACAGAACAAAAATGTTGTGCTGGTTTTGGAGTTCCCCAGAACTCCTCATCATTGGGCTGAATGTTAAAACAAGCAAGAAAGAGAGACAGGTGGACAAAGAATCATAGAATCCTAGAGTTGGAAGGGATCTCCAGGGTCATCTAGTCCAACCCCATGCACAATGCAGAAAATTCACAAATACCTCCCCCCTAAATTCATAGGATTTGCATTGCTGTCAGATGGCCATCTAGCTTCTGTTTAAAAACCTCCAAGGAAGGAGAGTCCACCACCTCCTGAGGAAGCCTGTCCCACTGAGGAGCTGCTCTAACTCTCAGGAAGTTCTTCCTAATGTTGAGCTGGAAACTCTTCTGATTTAATTTCAAAACAATTCTGTGAGGTGGGTCAGTGAGTGACAGGGAGAGGAGAAACTTTTCAGGGCACGATAGGCTCCATTTCTGCTACAAACGTTCTCCTCTCTCCTCCATATTTGCCATCAGTCAGTCCCAGACACATCCCTCTCTGGGGGGGGGGGGGCGCAAACATGCTGCCTCCCTGCCATGGTGTTAGACATTGCATGTGCGCATCTTCTGATTTAATTTCAACCCGTTGGTTCTGATCCTACCTTGTGGGGCCACAGAAAACAATTCTGCACCATCCTCTATATGACAGCCCTTCAAGTACTTGAAGATGGAGGTCCTATCACCTCTCAGCCGCCTCCTCTCCAGAAGTTTTGCTTGAGCTGCTGCCATGACCCCAGGTTGTTCCAGGCAAGAGACAAGCAGAGGTGGCTTGCCACTGTTTACCTCTGTGCAGCACCCCCAGTCTTTCTTGGTGGTTTCCCATTCAGGTACCCATCGATTTCTATTTTATTCTCCCCAATGGGTCCCTAAAGCAGCTGACATCATTCTCCTCTCCTCAGTATTATCCTCACAACAACCCGGCGAGGTAGGACAGGCTGAGAGGGAGTGACAGGGAGAGGAGAAATTTGTCAGGGTATGCTGGGCTCCATTTCTGCTGCGGACTTTCTTCTCTCTTCCCCAGATTTGCCCAAATACATCCCTCTCTTGGGCAGCATGTTTGCTCCCCCCCTGCTCTGGTGCTAACACCGCATGTGCTGAATCTTTCCTGCAGAGCTTCTGTTATCATATAAATGCCTTATACATGAAGCTGCCTTCTATTGCAGGGGTGGCCAATGGTAGCTCTCCAGATGTCTTTTGCCTACAACTCCCATCAGCTCCAGCCAGCATGGCCAATGGCTGGGGCCGATGGGAGTTGTAAGCAAAAAACATATGGAGAGCTACCGTTGGCCACCCCTGTTCTATTGAATCAGCCCCAAGGACAGTCTTGTCTACTCAGACTGGCAGCAGCTCTCCAGGGTCTCAGGCAGAGGTCTTTCCCATCATCTCCTGCCTGGTCCTTTTAACTGGAAATGCCGGGGATTGAACCTGGGACCTTCTGCATGCCAAGCAGAGGCTCTGCCACTGAGCTATGGCCCCTCTCCATGGCTCTCCAGGGTCTCAGGCAGAGGTCTTTCCCATCACCTACTGCCTGGTCCTTTGAACTGGAGATGCCGGGGATTGAACGTGGGACCTCCTGCATGCCAAGCAGAGGCTCTACCACTGAGCTACAGCCCCACTTCATGCCTCTCCAGGGGCTCAGGCAGAGGTCTTTCCCATCATCTCCTGCCTGGTCCTTTTAACTGGAGATGCCGGGGATTGAACGTGGGACCTCCTGCATGCCAAGCAGATGCTCTACCACTGAGCTATGGCCCCTCTCCATGGCTCTCCAGGGTCTCAGGCAGAGGTCTTTCCCATCATATCCTGCCTGGTCCTTTTAACTGGAGAAGCCAGGGATTGAACCTGGGGCCTTCTGCATGCCAAGCAGAGGCTCTACCACTGAGCTATGGCCCCTCCTAAATCCAAGGGCACTCAGCAGACATCTTTGCTAAGGGAGTTTGAGCCTAAATGTTGGGAGGACATATCGGCTACCTGATCCCTGAGTGGGACATATGGAGCTGCCTTCTACTGAATCAGACCCCCTGGTCCATCAAGGTCAGTATTGTCTACTCAGACTGGCAGCAGCACCCCAGGGTCTCAGGTGGAAAGTCTTTCCCATCACCTGATGCCTGGTCCCTTTTAACTGGAGATGCTGCTGGGGATTGAACCTGGGACCTTTTGCATGCCAAGCAGAGGCTCTACCACCTAGCTATGGCCTTTCTCCATGGCTCTCCAGGGTCTCAGGCAGAGGTCTTTCCCATCATCTCCTGCCTGGTCCTTTTTAACTGGAGATGCTGCTGGGGATTGAACCGGGGACCTTCTTGCATGCCAAGCAGATGCTCTCCCACTAAGCCACACAGGAGCTATCCCTTGCAGCCTAAGTTGCAAGCTGATCAGTGCCTCTGTCTCTACACATATAAAATGCTGGTCCTCCAGGGTCCATTAGTATTTTCTAGCACTGGAGAGCCTTTAACTGGAGAAACCAAAGACTGAATCTGAAAACATCTGCCATTCTTTCATGTTTTCACCTGGCCCTTCCTCCAATGACTTCGGGGACAGTGTAGATGGTCCCCCCCTTCCCCATTTATCGTCGCAACAACCCTACGAAGGAGGTTAGGCTGAAAAAGAGTGACTGGGCCAGGGGTTTTCTTCGAGCACGAATTGCACAGGATTGGTTCTAGTTAGGATTTGAATGGGAGACCACCAAGGAAATCCAGGGTCACAACACAGAGGCAGGCAGTGGCAAAACCGTCTCTGGCTCAATTTCTCATCAAGGTCTTAGCTGATAGGCCAAGGGTGGCCAAACGGTGGCTCGGGAGCCCCATGGGGCATGTTCACACATATTGTGTGGCTCTCAAAGCCCCCACCGCCCGGTCAGCTGACTTGGAAAAGGCATTTGCCTCTTTAAATCACTTAGAATCATCGAATTGGGAGGGACCTCTAGGGTCATCTAGTCTAACCCCCTGCACAATGCAGGAAACTCACAAACCCCTCCCCCTCAATTCACAGGATCTTCATTGCTGTCAGATGGCCATCTAGCCTCTGCTTAAAAACCTCCAAGGAAGGAGAGCCCGCCACCTTCTGAGGAAGCCTGTTCCACTGAGAAATCACTCTTAATAGTCATAGAATCATAGAACTGGAAGAGACCTCCAGGGTCATCTAGTCCAACCCCCTACACAATGCAGGAAACTCACAAACACCTCCCCCTAAATTCACAGGATCTTCATTGCTGTCAGATGGCCCTCTAGCCTCTGCTTAAAAACCTCCAAGGAAGGAGAGCCCACCATCTCCCGAGGAAGCCTGTTCCACTGAGGAATCGCTCTAACGGTCAGGAAGTTCTTCCTGATGTTGAGCCGGAAACTCTTTTGATTTAATTTCAACCCATTGGTTCCGGTCCTGCCTTCCGGGGCCACAGAAAACAATTCCACACCATCCTCTAGATGACAGCCCTTCAAGTACTTGAAGATGGTGATCCTATCACCTCTCAAGTGATATGATCCTACTCTTCTCTCCTTGCCAGATGGGGGCTTGGAGAATGCAGTTAAAGTTGCTTTCTTTCAGTCTTTCCTCCCCTCATCTATTTACTTGCCTGCCTGTCTCCCTCCCTTCCTGTCTCGCGGCTCTCAAACATATGAAGTTCCAGTCTTGCGGCTCTCAAACATCTGATGTTTATTTTTTGCAGCTGTTATGTTAAGCAAGTTTGGCCACCCCTACGATGGGCCGTTCAACCCGTTTGAACCTTTCTTAACTTGAAAACCTGCTGGAGTCACCATAAATCAGCTGTGACTTGACAGGCAAAAAAGGGACAAAGTACCGCTGGACTTAGTTTCCTTTTGACTTAGCAAAGGGTGATTAACATGTGGAATTCACTGCCACAGGAGGTGGCGGCGGCCACAAGTATAGCCACCTTCAAGAGGGATTTAGATAAAAATATGGAGCACAGGTCCATCAGTGGCTATTAGCCACAGTGTATGTGTGCATATAAAATTTTTTGCCACTGTGTGACACAGAGTGTTGGACTGGATGGGCCGTTGGCCTGATCCAGCATGGCTTCTCTTATGTTCTTATGTTCTAGCATGGCTAACCCTTCCATTCCAAAGAGCCAACCCTTTTCTCTCCAGTGGTCTTCTGCAGCCGATGGAGAAAAGGGTGAGCCGCAGCTTCCAGTCTACCAGACAGCCAAAGCTGCCCAGGTTCCTTTAAGCAGGCCACATTCTCCCATCAGCACCGCCTGAGGAGGGCTTTCCAAAGAGCAAGAGCAAAAGTTATCTTCTCAACTTTGCCTGTGGATTCATGTACAAACGTTCAGAAGCCTTCCTATTTGGGGTTGCCAAGTCTAATTCAATAAATAGCTGGGGACTTTGGGGGTGGAGCCAGGAGACATTGGAGTAGAGCCAGGAGCAAGGGTGTGACAAGAAGACTGCAGATTTATACCCCGCACTTCTCCCTGAATCAGAGACTCAGAGAGGCTTACAATCTCCTATATCTTCTCCCCCCCACAACAGACACCCTGTGAGGTGGGTGGGGCTGAGAGGGCAACTCTTGAGATAGCTATGGCTGACCCAAGGCCATTCCAGCAGCTGCAAGTGGAGAAATGGAGAATCAAACTTGGTTCTCCCAGAAGAAGAAGAAGAAGATATTGGATTTATATCCCGCCCTCCACTCCAAAGAGTCTCAGAGCGGCTCACAATCTCCTTTATCTTCCTCCCCCACAACAGACACCCTGTGAGGTGGGTGGGGCTGGAGAGGGCTCTCACAGCAGCTGCCCTTTCAAGGACAACCTCTGCCAGGGCTATGGCTGACCCAAGGCCATTTCAGCAGGTGCAAGTGGGGGTGGGGAATCAAACCCGGTTCTCCCAGATAAGAGTCCATGAACGTAACCATTACACCAATGCTCAAGCATCACCCAACTCCAAAGGGAGTTCTGGCCATCACATTTAAAGGGACTGCACACTTTTAAAATGACTTCCCTCCATTGGACATAATGAAGGATAGGGGCATCTTCTTTGGGGGCACATAGAATTGGACTCTCTGGTCCAATCCTTTTGAAACTTGGGGGTGGGGTATTTTGGGGAGAGACACTGGATGCTATGCTAAAATTCGGTGCCTCTACCTCAAAAAACAGTCCCCCCCTCGAGCCCCAGATACCCACAGATCAATTCTCTATTATACCCTATGGGAATCGGTCTCCATAGGGAATAATGGAGTGCCCAGCAGATTATTCCCCCCTTGCTTTCTGATGATCCTGAAGAGGTGGGGGGAAGGTCTTCAAACCAGGGGTCCCCTGCCCCCACCTGGGGATTGGCAACCTTAATTGCAGTCTTTTTGTGCAGGGGAGACAAAAAAATCAGGACTCGGGGCTGGGCTGCTGCCCCCGCCAAGGAAGTGTGTTTCTTTCAAAGGAAAAGTTGTGCACACAACCGTTGGGGGATCATGTTCTGCTTGCAGTTCAAACGGGAGAGTCGGGCTTCTTCTGGCTTTTGTTTTGACAGGCTGAGCAGGCTAAACTGTTTTCTCAAGACCTGCCAACCAGCATTAAAGCATAATGCCATTAAATTTGAGGTCCAACTGGGAGAAGTAATGCAAACTTCATTAATGCTAACCAGGGTTTCCTCTTTCTCTCCAGCTCTGTTTGCTACCCAGGTTTTTTTTTGTTGTTTTTTTGAAAAAGACTTGCTTAGTCAACAAAGTGGCAGGATTTGGAATGGAAAAAAGAAAAGAAAAGCTGAAGCAACGCTGGAGGACTCAGGAAAGAGCAAGCGGCGAAACAGAAGTTCCAAGTGGGAAGGGTCTGAGGGGAGATCTCCGAAAGCAAAGAAAACAGAAAGGATTCGCTTCTCTAAAGCAGTATCTCTCACTTTCCCTTCCCCTGATGTTCCAGTAATTTTTATTAGACTTTCATTCAGCAGCCTGACCCTTAAAGAAGCAATTTAGATACAACAGCAGTTGAGCTGATGGTGTCAGCTAAGCATGCGGAGGTGCATGTTAAATCCTACGTGTTTCTCTCTCCAGTTTGGTGTAGTGCTTAAGTGTGAGGACTCTTGTCTGGGAGAACCGGGTTTGATTCCCCGCTGCTCCACTTGCACCTGCTGGAATGGCCTTGGGTCAGCCATAGCTATCGCAGGAGTTGTCTTTGAAAGGGCGGCTGCTGTGAGAGCCCTCTCCAGCCCCACCCACCTCACAGGGTGTCTGTTGTGGGGGAGGAAGGTAAAGGAGATTGTGACTCGAGCCACTCTGAGACTCTTGGGAGTGCAGGGTGGGATATAAATCCAATATCTTCTGCTTCTTCTCTTGTCATAAAACAACCGCTTGGCTTTGAAGACGATATTAAGAAGAATTGGATTAATATCCCGCCCTCCAGTCGAGCGGCTCACAATCTCCTTTATCTTCTTCCCCCACAAGGGACACCTTGTGAGGTGGGTGGGGCTGAGGGAGCTCTCTCAGAAGCTGCACTTTCAAGGACAACTCCTGCGAGAGCTATGGTTGACCCAAGGCCATCCCAGCAGCTGCAAGTGGAGGAGTGGGGAATCAACCTGGTTCTCCCAGAACATTCTGGACTGCTATAGGAAGTCCCATTTAAGGCAGAAAGAGAGGTGGCTGAGGTGGCTATGGATGTTAGCTCCAGGTTGGTAAATTCCTGGAGGCTTTGGGGAGGAGCCTAAGAAGGGAAGAGGAGGGACTTTATCAGGGTGTAATACCATAAATCCAACCCTGGATAAGCTCCTTCTGTATGATCAGTGCTGCTTTAAGCTTTTGGGGACCCAATCCTCCTCCTCCTCCTCTTCTTGAGAGCCAGTTTGGTGTAGTGGTTAAGTGCGTGGACTCTTATCTGGGAGAACCAGGTTTGATTCCCCCCTCCTCTACTTGCAGCTGTTGGAATGGCCCTGGGTCAGCCATAGCTCTGGCAGAGGTTGTCCTTGAAAGGGTGGTTGAAAGAGCCAGTTTGGTGTAGGGGTGAAGTGTGCGGACTCTTTTCTGGGAGAACTGGGTTTTATTCCCCACTCCTCCACTTGCATCTGCTGGGATGGCCTTGGATCAGCCATAGCTCTCGCAGAGCTGTCCTTTAAAGGTAGCTTCTGTGAGAGCCCTCTCAGCCCCATCCACCTCACAGGGTGTCTGTTGTGGGGGAGGAAGGTAAAGGAGATTGTGAGCCGCTCTGAGACTCTGAGAGTGGAGGGTGGGGTATAAATCCAATATCATCATCAATCTTCTTCTTCTTTCTGGGGCTGGCTTCTCACATCTTCATGGAAGGGTAATCAGAAAGCGGGGGAGGGGAGGGAAATGTCTGCTGGGCACTCCATTATTCCCTATGGAAATTGATTCCTATAGGGGATAACGGAGAATTGATCCGAGGCTATCTGGGGCTCTGGGAGGGTTGCTTTTTGATGTAGAGGCACCAAATTTGCAGCATAGCATCCGATGCCTCTCCTCAAAACACCCTCCAAGTTTCAAAAGGATAGGGCCAGGGGGTCCAATTCCATGAGCCCCCAAAGAAGGTGCCACTATCCTTCATTATTGCCAGTGGAGTGTAGGCATATAAAAGGTGTGCGGTCCCTTGAAATTTGATGGCCAGAATTCCCTTTGGAGTTCAATGATGCTCCTGGCTCCACCCTCAATGTCTTAAGTCTCCAAATATTTCTTGAATTGGACTTGGCAACCCTATCAGAATCTCTGTGCTCTGCATTTCTTCTGGAAAGCGGTCGGGCCAAGATAGGGTTGCCAAGTCCAATTCAAGAAATATCTGGGGGCTTTGGGGGTGGAGCCAGGAGACTTTGGTGGTGGAGCCAGGAGACATTGGGGTGGAGCCAAGAGCGAGGGTGTGACAGGCATCATTGAACTCCAAGGGAGTTCTGGCCATCACATTTAAAGGGACAGCACACCTTTTAAAATGCCTTCCTTCCATAGAAAATAATGAAGGATAGGGGCACCCTCTTAGTAGTAGTAGTACTTTTATTCACGGTCATCCGACCAGCTTAATACAAACAGAAACAAAATCATAAAAACAAACCCATCACCTCTTACACAGAGTTCCTCACGCCAACTATTACACATGTTGTTAAAACTCATAGCCAAGATTTACGTTCTCAATTTCCCTCCTTTCCAACTGAGCAACATAACAGAAACGGGCAATCTTAGTTGAAACATCAGAGTGAGTGTCAGACAGGAGCCTCTTTTGGGGCTCATAGAATTGGACCCCCTGGTCCAATCCTTTTGAGACTTCGAAGGTATTTTGCGGAGAGGCACTAGATGCTATACTGAAAATTTGGCACCTCTACCTCAAAAAACAGCCCCCCCAGAGCCCCCAATACCCACAGATCAATTCCCCATCATTCCCTATGGGAATCTTTTGTGGAGGTGCATAATGGCTGTGGGGGTGGGGCTTCCCCCGCTGGCCAGCTGGCTGGGGGAGGGGGGAAGCCTGTAAAATTGGGGGATCCCCCACTGGGACCTGGGGATTGGGAAGCCTAGGCCAAGAGACCTGGGTCACAAACATTCGCTCGCTTGCATTCGAAGCTCTAACAGAGTGTGAGATTCCCCCCACCCCCACTTTGCTGTTCCCATTTGCATTATTTTGTCACCACATCACTGTTATTTTTTTTCCAAATCTCTCGTTGTGCATCAGATCCCCAGAGGTCTCCTGCTGTGCCTGCGTTTTGATAACAGGCACCAGAATAGCGTTAACAGTCCGTAGGGAATCTGTATTTTTCTCGGATTCAACAGGTTCTTTACGCAGACACCGTCCCCCCCCTTCCCCCAGTTTTGAAAATGTAGAATGTTCTTTCTTTTTTAAAAAATCCAGCTTTTATCGCTACTAAAAAGCTACGGGTCTTGTTTGGCAGCGGCCTTTCCGGACCAGAAATCGGCAGCGTGACATATCTTTCTTTCCACTACCCCAGGAGTATAACTCTTTTTTTTTTCTTGCGTTCTTTTTTCGGAGTAAGCGAACAATGCCTACATGGAAAATTCCTATTTCCTCCCCTAAACAACATGCGCGTACAACTCTCTCACACACACACATATACACAACGGGCCTTTCGTCTGCCCTGTCGGAGAATTGTGGCAGGTTCCTATCTGAGCTGCACCATGGCCTGCCTCCATTGGCACCGTGCCGAAAGCCCCCGTCTGTTTTCCAGACAGGAAATATGAATCAAAATAACATGACAGAAAAAAACAGTAATTAGCTTTTGTGTGAGATTGCAAAGGCCTTAAATGAGGAACAGGCCTGCAATAAAATTTTTGGCTTCTCTCTCGCTGTGTCTGAAATGCGCACACTTTTTTTTTTAAAGGCTATTTTCTTGTCAAGGGGGGGGAGGGCTTCCAATCACGCCCCCCCCCCAGAAAGAGGGGGGCAATCAAAGAGGGATTTTGTTTCTGGATGGGCGCCCTCACAGCTGCCACCTTGTATGATATAGGGATTGCCGGGTCTGTGCTGAAAAATTCCTGGAGACTTTGGGGGTGGGTCCAGGAGAGGGCGGAGTTTGGGGAAGGGAGGGGCCTCAGGATGGGACACTGCCATACAGCCCACCCTTCCAAGCAGCCATTTTCTCCAGGGGAGCTGATCTCTGCCAACTGTAAAAGCGGGAGGTCTCCAGGCCCCACCTGGAGGCTGGCAACCCTAAGACAGCTTTGTAATAATTCTCTGCCATGATCCTTTTCACCTGGCACTGACTTTATTGGGACATGGTTGCTTGGTTGTCAGTTGACATAGGAGCAAAAAAGAGGGTTCGCCTTCATCCTGATAGTGTAGGGTTGCCAGGTCCAATTCAAGAAATATCTGGGGACTTTGGGAGTGGAGCCAGGAGACTTTGGGGTGGAGCCAGGCGCAAGAGTGTGACATGCACAATTGAACTCCAAAGGGAGTTCTGGCCATCACATTTCAAGGGACCGCACACCTTTTAAATGCCTTCCCTCCATGGGAAATAATGAAGGATAGGGGCACCTTCTTTGGGGGCTCATAGAATCGGACCCCCTGGTCCTATCCTTTTGAAACTTAGGAGATGTTTTGAGGCAAGGCACTGGAAGCTATTCTTAAAAAGTTGATGTCTCTACCTCAAAAAATAGCCCCTTAAGATCCCCAGAAACCCACGGATCAATCCTCCATTATCCCCTATGGGAATCGGTGTCCATAAGGAATAATGGAGTGCCCAGCAGACATTTCTCTCCCCTCCCGCTTTCTGAGGACCCTGATCCCCCCCTCCAGACTGGGGGATCCTCTGCTTCCAGCTGGGAATTGGCAACCTTATGATAGCGTGACAATCTGGTTGATCTCTAAGGCACTACTGGACTTGAAAAGGTCGCCGCACCTCAAAAAGGATATTATAGCATTGGAGAAAGTCCGGAAAAGGGCAACTAGAATGATTAAAGGGCTGGAACACTTTCCCTATGAAGAAAGGTTGAAACGCTTGGGACTCTTTAGCTTGGAGAAACGTCGACTGCGGGGTGACATGATAGAGGTTTACAAGATAATGCATGGGATGGAGAAAGTAGAGAAAGAAGTACTTTTCTCCCTTTCTCACAATACAAGAACTCGTGGGCATTCGATGAAATTGCTGAGCAGACAGGTTAAAACAGATAAAAGGAAGTACTTCTTCACCCAAAGGGTGATTAACATGTGGAATTCACTGCCACAGGAGGTGGTGGCGGCCACAAGTATAGCCACCTTCAAGACGGGTTTAGATAAAAATATGGAGCACAGGTCCATCAGTGGCTATTAGCCACAGTGTGTGTGTGTATATAAAATTTTTTGCCACTGTGTGACACAGAGTGTTGGACTGGATGGGCCATTGGCCTGATCCAACATGGCTTCTCTTATGTTCTTAAAAGAAGAAGATGATGTTATTGGATTTATATCCTGCCCTATACTCTGAATCTCAGAGTCTCAGAGTGGCTCACAATCTCCTTTACCTTCCTCCCCCACAACAGACACCCTGTGAGGTGGGTGGGGCTGAGAGGGTTCTCACAGCAGCTGCCCTTTCAAGGACGTCTGCAAGAGTTATGGCTGATCCAAGGCCATTCCAGCAGCTGTAAGTGGAGGAGGGGGAAATCAAACCTGGTTCTCCCAGATAAGAGACCTCACACTTAACCACTACAGCACACTGGCTCTCTAGTTGTTCTTCTGCTGGCCAATATGGTTCCTCTCTAAAATCTCCTGATTTTGTGGAAGCCAGGGGAGGAACACTGGATGGAATATCCAACAGGCAGTAATACTGAGGTTGTACCATCCCCCTGGGGTGAGTTTACCAAGCTGTAACACAATCCCGTGAGAAGATGAAGTCATCACCGACAAGAATCCATTACCGACAGTCCCCTAGATTCTGTACAGATTGTTATCAGCTCTTGCATTTCCTTATCTCGCTTTTCCACCGAGATCTTTAGAGCTTTCCCCTTCCTAATTTTATCCTTACCGCATTACTGTGCAGCACATCAGATCCACGGAGAGTGACTGGTTCAAGGTAATTGTGTGTGATCCTCTGAAGTGTGAGGGATTTGAACTCAATCCTCCACTGGCACAACATAAGTTTTACAGTGGTGAACAAAACACAGCTGCGTAGGGCACCCTACAAATGATAGTTGTTTATTATTTTTCCAGAGGGTAGAAAAAAACCCTGCAGGAACTTATTTGCATATTAGGCCACACCCCCTGACATCACCATTGTTTCACATAGAACTTTTTTGTAGAAAAAGTCCAGCCAGAACTCATGGACATATGAGGCCACACCCTCTGACGGCAAGCCAGTGGGGAAACTGTGTTTCTGCTCCAAAAATTGGACTCTGCTCCCAAAAATAGGGAATTGGACATTGACTGAGAGGCTTTTTCAACTTCCTTCGCAGATAAGGTCTCATCGCTCCACCGCGACCTCCCTGCCACAATTGAAACAGTATGCGAGCTCGAGGCTCCGTGCCTGTTTTCCGGATCGGCTTTAGACAGTTTTACAACACTCAGCTTGGAGGAAGTTGACAGAATCCTCTCCACTGTGCGCCCAACAACATGTGATTTGGACCCTTGCCCATCCTGGCTGATTAAAGCGTGCCGGATGGAGCTTCGATATCCTATACGGGATATCGTAAATAGGTCCCTCTCTGAGGGGCTTTTCCCAAGGCCCCTCAAAGAGGCAGTAGTCCATCCCCTCTTGAAAAAACCAACGTTAGACCCAGCCGAATTAGCACACTATCGGCCGGTCACGAATTTACCCTTTTTGGGTAAAATCATTGAGAGGGCAGTAGCGCTGCAGTTACAGAGCTTTCTGGAGGACGCTTCCGTCTTAGACCCACACCAGTCCGGCTTTCGCCCTGGTCATGGGATGGAGACAGTGCTGGTCGCCTTGGTAGATGATCTTCAGCGGCATCTGGATCGAGGAGGGTCGGCAGTGTCGATGTTGTTGGACCTGACGGTGGCGTTCGACACGATCGACCATCAGTTGCTGGTCCACCGCCTTGCCGACACAGGGATTCAGGGGTTGGCCTTGCAATGGCTCTCCTCTTTTCTCCTTGGTCGGGGACAAAGGGTGGCGATCGGGGGACAATCGTCCCAGAGACATCCGCTTAATTGTGGGGTGCCTCAGGGAGCGGTGCTCTCCCCGATGTTGTTCGATATCTATATGCGCCCCCTTGCCCAGATTGTCTGGGGATTTGGGCTGGGTGGCCATCAGTATGCTGATGACACCCAGCTCTATCTGCTGATGGATGACCGGCCGGCCTCTGCCCAGGAAAATCTAGTCCTGGCACTGCAAGCCATGGCAGGGTGGCTCAGGATGAGTCATCTGAATCTGAATCTGATGAAGACAGAGTTCCTTTGTCTGAGTCGTGGTGGTCTGGGAAGGGAAATTTCTCTACCAGCTTTTGATGGGGCACCACTGATATTGGCACCCAAAGTCAGAAGCTTGGGGGTGCTACTGGAGCCCACATTGGCAATGGAGGCCCAGATAGCAGCCACTGCGAAATCCGCCTTTTTCCACCTTAGGTGGGCATGACAGTTGGTCCCCTTCCTGGAGCACAGCGACTTAGCAACTGTGATCCATGAAATGGTCACCTCGAGACTAGACTACTGTAATGCCCTCTACATGGGGCTGCCCGTGTCTCGGATCCGGAAACTGCAGTTGGTGCAGAACGCAGCAGCCAGGCTGTTATTGAGTCTCTCTATATGGGAGCACATATAGCCAAGGCTGTGGGAACTGCACTGGCTGCCAATAATATTCCAGATTCGCTACAAGGTGCTGGTTATTACCTTTAAAGTCTACCTTAGGGACAGTCTCTCCCCACATGTTCCCCAGAGTGTACTTAGATCTGGATTGCAGAATTTACTGTCAATCCCCGGGCCGAGGGAGGCGAAACTGAAGGCTACCAGAGAAAGAGCCTTCTCAATTGCGGCCCCCCACTGGTGGAACCAACTCCCAGAAGATGTAAGGGCCTTGCGGGACCTTGCCCAGTTCCGCAAGGCCTGCAAAACAGCTCTATTTTGACTTGCCATTAGTTAAACTATAGTATAAGTAGATGCCCAACATTGCTGAATGTAATGGTACCAACACTAGCACCAAAAATTGTTTTAAATTATTTTAAACTGTTAATTGTTAATGTTAATTGTTTGCTCACTGTTTGATTGTTTGGGGTTTGATTGTTGTTAGCCGCCCTGAGCCTGCTTCGGCGGGGAGGGTGGGATATAAATGCGAGGAATAAATAAATAAATTTTGAAACCAGTAGCACATTAGAGACCAAGTGGGTTTCCAGGTTTGACTCTTTTGAGAGTCAAAGCTCCATTCCTCAGGTATCTTTTGAGAGTTTTGACTCTCGAAAGCTCATGCCCTGAAAGCCTTGTTGGTCTCAAAAGCGCTACTGGATTGGAGTCTAGCTATAATTATTTGTAAGAGAGCCCTTGGCACAGAGTGGTAAAGCTACAGCACTGCAGTCGAAACTCTCGGCTCACGATGTGGAAGCTGGGTTCAGGTAGCCGGCTCGAGGTTGACTCAGCCTTCCATCCTTCCGAGCCTCGGATTCAGTGGGAGCTCAAAGGAGCACAGCTCCTGAACCTTTCTGAGAGTTCCGCCTCCTCCTTCTGAGAGTTCCACCTCCTTGTCCATTGAATACTAGGTCCAGCTGCATAATAATCCCTGGATGAGCTCCACCACCTATTTTTCTACAAAATGACCCCTGCTTCCGAGGTTGGTAAAATGAGTCCCCAGCTTGCTGGGGAGAAATGTAAATGACTGGGGAAGGCAATGGCAAACCACCCCGTAAAAAAAGTCTGCCATGAAAACGTTGTGAAAGCAACGTCACCCCAGAGTCGGAAACAACTGGTGCTCTCACAGGGGACTACCTTTCCCTTTTATAATTATTTGTAATGGTGTGAAAGTTACACAATGGATTTAATCACTTAAGGAAGCCACTGTCTTCCATTCTCAAGACCTGAGGAAGTCTAGTAACAACAGTGCTCTTTGGAAGACATTAATACATCCGGTCTCCATAAGTTGGAAGCGACTAGATGGCATTTAACATACACACGTGCGTGAAAGTTAAAACTGATGTGCTCACAAGTTGTTAATATATCTTCTTTTGTTATCTGTTGAGCCCCTTTGCCTTGAAGATACCATTCCAGTTATCATTGAAAAGGAGTTACATAAGAACACAAGAGAAGCCATGTTGGATCAGGCCAATGGCCCATCCAGTCCAACACTCTGAGTCACACAGTGGTCAAAACCCCCAGGTGCCATCCAGAGGTCCACCAGTGGGGCCAAGACACTAGAAGCCCTCCTAATTCCGCCTCTCCACACGCACCAAGAATACAGAACATCACTGGCCTGGACATAAGAGAAGCCATATTGGATCAGGCCAATGGCCTACCCAGTCCACCACTGTGTCACACAGTGGCCGAAAAACCCAGGTGCCACCAGGAGGTCCACCAGTGGGACCAGGACACTAGAAGCCTTCCTAATCCCTCCCCACACGCACCAAGAATACAGAGCATCACTGGCCCGGACATAAGGGAAGCCATGTTGGATCAGGCCAATGGCCCATCCAATCCAACACTCTGTGTCACACAGTGGCTGAAAAACCCAGGTGCCATCAGGAGGTCCACCAGTGGGGCCAAGACACTAGAAGCCCTCCTAATCCCCACCCCCCCATGCACCAAGAATACAGAGCATCACTGGCCCGAACATAAGAGAAGTCATGTTGGATCAGTCCAATGGCCCATCCAGTCCAACACTCTGTGTTAGGGTTGCAAAGTCCAATTCAAGAAATATCTGGGGACTTTGGGGGTGGAGCCGGGAGACTTTGGGGGTGGAGCCAGGAGACATTGGGGTGGAGCCAGGAGCAAGGGTGTGACAAGTATAATTGAACTCCAAGGGAGTTCTGGCCATCAAATTTAAAGGGACAGCACACCTTTTTAAATGTCTTCCTTCCATAGGAAATAATGAAGGATAGGGGCACCTTCTTTTGGGGCTCATAGAATTGGACCCCCTGGTCCAATGGTTTTGAAACTTGGGGGGTACTTTGGGGAGAGGCACTAGATACTATAATGAAAATTCAGTGTCTCTACCTCAAAAAACAGCTCCCCCAGAGCCCCCGAAACCTCCAGATCGATTCCCCATTATACCCTATGAGAATCCATCTCCACATAGAGAATAATGAAGTACTCAGCAGACGTTTCCCTCCCCCCCTGCCCCGCCGTTTCTAGCGACTCTGAAGCGAGGGATTGGCCTCTCTACTCACGAGTTGCTGCCAACTTCTTCAAAGCAACACAGACACACCATCCCAAGAGGAAGCCTTTCAATCGGAGACTGAAGCCTCCGGAGGTGCAAACGCACATGGTCTTCTGGGGGCGGGGCTTCCCCCCTCCTCCCCCTCGCCGGCCAGCTGACTGGGGGTGGGAAGGAGCCTGGAAAAGCGGAAGAACTCCCGCTGGGACCTGGGGATTGGCAAGCCTACTTTGTGTCACACAGTGGCCAAAAAACCCAAGTGCCATCAGGAGGTCCATCAGTGAGACCAGGACACTACAAGTCCTCCCACTGTTTCCCCCCACACACATGCATCAAGAATACAGAGCATCGCTGCACCAGACAGAGTTCCAATAGTACACTGTAGGACCTCTGCTCCAGATGTTTATCCGATTCCCTCTTGAAGCTGTCTATGATTGTTGCCGCCACCACCTCCTGTGGCAGTGAATTCCACACGTTGACCCACATGTTCATCCAATTTTATGTGCCCTCTTTGTGCCTTTGCAGTCCACAGTCATTTGATTCAGCAGCTAAAGACGGGAGCTGCTTTGCTGTGTGTTCAGGAGGACTCCATTGCTTCGTCTTCTCACTTGGTCTTGATGAAATTGTCCCGTGTGCATCGTGTAAACAGGGATTTCATGCAATTCCTGGAGCTGCTGCTGCTTCCTTTCTCCAACTCCTCAAATACACAATGGCTTTTCAAAGGAGTCAATTCATATTAGGGTATTTGGTTGACCTCGCAGAGGTTGCCCAGTCATAGAAGTGTGTTGGAAGAGAGCTTGTGTGATGTTGTGGTTAAGAGCAGTGGATTCTAATCTAGAGAACAGGGTTTGATTCCCCACTCCTCTTCAATATGCAGCCAGCTGGGGGACTCTTGGGTTAGTCACAGTTCTCTCAGAACTCTCTCAGCCCCACTTACTCTGCAGGGTGTCTGTCGTGGGTAGGGTTGCTGAGTCCAATTCAAGAAATACCTAGGGACTTTTTGGATGGAACCAGGAGAATTTGGAGGTGGAGCCAGGAGACTTTGGGGTGGAGCCAGGTTGTGACAAGCATAATTGAACTCCAAAGGGAGTTCACATCTTTTAAATGCCTTCCCTCCATTGGAAATAATGAAGGATAGGGGCACCTATTTGGGGGCTCATGGAACTGGACCCCCTGGTTCAATCTTTTTGAAACTTGGAGGGTGTTTTGAGGAGAGGCACCTCAAAAAACAGGTCCCCTCCCCCAAGCCCCAGATACCCACAGATCAATTCTCCATTCTAACCTATGGGAATCAGTCTCCATAGGGAATAACGGAGTGCCCACCGGCCATTTCCTCCCCCCTCCACTTTCTGAGGGCCTCTAAACCGGGAGATCCCCTGCCCCCACCTGGGGATTGACAACCCTAGTTGTAAGGAGAGGAAGGGAAAGAGATTGTAAGCTGCTTTGAGAGTCCTTAGGGCAAAGCAAAAAAAGGTAAAGGCAGTCCCCTGTGCAAGCACCAGTCGTTTCCAACTCTGGGGTGACGTCGCATCACGGCGTTTTCACGGCAGACTTTTTTACGGGATGGTTTGCCATTGCCTTCCCCAGTCATCCACGCTTTCCCCCCAGCAAGCTGGGGACTCATTTGACTGACCTCGGAAGGATGGAAGGCTGAGTCAACCTTGAGCTGGCTCCCTGAACCCACCTTCCGTCAGGATCGAACCTAGGTTGTGAGCAGAGAGCTTGGACTGCAGTACTGCAACTTTACCACTCTGCGCCTTGGGATCCCTGAAAGGTTGTCCTCTGTGCAAGCACCAGTTGTTTTTGACTCTGGGGTGACATCGCATGATGGCATTTTCAAAGCAGACTTTTGACGGGGTGGCTTGCCATTGCTTTCCCCAGGCATCTACACTCCCCCCCCCAGCAAGCTGGGGACTCATTTGACCGACCTCGGAAGGATGGAAGGCTGAGTCAACCTGGAGCCGGTGACTTGAACCCAGCTTCCGCCGGGATCAAACTCGGGTCGTGAGCAGAGAGCTTGGACTGCAGTACTGCAGCTTTACTACTCTGTGCAGGGTATAAAAACCCCACTCCTCCTCTTCTCCCCCACCCCGTTACTTTATTAAAGAAAGAATGTAAAAATTAACAACTCCAACAACATCTTTTACACTATACAAACTTAATATCACTTAAACATTATATCTTCATGTTTTCTTCATCTTCATCTTCTTCCTTTGTTCTTCTCTCCAGATATAATATAGCCCAGCCCTTGGAGACCTTAACATTTAAGGACTGGAGGAGAACAAAACTCCACCTTCCATGCTCCTATTCTTCTTCTGTTTTGTTGATGTGCCCCCTTTCTCCCCAAGGGGGGCCCAAAGCAGTTTACACCATCCTCCACTCCTCTGTTTTTATCCTCACAATAATTCTGTCAAGTAGGTTAGGCTGAGGGTATGTGACTGGCCCAAGGTCGCCCAACAAACCTCCAAAGCAGAGCAGGGATTCGAACCTGGGCTTCCCAGATCCTAGTGTGGCTCTCTAACCACTATACCATGCTGGGTACTATATTGATGCTCTGATATCCGATGCTTGTTAAGCATCTTGGGAATCTGTAGATTGCTGGCTGATGAGCGTCCTCAATCAACGCCAATCTCCCAAGACTTTGTTTACTCCAACGCTATCCCTTTCGTTTCCTTTGGTTTTGGTTAAGACAGCTTAAATCCTTTGCTCGTGTCAGGCATTTGGAATGCTTCATCTCGTTTCAAAACTTCTTGCTCACAAAAGGTGGTGGGGGGGGAGAAACTCTGACAGCAATAATCTGGAAAGGAAATTTTGAGGAGCGGGGAGGGATAGCAGCGGTTGCTATTATCAGTTGACGGCCACTGGTGGAACATATCCTGAATGGAAACAGAGCCAAGGTTAAAGTTTTATACCTCTCCCAACTCTGGCATTGGAAACTGGAAAGGAAACGGCTTCCCATCGAACGACCGAATGCGCTGAAGTGTCCAGATGGTGACTTTGGATGCTCTCGGTTTGGTGGTGCTCAGCCCAATCGGGGACACGGAGCCTGGTTTGGAGGATCAATTCTCCCAGGGACAGAAAAAGCCAGCTGGCGGCAGAGACGCGGCAGATCCACCTCCCCACGCAATTTTCCCTGGCTCCTCGTAGCCCTACCAAGTTTTCATCAAAATGTGGTTTGAAGAAGTTGTCCTCAGTTTCACTCAGAAGGAAAACATGATTTCTTGCCAATGTGTGCCAGAGGGACGGACAGGGAGCGATTCCAGTTTCTGGCATGACAAGGGAGGAGAAGCCAGTGCAGCCACATTGGCTCCATTTTCATTGCAGCGTTGTCAGTAGCGGGATTCACATCGTAAGAAGGTTGCGCTTTCACGCTAATTCCTCTCCTGTGGTTTCTGATAGGAAAATCGAGGGGAAGAATCATTATAACAGCGTTGTATCCAATATCCAGGGTTCCCCAACCTTTTTGAGCCTGTGGGCACCTTTGGAATTCTGACACAGCATGGTTGCCGCAGCCACAAAATGGCTGCCGCAGGAGGCGGAGCTAGCTACAAAATGGCTGCCGCAGTGTACCTTTATTCACACAGTGAATAGCTTTGTGCTGTGGTGGCAGCTGCTGCCAATGCAACATTTTTTTTAAAAAAAAAATCTGTACAGCCAATCAAATCTCCAATGGCCAATCAGACGCCTCGCTGGGAGAAAGTGCTACCTGATCCCGGCCGCTTTCCATGGACACTTGGCAGGTACCGGAAAAGGTGTTAATGGTTGCCATGGCACCGACAGGGAAGTTGTTGGGGAACCCTAAGCGAGACGTTGCCCTCACTTTTGGCCCACCTCTGATCGGATGCCTCCATCTGTGCTCATTTTGGGGGAGTAAGAAAATAAGCAATGGAAATGGGTGGGCCAAAACTACTCACAACAGCCAGAGTTAGGAACAAAAGAGACTCCAAATGGCTCTTCCCTCTTTGCAAAGAAAGCAACCAGTCTTCTTCAAAAGGGTTTGGCACACTCAACATACACATTTGCACAGGATGAATTCGTTAATCAGGGCTTATTTTTTGGAGCAGGAATTTCTTTGCATATTAGGCCACACACCTCTGATGTAGCCAATCCTCCTGGAGCTTAAAGCAGCCCCCTGTAAGAAGAGCCCTGTAAGCTCCTGGAGGATTGGCTACATCAGGAGGTGTGTGGCCTAATAGGCAAAGGAGGTCCTGCTACAAAAATAAAAAGCCCTCAGTTAATTGCTTGAGCCCATACCATAGAATTCATAGATTTTTTTTTAAATGGGGGACAGCCTTAATTATAGCAATGTAGGTTTATGAAAACCTGCAGAGGCCTCCAGAAATCTGGTCTGCCAATCTCCCCTCAAAGGATTTTGTTCATATGCAAATCCATATATTTAAAAAAATCTGCACAGCCAATCAAATCTCCAATATTCTTGGAACGTGGGTGTGCCTAGGTAGCACTTTCTTCCAGCAAGGCTTCTGATTGGCCACTGGAGATTTGATTGGCTGTGCAATTTTGTTTTGTTTTGTTTTGTTTTAAAAAATATCGCTTTTTTTGAGCAGGAATGTAGTTCTGACTGGCTCGGCATCAGAGCAGGGGCGTTGCCTAGAATGCAAATGAGTTCCTGCTGGGCTTTTTCTATAAAAAAGGTGTGTATGGGTATGTATGTATGTATACACACACATGTATACACACACACACACATATATATATGCATAAGTTCCCTGGAAGGTCAGATGCTGAAGATGAAGCTCCAATACTTTGGCCCCCAAATGTGAAGGGAGCACTCCCTGGAGAAGGCCCTGATGCTGGGGAAGACAGAAGGCAAAAGAAGAAGGGGACGGCAAAAGATGAGACGGCTGGACAGCATTACTGATGTAACAAACATGAATTTGAGCAGACTTTGGAGGCTGGTGGAAGACAGGAGGGCCTGGTGTGACTTGGTCCATGGGATCGCAAAGGGTCGGACTCGACTGTGCGACTGAACAACAACAAAAATGTGTATACATGTATATATATATATACACATATGTGTATACACACACACGTATGTATGTACGATTAGTAGAATGTATGTATATATATATATGTAAGATCCCTGTGGCACAGAGTGGTAAAACTGCAGTACTGCAGTCCGAACTCTCTGCTCGTGACCTGAGTTTGATCCCGGTGGAAGCTGGGGTCAGGTAGTGGCTCAAGGTTGACTCAACCTTCCATCCTTCCGAGGTTGGCAAAATGAATACTCAGCTTGCTGGGGGGAAAGTGTAAATGACTGGGGAAGGCAATGGCAAACCACCCCATAAAAACGTCTGCCATGAAACGTCATGATGTGATGACCCCCCAGAGTCAAAAATGACTGGTGCTTGCACAGGGGACTACCTTTACCTTTTTTTACCTTTATGTATATATGTATGATTGGTAGAATAATGGACTGACTCCTCAACAGAGATACACACTTCTAAACCCATTGGCTTAAGTGGACTTAGAAGGCTGTTTAACACTACGTAGGATGGCACTGTAGGTTTTCTTTCATTGGATGGTACAAAGTTCCTAGTCCCAGGAGTTAGCAAAAGGGTTGCCATCTCCCCTCTGGCTACTGGTGGTGGGTGGGCAGCAGTGAGGGGCGGGACCTTCACTTGGGGACAGAACACTTGCATTGTATGTTTAAAGTTTCCAAATTCCATCCCGGCATCTAGGGTTGGGGTGGGTGGTGTGTTCATGAGATGCTGGTGGCTTTTCCAAGGTCATCTGGTCGGTCACTGTGGGAATCTGGATTAGACAGATCTTTCATGTGGTCCAGCAGAGCACTTCTTCAGATCCTGATGGAAATGAATGGGCCGGGACTTTGATGAGTCTCTAGAGGAACGCTGTGATGAAGGTCTCTCCAGCAGGGACTTGAAAGGGAAGAGAGGATGCCTGATAGATTCAGAGGGGAGACGCTTGGCAGCTTTTAACAAGGATGGACTCTGATAAGTAATCCCAGATGAAAGCCATAATTGTGCCGAGCCCATTTGACTTGTGGAGCCGTCAGTGGTGATACCACCCATCGGAGGAAAACAGATTTGGGAAGCTTGCCTAGTTGAAGAGAGAGAGAGAGAGGAGGTGGGGGGGAAATCCTTCTCAGAAAACATTTAAATCGATGTAGACATTTATGACTTGTGAAAGTTGTAAAAGCATCACACGGAGTTCTCATAAAAAGCAATAAACCCTATTTACAGCCTCAGCATTATGGGCCCAGTAACTCAAACCAGAGCTTCCTCCTCCTCCTCCTCCTCCAGTTTCAGCCAATTGATATGTATCAGCCAAGTTTGGAAACAAAGACAGGACTTTTAAAAAAGAAAAGCCCAGCAGGAACTCATTTGCATATTAGGCCACACCCCTGATGGCACCATTGTTCCACACAGGGTTTTTAGAGGCCCAGCAGGAACTCATTTGCATATTAGGCCACCCCCTGATGCCACCATTGTTTCACACAGGGGTTTTAAAAGAAAAAGTCCAACAGGAACTCATTTGCATATTAGGCCACACCTCTGATGGCACCATTGTTTCACGCAGGGGTTTTTAGGAGAAGCCCAGCAGGAACTAATTTGCATATTAGGCAACACCCCCTGATGCCACCATTGTTTCACACAGGGGTTTTAAAAGAAAAGGTCCAATGGGAACTCATTTGCATATTAGGCCACACCCCTGATGTCATCATTGTTTCGCACAGGGTTTTTCATAGATAAAGCCCGGCAGGAATTCATTTGCAGATTAGGTCACACCCCCTGATGGCACCATTGTTTCACACAGGGTTTTTTTGTCGAAAAAGCCCAGCAGGAACTCATTTGCATATTAGGCCACACCCTCTAATGCCCAGCCAGCCGGAACTGCGTTCCTGCTAAAAAGAAGCCCTGAACAAAGACAATAAGTTAACTGTATGGGGAGCAGAGCAAGAGGAGGAGGGAGGGGGGGGGGGTTGAGGAAGAGGCTGCCTTTTATGGTGTCCACACTTTGGGCAATTTTAAGGTTGTCAACCCCCAGGTGGGGCATGAAGACCACCCAGAATAGCAACTGATCTCCAGACGGTAGAGATCAGCTCCCCTGGAGAAAATGGCTGCTTGAAGGCTGGACTCGAGGACATTATACCCAGTCGAGGCTCCTCCCCTCCCCAAACCCTCAGACTCCACCCCCAAATCTCCAGGTATTTCCCAACCCAGAGATGGCCACTCTAGATCCTATCGACGCTTTCATATTGGTGATAAACTGGTGCTTCCTCAAACGGCACCCACTCTTTGCAAGGTGTTCCTTCGATGGTCTACTAAGACCAGTGGTTCCTACAAGTCATGATGTATCTACCCCACCCCCTCCCAAAGTGAGTTTGATTAGAACAGTTAGATTCCAGTCTGGAAGCCCCTTAGAGAGCAACAAGGGGCCGGGTCAAGCTTTTGAGAGGGAAAGCTTGCTTGGTCAGATACAAGTCAGAACAGAGATCTTTGAGTCCTATCCCAGTCTGGGAGTGAGAGGGCTTTTGCATTAAGGGATTCCGGATGCAGTGGTAAAAGGCACATTGTGACCAGATTAGAGCAGGGGAGAAATGTTGAGGGGCAGAAAATTAGCCGCTGTCCTGAGATCAAAATCTTCTATCCCTGTTCAGCCTTGGGTGGTCCTTCTTTCTGGATTTGTGAATGAATTTACCTTCAGCAATTTCACATTGTAGTCTCCCCTTGAAGCTTCTCTGTTGGAGGACCGCAAGGGGAGACCTGCTTTTTGGAGTGTTTATGTGCCAGTCTGGGAAATACAACATAACAAGCAAGGGAAGCATAATTTTTGCAAGTAGCCATAAGAAGAATCTAAGTGGACGCTTCTCGCTTTGGGAGGAAATGAGTTTGCTTTTGCTTGGAGGCTCCTCTGTGTTCGGCACAAATAAATATGAAACAAGTAATCAGTCTCTCCTAAGTGCTCTCATCCCTAAGGAACCCGAACCCTGCAGTTGCCCCTGGACCTTCAAACCAGCCAGGGAATTGGGGAGCTGCTAATCGCATAAGTTGCATTATCTGGAAACACTAAAAGGTAAAGGGAGTCCCTTGTGCAAGCACCAGTTGTTTCCGACTCTGGAGCGATGTCGCATCACAATGTTTTCATGGCAGACTTTTTACGGGGCGGTTTGCCCTTGCCTTCCCCAGTCACCTACACTTTCCCCCCAGCAAGCTGGGTACTTGTTTTACCGACCTCGGAAGAATGGAAGGCCGAGTCAACCTTGAGCTGGCTACCTGAACCAGGCTTCTGCCGGGATCGAACTCAGGTCGTGAGCAGAGAGCTCGGACTGCAGTGCTCGCCGTTTGGACCTTCAAAGCAGCCAGGGAATGGGGGAGCTGCTGAATTGCACAAGTTGCATTATCTGGGAACACTGGTAGGTCCCCAATCAGGCAGCTGTGAAGGGGGCTGGAATTCCCCCAGGGGTAGGTGCCTCATCCAAAACTTCTGACAGGCAATCGTAGGGGGTGGGTGGGTGGGGGAGAGAAACTTCCAGGAACTTAATTGGGCCATCAATCAACGTCTGCCTCTGTCTGATCCGAGACGTGAGAAAGGGCCGTTCAGGAAGATTTGTTTATAATTCGGCTTTCTCAGCCCAGCCAAAGAGATGAAAAAAAGGCTGCCCCGTGGAGATAGTCTGAGTCTCAAGTTACCACGGGTGGGAAGTGCGCCGACCCGATTGGCTGCAATCAAACGCTATCTGACTGTTGTCATCTTCCCAGTAAGAGCGGTGAGCTTTTCAAGCCCTGCCAGAGCATCCACGGCTGGCTGCAGAGACCTCGAGGAATTATTGATTCTTTTTTTTTTGCAACCCTTGTAAAAAAAAAAAGGAACTCCTTCCTCAGGAGAAGTTCACAGTTAGTAGCACGGAGAGGCGGCCATCTGGACGGTCTCTTTGGATTTGAGAGCCAGCTCCTGAGCAAAGGTTACAAGACCAGCTTGGGGGTGGTTTTCAAGCAGGAGGGCAATTTGGTTCCCCCCCCCCCCCAGGGGTCTTGCTGTGTTGCCAGAGCCTGGACAGCGTCAGATCTTGGAAGCTGATCAGGGCTGACCCTGGCAAGGACTTGAGCCGGTTTGTAGTGGTGAAGTGCGGGGACTCTTATCTGGGAGAACCCGGCTTGATTCCCGGCTCCTCCACTTGCAGCTGCTGCTGGGTCAGCCTTAGCTCTGGCAGAGCTGTCCTTGAAAGAACAGCTTCTGGCAGAGCTCTCTCAGCACCACCTACCTCATAGGGTGTCTGTTGTGGGCAGCGGTGGGGGGAGGTAAAGGAGATTGTGACCACTGAGACAGAGTACAGGGCAGGATATAAATCCAACTCTTCTTCTTCAATGGGAGATCTCCTTTGAATACCAGGACTGGGAGGCAGAGGCAGGCTGTATCAAGACACTTCCCTGAATGTCCTCCATGCCCCAGTAGGGTCACCAGAAGACACCATGACTTCCAGGGCTTCACACATGCAGGTAGGTGCAGGCACACACAAATGCAAAAAACCAACACCACCACAATCCCAAGGGGTTGCTCACTCTGGATTGAGAAATACCTGGAGCTTTTGGGGGTGGAGTCTGAGGAGGGCGGGGTTTGGAGAAGGGAGGAGCATCAGCTGGGCATCAAACCAAAGAGTCCACTTTCCAAAGCAGCCCTTTTCTCCAGGGGAACAAATCTCTAATTAGCACTTAAATTTATAACAAAAGAAATATATTTCTTATATAGTGTACACAATAATGTAGTTAGAAACATAAGGCTTGAATATCAGTTCCGGTTGGCTTGGAGTCAGGGGTGTGTGGCCTAATATGCAAATCAGTTCCTGCTGGGTCCCCCCCCCAAAGCCCTGCATGATACAATGGTGCTGTCAGGGGGTGTGGCCTAATATGCAAATAAGCTCACGCTGGACTTTTCCTACAAAAAAAGCCCTGATTAACAGTAATCCAGAATCAGTTTTACACAGGGCTTTTTTTGAGCAGGAATCCACAGGAACGCAGTTCTGGCTGGCTTGGTGTCAGAAGGTGTGGCCTAATATGCAAATGAGTTCCTGCTGGGCTTTTCCTACAAAAAAAGCCCTGGTTTTACACAAGCTATTATAAATTCCTCATACAGAATTGATGAGAAATACCAAACGACCAAGACAAAACCATATGTGTTTCAGCCTCCTGGGCCTCCTTCAGGGGTCAATAATACATCACATAGCTTTTAGAAACAGATCTGGAAAATAAAAAAATATATATTTTAATCCCGACCAGGTGATAACTCATATATTGTGTGATCTGATGTTAGCTTACAAAGCAAACTGTGGGGCCTGTCACATGATAACTCTGCTCACGCATAAATCATCCATGGGTACTACAATCTGGCGCAGAAGTTCAAATATTTTTTGATGCAGCATCAGCTAGCAGTAAGACACGGAGGCCACCCCTCCATTTGCTTCACAGTTGAGCAAATGTACTTTGACAATGCTCTGTCAGAGCCTGTTTGGTGTAGTGGTTAAGTGTGCGGACTCTTATCTGGGAGAACCGGGTTTGATTCCCCACTCCTCCACTTACACCTGCTAGCATGGCCTTGGGTCAGCCATAGCTCTGGCAGAGGTTGTCCTTGAAAGGGCAGCTGCTCTGAGAGCCCTCTCCAGCCCCACCCACCTCACAGGGTGTCTGTTGTGGGGGAGGAAGGTAAAGGAGATTGTGAGCCGCTCTGAGACTTTTCGGAGTGGAGGGCGGGATATAAATCCAATATCTTCATCTACCTCACAGGGGGTCTGTTGTGGGGGAGGAAGGGAAAGGAGATTGTGAGCTTCGGAGTGGAGGACGGGATATAAATCCAATATCTTCATCTACCTCACAGGGTGTCTGTTGTGGGGGAGGAAGGGAAAGGAGATTGTGAGCCGCTCTGAGACTCTTTGGAGTGGAGGGCGGGATATAAATCCAATATCTTCATCTACCTCACAGGGTGTCTGTTGTGGGGGAGGAAGGGAAAGGAGATTGTGAGCCGCTCTGAGACTCTTCGGAGTGGAGGGCGGGATATAAATCCAATATCTTCATCTACCTCACAGGGTGTCTGTTGTGGGGGAGGAAGGGAAAGGAGATTGTGAGCCGCTCTGAGACTCTTTGGAGTGGAGGGCGGGATATAAATCCAATATCTTCATCTACCTCACAGGGTGTCTGTTGTGGGGGAGGAAGGGAAAGGAGATTGTGAGCCGCTCTGAGACTCTTCGGAGTGGAGGGCGGGATATAAATCCAATATCTTCATCTACCTCACAGGGGGTCTGTTGTGGGGGAGGAAGGGAAAGGAGATTGTGAGCCGCTCTGAGACTCTTCAGAGTGGAGGGCAGGATATAAATCCAATATCTTCATCTACCTCACAGGGGGTCTGTTGTGGGGGAGGAAGGGAAAGGAGATTGTGAGCCGCTGTGAGACTCTTCGGAGTGGAGGGCAGGATATAAATCCAATATCTTCATCTACCTCACAGGGTGTCTGTTATGGGCGGAGGAAGGGAAAGGAGATTGTGAGCCGCTCTGAGACTCTTCGGAGTGGAGGGCGGGATATAAATCCAATATCTTCTTCTTCTTCTTCTTCAGTCTTTTTGTGATTGTACAAGCAGTTACATCAAAATTCTTCCCTATAAAGTTTGACCAGAACAGAGTCGACATTAGAAATACATCGCTCAGAAAGAATCCAAGGTTACTTTCAGGTACTGTTTTATCAAGATGTATATGGTCATAGATAAAAATGAGCCTGAAGGACTGAAATGGAGAGTGAGGAGGGATTTTCCAAGCTGTTTCCAAGCATGGCTGGTATTGAAGAAGGAAAGAAGAAGAAAAAATTGGATTTATATCCCGCCCTGCACTCAGAGTGTAAATCTCAGAGCATCTTGCAATCTCCTTTTCTCTTCCTTTCCTCACAACAGACAACCTGTAAAGTAGGTGGGGTTGAGAGAGCTCTGAGACAACTTCTCTCTCTCTTGAGAGGAGCTCTTTCAAGGACTGCGACTGGTCCAAGGTCACACCAGCAGTTGCATGCGGAGGGGTGTGAAATGAAACCCGGTTCTGCCAGACCAGAGTCCGCACACTGAATCATTGTACTGAACTGACTCTCAAACACGGGAACTGTTATTCCAGGGTACAAGACAATAAAGCACGCACACGTTGTCCCATTGGCGTAGATCGCAGTCTCCAGACTTTAGGGTTGTCAATCCCCAGTTGTGGGCAGGGGACCCCCTGGTTTGGAGGACCTCCCCCCACTTCAGAGTCATCAGAAAGTGGGGGAGGGGGAGGGAAATGTCTGCTGGGCACTCATTATTCCCTATGGAGACTGATTCCCATAGGGTAGAATGGAGAATTGATCCATGGGGATCTGGGGCTCTGTTGATGGGGCAAGTTGATGGGGTGTGAACTGGCAGAGACTGACCAAGAGAAAGATCTTGGGGTTGTGGTAGATAACTCACTGAAAATGTCAAGACAGTGTGCGTTTGCAATAAAAAAGGCCAATGCCATGCTGGGAATTATTAGGAAGGGAACTGAAAACAAATCAGCCAGTATCATAATGCCCCTGTATAAATCGATGGTGCGGTCTCATTTAAAGTACTGTGTGCAGTTCTGGTCGCTGCACCTCAAAAAGGATATTATAGCATTGGAGAAAGTCCAGAAAAGGGCAACTAGAACGATTAAAGGGCTGGAACACTTTCCCTAAGAAGAATGGTTGAAACGCTTGGGACTCTTTGGCTTGGAGAAACGTCGCCTGCGGGGTGACATGATAGAGGTTTACAAGATAATGCATGGGATGGAGAAAGTAGAGAAAGAGGTACTTTTCTCCCTTTCTCACAATACAAGAACTCGTGGGCATTCAATGTAATGGCTGAGCAGGCAGGTTAAAACAGATAAAAGGAAGTACTTCTTCACCCAAAGGGTGATTAACATGTGGAATTCACTGCCACAGGAGGTGGTGGCGGCCACAAGCATGGCCATCTTCAAGAGCGGTTTAGATAAAAATATGGAGCAGAGGTCCATCAGTGGCTATTAGCCACAGTGTGTGTGTGTATATATATATATATATATATATATATATATATATATATATATATATATATATATATATATATATATATGTGTGTGTGTCGTGTGTGTATATATATAATTTTTTTTGGCCACTGTGTGACACAGAGTGTTGGACTGGATGGGCCATTGGCCTGATCCAACATGGCTTCTCTTATGTTCTTCTGTGACACAGAGTGTTGGACTGCAGGGGCCATTGGCCTGATCCAACAGGGCTTCTCTTATGTTCTTCTGTGACACAGAGTGTTGGACTGGATGGGCCATTGGCCTGATCCAACATGGCTTCTCTTATGTTGTTATGTGAGTTGTTTTTTGAGGCACCAAGTTTGCAGCATAGCATCCAGTGCCTTTCCTCAACCCCCCCCCCCCAAATTTAAAAAAGTTTGGACTAGGGGGTCCCAGTATTTGAGCCCTCAAACAAGATGCCCCTATTCTCCATTATTTCCTATGGAAGGAAGGTATTTAAAAGGAGTGTAGTCCCTTTAAATGTGATGGCCAGAGCGCCTTTTGGAGTTCAATCATGCTTGTCACACCCTTGCTCCTGGCTCCACCTCCAAAGTCTCCTGGCTCTACCTCCAAAGTCCCCAGATATTTCTTGAGTTGGATTTGGCAACCCTAATTGGATTACAATTGGCTGTTACAAAATGGTTGCCGCGGGAGATGAAACCAGCCACACAATGGCTGCCGCTGCTCACCCTCAGCCACACAGTGAAGAAGATCCTTGCGCTGTGGAGGCAGCTACTGCCAAAGCAATGTTTTGTTTTTTCAAATATCCCACCGCCAATCAAATCTCCGATGACCAGTTGGAAGCCTTCCTGGAGAAAAGTTCCATTTTGTCCTGCCCACTTTAAAAAAAAAACAGTTGGCAAGCGCCAAGAAACTGTTCCCATGGGCACAGTTCCCTCTGGTACAGATGTCTCTCTCTCGGCTTGGCTTCGCGAACGAAGATTTAAGAAGGGTGCAGTAGTCCACGTCTGCTGCAGGCTTGCTGGTGGCTGACAAGACCAATGCGGGACAGGCAGGTCCGGCCACAGTGGCTACAGGGAAAAGTCTGATTTAGGGTTGGTGCTGTAGCAGTGCGATTCTTCCTCAATCTCCTTTTGTCCTCAAGACCAGCTATGCGTGCGTTCTCAAAAGAAGAGACAGCCTGGTGGATGGTGTGCCTCCATGCTTTGCGATCTGAGGCTAGGTCAGACCACTGGTGATGGTTGATGCGACAGGTGCCAAGGGATTTCTTCAAGGAGTCCTTGTACCTCTTCTTTGGTGCCCCTCTATTTCGATGGCCAGTGGAGAGTTCGCCATACAGGGCAATCTTGGGAAGGCGGTGGTTTTCCATCCTAGAAATATGCCCTGCCCAGCGCAGCTGCGTCTTCAACAGCAGTGCCTCGATGCTGGTAACCTCCGCCCGCTTGAGGACTTCAGTGTTGGTCACAAAGTCACTCCAGTGGATGTTGAGGATGGTGCGAAGGCAGCGCTGATGAAAGCGCTCAAGGAGTCGCAGGTGATGACGGTATAAAACCCACGATTCGGAGCCGTAGATGAGGGTTGTCATTACAACCGCTTTGTAAACATTGATCTTTGTGCCTTTTTTCAGATGCTTGTTGCTCCACACTCTTTTGTGCAGTCGGCCAAAGGCACGGTTTGCCTTTGCCAGCCTGTTGTTAATCTCCTTGTCGATCTTAGCATCTGAGGAGATGATGCACCCCAGGTAGCTGAACTGCTGGACTGTCTTCAGAACTGATTCACCCACAGTGATGTAGGGAGGGTGATAATCTTCCTGGGGTGCAGGCTGGTGGAGAACTTCTGTCTTCTTCAGACTAACTTCTAGGCCGAATAGCTTGGCAGCCTCTGCAAAGCAGGATGTCATATGCTGCAGAGCTGATACCGAGTGGGAGACGAGTGCAGCATCATCAGCAAACAGTAGCTCTCGGATGAGTTTTTCCATTGTCTTGGAGTGGGCCTTTAGTCACCTCAGGTTGAACAGGCTGCCATCGGTACGATAGCGGATGTAGACACCATCGTCATCATCTAGATCTACTGCGGCTCTTTGAAGCATCATGCTAAAGAAGATAGTAAAGAGAGTTGGCGCGAGAACGCAGCCTTGCTTTACACCTGTGCCTATTGGGAAGGTCTCTGAGAGGTCGTTGCAGTGTCTGACTTGGCCTCGCTGGTCTTCGTGTAGCTGGATGATCATGCTGAGGAGCCTTGGGGGACATCCTAAACGTTCCAAGATTTGCCACAGGCCTTTCCTGCTAACGGTATCGAAAGCTTTGGTAAGGTCGACAAAAGTCACATACAGAGCCTTGTTTTGTTCCCTGCATTTCTCTTGGAGCTGCCTGAGAACAAATACCATGTCGGTGGTGCTCCTGTTAGCTCTGAAGCCGCACTGGCTCTCTGGGAGGAGTTCTTCTGCAATGGCGGGCACCAGTCTGTTCAGGAGTATTCTGGCAAGGATTTTGCCTGCGATGGAGAGCAGGGTTATCCCCCGGTAGTTGGAGCAGTCTGACTTTTCCCCTTTGTTCTTGTATAGGGTGATGATGATTGCATCACGAAAGTCCTGTGGTAATTTGCCTTGTTCCCAGCAGGTGACAAGTACTTTGTGAAGTGAGCTATGTAGTACTGTGCCCCCATGCTTCCAGATCTCTGGTGGAATTCCATCAACTCCTGCTGCCTTGCCACTTTTCAGTTGCTTGATGGCTTTAACAGTCTCTTCTAGAGTGGGGATCTCATCCAACTCTGTTTTCACTGGTTGAAGTGGGGTGAGGTGAATTGCTGAATCTTGAACTACGCGGTTGGCACTGAAGAGAACCTGAAAATACTCCGACCACCGGTTCAATATGGATGCCTTGTCTGTGAGGAGCACTTGGCCGTCTGCACTACGCAAGGGACTCTGAGTCTGATATGATGGACCATATACTGCCTTCAGGGCTTCGTAGAACCCTCTTAAATCACCAGTGTCTGCACACAGCTGTACAGCTGTACAGATGTACTAACATTGCAAATAGGAGAGAAGCTCTAGAAACAGATTTGTTTCACCAAGATAGCTCATAACTAGTCAACTCTGACCACTGAAACTTTGTGGATGGACAAAAGCATACCGATAGTAGACATATGGTACCAAAGGGTATGGGAAACTTTTATTGTAATAAAAATCGCATATAACTCCTATGATATAACCTATAAACAATACAAAAAACACGTAGTATCCTTTTGGTACCCTTTGGTGTCTTATTTTTATGAGAAAGATATCCTTCCTATAAAGCATTATTATTAAAAAAAGCTAATTTATTTTTAAAGAGTCTGACAGAACGAAGTTGGAGATATTTTTTGGTTGTTATATTTTTATGTATGGTATGATTTATGGATTATACTCTACTGTTGTTATAACTTCTATTTACGCCATTTATATGCGTTGCACGCTATGCAACTCTAAGAAAGACAATTTATAACTTAAAAAAAAAAAAACCTAGTCAACTCATTTCCAAATGAGCCAAGGAGAGTTCGTCGCTTGCTCAGAATAGTTTGTTTCACCTTCTCGTCTTAAAGCATAGCTGCACACTGAAAGATGCACAAGCGGTGTTTAGATGCCTATTGGTGGTTCACGTCTACATCCCATAATAATCTGCTTCTCATCAGCCAGGGCCCTAGGGAAGAGATGTCAACCTAATTCATGTAGTCATGCTATTTAGATCTGGTGCAATTTTTCTCAGCTACGGTTATGTACCATTCCTAAATATTTGCCTTTTGAAGCATAAATGCACATATTCCCATCTGTCCCCAGCATCCCTGACCACCATACATGCTTTTCAGAGTAGATCACAGACGAATCTGTAATTAGCTCCATATTTTAGGGTAATCTAGTTTTGAAGGTGGGGGAGGCACCCAAGAATACCTCTTTGGCGACGCGTGCGTTTCTAAATTCAGGGTCCCGTTGCGTTCTGAAAGGCTGGTTTGCTGTAATTTTCTTTGATTGGCACAAAAATTAAATCTACGGATCATGTTTCAGCTCTGGTCTGTAATTGTGTGTCTTATTCCCTTTACCCACCAGCTAGGGCAGAAAGGGTTTGCAAAAGATTTCTGATATCTCTGGACCTTTGACAAAAATGCCTAATTTTTCCCTCTTGGGGATGTTCCCCTGTCAGAATTTGGAGCGACCAGGTTCGTTTCCTGGAGGTTCTTTTGACTGCGAGTCACTGAAGATTGAAGACCTTCATCAGGACTATGGCTGGCAAATTATCAAGGCCCACACCTCCCAGGGAATGGTACAACATTCTTTATTTTTCATAGTCCTGACAATTCCCCTCAGCCAATACCAGGAATTCTGAGAACTTTGTGGCCAACATATTTTGTAGGCGAACATACCATGTTCGATAGCGGTGTGCTCCTTGACGCCAGTGCCTGGAGAGAATGGAATCTGGGGCAGACTTCCAGGTGATGAGCTGGGGATTTCCTCTCTCTCTCTCCCCCCCTCTCTCTCTCTCTCTCTCTCTCTCTCTCTCTCTCTCTCTCTCTCTCTATATATATATATATATATATATATATATAGTACAGATCATAGAGAGAGAGGGAAATTCCTAGAACATCCCTATGGAGGCCATTTCCTGGCCATTTTCCCCTCCTGTGCCTGAATTACCCAGGCATAGCTGGTGCATGAGAGAAGGCCAAGTAGACAGCCATCTAGGGCGCCACCTGGGTGGCACCTGGGCGGCACCCCTCTCCCCACACGCAGCATATGTGCTCCTTGGAGCTTGCCTTTCCCAATGGAAAACAAGCTCTGTGGACCGCAGACACTGCCTGGCCGGTTTTGCATTCCCTGGGTCTGTTACCCACTCCTCAGGCCCGGCAGGGATAAATTAATCAATTGTAAAAGCTGAAGAAGAGCCAATTACAGTTTCTAAAAATACGTTCCTGTTGTTTGCTGCCACTCCTCCTTCCTACTGTACTTGAACAGAGCCATGGGGTGGGAGCCATAGCTCAGTGGTAGAGCATCTTTCTTGCATGCACGAGGTCTTGTCCCTGGCACCTCCAACTAAAAGGAGAGCCATGGAGTGGAAGCCATACCTCAGTGGTAGAGCATCTTTCTTGCATGCACGAGGTCTTGTCCCTGGCCCCTCCAACGAAAAGGATCAAGTAGAAATGGTCATGGGAAGGTCCTGCTCCTGGCACCTCCAACGAAAAGGATCGAGTAGTATTCTCACAATTTTTATTGCTGAATCTCACATATATTTTTTTTTAAAATTAAAATTTAAAATAAAAAACCTGTAAATTAAACATGTAAATAGTTTCAAGTTTCTTCATTTCTCCTACAATTTTCTGTTTTTTAAATTTTGGGACGGGGGTGCTAGTGGGCAGCTCGTCTAGGGCACCAAAAACCCTATCAGTGGCCGTGTTCCCAGGAGAAGGGGATTGGGGCTTAGGGACGGGCTGGACATTTTTTTGCAGCAGGAACTCCTTTGCATATTAGATTACACCCCCCTGATGTAGCCAATCCTCCTGGAATTTACAGTAGACCCTATACTAAGAGCCCTGTAAGCTCTTGGAGGATTGGCTACTTCAGGGGTGTGTGGCCTAATATGCAAAGGAGTTCCTGCTACAAAAAAGCCCTGGGGCCAGGGTTTGCCCTCTGCAGATGGGCAAATACCAAGGCTACCCCTGTGCCTTGCATGCAGGTCTTTTGGGACCATCTGATTAGCCACAGTGGGAAACAGGATGCTGGACTAGATGATTCGACCCATTGGGGATTTTATTTTATTCTTCTGTCATCAGACCTTCAAACCCACAGTCTCACCACACCCTATAGCAGGGGTGGCCAAGCTTGATTAATGTAAGAGCCACACAGAATAAACGTCAGATGTTTGAGAGCCACAAGACATGAACATCAGATGTTTGAGAGCTGCAAGGAAGGAAAGGAAGGAAGGAAGGAAGGAAGGAAGGAAGGAAGGAAGGAAGGAAGGCAAATAGATGGGGAGGGGGAAGGGAGAGAGGTGAAAAGAGAGCAACTTTAACTTTAGATGTATTCTACAAGTCAGCCAACAAGGTGGTGGAGGCTTCAAGAGCCACAGAATATGTGTGAAAGAGCCACATGTGGCTCCCAAGCCACAGTTTGGCCACCCCAGCCCTACAGCAATCACACAGTTTCACAGTCATCTTGAGAAATTTCATTTCCAGCTACATGTTGCTATTTGCCTAGCCAGAGTAGGAACCTAACCCATCTGATGTTCATTCAGCACCTCCACAACATCAGCATGTTGTTATTTCCTCTTTCACTGGGTGTTTTTAAATATATTTCAAGGCTTTTCATCCTATTACACTAACTTCTTTATGCACCAGATATTTTAAGAGTGGAGGCGGGGAGGTGGGGAGAGAAGACGTTAAGACCAAACCAAACCACAGATTAGAATTATTGCTATGCAGTTGTGGGCATTTGACAGATGCCTTCATCCTGTATATTTAAATCCTTTAAAACAAAAATACCACAGCTCCTATGCAGCTTTGGCGAAAATATTAAAACCACATATCTGTGTTTTAAAAAAAGAAAGAAAAAGAAACACAGCAGAGGGAGAAAAGAAAGAAGGGGAGAGGGAGAATAAAGAAAAAGAGAAACAGGAAGAAAGAAAGAAAGAAAAAAAAGAAAGAAAGAAAGAAAGAAAGAAAGAAAGAGGAAAGAAGGAAGGAGGGAGGAAGGAAGGAAGAAAGGAAGAAAGAAGTAAGGAAATATGGAAGGAGGAAGAAAGAAAGGAAAAAGAAAGAAAGGAAGGAAAGAAAGAAGGAGGAAAGAAAGAAAGGAAGGAAGACGAAAACAAATAAAGCAGGAAGAAAGAAAGAAAGAGGAAGGAGGGAGGGAGGAAAAAAGGAGGAAGGAAGGAAGAAGGAAGGAAGGAAGGAGGAAGAAAAAGAAAGAAAAAGAAAGGAAAGAAGGAAGGAAGGAAGCAGGAGGAATGAAAGAAAGGAAGAATGGAAGGAAGGAAAGAAGGAAGAAACAAACAAATAAAGCAGGAAGAAAGAAAGAAAGAAACCCTATGCCAAATCACTTTCTCTTTTAAGGTTTACATTGGGATCTTGGAAGGGTGTGAATCGCATGGACAGAAAAATGCTCCTTGTCCCACCCACCCCCAAGCACCAAAACAACAAAAACAAAAGGAATTTGGCTAGCAGGCGAAGGGCCACAGGAATCTAAAGGATCACAAATTCCATGTCAGAGAGGGAGAGGGTCTACCCTATTTCTTTTGGCTGCCTGCCCTCTCACTTATATGAACTCGTAAGGTTTGTTTTTTCTCTTGGCGGGACCACCCCCCAGAGAGCACATTTCAGAAGGAAATCTGTCTCAGCTTCAGTGGAAACTGTCGCCCTGCCTCCCCTCCTCCCTTGCCTTGCCATTTACCTTGGGAATATGTGGGCCATGTGAAAAGTGTAGCCCCCCACGCATCTTCGAATCCACCCACCCACCCCGGAAAGTGGTCAAACATCTCTGTAAGCTCCCAGCCAAGAATGCCCTCTTTGCTTACAAATTAACTTTTTGCAAGCTCAGATTGTCAGAAGACAGAAGCAAGCCGATCCTGCAAACCAGTTATTTCCAATTTTAAACAAGAAAAAGCCAAGAAAAACTCTCATTTTACATGGATATGTGGCATCTATGTGGAACCTAGATGGATATGTTACATCGATGTAGAAGGTGATGGCTAAAGCGTGTGTCCGACTTGCTATATTTCAGAGCAATTTTTTTCCTTACGGTGAAGTGGTACAGTCCTCCTACAACTGTACCACTTTTATTCCACCTCCCCCCCCCCCCGGCACGTTTGAATTGGCTCCAACTGCCAGAGGTACTCCGCTTCAAAGTTACTAAAGGCCGCTGCCTTTCGGAGACCACCAAGAAACAGATCTTTTGGGGGCAGCCTCTGAAAAAAATTTGCCAGTCCTTATTGGTTCTTCCACTTTTTAATCTGGGCCAAGCCAATGGGGATATCAGATGTTGCCGGGGTGGGTGGCCCTAATGATTTTACCACGATAGCCGTAACCAAATCATAATAATAAAAAAAAGAGAGATTCCTGTGAACTGCGCTCGTTAATTGGGAAGAGTGAAATGCGTTGCACGTGAACTAACACACCAAACCACGGGCTTGTTAGTGGCGAAGGTAACAATGTTGTTGGAAAGGTAGCCGTCGTGCCACTGGTCCAGAGGCCGAGAGGTGGTCCTGGAATCCGCTCAGCTTCTTGGGAAGTCTAATCTCCGCCTTGCTCCCTTTTGGATCCCCACTTTCTTTTCCAAGCAGGCGAGGCCAAGAATGTTGTGGACGTGGGCATCCGTTGTAGAAGGAGGCAGAACCTTTTTTTGCTGCCGAGCTGAAATACAATAAATTGGGGAGGAAGGCAGCTTCAGCACCATCAGCTACAAGCTGCCACATCTAGGGTTGCCAAGTCCAATACAAGAAATACCTGGGGACCTTGGGGGTGGAGCCAGGAGACTTTGGGGGTGGAGCCAAGATCAAGGCTGTGATAAGCATAATTGAACTCCAAAGGGAGTTCTGGCCGTCACATTTAAAGGGACGGCACACCTTTTCAATGCCTTCCTTCCATAGGAAATAATGAAGGATAGGGGCACCTTCTTTTGGGGCTCATAGAATTGGGACCCCTGGTCCAGTCTTTTTGAAACTTGGGGGGTATTTTGGGGAGAGGCACTAGATACTATATTGAAAATTTGGTGCCTCTACCCCAAAAAACAGCCCCCCCAGAGCCCCAGATACCCGCGGATCAAGTCTCCATGATTTTCTATGGGAATAAATCTCCATAGGGAATAACAGAGTTCCCAGCAGACATTTCCCTCCCATCTCCCCGCTTTCTGATGACCCTGAAGCGGGGGGAGGGCCTCCAAACGAGTGGATCCCCTGCCCCCACCTGGGGATTGGCAACCCTAGCCACATCCCAAAGGAGCTCAAGAATTATGGACGTGAACACACATAAAGCTGTCTTAGAGTCACAATCAGCCCATCAGTCTGTCAAGCTCAGTATTGTCTAGGGGTGTCAAACTCATTTGTTAAGAGGGCTGGATCTGACATAAATGAGGCCTTGCCGGACCAGGCCATGTCAGGCCAGGCCACGTATGCACCTATTTAAGATTAGGTAGCAGAGATAATAAAGGGCACAGGCAAGTGCAATCAAAGATTTTTTTAGAACATAAGAACATAAGAGAAGCCTTGTTGGATCAGGCCAATGGCCCATCCAGTCCAACACTCTGTGTCACACAATGGCAAAATTTTTTATATATATACACACACACTGTGGCTAATAGCCACTGATGGACCTCTGCTCCATATTTTTATCTAAACCCCTCTTGAAGCTGGCTATGCTTGTGGCCGCTGCCACCTCCTGTGGCAGTGAATTCCGCATGTTAATCATCCTTTGGGTGAAGAAGTACTTCCTTTTATCCGTTTTAACCTGTCTGCTCAGCAATTTCATCGAATGCCCACGAGTTCTTGTATTGTGAGAAAGGGAGAAAAGTACTTCTTTCTCTACTTTCTCCATCCCATGCATAATCTTGTAAACCTCGATCATGTCACCCCGCAGGCGATGTTTCTCCAAGCTAAAGAGCCCCAAGCGTTTCAACCTTTCTTCATAGGGAAAGTGTTCCAGCCCTTTAATCATCCTAGTTGCCCTTTTCTGGACTTTCTCCAATGTTATAATATCCTTTTTGAGGTGCGGCGACCAGAACTGCACACAGTACTCCAAATGAGACCTCACCATCGATTTATACAGGGGCATTATGATACTGGCTGATTTGTTATCAATTCCCTTCCTAATAATTCCCAGCATGGCGTTGGCCTTCTTTATTGCAATCGCACACTGTCTTGACATTTTCAGTGAGTTCTCTACCATGACCCCAAGATCTCTCTCTTGGTCAGTCTCTGCCAGTTCACACCCCATCAACTTGTATTTGTAGCTGGGATTCTTGGCCCCAATGTGCATTACTTTGCACTTGGCCACATTGAACCTCATCTGCTACGTTGACGCCCACTCACCCAACCTCAACAGATCCCTTTGGAGTGCCTCACAATCCTCTCTGGTTCTCACCACCCTGAACAATTTAGTGTCATCTGCAAACTTGGCCACTTCACTGCTCACTCCCAACTCCAAATCATTTATGAACAAGTTAAAGAGCATGGGACCCAGTACTGAGCCCCACTGCTTACCGTCCTCCACTGCAAAGACTGCCCATTTATACTCGCTCTCTGCTTACTATTAATCAGCCAGTTTTTGATCCACAAGAGGACCTGTCCTTTTAAGTTTTTTTTTAAAAAAAACCTTAAAATAAAACATGCTTAAACATTAGCACTTGTTGGTCTTAAAGGTGTTTTCTTTGTATTTCTCCCATGGGATCCAGGGAACTGGGCAAAGAAAGCTCTGGCTCTTTCTTTCCATTCCCAGGGGACCGGGAGGGGGGAGGAACCTCAGTCAATAGAAGGGAGAGAGGCTTGGCTCAGTAGCTCTGTTGTGCGATTGAGAGAGCCTGGCAAAGCAAGCTCTGCCTCCCCCCTTTCCTTCTCAAGGAAGGAGCCAGTGGAGAAAACAGGCTTTGCTCTGTAGCTTCTGTATGATTGAGCAAGCCTTGCAAAACAAGCTGTTATGTCGAAGGAAGCAAGAGGGAGGGAGAAGGAAGCAGATGACAGTCAGTTGCTCGAGGGCCTGCAGGAGCTCTCTGGGGGTCTGATTCAGCCACCGGGCCTCATGTTTGACACCCATGGTCTACACCAGAGGTAGGGAATAGTGGCTCTCCAGATGTTTTTTGCCTACAACTCCCATCAGACCCAGCCATTGGCCATGCTGGCTGGGGCTGATGGGAGTTGTAGGGAAAAAAAATCTGGAGAGCCAGTGTTCCCTCCCTCTGGTCTACACAGTTCTTTGAGATCTCAGGCACAGAAAGGTCTTTCATGTCACCTACTGCTAGATCATTTTTAAGAGAGATACTGGAGACTGAATTGAGGACCTTCTGCACGCCAAACAGATGTTTTACCACTGAGTCCTGGCCCCTCACCAGCATTCTTTGAGAATGCAAATGCTTAAGAAAGAAGAAGTAGATATTGGATTTATATCCCGCCCTCCACTCCAAAGAGTCTCACAGCAGAACAATCTCAGAACAGTGAATTCCATCAATGGTTCTTGCTCTCACTTCCCCCTCCCTTTCCCCCATGCCAGTGCTGGACCTTCTTTATACAACTCACCAGGGCTTTTTTGATAGGAAAAGCCCAGCAGGAACTCATTTGCATATTAGGCCACACCCCCAGATGTCACCATTGTTTTGCGCAGGGCTGCAGGAGCTCATTTGTACATTAAGCCACACACCCCTGACGTCACCTTTTTTGGGGTAGGAGAAGCCCAGCAGGAACTCATTTGCATATTGGACCACACCCCCTGATGTTGAGCCAGCAGGAACTGCGTCCCTGTGTGTTCCTGCTCAAATAAAAGCCCTGCAACTCACACAGCCTCCAGTTCAGAGGCGGGTCTTCCTCTCTTCAGAGGAAATGCTTATTAAATTTGCAGATGATACTAAATTGGGAGGGGTTGCAAACACAGAAGAAGACAGAAACAGGATACAGGATGACCTTGACAGGCTGGAAAACTGGGTTAAAATCAATAAAAATGAATTTTAACAGGGAGAAATGTAAAGTTCTGCATTTAGGTAGGGAAAATCCAATGCATGGTTATAGGATGGGGGAGACTTGTCTTAGCAGTAGTATGTGCGAAAAGGATCTAGGGGTCTTAGTGGATCATACACTGAACACGAGTCAACCGTGTGATGCGGTGGCTAAAAAGGCAAATGCAATTTTGGGCTGCATCAACAGAAGTATAGTGTCCAGATCACATGATGCGATGGTGTCGCTTTACTCTGCTCTGGTAAGACCTCACCTGGAGTAATGTGTTCAGTTTTGGGCACCACATTTTAAGAAGGATATAGACAAGCTGGAACGGGTCCAGAGGAGGGCAACGAAGATAGTGACTGAGGGGTCTGGAGACCAAGTCCTATGAGGAAAGGTTGAAGGAGCTGGGGATGTTCAGCCTGGAGAGGAGGTGGCTGAGAGATGATAGGATCACCATCTTCAAGTACTTGAAGGGCTGTCATATAGGATGGTGTGAAATTGTTTTCTGTGGCCCTAGAAGGTAGGACCAGAACCAATGGGTTGAAATTTAATCAAAAGAGTTTTTGGCTCAACATTAGGAAGAACTTCCTGACTGTTAGAGCGGTTAAGAACATAAGAACATAAGAGAAGACATGTTGGATCAGGCCAATGGCCCATCCAGTCCAACACTCTGTGTCACACAGTGGCCAATATATGTATGTGTGTATACACACACATATACATACAAACATATACACACACACATATATACTGTGTCTAATAGCCACTGATGGACCTCTGCTCCAGATGTTTATCCAATCCCCTCTTGAAGCTGGCTGTTGTAGCTGCCACCACCTCCTGTGGCAGTGAATTCCACATGTTAATTCCCTTTGGGTGAAGAAGTACTTCCTTTTATCCGTTTTAACCTGTCTGCTCAGCAATTTCATTGCATGCCCATGAGTTCTTGTATTGTGAGAAAGGGAGAAAAGGACTTCTTTCTCTGCTTTCTCCATCCCATGCATGTGGAACAGGCTTCCTCAGGAGGTGGTGGGCTCTCCTTCCTTGGAGGTTTTTAAACAGAGGCTAGTAATACTCCCTCTAAGCTATGGAGTCTTTTGAGCAAAAATTCTAGTTTGTGAGCTACTGGCATTAGTGTTGTGAGCTACTGCATAACTTAGTTTGCTCTGGGGCCATTTTTCCTGAACTAAGGCAAAAATGCGTGAGCCAGGGGCTAAAAAACCGTGAGCTAGCTCACACTAACTCAGCTTAGAGGGAACACTGGAGGCTGGATGGCCATCTGAGAGCAATGAGGATCCTGTGAATTTAGGGGGAGGTATTTGTGACTTTCCTGCATTGTGCATTTTTTGTGGGGGAAGGGGTGGGATTATCAAAGATCCTCATCACTTTTGTCTTGATTGGCAGATGGAATCCCAGTGAAAGAGGCCAAAGGTATGGGAGCGGGCTATTCATCAATGCCAGTTCTGCAACCTCTGCAAGATGGAGTGCCTCCCCCAAGAATACTAAACAGACTCCTAATGTCAGCTGAAATTGTGCACATGCACAGAATGTGTTCCAGTTGACGTCTCATTTTTGTTCATGTCCCGGATTCTAATAATCGTTCAGACCGATTCAGGAACTTCCCGTGGTTTTGCGAGTTCGGGGAGCTTTTCTGTCCAGATCCCCAGAGCTGCTCTCTTTTCTCTAGAGCCCGTTAAGGATATTTGGTTAATATAGCAGAGTTATACAGTGTAAACACGCTGGGGCCATAAGTTAACCCCATTGGGTTATTTGGTTAATATAGCAAAGTTTACCCAATCAGAGAAACATGATATTGCATGCAGTAAACCTCCTAAGAAGTATACGAAAACGTATATTCATTCAAATAGATTCAGTTCAAATTCAGGTTGATAGGAGAATGAGGAATCTGATCTTAAAAAATACCTTCCCTGTTATATGTTAGGGGGAGGAACGGTGGCTCAGTGGTAGAGCATCTGCTTGGGAAGCAGAAGGTCCCAGGTTCAATCCCCGGCATCTCCAACTAAAAAGGGTCCAGGCAAGTAGGCGTGAATAACCTCAGCTTGAGAACCTAGAGAGCCATGAATGGGGCTGTGGCTCAATGGCAGAGCATCTGCTTGGGAAGCAGAAGGTCCCAGATTCAATCCCCGGCATCTCCAAAAAAGGGTCCAGGCAAATAGGTGTGAAAAACCTCAGCTCGAGACCCTGGAGAGCCGCTGCCAGTCTGAGAAGAGAATACTGACTTTGATGGACCAAGGGTCTGATTCAGTATAGGGCAGCTTCATATGTTGTTCATATGTTCATGTGGCCAGATAATCCAGCGTCACAGATGTAGACGTATGAGGACATTGTAATATGTAATAAGCACATTTTTATCCTGTCCTTCGTCTGAGGCGCTCACAACAGCATGCCTGTTTCCAGGGCTGGCCCTAGACAAGGCTAACTTCTGGGGCATCCCCTCCTGCACTGATAACATCAATTTGGTGCCCCCAGAAGGCTGGCCTCCTAGGCAGTTGCCTAGTTTGCCTCGTGCCAGGGCCAACCCTGCCTGTTTCTCGACTCCCTTTTACCTTCCCAACAACCTTGTAAGGGAGGTTAGTCAGAAAGAACGCCTGACCCATGCTCAACTAGTACATTTCAAGGCAAGTGGGGATTTGAACCCAGCTCTGTCTGACCATAGTTGGCGTCTGTAACTAAAAGAAGTCTGCCTGGACAGGAGATAGGCTTCAAACTTGTCGGAGTGGAGTGGAAGGATGCAGTCCAAAGCAAACGGAAAGGAAACAAAATAAAGTGCACAATTGTGTCATCTCGAAACCGTTGCCCCACCCCCACCCCGGTCCATGGAAAAAACTGTCTTCCACAAAACCAGCCCCCGGTGCCAAAAAGGTTGGGAACCATTGTACTAATTCACTGTCTCTATATTTCGGACTGCTTGCCATTCCATCCCACGATGAAGGGTGCTTCTAGCACAAGGAAGCTTACATTCGGAATAAAACTCGGTTGGTCTTCGAGGTGCCACTTGATTCCTGCTTCACTCTCCCCCCTGTTTTTAAAGCCTACACGTCAGTTTCGGCATCGTGAACCTAACCTTTCTTTACAGTTCGAGAACCAGGCTCATTTCTGGAGGGAGGGGGGGGGGCTCCAGCCCCCAGGAGCCGGGCATAACAGCAGCTGTCATTGTTACAAGGCAAAGAACAAATTGATTGATGGCAGATAATCAAAGTGACGGCGGGCCTTCGGCAGGGGCAATATTTATGTTGCATCTGTCACTTAAGACATTTTACTGCCAATCAGCTCCCTTCAGAAGGCGGCTGGGAACAATAGAGGCCTTTCTGTTTCGCTCCCCCAGTTGACTCAGGCGAACGCCTGACCAAGTTCACCCTTGATGCAATCCTCAAAGCATGCTCTCATTCCCGCAGCCAAGTTTTCAGATATACATCCTTCTTTGTCAATGGACGGGGCGGCAGGGAGGCCTTGCAGCCGGGGCATTGAAGGTGGTCCTTTGAAAGAGGGAAGGCGATGCCTGCACAATTTGCTTTGTCAAGTCGAGTCGAGTCAAGTTAGCCTTTATTGGCCTAAAAGGTATAGATATAGATATCAGAGCAAATTGGTTTTATAAAAAAAAAGGTAAAAGGGAACGATTGCATATATATATACATACATCAGGAAAAGCATCAATGCAAACTATTTCTATGAGACCCTCTGGCGTGCCTTTAAAACAGAATAAAGAAACTGAGCCACTTTCTCAGTGACACTAGATGAAGTATCATTTAAAAGATTATAGACCTTAAGTGCATCAGAACAATCAACCACGCCGTTCCAAGAACGATGACGCCCCTGCTGCTGCAAGGATGGTATCGGATCTCTAGTCCATGTCATATTTGACTGTAAGGCTTATAATGATCATCGAGAAGTACTCCCATTTTCCACGGCCACACCTTTTACCAGTAGCCAAAAACTGCAACTCCTTAAGAATCTTCTCGACGATAAGAACCCTGAGGTTACATACAAATCTGCAAAGTTTGGCTGGGTTGCCACAAGAATAAGGAAAACTCTAATGATTCAGTCAGGAAATGGCTCAACATCTTTGCCAATCTGTTGGCTGTGACTGCCATGTTTTGTTATATTTGTAGTTTTATAACAGTATTTTATACCTTTTATGTATGATTTTATGGACAATCAGTTTTAATTTTGTATGCTTTTACTGTTTTAAATGCTGGTTTAGGCAGTGAATAAATAATTATTAAGGGAAGAAACAAAGAAGTTTAGACAGGGTTTTTAATTTATCTTTGGTGTTAACATTAATTTTACATCTTCTGTGTCTTAAAGTATTTGTATTTTATATATATTTTAGGTGGTATCATATTTTAGTGTATAATAATTATTTATATCACCTTTTATTGGTTATGAATTGGATGTTTATGAATGGTTTGCCGGTCTACGACCGTTATATATAAATAAACAATATATATATATATATATATACACACACACACACACATCAGAGCAAATTGGCTTAAAAAAAAGGTAAAATGGAACGATTGCATACATATGCATCAGGAAAAGCATCAACACAAACTATTTCTATGAGACCCTCTGGCGTGCCTTTAAAACAGAATAAAGAAACTTAGCCACTTTCTCAGTGACACTAGATGAAGTATCATTCAAAAGACTAAAGATCTTAAGTGCATCAGAATAATCAACCACGCTAACTAAAAGAGGATATAAATACTTGTGACGAAGATCTGTATACAAATTGTCTTGTTAAATCTGCCATAGAGAATGGCCGAGGGCATGGCGTTGCATCTGGCAAGGGGGAAAGCTCTACGCTGCTGTGGCACCTGCAAGACGGATAGATATGAGGCCATTTTCCCAGTACTAAGAGAGATCTCAAAACTCAGTGGGGAACAAGTTTTCTTAGCCAGACTGTATAGGTCTTGGCGCTCAATATCTAGCAACCTGTTTTTAATTTGTTGGACTGCGGTGGTAGGCTTCCCAAACCTCCCGCTCTGGCGGGAGACTTCTGGGTTCGCAGCCTCATCTCCCGCTCTTCAAAACTCTGGAAGCGGGGGTGGGGGGTGGAGGGGGTGGAGAACATACCTTTAGGCTTCATGTTGTAGAGCTCCTGAGCCATTTGCAAAATGTCTGCCCCTTTAAGGCTGGGCAGGAAGCAGAAAGGGCTTCTGAGAACGGCCCCTCCCTTTCTTTGCTTTCGTTTTCACAGGAAGTAGAGTTGTCCAGAGGAAGATCTGGTATGTGTGTGTGTGTGTGTGTGTGTGTGTGTGTGAGAGAGGGAGGGGACAGGGGATTCCCTAGTTTGGAGGCCCTCCCCCCCTTTAGAAAGCGTGGGGGGGAGAGGGAAATGTCTACTGGGCACTCTATTATTCCCTATGGAGAACGATTCCCATAGGGAATAATAGGAAATTGATCCGTGGGTATTGGGGGCTCTGGGGGGGCTATTTTTTGAGGTAGAGGCACCAAATTTTTAGTATAGCATCTAGTGCCTCTCCCCAAAATACATCCCAAGTTTCAAAACGATTGGACCAGAGGGTCCAATTCTATGAGCCCCAAAATATGGTGCCCCTATCCTTAATTATTTCCTATGGAAGAAAGGCATTTTAAAAGGTGTGCTGTCTCTTTAAATGTGATGGCAAGAACTCCCTTGGAGTTCAATTATGCTTGCCACATCCTTGTCCTTGGCTCCACCCCTAATGTCTCCTGGCTCCGCCCCCAAAGTCTCCTGGCTCCACCCCCAAAGTCCCCAGAGTTTTCTTTAATTGGACTTGGCAACCCTATGCGGTGGTGAAGGATGGCATGGACAATAGTTCTGGGGATAAACCCATTGCTTTGATTTTTCTCTCAATATGTGCTGACCAATTAAATGCAGAGAGCATTTGAGAGATATAGCTCCCCGGTTCAGAGTTGTAATGCAAGCGTAGCCAGAATTTGAAGGTCATGAGCCATGCACTAGTAACCATTAAAGACATGCCAGTTTCTAAGCAGATAACTGCATAAGGCACACATTTGGGCATGCCCAGAATTTTCCGCAAGAATTTGGATTGGACACAGATTGGGATGCCATACAGAAGTTGTGAAATCACTTTGGCTTTGAATATTTTTATGGCAGCTGACTTTGTCCAACAGATGAGGTGTCAAAGCGAGAGAAAGTCAGAGGGGACCTTTCCCGGCGGCTGCTGGAGCTCTTTGGATGGTTCAAGCACCAGGACAGACCTCTGTTCTTAGGTCAGTTCTGGCTGAGAAGAAGATGCTCGGAAAGAAACACCTTTGTGTGCACGCCTGGGCCTCTGCGTGTGTCATCCCAGCCATGAGGAGACCAAATTTTACAAGGTGACTCAGAAAAGCCGCAGCTCGGAATGGGATCCTGGGAATGCAAAATGCAAGAAAAGTGCTGCAGGCTCTTCTTTCACATCTGGGACGCCTTGGCTTGTATTAGGGTTGCCAATTCCCAGGCGGACAAACCGGAAACTGCAGTGTACTGATTAGCAAACACTAGAAATAAACCACTGCTTGCTTGCTGGGTGTAGTGGTTAAGTGTGCGGCCTTTTATCTGGGAGAACCGGGTTTGATTCCCCACTCCTCCACTTGCACCTGCTGGAATGGCCTTGGGTCAGCCATAGCTCTGGCAGAGGTTGTCCTTGAAAGGGCAGCTGCTGGGAGAGCCCTCTCCAGCCCCACCCACCTCACAGGGTGTCTGTTGTGGGGAATGAAGGTAAAGGAGATTGTGAGCCGCTCTGAGACTCTTCGGAGTGGAGGGCAGGATATAAATCCAATATCTTCATCTACCTCACAGGGTGTCCGTTGTGGGGGAGGAAGGGAAAGGAGATTGTGAGCCGCTCTGAGACTCTTTGGAGTGGAGGGCGGGATATAAATCCAATATCTTTATCTACCTCACAAGGGGTCTGTTGTGGGGGAGGAAGGGAAAGGAGATTGTGAGCCGCTCTGAGACTCTTCGGAGTGGAGGGCGGGATATAAATCCAATATCATCTTCTTATTATTATTCATTCATTCATTCATTCATTCATTCATTCATTCATTCTTCGTACTTATATCCCGCCCTCCCCGCTGAAGCAGGCTCAGGGCGGCTAACAACAATTTAACACCAGACAGTAAAAACAATAAGCAAACAATAAATTAGTAATCCGTTATCAATTAAACAATTTAAAACAGCTGCAAATAAATGCTTAAGCAATTTCCATCATAATGATGCAATTATATTGTTATCGTCACAAACCAAAATTCATTAAATGTCCATAGAAAAATCGAAAAGTTATTTCACACCACTCTTGAAAGGTAGTACTTTCAAAATCAAGATGTTATTTCACATCACTCTTGTAAGGTAGTACTTTACAGTCCACTGTCTCAGTTCTCCTTTGCTTGAAAGACGTAGACAGCACCACGCTTGTATATGATTCCTCCTATGGGTAGCAGACCGAAGTCTGACAGGTGGGGTGGCTACACAGGTTCTAGGTTCAGTTTTGTGTTTCATTCACCTTCCATGGGCCGCTTTCTCTTAGATTTGAAACCTGTGCTAAAGGCAATTGCTCACACATTACAATACAATGTTACTTTTCAGCTTGCATGACTGGTTTATAATATAATTGCTTAATATTATATATATATATATATATATATATATATATATATATATATATATATATATATATATAATTGCATAATTATGAAAGAAATTGCTTAAGCATTTATTTGTATTTATACAAGCCAAGACGTCCCAGATGTGAAAGGCATACATAAAAAAGCAGTGGTGTATTTCTAGTGTTTGCTAATCCCCAGGTGGGGGCAGGGGATTCTCCGGTTTGGAGGCCCTCCCCCCTCTTCAAGGTCATCAGAAAGTGTGTGTGGGGGGAAATGTCTGCTGGGCACTTCATTATTCCCTATGGAAACTGATTCCCATAGGGTATAATGGAGAATTGATCTGTGAGTATCTGGGGCTCTAGGGGGTTCTTTTTTTGAGGCAGAGGCACCAAATGTTCAGCATAGCATTTGGTGCCTCTCCTCAAAACACCCTCCAAGTTCTCTTCACTTCAGAAAGGGCAACTCAATACAAGCTATTGCTTTCAAGTCCAATTCAAGAAATATCTGGAGACTTTAGGGGTGGAGCCAGGAGGCATTGGGGGTGGAGCCAGGAGCAAGGTTGCAACAAGCATAATTGAACTCCAAAGGGAGTTCTGGCCATCACATTTAAAGGGACCGCACATCTTTTAAATGCATTCTCTCCTTGGAAATAATGAAGGATTGAGGCACCTTCTTTAGGGGTTCATAGAATTGGACCCCGCAGTCCAATCTTTCTGAAACATGGAGGGTCTTTTGAGGAGAGCCATCGGATGCTGTGCTTCAAATTTGGTGCCTCTACCTCAAAACACAGTCTTCCCAGAGGCCCAGATACCTGCAGATCAATTCTGAATTATTCCCTATGGAAATTGGCAGACATTTTCTTCCCCTGCCCTGCTTTCTGATGACCCTGAAACAGGGGGAGGGCCCCCCTGCCCCCACCTGGGGATTGGCAACCCTAAGGGAGGAGGCTATCAGACTTTGGCCTTGGGTTGCCAGGTCATATGAACATATGAAGTTGCTTTATACTGAATCAGACCCTCAGTCTATCAAAGTCAGTATTGTCTACTCAGACTGGCAGCGGCTCTCCAGGGTCTCAAGCTGAGGTTTTTCACACCTACTTGCCTGGATCCTTTTTAGTTGGAGATGCCAGGGATTGAACCTGGGACCTCCTGCTTACCAAGGAGATGGTCTACCAATGAGCCACCATCCCTCCATCTCCATCATCTACCGCCTGGACCCTTTTAAGTTGGAGATGCCAGGGATTGAACCTGGGACCTCCTGCTTACCAAGCAGATGGTCTACCAATGAGCCACCATCCCTCCATCTCCATCATCTACCGCCTGGACCCTTTTAAGTTGGAGATGCCAGGGATTGAACCTGGGACCTCCTGCTTACCAAACAGATGCTCTCCACCTAGCCACCGTCCCTCCATCTCCATCACCTACCGCCTAGAACCTTTTTAGTTGATGAAGGACAGGGGCACCTTCTTTGGGAGCTCATAGAAGAGAACCAGTGTGGTGTAATAGTTAAAAGCACTGGTCTAATATATGGAAGATCTGGGTTCAAATCTGCACTCGTGCCTGGAAGCAAACTGGGTGACCTTGGGCCAGTTAACCTAACCAACCTCACAAGGTTGTTGCAAGGATAAAATAGAGGAGAGGGGAATGACGTCAGTTGCTTTGGGCCCCTATTTGGGGAGAAAGGAGGGGTATAAATGAACTGAATAAAATAAATTTTACCCTGATCTAGATAACCCAGGCAAGCCCAATCTTGTCAGATCTCAGAAGCTAAGCATGGCCAACTTTGGCAAGTATTTGGATTGGAGGATCTCCTTGGAATACCAGAGGTGGGAGGCAGGGGCAGGCTTTATTCAGCCACCTCCCTGAATATCCTCCAGCCCCCCAGTAGGGGTCAGTCACCAGAGGTCACCATGACTTCCAGGTGTGTATGCACACATGTACCCCCCCAGCAATAAAATAGATTTTCTTAAGAGGGGGTAGTGATTTTTGTCTATCCACATCCCACTGCACACCCCACACTTCTGCCCCATGTTGCTCCTGACAGCAGGCTGATTCCCAGATAAAAATGGGGGGGGGGGGGTCAGTGTGCTGAGGGTTACCAACTTTGGGTTGGGACATTCCTGGAGATTTTGGGGTGGAGCCTGGGAAGAGCAAGGTTTGGACCTCATCAGGGTATAGCGCCATAGAATCTTTCCTCAAAAACAGCCATTTTGTCCAGGGGAACTGATTTCTGGTGTCTAGAGATCAGTTGTAATTCCAGGAGATCTCCAGGCCTCACCTGGAGGGGCGACTGGGTGGGTGGGTGGGGAGCATGCTACGGTAGGAGAGGGGAATTGGCAGAAATAGCTACCTTCTGAAGAACACTTAAGTGCCCTTAAGTCTGCAGAACAGCATGGTTGGATATGGACCCTGTCAGTATGAACAGACAAGGAAACTCCAGTAGATTGGGGTAAGGTAAGGGTAATCAAACTGGAGACTTCAGTCACCTCGAAGGCTAACAGATTTATTGTGGAATAAGCTTGGGTAGGTGCATGAAGCTTGTCTACCATTGGTAGATGAATGAACAGAGAGATGCGCACAAACAGGGGCATAGATCAAAAAGTAAACAGTGAGGTCATAGCCATCAGAATACAAGAGGTTCCGTGCAAAGCTCAAATGTGCACAAGATGCATGCTGACCATAAGAACATGTCGGAGCAGGCCAATGGTCCATCCAGTCCAACACTCGGTGGCCAAAAAAAGACACAAAGTTCCATCCAGTGTTCCCTCTAAGCTGAGTTAGCATGAGCTAGCTCAGCTCACAGATTTTTAGTCTCCAGCTCACACAGTTTTGTCTTAGCTCAGGAAGGATGACCCCAAAGCACAATAATTTATGCAGTAGCTCACAGCTTTAATGCCAGTAGCTCACAAAGTAGAATTTTTGCTCACAAGACTCTGCAGCTTAGAGGTCCACCCGCGGGACCAGGACACTAGAAGCCCACGCATTGCTGCCCCACAAAGCACCAAGAATAAAGAGCATCCCTGCCCCAGACAGAGAGATCCATCTATACCTTGTGGCTAATAGCCACTGATGGGCCTCCCCTCCTGAAGCTGCCTATGCCTGTAGCTGCCACCACCTCCTGTGGCGGTGAATTCCACATGTTAATCACCCTTTGGGTGAAGAAGGACTTCCTTTTATTCATTCTAACCCGACTGCTCAGCAATTTCATTGAGTGCCCACGAGTTCTTGTACTCAGTACAGCAGCAATAAGTGATAACACAAACTTGGTAGACTTCCTCCACTTATCTATAATCTGTAACGTAACAAGAACTCCAAATCCCTACTGAGTCCAAACAGGATAGTGTCAGGTTTCCTAATATTCTCATTCAGTAGTTTCTTTCTGCCTTCAAAGCTCTTTTGTGAAGGAATGGGAACTTCTGCGTTAGCAACAGTGACTGGGGAGTCTTTTTCTATTTTAAAAAAGGTGCTATCTAAATCAATACATTTAAAATTACCACGCAGTTTTGCGTAAAATGCAGAGAGATCCAGGTGGGCAGTCGTGTTGGTGTGAAGCCATAGAACAAAGTCGGAGTCCACGATCTCCTTTAAGACCAACAAAGTTTTATTCACAATGTCAGCTTTCGTACGCATGCAAACTTCGTCAAACAGTGGAATGGGGGTACAGTGAACAGAGCTACATATAGCCGGTGGGCAGCGGTTAAGATTGCAAAGTGGTACAAAGTTAGAATCCAATGGCAAAAGAGTGAAATTAACAAACTGAAAGAACATTTGGTCAGGACAGCTTTTGCATGGGAAACCAATAAAACAGTAACATGTCAGAATGGGAGAATGATGTTGAAAGTCTCATAAGGCAGTCTGTTAATAAATCTGGATGTATAGGACAAAATCTAAGGCCAACTTCTGATTAATTCCTCATTCTTTCACCTTAGGCGGGTGAGGCAGTTGTCCGAACCCGGAAGTTGCAGCTAGTGCAGAATGCCGCTGCCCGGCTGCTATTAGGGCTTCCTAGATGGGAGCACATCCAGCCGGGGCTCTGGGGACTGCACTGGCTGCCAATAATATTCTGAGTTCGGTACAAGGTGCTGGCTATTACCTTTAAAGCCCTATATGGCCTAGGACCTGCCTACCTTAGGGACCGTCTCTCCCCACACGTTCCCCAGAGAGTGCTGAGATCGAGTTCTCAAAACCTGCTTGCAATCCCCGGGCCAAAGGAGGCCCGACTTAAGTCGACCAGAAACAGGGCCTTTTCAATCACAGCCCCTTGCTGGTGGAACCAGCTACCGGAAGAGGTGAGGGCCCTGCGGGACCTTGGGCAGTTCTGCAGGGCCTGTAAGACAGTCCTCTTCCGGTTGGCATACAACTGATCGGTACTTGAAAATTTCGAATAGAAGGCTGTAGTATGGTACTTTGGTAAATGGCTTTGTTTTACTGTTTCTACTGGTTTATTGTTTAAATGTTGTAAATTGATGTATTTTAAAACTTACTCCTATGTTAGAACTCCTGTGTTGTGAGCCGCCCTGAGCAGCTTTGGTGGGAAGGGCGGGATATAAACTAAATAAAATGAAAATAATGAATGAATTTCAAGAGTAGCTAAAAAAAATATTCTTACCTTCTGAGGGGAGCCATTAGGGTTGCCAAGTCCAATTCAAGAAATATCTGGGGACTTTGGGGGTGGAGCCAGGAGACTTTGGGGGTGGAGCCAGGAGACATTGGGGGCGGAGCCAGAAGCAAGGGTGTGACAAGCATAATTGAACTCCAAAGGGAGTTCTGGCCATCACATTTAAAGGGACAGCACACCTTTTAGAATGCCTTCCTTCCATAGAAAATAATGAAGGATAGGGGCACCTTCTTTTGGGGCTCATAGAATCGTACCCCCTAGTCCAATCCTTTTGAAACTTGGGAGGTATTTTGGGGAGAGGCACTAGATGCTATATGGGAAATTTGGCACCTCTACCTCAAAAAACAGCCCCTCCAGAGCCCCTGACACCCGCGGATCAATTCCCCATCATTCCCTATGGGAATCGTTCCTGGAGCTGCATAATGGCTGTGGGGGTGGAGCTTCCCCCACTGGCCAGCTGGCTGGGGGAGGGTGGAAGCCTGTAAAACCAGGGGATCCCCTGCTGGGACCTGGGGATTGGGAAGCCTAGGAGCCATGTTGGTTGGCGGTAAAACAGATTCAACTCCAGAGACCAACCAGAGTGGATTCGTGGATACCCTGAACTCTGTATGCTAGTAGCTAGTTAGCTTAGAGCAAGGTGTTGATAGGGCTGGCACGCGGAAGTAGGCGAGGTAGGCGGCTGCCTAGGGCCTTTTTGCATAATACTGGCTGAAAGTGTATCAGTTTTTTTAAATGAAAACTCAAAAATCAACTACTAAAAAAGACATATATGAAAAATGCACACAGTTCTCTGTACCAGTTAGAGCAGGGGCGTCAAACATGCATCCTGGGGGCCGAATCAGGCCCCCAGGGGGCTCCTATCAGGCTCCTGAACAACTGGCTGTCATCTGCTTCCTTCTCCCTCTCTCTTGCTTCCTTCTGCATCTCAGCTTACTTTGCCAGGCTTGCTCAAACGTACAGGACCACCAGGAGTCCCCTTACTCCCCTTGGCCCTCCCCCAGCTGGAAGGCGCCACTTGGCCGCCGTGATCTTTGAAGGCTTCCTTAAAAGCCTCCGAAGAGTGCAGTGTTTTAGTGCCACCTGGCCGCTTTCAAGCCATAAGCGACGTCTGCGCTCTTTGGAGGCTAGATCGTGCAGCGTTGAACTAATCTGTTATGGGGGCGGGATCTGATATAAATGAGACCTTGTCGGGCCGGGCCATGTGTGTCATAAAATGTAACGCCAGGTAGTGGAGATGTAAACTTTATAAAGGACACTGGCAAACACCTTTTAAAAACAACAACCCTAAAAGAAAACATGCTTAAAAGATTAGCACTCTCGCAATATTTTGTTTATTAAATAGTTTTTGATAACTGACACCTCTCGCTCTGAATTATTGCATCAAAATCTGAAGACAATGTCTGTGCTGTAGCAATCTTGAGTATGCTGTTCAGGTGTTTTTCAGGATTGCGTCTGTAAGGTACAAACCTACTTTTGATTTATTGACATTCATTACAGAAATCTCATGGTCAATGTTTTGAGCCTAAGACTTAGGGGAAAGCATGAAATGACTGGGCATTGTGAGCTTTTGTACATAAGCCGCTTCATGTGCTGGTCAGTGAATGGAGAAAATAGAGGCTTTGCTCTGTAACTCCTGTGTGATTGAGCGAGACTGGCAAAACAAATTGTTATGCAGAAGGAAGCAAGTGAGAGAGAGAGACAGAAGCAGATGACAGCCAGTTGGGGGCCTGATCTGGCCCTCAGGTAGCACTTTTGACACCCCAGCCTTAAAGCCAATTAAATGCAGAGTATATTCTTCCCGCAAGAAAGGTCTTATTAATAATGAGGATACCTTGGGATTGACTACTGGCTAATCAATATATTGGTTAATCAATATTTTGGCTGTTCCACATATACACCAGAGATGGAGCTTTGGGTGGTAATTACTCTCTTTGATCTCACAAAGAAAACCAGTTTGTTGTAGTAGTTAAGTTCGCGGACTCTTATCTGGTTTGATTCCCCACTCCTCCACTTGCAGCTGCTAGAGTGGCCTTGGGTCAGCCATAGCTGTCTCATAGTTGTCCTTGAAAGGACAGCTTCTGGGAGAGCTCTCTCAGCCCTATCCACTTCACAGGGTGTCTGTTGTGGGGGAGGGGGGAAGGTGAAGGAGATTGTAAACCACTCTGAGATTCAGAGTATAGGGAGGGGTATAAGTGCAGAGTGGTAAAGCGGCAGTACTGCAGTCCGAGCTCTCTGCTCACGACCTGATTTTGATCCCGGAGGAAGCTGGGTTCAGGTAGCTGGCTCAAGGTTGACTCAGCCTTCCATGCTTCCGAAGTTGGTAAAATAAGTACCCAGTTTGCTGGGGAGAAAGTGTAAAGGACTGGGGAAGGCAATGGCAAACTACCCTGTAAAAAGTCTGCAGTGAAAACGTCGTGATGCGATGTCACCCCAGATTCGGAAACGACTGGTGCTTGCACAGGGGACTACCTTGGCCTTTTTATAAATCCAATATCTTCTTCTTCTCTCACACACAACACAGTTGTCACAGAAAGGAAACCAGATGGAGTTAGAGCTAGAAAGATGAGTTTGTCTTATTGTTTTTTCTTCCCATGTAACCCTTCTCTAATTTCCTTTTAGTAGACATTTCTTAGACACTAAACCCACACGTGTCTGAGGCTGCTGTATATCCAGCACTTTATGCAGTCTGCTAAATATCCAACAGGGAACCAAAAGGCCAAATTATCCTGAGGCCCCACAAAGAACCCCCAATTTACTTCTTCATTTCCCCCAAGGCTACCTTGGCCGTGCACAAAACCACAACATAAACGGACCTGACAGGTGGATAACAAAATGGCTACTCCCATGGCTTCTCGTTTAACCCTCAAATGCAAGGTCAAATGGAGGTCTCTTCTCAGGTCAAACATCTGAGGAACAACCTCGAGACCGTTTATCATTCTTATCTAATCTCTTCATTTTCTTAGGCAAGATTAGTGATGCTGTTTAAGAATATTTCACACATCTCTCAGGGTGACTTTGAAAAAAACCCGCAGTATTGTTAGAAAAGGATTTTGATGAGCTGGTGGAATTTGTAAGGCACAGGAGGCCGGATCCTTTAGCACAAATCCCTTTCCACTTCCGGACCAACGGAAGGAAACACTTCTTTACACAGAGAGTGACTAAAATGTGGAATTTGCTGCTGGAGGATGCAATGATGGCCACAGACAACTTTAAAAGGGAAATAGATTAATAGAAGAGAATTCTATCAGTGCCTTCAAGACATGCTGACTAAAGGGAACTTGAACATGAACATATGAACATATGAAGCTGCCTTATACTGAATCAGACCTTTGGTCCATCAAAGTCAGTATTGTCTTCTCAGACTGGCAGCGGCTCCCCAGGGTCTCAAGCTGAGGTTTTTCGCACCTATTTGCCTGGACTCTTTTTTGGAGATGCCAGGGATTGAACCTGGGACCTTCTGCTTCCCAAGCAGATGCTCTACCACTGAGCCACTGTCCCTCCCCTCCCCAACTTCCATGCTGAGGCAGCCCACCTCTGAGTCCTAATGCCAGAAGGCAACATCAGGGGAAGGTCTCAGCCTCTATGCCCGTGGCTAGACCTCCAGAGGAACTGGCTGGCCACTGTGTGAGACAGGATGCTGGACTAGGTGGACCTCTGGTCTGATCCAGCAGGGCTCTTCTGGTGTTCTAATGAAGGCCTCGGCCTCTCTTCCCTGGTGTTGGCCCTCCAGAGGAACTGGCTGGCCACTGTGTGAGACAGAAGGCTGGACTAGATGGACCCTCATTGGTCTGATCCAGAACGGCTCTTCTGATGTTCTTCTCAGGGGAAGACCTCAGCCTCTATTCCCTGTTGTTGGATCTCCATAGGAACTGGTTGACCACTGTGTGAGACAGGAGGCTGGACTAGATTGACCCTCACTGGTCTGATCCAGCAGGGCTCTTCTGGTGTTCTAATGAAGGCCTTGGCCTCTCTTCCCTGTTGTTGGCCCTCCAGAGGAACTGGCTGGCCACTGTGTGAGAAAGGAGGCTGGAGTAGAGGGACCCTCACATCAGTGTAAAAAAATCTCACATGGACAAAAGAAATAGGGGAACATGATGAAAACCCTGACAAAAGGAAATGGTAGGCACCCAATCATTTTTTTTTAAAAAAATTCAATAGGCTGTGTAATCCATGAGATAGGAAGAATATCAGGATGGCTTTATGAAGGTCTGAATGCAGAAAAGAGGGCTGCACCAATTCAAGGAAGAGAAGATAGAAAACTTTTCCTCCCCTTTTCCTTGACTTCATATTAGTGGTTGATGGGGAGAGATCATAACACTGAGCACAGCAGCCTGAAGGTCACAAGACCCTTTAAAAGAAGAAGAAGAAGACTGCAGATTTATACCCTGCCCTTCTCTCTGAATCAGAGACTCAGAGCGGCTTACAATCTCCTGTATCTTCTCCCCCCACAACAGACACACCGTGAGGTGGGTGGGGCTGAGTGAGCTTTGACAGAAGCTGCCCTTTCAAGGACAACTCCTGTGATAGCTATGGCTGACCCAAGGCCATTCCAGCAGCTGTAAGTGGAAGATTGGGGAATCAAACCCAGCTCTCCCAGATAAGAGTCTGCACACTTAACCACTACACCAAAAGGCAGAATATGGAGACCAAAGGGGGTGGTGGTGGTGGAGAGACAGTCCTGGGGAATTGCCAAAGTAAGTAACAGCTTTCCAAGACATGTCTGTCAATGTGTTTGCTGTGGAATTTCCTGTCCCTGTATTGGAGGATTTAATTCCACCTCCCCTACCCCCCCCCCCTCCAAAATCCCACAATTTTCACATTAGGAAAATGTGAGGAACTCCAATCAGTGTTTTACCCTGGTCTCTCTTCACCTTAACTCATTTTTGCCTCCATCTTTCTTGAAGAGATCCAAAGGTACTTCTGCAGCATAAGGGACAAAAGGTGCCCTTAAGTTTACTGGGTTTGCAGAGGTGCTTCAGATAAAGGCATCTTAGGAACAAATAATTGTCCAGGTGGGGAACCTTGTTGGCCTAAAGTGGTAGAGCAAAGCTCCAGATGCACCTTTAAGGCCAACAAAAGTTTATGAACTTTCATGTGCAGGCAAACTTTCATGGATAGATAGATAGATAGATGTGAACTGTTTACTTCCTGCACACGAAAGCTCTTACCTTGAATAAATCTTTCTTTCTTTCTTTCAGTGAAACACGCTCAGGGCAGCTTACACCATAGAAAAAGGCAATCAACAGTTAAAACCAAACTAGAATAGATAAAATCTAAAATTACAGACTAACCGCTGGAAGCTAAAAATGACAAAATTCAGCCTCACAGGCATGGCCTATTGTCATAATTTCAGGCAGCGATTAAATTCTGGTGGTTAGCTGTACTCAGAGGTCGCCACAGTGTGGCGAGGTAGGCCATTGGTGGTGTTCTTATGGGTCAGTCCCGTTGCTGCAGATGTTACCATCATGTAAATGCCTGGCAGAAGAGTGCCGTCTCGCAAGCCCTGCGGAACTGTGAAAGCTCTCGCAGCGCCCTAACTTCCTCCGGCAACTCATTCGACCAGCTAGGGGCAGCAACAGAAAAGGCCCTGGCTCTTTTGAGCCTCGCTTCTCTGATGCTGGGGACTGTCAACAGGTTTTGAGACCCGGACCGAAGTGCTCGCTGGGGCATATGCAGGGAAAGGCGGTCCCTAAGGTATGCAGGATCCTAGTCATATAGGGCTTTAAAGGCAATGACCAGCACCTTGAAGCGAATCCAGTACCCTATCGGTAGCCAGTGCAGTGCTTTCAGCACAGGCTGAATGTGTTCCCATTGGCTCACGCTAACTCAGCTTTGAGGGAACACTGGCTGCCACAAGGCTCAGCTCAGCCCAGCAATCCCTGAAGGCCAGACCAAGTGATCTTGAGGGCCATAAACGGCCCTCAGGATGGACATTCCACACCCCCGCACTATATTATGAGGGGAGGGACGGTGGCTCAGTGGTAAAGCATCTGCTTGGGAAGCAGAAGGTCCCAGGTTCAATCCCTGGCATCTCCAAAAAAGGGTCCAGGCAAATAGGTGTGGAAAACCTCAGCTTGAGACCCTGGAGAGCTGCTGCCAGTCTGAGAAGACAATACTGACTTTGATGGACCAAGTGTCTGACTCAGTATAAGGCAGCTTCATATGTTCATATGTTCAACAAGGGGGTCCGGGGGATGCAATTCAGAAGCAGCGTACTGAAGGTCGAGCAGAAGTACGAGTACTTGGGGGACTCTTTTAATTCCACCCATCTCTGGAAGAATCGAGGAGGACGAACAGAAGCGCATCACGTTCCAGCTGGCTAAAAGGTAAAAGTTCAGAAGTCCAGCGAGACAGATAGAGAGAGATTAGGAGAAAGACTGAGTGAGAGAGAGCGAACGGACGAAGATATCAGACCTCCACTTCGCTGACATTTAAAGGAATACGGTTTTGAATCATGCCTTTGGAATGCAGCGCTGACTTAAGAGCTGTGAGCGGGAAAGATGACAAAATGGAGGTTTCCAAGAGGCCAAGGCACTGCAGGCCATCTGAAAAACAAGACCCGGGGATGTTGAAAATGCCGCACATGGGAGGAAACCTGATGCCGGCGGCTTTCTCTGGAGTGGAGGACGAGTCTTGTAACATGCCAATACCGCTTATGTTCCAGCTCCCACTGATTTCAAGGGGAGATTTATAGGTTTCAGCTGGAGCCTGAAGACCCTTATTGTCCAGAGCTTTGCAGAACTCACACACAGTTATCTGTCCCTTCTAGGCTGAGGCCAAGAGCCACTGGGAGGAGTCAAAGAGAGCCACAGGCTAAGGCTTCATGCTGGGGTTGGGAGGGGGTGGAAATTCAGAAAGCCTGCACCCCGATGCAGGACAGAGATGCAGCAGATAACATCCAAGGGATTTGACTATAAAACAGCATCTTGGGTTGAAATGAAATCAAAAGAGCTTCCGGCTCAACGTTAGGAAGAACTTCCAGACAGAGCAGTTCCTCAGTGGGACAGGCTTCCTCGGGAGGTGGAGGGCTCTCCTTCCTCGGAGGTTTTTCAACAGAGGCTAGATGGCCATCCGACAGCAGGGCGGAGCCTGTGAATTTAGGGCGAGGTGTTTGTGAGTTATACTGCCCCGTGGCACAGAGTGGTAAAGCTGCAGTACTGCAGTCTGAACTCTCTGCTCACAACCTGAGTTCGATCCCGGTGGAAGCTGGTTTCAGGTAGCCGGCTCAGGATGACTCAGCCTTCCATCCTTCCGAGGTTGGTAAAATGAGTACCCAGCTTGCTGGGGAGAAAGTGTAGATGACAGGGGAAGGCAATGGCAAACCACCCCGTAAAAAGTCTGCTGTGAAAACATGAAAGAAACGCCAACCCCAGAGTCAGAAACGACTGGTGCTTGCACAGGGGACTACCTTTACCTTTTTATTTGTGAGTTACATCAGTTACTGACAGGGCTTTTTTTTTTTTGAGCAGGAATGCACAGGAACGCAGTTCCGGCTGGCTTGGTGTCAGGGGGTGTGGCCTAATATGTAAATGAGTTCCTGCTGGGCTTTTTCTACCAAAAAAGCCCTGGTTACTGATGTAACGAACACGGATTTGAGTGGACTTCGGAGGATGGTGGAAGACAGGAGGGCCGGGCGTGACTTTGTCCATGGGGTTGCAAAGAGTTCGACTCGACTGTGCGACTGAGCGACAACAAATTTGTGAGTTTCCTGCATTGTGTAGTGGGGCTGGACTAGATGACCCTGGGGGGTCCCTCCTAACTCTATGATTCTGTGATTCAGTACAGACTAAGGGTGTTCATCCAGATAGAGTCTGTGGCCTGAACAGACCTTACTTGTTAGCATAGGACAGGGGACCCCATTGAGGTGCCCGAGGGCACCGTGTCCCCTGGTGGTATCTTTCCTGGTTTCCACCAAACAATTAGAAAATGGGTGGGGCTGCTGCCCAGCAGAGCTTCTGATTGGTCACTGGAGATCTGATAGGCGTTGCCAATTAAAATAACAAGGTTCCAGGAGTACCTGCTAAGACAGCATGTGTTTTTATTGTCTCTCACATTCCTCTTTTCCAGTGCATTTTTTAAAAAATTATACTTCTTCCCAAAATTTGGACTTCCTCCGTGTGTGGCTCTTCCTCTCGCGATGGCCATCTTGTGGTTGGCTCTCCCTCCCCCGGCAACCCTTTGGTGGCGCGCGCACCACTCTGTGCCAGACTTAGAAGGTACCCATAGGCTCAAAAAGGTTGAAGACTCCTACCACAGTTTGGACAGTTGCAGTTTCACATCACCTACTGCAGAGTCCTTTTAAGTGGAGATGTCAGGATTTGAACCTGGGACCTTCTCTCTCCCCATATAAGCCCCCCCCCGGGCTTTGAGGTCTGCTATACAACATCTTCTGGTGATCCCTGATCCTAAGGATGCCTGACTGGCTTCAACGAGGGCAGGGCCTTTTCGGTCTGGGCCCCTACCTGGTGGAATGAGCTCCCGCTGGAGATCTGGGCCCTGCGGGATATATCCAGGTTTTGCAGGGCCTACAAGATGGAGCTTTTCTGCCAGGCTTTTAACTGATCCAGTGGGCATCCTTTGAAAGTCATTGCTTCCCCCTAGCACTTTATCAACATGGTGCTTAAGTTGTGTTGACAGCTACCAGCCTACATACATGCTGTTGCGTGGTTTGTTGCCAATGTTTGAATTGCTGTTTACTGTTTGTTGCCTCTGATTTGATAATACCTGTTTTCTGAGGCTGTTTTAACTCTTGATACGGGGTTTTAATTTTAGTGTTGTTTTATTGTTGTAAGCCACCTGCTTGTGGGATAGAGTGGGGTATAAATCAAAAAGTTAAATTCAATTAAAATTAAATGTCAAGGGAGTCATTTTGGTGTAGTGGTTAAGTGCGCGGACTCTTATCTGGGAGAACCGTGTTTGATTCCCCGCTCCTCCACTTGCAGCTGCTGGAATGGCTTTGGGTCAGCCATAGCTCTTGCAGAGTTGTCCTTGAAAGGGCAGCTTCTGGGAGAGCTCTCTCAGCCCCACCTACTTCACAGGTGTCTGTTGTGGGGGAGGAAGGGAAAGGAGATTGTAAGCCTCTCTGAGACTCTGAGATTTAGAGTATAGGGCGGGATATAAATCCAATATCTTCAGTATCTTCAGATGCTCAGTCAAGGAGCCATGGCCACTCCATAAGGCATCACAGCCCCTGCTGGGTTCTCTCCCTTCCCAAAAATTCTTCCTCCCCAGGCACTGCCCCCCAATTTCCAGAAACTTTCCAGTCTGGAGTTGGCAACCTTCAATCTTTTGTTTATGAGGAAGAGCCAATGCTGACTATCGAAACAGGAGCTCTGGCATCTAGCCAAGTGTGCAGTTTAAATCATAGTCGAATGTGTGTTGAATGTACCATGAGAATGACCAGCGCACTTCTGAAGCTGACAACTCGCTTCTCTCTAACGCTTTCTGGTCTCCTTATTTCCTCTGTGCAACCCCTTTTTGGACACCCCCACCCCCCACCTCAAGTCTCTCCCCTGCCCCAGGCAGAATAGTCGGTTCCAGACATTGCCTGTCCCTCTACACAATTGGCAGGGCTCTTTTTGATAACAGGAACTCCTTTGCATATTAGACCACACCCCCTTGATGTAGCCAAGCCTCCAAGAGTTTATGGGGCTCTTCTTCCAGGGTCTACTGTAAGCTCCAGGAAGATTGGCTACACCGAGGGGTGTGTGGCTTAATATGCAAAGGAGGTCCTGCTAGAATTCCTTACAGGGCTCTTCGTACAGGGCCTATTGGAAGCTCCAGGAGGATTGGCAACATCAGGGGTGTGTGGCCTAATATGCAAAGGCGGTCCTGCTAGAATTCCTTACAGGGCTCTTCGTACAGGGCCTACTGGAAGCTCCAGGAGGATTGGCTGCATCGGGGGGTGGGGCCTAATATGCAAAGGAGGTCCTGCTAGAATTCCTTACAGGGCTCTCAGTACAGGGCCTACTGGAAGCTCCAGGAGGATTGGCTCCATCAGGGGGGGGGGCTAATATTCAAAGGAGGTCCTGCTAGAATTCCTTACAGGGCTCTTCGTACAGGGCCTACTGAGAGCTCCAGGAGGATTGGCTCCATCAGGGGGTGGGGCCTAATATGCAAAGGAGGTCCTGCTAGAATTCCTTGCAGGGCTCTTCGTACAGGGCCTACTGGAAGCTCCAGGAGGATTGGCTACATCGAGGGGTGTGTGGCTTAATATGCAAAGGTGTTCCTGCTACAAAGGAAGCCCTGCCTCTGTGGAAATCAGACTTTGATCCTCTGGCCCTTATATGCTGAGCTGCTGTGAGCATTCTGTCTCATGCTCATCTATGGATCTAGGTTCTGTGTGTGTCTCTGTGTGTGTCTCTGTGCGTGTGTGTGTGAGTGAGAGAGAGAAAGGTGCCATCAGGTCATTTCTGATTTATGGTGCCCCTATGAATTGAAGGCCTCCAAACTGTCCCATCATTCCCAGCCTTGCTCAGGTCTTCAAACTGTGGACTGCGGCCTCCTTGACTGAGTCCATCCGTCTCCTGTTGGGTCTTCCTCTTCTTCCACTTTCCCTCTCGTGATGTGGCCAAGATAGGGTGTCCAGCCTCCGGGTAGGACCTGGAGATCTTCTGCTTTGTTGTAATCAGTTGTCATCTCCAGCTGGGAGAGATCAGCTGCACTGGAGACAATGGCTGCTTTGAAGGGTGGACTCTATGGCATTGGACCATGCTGAGGCCCCCCCCCCCTCCCCAAACCCCACCTTTTTCCGGATCCACCCCCAGAGTCTCCAGGTATTTTCCAACACAGACTTGGGGAGGGACAGTGGCTTAGTGGTAGAGCATCTGCTTGGTAAGCAGAAGGTGGCTAGGTGGAGAGCATCTGTTTGGCAAGCAGGAGGTCCCAGGTTCAATCCCTGGCATCTCCAACTTAAAAGGGTCCAGGCGGTAGATGATGGAGATGGAGGGATGGTGGCTCATTGGTAGACCATCTGCTTGGTAAGCAGGAGGTCCCAGGTTCAATCCCTGGCATCTCCAACTTAAAAGGGTCCAGGCGGTAGATGATGGAGATGGAGGGATGGTGGCTCATTGGTAGACCATCTGCTTGGTAAGCAGGAGGTCCCAGGTTCAATCCCTGTCATCTCCAACTTAAAAGGGTCCAGGCGGTAGATGATGGAGATGGGGGGATGGTGGCTCATTGGTAGACCATCTGCTTGGTAAGCAGGAGGTCCCAGGTTCAATCCCTGGCATCTCCAACTAAAAAGGGTCCAGGCAAGTAGGTGTGAAAAACCTCAGCTTGAGACCCTGGAGAGCCGCTGCCAGTCTGAGTAGACAATACTGACTTTGATAGACCGAGGGTCTGATTCAGTATAAAGCAACTTCATATGTTCATATGACCTGGCAACCCAAGGCCAAAGTCTGATAGCCTCCTCCCTTAGGGTTGCCAATCCCCAGGTGGGGGCAGGGGGGGCCCTCCCCCTGTTTCAGGGTCATCAGAAAGCAGGGCAGGGGAAGAAAATGTCTGCCAATTTCCATAGGGAATAATTCAGAATTGATCTGCAGGTATCTGGGCCTCTGGGAAGACTGTGTTTTGAGGTAGAGGCACCAAATTTGAAGCACAGCATCCGATGGCTCTCCTCAAAAGACCCTCCATGTTTCAAAAAGATTGGACTGCGGGGTCCAATTCTATGAACCCCTAAAGAAGGTGCCTCTATCCTTCATTATTTCCAAGGAGAGAATGCATTTAAAAGAAGTGCGTTCCCTTTAAATGTGATGGCCAGAGCTCCCTTTGGAGTTCAGTTATGCTTGTCACAACCTTGCTCCTGGCTCCACCCCCGAAGTCTTCTGGCTCCACTCCCAAAGTCCCCAGATATTTCTTGAATTGGACATGGCAACCCTATCCCCCCTTGCCTTGAAAACCCTGGGTTCAATTCATTTGCAAAACCCAATCCCATTGCACAAGTTTTCTTCTCTGGATTTCATTGGATTATTCCCTGGGATCAGGGCTTTTTTGTTTGGCAGGAACTCCTTCGTGTATCAGGCCACGCCCCCTGATGTAGCCAATCTCCGAGAGCTTACAATAGGCCCTGTACTAAGAGTCCTGTAAGCTCTTGGAGGATTGGCTACATCAGGGGGGTGAGGCGTAATATGCAAAGGAGGTCCTGTTACAGGAAAAGCCCTGCCTGGGACTTTCATCTGGACTTCAACATGGTGCTTACAAAGGGTGTTTTTACACTGACAGTTGTGACTCTCTATCACCGCATTGGAAACTCACCTTTTACATCACCTAACGTTCTCGCAACTGTTTTGCATCGTCGCTGCCCGAAGAATCTACATTCGTTTCGGTGAGATGAGTTTGCTGCTGCTGCAACGTTTTTCTCCACACTAGTTTTGATCTGGTCTTTTCTCTACAGGAGTTTCAAGCTTGTATTGTAGAAGTTTTCGTGCGTTTTAAAAAGACTCCTCCAAAAGCCACCACTAGGTGCCGGTAATTTGCATGAGAACTGACAGCACTTGAATTTTTTACATATCGTTGCTTGCCTCATCTAGTGATTTAAATTTGTATTGTTTTTTGCCGGTGTTGACACGATTTCCAAGCAATCGTATACATTTAACTTAGCACTGGTATTCCGGCTGCCCTCTGATCAGAGACATCCCCCCCCCCCAATGGAAATGCTTAAATGTAAAAAGAAAATAATTAAAGCGGAAAAAACAGGACAGGGCGATTTGAAGACTCTAAAAACTCTGGATCAAACTGAATGTTAAAACACCCAATAGCTCTCAGAAGGGCAGGCAAAAGAGTTTGGATTCAGTGCGTTGGCAACCGTCCATTGGAAGAGGAGCAATATTTGTGCAGAATCCAGTGACATAATGGAAGCTCTTTACTGGCCCATTTTGTCACCCTGAGCTGTTTTGGGAAGGAGGTGAGTTATTGGACCTTCCATTGAGTGACGGACCTCCTGTTTATTTTTCACAGAGTCGAAATATGTTTACCGAAGCGCGATGTGGGCAAAGAGCATTTTCTCCTAATGTCGCACAGAAGATTTGTCACAACTGGCTCTTGTGTCCCCACAGCTATAATTAAACGAGTGGGGGGGGGGCAATGTTAATTATAAACCCTATTTTGGGCCCTCCTTTGAAAGCTGCCCTCTATGATGCAAAATGTCACCCGAGGGGTCCTTCCGCAGACTTGCTCTCTATTTTTCATCGAGACAATATTTGGAATTTGTGGTGGACCGCGGAGGGGAAGCGGTCAACTTTCTCCAGCTCGCCCCCGAATCATGGCACTTGGGTTCCGTTGGTCCCAACCACCTGAAAAAAAGTGGACTTGGCAGGCTCCGAGTCAAACCAGGACAAAATACAGTATTCAGCACTCATTTTCAAAATGGAATCGTAGAGTTGGAAGGGACCTCCAGGGTCATCTAGTCCAACCCCCTGCACAATACAGGAAACCCACAAATACCAACCCCAAATTCACAGGATCTTCAGCACTGTCAGATGGCCATCTAGCCTCTGCTTAAAAACCTCCAAGGAAGGAGAGCCCACCACCTCCTGAGGAAGCCTGTTCCACTGAGGAATTGCTCTAACGGTCAGGAAGTTCTTCCTAATGTTGAGCCGGAAACTCTTTTGATTTAATTTCAACCCGTTGGTTCTGGTCCTACCTTCCGGAGCCACAGAAAACAATTCCACAATATCCTCTATATGACAGCCCTTCAAGTACTTGAAGATGGTGATCCTATCACCTCTCAGCTGCCTCCTCTCCAGGCTAAACATTCCCAGCTCCTTCAACCTTTCCTCATAGGACTTGGGCTCCAGACCCCTCACGATCTTTGTCGCCCTCCTCTGGACCCGTTCCAGCTTGTGTATATCCTTCTTAAAATGTGGTGCCCAAAACTGAACACAGTGCTCCAGGTGAGGTTTTACCAGAGCAGAGTAAAGCGACACCATCACATCATGTGATCTGGACACTATACTTCTGTTGATACAGCCCAAAATTGCATTTGCCTTTTTAGCCACTGCATCACACTGTTGTCTCATGTTCAGCATATGATCCACTAAGAAGAAGAAGATTATGATGACATTGGATTTATATCCCGCCCTCCACTCCGAAGAGTCTCAGAGCGGCCTACAATCTCCTTTACCTTCCTCCCCCACAACAGACACCCTGTTAGGTGGGTGGGGCTGGAGAGAGCTCTCACAGCAGCTGCCCTTTCAAGGACAACCTCTGCCAGCGCTCTGGCTGACCCAAGGCCATTCCAGCAGGTGCAAGTGGAGGAGTGGGGAATCAAACCCAGTTCTCCCAGATAAGTCTGCACACTTAACCACTACACCAAAATGGCTCTAAGACCCCTAGATCCTTTTTGGACATACGACTGCTAAGACAAGTCTCCCCCATCCTATAACTATGCATGGGATTTTTCCTACTGAAATGCAGAACTTTACATTTATCCCTGTTAAAATTCACTTTATTGGTTTTAGCCCAGTTTTCCAGCCTGGATGAGGTCCCTATCAGGCAGATATCTGCTGTCATCCTGTATCCTGTTTCTGTCTTCTACTGTGTTTGCAACCCTTCCCAATTTAGTATCATCGGAAGCTGTGTTTGAAAGGGTGAAAGGGAGCCATGATCTCCTGCACCGGATGTTGGAGGTGGTTCTGCATCTCCCTTGTCTGTACCTTCTGAAAACTTAACCCTTCAGAGCAGGGCTTTTTTTTTGGTAGCTGAAATTCCTTTGCATGTTTGGCCACACCCCCTTGATGTAGCCAATCCTCCAAGAGCTTACAGGGCTCTTAGTACAGGGCCTACTGTACGCTCCAGGAGGATTGGCTACATCAGTGGGGGTGTGGCCTAATAAGCAAAGGAGTTCCTGCCGCAAAAAAAGGCACTGTTTCAGAGCATCTTCCATGCGATTGCTTCCATAAACCTAACCACTTCTTTGGTTGGCAGAAGGACATGAATGTAGACATGTTCGGGAAGGGGAAGTTCATAGGAGAGAGACTAGAAAGCCCACTAATCCAGGAGAGAGGAGTGTTACATTACTATGCGGATGCACCAGTTTCTATACAAAGGAAACCGTTTGCTATGCACACAGTTCTGAGAATCTTTTGCTCCCCAAGAGATGTAAGAACATAATAAGAACATAAGAGAAGCCATGTTAGATCAGGCCAATGGCCCATCCAGTCCAACACTCTGTGTCACACAGTGGCAATTTTTTTTTGTGGCTAATAGCCACTGATGGACCTCTGCTCCATATTTTTATCTAAACCCCTCTTGAAGGTGGCCATGCTTGTGGCCGCCACCACCTCCTGTGGCAGTGAATTCCACATGTTAATCACCCTTTGGGTGAAGAAGTACTTCCTTTTATCCGTTTTAACCTGTCTGCTCAGCAATTTCATCGAATGCCCACGAGTTCTTGTATTGTGAGAAAGGGAGAAAAGTACCTCTTTCTCTACTTTCTCCATCCCATGCATAATCTTGTAAACCTCTATCATGTCACCCCGCAGTCGACGTTTCTCCAAGCTAAAGAGTCCCAAGCGTTTCAACCTTTCTTCATAGGGAAAGTGTTCCAGCCCTTTAATCATTCTAGTTGCCCTTTTCTGGACTTTCCCCAATGCTATAATATCCTTTTTGAGGTGCGGCGACCAGAACTGCACACAGTACTCCAAATGAGACCACACCATCGATTTATACAGGGGCATTATGATACTGGCTGATTTGTTTTCAATTCCCTTCCTAATAATTCCCAGCATGGCGTTGGCCTTTTTTATTGCAATCGCACACTGTCTTGACATTTTCAGTGAGTTCTCTACCACGACCCCAAGATCTCTCTCTTGTCCGGAGCACAGATAAAAAAGTATTAGTTTCAAGTTCCTCTGGACAAGGTCTATAGAATTTCATCACTCAGTTCCAGGGAGCTCAAAGGTTGAACTTTGTCCTTTTTTTCTAGAGATGTATGCAGAAATGTTACTCTGATGTGGATTGTTCTCTTTCTTTAAAAATGATTAAAAACAGTTTAATATCATCATGATCTCTTGTTCAGGGCTATTGCTGTATTTTGATGGCATTACAAGCCGTTTCAAGCTTTGCTCCTGTCTGTATAGTTCATGTGCAGCCGCAGATAACAAAAAATAGATCAGGCAAGTAGGTTAGAGAGCTGTCCCAAGCGACTAAGGGCAACCATTAGAGGAAGTGCTTTCTGTGCCCAGGAATGCCACTGGCACCATTCTACTGGTGTGAACATGAGCTAAGTATTCTGGTTGGATGAGGTCCCTATCAGGCAGATATCTGCTGTCACCACATATTGCCCCTCCCACTCACCACCCCAAGGAAATGTGACGTTCAAGATGGCATGGGGAACTGGAAGCAGAATGCAGCCACAGATATGCAGCAACGTTGACATTTTTTTAAAGTCATCTGGATCTTTACCAAAAGCCATATGGAAAAGCTACCGTTTCTGAGGTTAACAAATGGCCTGTGTAGATGTTGTCGCTTTCTGAATTCGCCTCCCTGCAGTTTTCCACACAGGGTGTGTTGTAGATGAGACCACTGTAGCAGCACAAGAGAGGTTTCTGGAAGTTTAACAGATCCTGCGGTCGTATCTGGGCTGCGACAGCATTTCTGCAGGTCTCCAGCTTGCAATTATTGTTAACTTTCTTGCAGGCTTCCCCCTCCTCTTTTTAAACCAAAAAAAAAAATTAAAGCAAGAATTAAATGAAACCCCTGGAGATACGAATTTCATTTCCAAGGGGGTCTTGGCAGCACCGTGGCAACTGTGGCTTGCAAAATGGGCGGACAGAGCATGTCTTGCCTGGGCTGCATAAAACCAAAGGCAGACACGGGTGGGTGCTGAGTGGAGGTAAATGCTGTCAGAAACCCAGTAAAAACGCCGTGTGCTATGCGGCCGAAGGACCACACAGTGACACAGAACTCGTTTTTGAAAATTGCACAATGCGCTTTTTTAAAAAAAATAAACTGCCCGCTTGCGTGGACTCCGAAGACCCCGGTTCTGTGCTTTTTTGTATTCGTGGACTATTGTGCCCATAAAGTGCTATTCCCAGTCCCTCGCTGGGTGTTTTTTAGCATCCAAATACTAAACGCATTGTTTTCCCTCGCCTCGGTAACGTTAGCCATAAAAAAGGGCTGCGGTGCTGAGTCTAACGAGGCCCCACGCTGAGGGCAATTAAACCTACTGTTTCCAATCAGGTTTAATGCGAGGATAAAGTGAACGGTCCCTGAGATTTGAGAGGAGGATAATTTGTCAGTAATAATAAGTGTAGACAAACAGGATGTACTCCAGTGCATGGAGCCTGATTGGAACCAAATGTGGCTCTTAGGGGTCTTCTCGAAACTCCACGCAAGGAACCAATGGGCCGGTAGCAGATGTGTGTTTACGTGTTCCTAGATATACATAGATATATATTTGCATGCTTTGTACCCAATTTCCAACTCAAGCAAGGAAACAAAATTATGTAGGAGCGGTGAGACTTTTGGGGGTTGCTTTGCCATTATCCGGCTGCGGGTCTGCCGTTTCGTTTTCTCGAAAATGGAAAGGCAACCTAACAAGGAAGGAACATGCAGTCCAGAATTTGAATCGATGTCTACAAGGGAGCACACAAAGTAACTCACGGTAAACTTGTCCCAGCAGGGTTTGGATATGAATCTGGGAAATGGCTTACCTCTGCCACTGGTTCATTGGGGAGCCTTTGTCAAATCCCTGTCCGTAAAATGCAGTCAGACTTCAGACATAAATTCCAGATTATTTGTGAACAGAAGCAGAAGAAGATATTGGATTTATATCCCACTCTCCACTCTGAATCTCCTTTACTTTCCTCCCCCACAACAGACACCCTGTGAGGTGGGTGGGACTGAGAGAGCTCTCCCAGAAGCTGCCCTTTCAAGGACAACTCTGCGAGAGCCATGGCTGACCCAAGGCCATTCCAGCAGCTGCAAGTGGAGGAGCGGGGAATCAAACCCGGTTCTTCCAGATAAACGTCCAAGCACTTAACCACTACACCAAATTGGCTAGTTGACTCTTGGGCTTGCGTCTCTGTCCCCCAGAAATAAGACTGAAAACTTGCAGATCCAAATCCGAAAGTTCTTTCCCCTCCTCCTTTATAACATCTAGCTGAATGAAGAGTTCTGGAAAACTGAAACATTTGCACACTGCTCTCATTTCGCTTGGTTTTAGGGCATCTGCTCCAGGTTCGGAAGTTCCTGAAGATTTTTGGGGAAGCTTGGAGAGGGCTGGGGGAGCTCAGCAGGTGTGTCAAGTCCAGGAGTCCCCACCCCAAAGCTGCCATTTCTTCCCAGGGGAACTGATCTCTGTTGCCTGTAGGTCCATTGTAATTCTGGGAGACCTCCATTGGGCAGCTGGCACGCCTAAGCTGGTCTTGTTAAAAATTAAGATGTGGCTTTTTTTTTTGGATTTTTCTTTTTTGAATTTTAAATAGTTTATTAAAATTTAAAAAGAAGAAGAAGAAGATATTGGATTTATATCCTGCCCTCCACTCTGAAGAGTCTCAGAGCGGCTCACAATCTCCTTTCCCTTCCTCTCCCACAACAGACACCCTGTGAGGTGGGTGGGGCTGGAGAGAGCTCTCCCAGCAGCTGCCCTTTCAAGGACAACCTCTGCCAGAGCTATGCTGACCCAAGGCCATTCCAGCAGGTGCAAGTGGAGGAGTGGGGAATCAAACCCGGTTCTCCCAGATAAGAGTCCAAACACTTAACCACTACACCAAACTGGCTCTTTCAGCCACCCTTTCAAGGACAACCTTTGCCAGAGCTATGGCTGACCCAAGGCCATTCCAGCAGCTGCAAGTGGAGGAGTGGGGAATCAAACCCGGTTCTCCCAGATAAGAGTCCGCACACTTAACCACTACACCAAACTGGCTCTTTCAGCCACCCTTTCAAGGACAACCTCTGCCAGAGCTATGGCTGACCCAAGGCCATCACAGCAGCTGCAAGTGGAGGAGTGGGGAATCAAACCCGGTTCTCCCAGATAAGAGTCCGCACACTTAACCACTACACCAAACTGGCTCTTTCAACCACCCTTTCAAGGACAACTCCTGCGAGAGCTATAGCTGACCCAAGGCCATTCCAGCAGCTGCAAGTGGAGGAGTGGGGAAGCAAACCCGGTTCTCCCAGATAAGAGAGCTCTGGCTGACCCAAGGCCATTCCAGCAGCTGCAAGTGGAAAAGTGGGGAAGCAAACCCGGCTCTCCCAGATAAGAGTCTGCACGCTTAACCACTACACCAAACTGGCTCTTTCAGCCACCCTTTCAAGGACAACCTGTGCCAGAGCTCTGGCTGACCCAAGGCCATTCCAGCAGGTGCAAGTGGAGGAGTGGGGAATCAAACCCGGTTCTCCCAGATAAGAGTCCGCACACTTAACCACTACACAGAACTGGCTCTCCTTCACCAAACTGGCTGTCCTTCACCAAACCAATGCATAACCCCCCCCCCCCCTCAAAATTACAGAGCAAAACCACGAGACCAGCACGGATCAGGGGGAGGAAGGGGAAAGAGGCAGTGGTGGTGGCCTTTCAGCTCTTTCAGCAGCTCACTCGACCTTCCCGCTGCTGCTGCTGCCCCCTCAACCCTGCACTGATCGTGATCGTGCCGGAGGGCCAGCATAAGAGCAGCAAGCCTCCGGTGCCGTTTTACCTGCCAATCACTTGATCTGCAGGGGGCTTTAAAGAGCCTGGGAAATGCGGCGCTCCACTGCCCCTTTCCAGGCACTGAAATGGTGGGGAAGGGAGGGAGGGAGGAGGAGGTGCCACAGAGCGTAGGCAAAGGAGTCATTTGCCTAAGGGGAGGGTGGGAGACTTTAAGCAGACTTCGGAAGGATGGTGGAAGACAGGAGGGCCTGGCATGGCTTTGTCCATGGGGTCATAAAGGGTCGGACTTGACTGTGTGACTGAACAACAAAAGGGGTGGAGGGGGAGCTGAATTTGGCCCTTGGCAAATGCCTAATTTGCCTAGTGGACAGGCCAGCCCCGTGTCTGGGAGAACCAGGTTTGATTCCCCTCTCCTCCCCTTGCAGCTGCTGGAATGGCCTTGGGTCAGCCATAGCTCTCGTAGGAGTTGTCCTTGGAAGGGCAGCTTCTGTCAGAGCCCTCTCAGCCACACCTACCTCACAGTGTGTCTGTTGTGGAAGAGGAAGGTAAAGCAGATTGTAAGCCACTCTGAGATTCAGAGTGAAGGGCAGGGTATAAAGCCAATATCATCTTCTTCTGCTCCATGGAAGGCCACATGCAGGGAGTGAGAGGACAAAGAGCGAGAGAGGAGGAGCTTCCAGTTAAGACAAACAAAGGCAGTTTGGTGTAATGGTTAAGTGTGCGGACTCTTATCTGGGAGAACCGGGTTTGATTCCCCACTCCTCCACTTGCACCTGCTGGAATGGCCTTGGGTCAGCCATAGCTCTGGCAGAGGTTGTCCTTGAAAGGGCAGCTGCTGGGAGAGCCCTCTCCAGCCCCACCCACCTCACAGGGTGTCTGTTGTGGGGGAGGAAGGTAAAGGAGATTGTGAGCCGCTCTGAGACTCTTCGGAGTGGAGGGCGGGATATAAATCCAATATCTTCTTCTTCTTCTTCTATTCAAGGAGATACCACCCATATACACACAAATGTAGTGCCCCCTAATGTCCAGGTGTGCTGAGTCATTCACTCCAACACATAGCTCTCACAGAACTGTCCTTGAAAGGGCAGCTGCTACAAGAGCTCTCTCAGCCCCATCCACCTCACAGAGCGTCTGTTGTGGGGGAGGAAGGGAAAGGAGATTGTAAACCGGAGGGCCATCATAAATTCTGAAATCCAGAGGTACAGAACGGGGTATAAATCCAATATATTCATCTTAAAGAGCAGAGTGGGGTTTGGAACTTGGGTTTCCCAGACCCTAGTCTGACCCTTTAACTATCACACCACACTGGCTCTCCTATTCCACAATAGAAATTAATTTTTATGATGGCAGTGTGGGATTAAGGCAACCATTTGACTGGCAAGCCATGTTGCAAGCTGAGGAAATAAGAGGTAGAAGCTCTGTAAACCAGGAGTTTTCGTTCTTCTTGGCTGGCAAAGCATTTCTGTAAGCCAGCGTGCAGCACAACTAACAGAGCGGCAAAATGACTAATTAACCAAATGCAAGGATGGAGAAAGAATGCATGCTACCGGGTGGTAGTGGTTCTAATTCCCCACAGCGACACACAAGAGCTCAAGATGGTGAGTGTGGATTAGCTATAAAGTTAAAGAGTAGGCTAGTAAATTCCTCCAGTTTGGTGTAGTGGTTAAGTGTGTGGACTCTTATCTGGGAGAACCGGGTTTGATTCCCCGCTCCTCCCATACATTCCCATGACTTTACATACCAACTCACTGCCCATTTTCTCTATATTTTAAGATGGCTTGCCATTCCAGTTTTGTCTGATGAAGCCTGCTTAAGAGCATACGAAAGTTGACATTCTGAATAAAACTTAGTTGGTCTTAAAGGGCTACTTGTCTACCGCTTTGTTCTATTGCTTCAGACCAACACGGCTGCCCTCTTGGATCTTTGTCCTAGCATAATTCCGCTAATGCAGCTGATACCTCTTCCATGCTCCTTGCTGACTTCTGTCACTCCCCACCTCTGTCCCCATTTGCCAAGGGCAAATGCACCAAAGGGGGGGGCATGCAAGACTTCTATTTACGGGCTCATGGGGGGGGGGTTTCAAAGCCCTCCAAAGCAGCAATTCTCCCCCCCACCAAGCTTTGGAAACCAAGTCATCAGTTATTCTGTCGGCTGCAAAGCAAGTGCGGTAGCAAACAGAGAGTGATACCAAATGGAGCCCTGGGGTGTGTGTGCTGAATCCTCCTGCAATTAACATCAGGGATTCAAAAGGGCAGACTGCCCACTGTGGAATTTGGGGGTGTCGTGAGCTGTGGCATTTGTCCTTCTTGACTGAAATCCTTCCTAATGGATTGGAAGAAGAAGACTGAAGAAGAAGACTGCAGATTTATACCACCCACCCTTCTCTCTGAATCAGACTCAGAGCGGCTTACAATCTCCTGTATCTTCTCCCCCCCACAACAGACACCCTGTGAGGTGGGTGGGGCTGAGAGGGCTCTCACAGCAGCTGGCATTACAAGGACAACTCCTGCAATAGCTATGTCTGACCCAAGGCCATTCCAGCAGGTGCAAGTGGAGGAGTGGGGAATCAAACCTGGTTCTCCCAGATAAGAGTCTGCACACTTAACCATTACACCAAACTGGCTCTCCTATATCTCCTTCCCCCTCCTATAATCTCCCATATCTTCTTCCCCCACAACAGATACCTGTGAGGTGGGTGGGGCTGAGAGAGCACTCACAGCAGCTGCTCTTTCAAAGGCCACCTCTGCGAGATTCATGGCTGTCCCAAGGCCCTTCCAGCAAGTGCAAGTGGAGAAGTGGGGAATCAAACCTGGTTCTCTCGGATAAGAGTCCGCACAGTTAACCACTATACCCAGACCATGAATTCAGCAGGAGCTCACAGGAGCAGAGCTCCTGAACCTTTCTGAGGGTTCCCCCTCCTTCTCCCCACCTACAGTACCTACCTTGCCCATTGAATAGTAGATGCAGCTGCATAACAATCCCTGGATGAGTTCCACCATTTTTCTACAAAACTGGCTCTCAAAAACTGACTACACCAAACTGGCTCTCAAAAACTGACTACACCAAACTGGCTCTCAAAAACTGGACTCTTTAAGCAGTTATGACCAGGGCTTTTTTTGTAGAAAAAGCCCAGCAGGAACTCATTTGCATATTAGACCATACTCCCTGACACCACCATGGTTTCACACAGAATTTTTTGGTAGAAAAAGTCAAACAGGAACTCATTTGCATATTAGGCCACAAGGCAGCCGGAACTGGCACCAAGCCAGTCGGAACTGCGTTCCTGTGCGTTCCTGTTTTTAAAAAAAAGCCCTGGTGAAGACTATAATAATAATATAATAATAATAATAATAATAGATTTTATTTATATCCCACCCTCCCCGCCTAGGTGGCTCAGGGCGGCTAACAACATTTCACACGATTAACATAAATAGATAAAACTTTAAATTTAACAATTAAAAAGAAATTAAACATAAAAACCAGTTAATTAAGTTAAGATACATAATTCAAATTACATTAAATATATCTGGCAGCAATAAAATTGTTTGGCACTGGTTCTGCCAGTTTAGATAGTTCCGTGATCGTATTATAGATGGCGGTTCTTTATTCTTAGCAACTCAGCAGTCGCTATCAGCATAGGCTTGTCTGAAAAGGGCGGTCTTGCAGGCCCTGCGGAACTGGTCGAGGTTCTGCAGGGCCCGCACTTCCTCCGGAAGTTGGTTCCACAGTGCCGGAGCCGCGGCTGAAAAGGCCCGTGTTCTGGTGTTTTGAAGTTTGACCTCTCTCGGCCCAGGGATGGTCACTTTATTTTTACCCATTGACCTCAGTGCCCTCTGGGGTTCATATGGGGAGAGACGGTCCCTTAGGTAGGCTGGTCCTCGGCCATATAGGGCTTTAAAGGTAATAACCAACACTTTGTACTGGACTCGGTAGGTAATTGGCAGCCAGTGCAGTCCGCGCAGCCCCGGCCGTATGTGCTCCCATTTCGAGAGCCCCAATAGTAGCCTGGCCGACGACTAAATAGCAATAACAGAAGACTAAATAGCAATAACAGAATAACAGAAGACTAAATAGCGATAACAGAATAATAGAAGACTAAATAGCAATAACAGAAGACTAAATAGCGATAACAGAATAACAGAAGACTAAATAGCGATAACAGAATAACAGAAGACTAAATAGCGATAACAATTCCCCAGAAGTTTCACAGTTCCATCAAAGGAGCCCCAATGAACACGTCGACTTGATTCTTCCCGCTTCGAATCTTCTTCTAGCACAGGGGGCTCCAACCACATATCTCAACCAAAGGCAAAATCAAAGTGTTTCTGATGCATCAATCAGCCTTGAGCCTTTTGGAGTGTAGTGCCGTTTTGAAATCTTACCGGAGACTTTCTGTCCCATTTGCCCATCGGGAATTCTATGTGCAGTCTTTGGACGCACTGAAAAAGAACTTTGTGGGTTTTGCAGCTTTTTGCAACTTATGGATGCATCAGAATTGTTTTGATATTTTTTTTCTGAGCTTTTGCCTTTGGTGGAGAGCCCCCTATGCTAGAAGAGGATTTGAAGCAGGCAGAATCAAGCCGACATTCTGCTCATTGGGACTCCTTTGATGGGACTGTGAAACTTCGGGGGAATTGTTATTGCTGCTTAGTCTTCTATTGAACATATTTGTATGATTTTGTTTCAAGGCATTCTTAGTTATTTGGTCACTGTAACTTCGGTTGTGCTGTCTTTGTCCATATGCTAATAGCATCCATCCTGCTCCAAATTCCTCTCCTTGGGGGTTCAGGGAGAAAAAATGGCAACTTTGGAGGGGAGCCTGCATGGCAGCATCCTCTTCTTGCAGCTTTCCTCAAATTCGATCCTTTCCAAGCTCCACCCAAAATCTCCAGGAATTTCCTAACCTGGAGTTGGCAAAGATTAAACCATCTACATTGTACAGAGCAATTATATAAGTTTAAAAATTTAGTAGATAAATCTATTCTAAAAAGGCATAGTTATTAAGTCAGCAAACCTCAGCAGGCACTTAAAAATATATCTAAACGAGCAGTAAATTATAGTTCCCTATTGTTTACGTAATATAAAATACATTCAAATAATATATATTATTATGGGATACTACTTATCTAAGGTTAGCCATATCTAACCAGATTTTCCTCCTAATAATAGCCACCCAGCCATATTTTGTCACTCTAAAGGTAATTTCCCTGTTCCTATTGGTTAACATTTGTATGATATATCTTATTGCTTTTATTGTGTTGCTGTATCCTTCTCATATTTTAATCTGACTGAAACATATATTTATATGGACAGGTAGGATGTATGCTGTTCCCAAGCCTCATTCCCTTTGCTAGCACTTACTCAAGTGTAAATGTCTATGGGAATGCAGCGTCTACCGACAAAAAAATAAAAGCTATTTTTTATTGTCAATGTTAGCTTCCAGTTCCAATCCAATCCAATCCAATCCAATCCAATCCAATCCAATCCAATCCAATCCAATCCAATCCAAATACCTTTATTGGCATAGAAATAAAAAATGCAGCATAGCAAATTTACATAGAGTTTCAGCTATAAAACCAGTCAAACATCAAGCAGAGGAGCTAGTCTTTTGCTCCTTGATTGTTGTGGCAGCCAAAAGGTACTTTACAACTAGGCTTGTCGATGTGGGAACCAACAAATGAAACGCTATTTTCTGTTGTCAATATTAGCTTTCAGTTCTGAATGATGATGGAACCAAATCTCATTTTTTTTGCTGAAGTTTTATGTATTATTTTTCATTTTTATCATGTCAAATAGAAAAATACAACAATATCCATCTAAAATATAACCATCTCATTGGTATGATTTGTACAACTAAAGCAATATTTCCTCACAATTGTTTAAACTTCGGAATTAATTCAGCCTTTAGAATTAATTTTCTTCTTCCTTCTGTACATGCTGGTTTTAACGTATTAAACTCAGAGAAATCAAAACACTCTGACTCGTGCAACCACTGTTCTATCAAAAGAAAAAAAAATACTCATTTTCTCATTCTGTGCCAACAACATTTTTACCACTCTTCATAAAATAAATGTTCATTTACTCTCCCACATGGATTCTGTTTTTATTTTCAGCGCTCCTAATAAAATTATGGATCTTCGAGTTCCTCTCAGTATCACATTTCTTTCGGGGATCTTGAAATGGAATGAAAATTAGTAGTTATTTTGCAAACCAGATTAAGCAAATTAAACCAGAAAGGTTCACTTATCAACAATGGTTTGTTAGAATAATTATTCATTTACTTGTTTCATTTATACGCCACCTTCTCCCTAACGTGGATTCAGAGCCTTTTACATTATTTCCCTTTCCTCCATTTTATCCTCACAACAACCCTGTGAGGTAGCTTTGTCTGAGAGGGTGTGACTGGTCCAAGGTCACCCAGCAAGCTTCCATGGCAGAGTGGGAATTCCAACCTGTGTCTTAAGAACATAAGAGAAGCCATGTTGGATCAGGCCAATGGCCCATCCAGTCTAACATTCTGTGTCACACAGTGGCCACAAAAAAAAAAAAACACCAAATGCCATCAGGAGGTCCACAAGTGGGGCTAGAAATCCTTCCACTGTGCCCCTCTCCTGAAGCACCAAGAATACAGAAACATCACTGCCCCAGACAGAGAGTTCTAACAATATGCTGTGGCTAATAGCCACTGATGGACCTCTGCTCCATATGTTTATCCAATTCCATCTTGAAGCTGGCTATGCTTGTAGCCGCCACCACCTCCTGTGGCAGTGAATTCCACATGTTAATCACCCTTTGGGTGAAGAAGTACTTCCTTTTATCCGTTCTAACCCGATTGCTCAGCAATTACATTGAATGTCCACGAGTTCTCGTATTGTGAGAAAGGGAGAAAAGTACTTCTTTCTCTACCTTCTCTATCCCATGCATAATCTTGTAAACCTCTATCATGTCACCCCGCAGTCAACGTTTCTCCAAGCTAAAGAGCCCCAAGCGTTTTAACCTTTCTTCATAGGGAAAGTGTTCCAACCCTTTAATCATTCCAGTTGCCCTTTTCTGTACTTTTTCCAATGCTATAATATCTTTTTTTGGATCATGGTCTATCCCACTAAACACTACTCCATGCTGGCATATCTATTGCAGGGTATTAAAGTGTTAAGTCTACTTTAACTGGATTGAATTAGGTTATGCCTCTCTAAAGTTCAACTCCATTGTGACATCTGAGTGTGTGTGTAAGAAGGAAGTTATATCTCATAAAATGTATATGACAAGATGGACGCAGGTTAGGGTGCCGGATGTTATGAAGCTTGCGTTTTCATGGGGGAATTGTTCCCTTGTGAACATTTTTATTGAAAGAGGCACAATATTTGATCACGTTAATATCGTCTTGTCTCCCTAAAATATGGATCTGTTGCTTCTTAGTGCAAGGAGCCGATGAGAAAGCATTGAGCGGCAATCAGAAAGACAGTTAATCTGTTTTGCAATGGGATGTATAGTGGGAATTGAAAAAGCAGTAAAACCTAAAATTAGACTAAATTGGAAAAAAAATGGAGAGCTTAAAACTATCAAGATTTCCTTGTGTCATACAGGATACGCTGGGTGGGGGTGGATGGGTTATTAGGAATAATAAACCTCAGTTTTTATAAGGAGAAGGTGTCTTGGGGGTACTAGAGGCACAACTGTCAAATGTATCACACATACAACCAAAGGAGCAGGGAATTCTGTCAAGTGTTCAAAGGAGTTATTTGTCCAGTCTCGTAAAGGTAATTGCCCCATTTTGACAGCAATCTGTTTTCCTAGTTTGCAAAACGCAGGGCACTTTCTTTCAAACCGCAACGCCTTTTTAACAAAGCGGCACTGGCCATCTCATTCCTTTCTCCTCCTTCCACACAGCTAACTTTCATAATACATATATATATATATTTAAAATGTGTTAACGACAGCACTTTAAGCTCAGGCTTCGAAGAGAAATTTGGAAACCTCTTTCACTCATAAGCATTTTTGTTACCTTGAAGGAAAAAATGAATTCTGTAGGGATCAAGGGGAAGTAAAATGATCCATAGAGAAGGAAAGGGTGGGGGGAAAAACGCTTTTAACTAAAGAAACCTATTTAAAGATCTTGGAGGTTGTGGGCAGGGGGCACAGAGAAGTAGGTAGGGGATGAACTGCCTTTGGGGGATTGTTTTGATTTAAATTTATTTTGGGATAAAATAAACATTCTCCTCTGGAGTTTCGGGTTTTCTGTAGTGCAAAAAAAGGTGACAGTGAAGAATTTGAATTAGCATGTGGTAGGTCTAATGTATGAAAGGGCTTTTGCCAGGGGGGACCAAATCCCTACAGAGCTCTAAACTGGCTGCATATTTTTAAATATGACAATTTAAGAGGAGTTTGATTCTTTTCAGATAAATCTTATAGTGATCCAACAAGCAAAAGATCTATCTATCTATCTATCTATCTATCTATCTATCTATCTATCTATCTATCTATCTATCTATCTATCTATCTATCTATCTATCTATCTATCTATCTATCTATCTATCTATCTATCTATCTATCTATCTATCTATCTATCTATCTATCTATCTATCTATCTATCCATCCATCCATCCATCCATCCATCCATCCATCCATCCATCCATCCATCCATCCATCCATCCATCCATCCATCCATCCATCCATCTATCTATCTATCTATCTATCTATCTATCTATCTATCTATCTATCTATCTATCTATCTACCTACCTACCTACCTACAAGGGTGGCCAAACTTACTTAACGTAAGAGCCACATAGAATATAGAACGTAAGAGAACATAGAATATAGATGTTTGAGAGCCATAAGACAGGAAGGAAGGCAAGCAGGAAGGCAAGGGAGGAGGGAAGGAAAGGTGGAAAGAAAGCAACTTTAACTTTAAATGCATACTACCAGGCTGCTAGCTGGCTTGGCTTGGAGAAGTGATTTGAAGAGAGAAATGCCTTCTCCAAGCCAGTCAATGGGGCAGCAGGGGCTTTGAGAGCCGCACAATATGTGTGAAAGAGCCACCTGGGGCTCCCGAGCCACGGTTTGGCCAGCTCTGTTATACCTTCTATTATCTATCTATTAATGATCTCTCTGCCTGTCTGTCTTGTTCCTCCTCATTTATAGATAGCTTCCTGTCTTCCACAACTCTCAGACAGGAATGAAACTGACTCGATGGAGGGATTTTCTGGTCCGCTTCAAGATTGAAATACAAATGAAAAGGAAGGGGAACTTGTTGAAAAACCCTGTTTGGGCACCAACCATTTATTCATTAACTAACAGCACTCGCCATGTGTACGTTCTGTAAGCATAAGAGGAGATTTCTGCAAAAATAGATGACTAACTGCTACGAAGCTGTGGTCAGGAACAAACAAAAGGGGGCTGGGTGGGGAAGAGCGGGGAGAAATACAGTCACACCTACGTAGGCTTTGCTTCAGCAGAGGATTAGAGAAAAGAATACAGGTGCTCTGGAAGGCAGTGCCATATCTAAAGGGCATCAAAGGAACATGGATGAAAATTATTACAGTGTGTGTCCGAGGAGGACGGCAGAATCAAAGGCGTGAAGGAGACAAAATGCCGTGGTTGTGCGGTAGAACGTCTGCTTGGCAAGCAGAAGGTCACAAATCCAATCTCCCAGCTTCTCTAGATAAAGGGATCAGGTAGTAGGTGGCGGGAAAGACATTGTGGAATCTCTGCCAGTTAGAGGACACAATATCGACCATGGTAGACCAATGGTCTGAGTCTATTATTTATTTCATTCATTTGTACTGTGCCTTTCTCGCCAATGGGGACTCAGTAGGGCTTCCTTTGTTCTCTTTTCCATTTTATCCTCAGAACAGCCTTGTGAGGTAGGTGAGGCTGAGGGAGTATGACTAGCCCACGGTCACCCAGCAAGCTTCCAAGGTGCAAGTAGGGATTCGAACCCACATCTCTCCAGATGCTAGTCTGACACTCTTAACCACCGCACCACACTGGCTTCATGGGCTCAAGGAAAAAGGGCACGGAGCTACTCTTGAGCATATGAAGCTGCCTTATCCTGAATCTGACCCTTGGTTTATTGAAATCCGTGCTATCTACTCAGACGGGCAGCAGCTCTCCAGGGTTTCAGGCAGAGGTCTTTTACATCACCTCCTGCCTGGTCCTTCAACTGGAGATGTCGGGGATCGAACCTGGGACTTTCTGCATGCCAAGCAGATGCTTTACCACTGAGCCATGGCCCTTCTTCTTTAACTTCTGTCCCTTTAGACTCTGATCAGCATAATGAAACAGTATAGGTTAGAGCACCAGATGAGAATTTGGGAAATCTGGGCTCAGATTCCCACTCTGCCATGGATACAATGCAAGAACTCGTGGTTATTCCATGAAATTTCTGAGCAGTTGGGTTTGAGCGGATAAAAAGAAGTAGTTCTTCACCCAAACGGTGACTAACCCATGGAATTCACTGCCACAGGAGGTGGTGGCAGCTACAAGCATAGACAGCTTCAAGAGGGGATTGGAGAAATATCTGGAGCAGAGGTGCATCAGTGGCTATTAGCTACAAGGTATAGATGGAACTCTCTGTCTGGGCAGTGATGCTGTGTATTCTTGGTGCTTGGGGGGGGCAACAGTGGGAGGGCTTCTAGTGTCCTGGCCCCACTGGTGGACCTCCTGATGTCACCTGGCTGGGTTTTTTTTGGCCACTGTGTGACACAAAATGTTGGACTGGATGGACCATTGGCTTGATCCAACATGGCTTCTCTCATGTTCTTATAAGTTTATTGGGTATCCTCAGACCAATTTCTGTCTCTCATGAGGTTGTTGTCTGGATGAAATAGGGGGAAAGGGTCTCCGGTCTACCTGTGATCCTTGATGGGAGAACAGAATAAAAAAAGAGAGAGATTTTTTTTAAAAAATACTGAAACAAGAACTTCAGAGAAATTAGATACGTACATCTTGGTTTAAGGACTGTAAATTGTATGAATGATTTTATGATGTATCTCGTTTTTAATGTTTATGTGGTTTAATTTGTTGTTGTTGTTAGCCGCCTCGAGGGGAGGGAGGGATATACATTTGATAAAATAAAATAAAATAAAAATGCCCTAAACAGAGAGAAAGAACCGTTCCATGGTTTCGAAACGGCAAGCCATTCACCTTTCCCCCTTTCCAGAAACAGAAAGCTGTGCATTGAGATTCATTGTCTTGCACACACCCACCCACCCCGCTATCTGCAAGAAAACCCTCCTTGGCACGCTCACCCTCATTAATTAGCGTCTCCAACCCCGACGGCCAAATTAAAGGTATTATCCATTAAACAGTTGGCTGAACTTTTGGAATGGTTCCTCCAGATAACTCTGACACCAAACTTTGACTCGTTAACTCCCCCTCGCAGAGGGGAACGATATTAATAGGCAACAAGACCCCCCCTCCCTCCCTCCGCCCCGGCACATTGCAAGGGGAAGACGTGGTGGGAGGCCAGGGAGGTTAACTCGGACCTGTGTTTTCAGGGGTGTTGGCGTTTGGTTTGATCCCTTGCCATCCCCCCCCAGACAAAAAGGGCATTGTGCAGCCTCATGGATCGGCTGCAGCCGGGCCTTCGTTCAGCCCCAGATCTCTATATGAGGTTAGAACAGCAGCGTTAATCTCCTAGCCAGTGTTTATGAAGCCCTCTCATCTCTGGGAGGGAGTGGAAGGCAGCCAAGTTGCACAAAAACATTCTTCATTATAAAAAAAATTAACTCCCTGCGTATTAACGAGATGAATTTTCAAGGGGCTGGCGCAATCCTTCGTTTGAGGGTTGATGGCAATTTCCGAGGTGACCCTAGCATATCCAGCCCCCCCACAAATAACCATTTGTGTTCAGCTCAAGAGATTGCAGTCCTACTCTCAGGAAAGCCAAATTCTGCTCCTAAAGGCCATAGCATCCAAAAACAACAGCTGCAAAAAATTATTATTATTATTATTATTATTATTATTATTATTATTATTATTATTATTATTATTATTATTATTATTATTATTATATCTCACCCATTCTACAAACACTCAAGTGGCTAACAACATAAGATAACCAAAGACAACATTAATAAACAATATTAAAACATTTGAATAAAATCACAACGGTGCTACTACAGCTGTTATAGGCAGGGAGCCAGTTTGGTGTAGTGGTTAAGTGCGTGGACTCTTATCTGGGAGAACCGGGTTTGATTCCCCACTCCTCCACTTGCAGCTGCTGGAATGGCCTTGGGTCAGCCAGAGCTCTCTTATCTGGGAGAACCGGGTTTGATTCCCCACTCCTCCACTTGCAGCTGCTGGAATGGCCTTGGGTCAGCCAGAGCTCTCTTATCTGGGAGAACCGGGTTTGATTCCCCACTCCTCCACTTGCACCTGCTAGCATGGCCTTGGGTCAGCCATAGCTCTGGCAGAGGTTGTCCTTGAAAGGGTGGCTGAAAGAGCCAGTTTGGTGTAGTGGTTAAGTGTGCGAACTCTCATCTGGGAGAACCGGGTTTGATTCTCCACTCCTCCACTTGCAGCTGCTGGAATGGCCTTGGGTCAGCCATAGCTCTATCAGAGGTTGTCCTTGAAAGGGCAGCTGCTGTGAAAGTCCACTCAGCCCCATTCACCTCACAGATCATCATCATCAATCTTCTTCTTCTTCATCATCTTCTATCTTTCTCTCTCCAAAGCTGTCTAATTGTAGGCAGTTGGTACTAATACAAGATAAGTCCAGGTGAGGTGGCAGCCCTCTCCCATTTAGATGTTATATGCCATCCGGAACAATTCAGTAACTGTGATAAGTTTCGCAGGGCCCTGATGGCTTCCAGAAGGGTGTTCCAAATTACTGGGGTTGTCACCGAGAAGGCACTGCCTCTGATGGAATTTAGCCTGGCCTCTTTTAGCCCAGGGACAACCAGAAGATTTTGGGAACTTGATCAAAGTGCTCTCTGGGGGACATGAGCCGGCTTATTCAGGGTCAAGTTACTTTACCTGCATATTATACGGCAGACTGTTGCAGGAATGAAAGGGGGCAGGTACTGGCAAAACATTATGAGCTTCAGTGAAATGGATCACACAATCTGAACACTCAGCTTAGAGTGCCAGAGAAGAAGAAAATGAAGAAGACGACATTGGATTTATATTCTGCCCTACACACAGAGTCTCAGAGTGGCTCACAATCTCCTTTATCTTCTTCCCCCACAACAGACACCCTGTAAGGTGGGTGGAGCCGACAGAGCTCTCCCAAAAGCTGCCCTTTCAAGGACAAGCTCTGTGATAGCTATGGCTGACCTAAGGCCGTTCCAGCAGCTGCAAGAGGAGGAGTGGGGAATCAAACACGGTTCTGCCAGATAAGAATCCGCGCACTTAACCACTACACCAAACTGGCTCTCAAGCGTTGTAGAGGTTCGGGCCAAACAGATCACCTCATTTAATTACTGGAACAGAGATCTATGAATTGGCAGAAATAATTTTTTATGTGCTTCCTTATTTCATTTTTAGTCTTTCTTTCTCATGGCGAGCGAAGGCAGATCACACAACTTAAAACAACGCAGCAGGAACAGTGTAAAACATGCAACCAAGCATGAATGAAACCAGATGACAGAATTAGAGGACAATAAGAAGAAGAAGAAGAAGAAGAAGAAGAAGATGATGATGATATTGGATTTATATCCCGCCCTCCACTCCGAAGAGTCTCAGAGCAGCTCACAATCTCCTTTCCCTTCCTCCCCCACAACAGACACCCTGTGAGGTAGATGAAGATACTGGATTTATATCCCGCCCTCCACTCCGAAGAGTCTCAGAGCGGCTCACAATCGCCTTTACCTTCCTCCCCCACAACAAACACCCTGTGAGGTAGATGAAGATATTGGATTTATATCCCACCCTCCACTCCGAAGAGTCTCAAAGCGGTTCACAATCTCCTTCCCTTCCTCCCCCACAACAAACACCCTGTAAGGTGGGTGGGTCTGGAGAGGGCTCTCACAGCAGCTGCCCTTTCAAGGATATCTCCTATGAGAGCTATGGCTTATCCAAGGCCATTCTAGCAGGTGCAAGTGGAGGAGTGGGGAATCAAACCCGGTTCTCCCAGATAAGAGTCCGCACATTTAACCACTACACCAAACTGGCTCTCCAATAAAGAGCACAAATAATGTAAAAAGAGCTGAACTGAAAAACTGGAGGATAATGCAGTCAAACAGGAGCCACAGGCTTCCTCTGAAGACACCTGTCTTAGAACCATAGAGTTGGAAGGGACCTCCAGGGTCATCTAGTCCAACCCCCTGCACAATGCAGGAAAATCACAAGTACCTCCCACTAAATTCACAGGATCTTCACTGCTGTCAGATGGCCATCTAGCCTCTGTTTAAATACCTCCAAGGAAGGAGAGCCCACCACCACCCGAGGAAGCCTGTTCCACTGAGGAACTGCTCTAACGGTCAGAAAGTTCTTCTTAATGCTGAGCTGGAAACTCTTCTGATTTAATTTCAACCTGCTGGTTCTGGTCCTACCTTCTGGGGCCACAGAAAACAATTCCACACCATCCTCTATATGACAGCCCTTCAAGTACTTGAAGATGGTGATCCTATCACCTCTCAGCTGCCTCTTCTCCAGGCTAAACATGCCCAGCTTCTTCAACCTTTCCTCACAAGGCTTGGTCTCCAGACCCGTCACCATCGTTGTCGCCTTCCTCTGAACCTCTTCCAGCTTGTCAATATCCTTCTTAAAATGTGGTGCACAAAACTGAACACAATACTCGAAGTGAGGTCTTACAGAGCAGAGCAAAGCGATACCATCATATCACGTGATCTGGACACTAGACTTCTGTTGATACAGCCCAAAATTGCATTTGCCTTTTTAGCCACTGCGTCACACTGTTGACTCATGTTCAGTGCATGATCCACTAAGACCCCTAGATCCTTTTCGCACATACTACTGCCAAGACAAGTGTCTTCCATCCTATAACCATGCATTGGATTTTTCCTACCTAAATGCAGAACTTTACATTTTTTCCTGTTAACATTCATTTTATTGATTTTAGCCAAGTTTTTCAGCCTGTCAAGGTCATCCTGTATCCTGTTCCTGTCTTCGACTGTATTTGCAACCCCTCCCAATTTAGTATCATTGGAACATTTAATAAGCATTCCCTCTATTCCTTCATCCAAATCATTTATAAGATGTTAATCAAAACGGGTCCCAGGGCAGATCCTTGAGGCGCTCCACTTGTCACTTCTCTCCAAGAGGATGAGGAACCATTCACAAGCGCTCTTTGGGTGCGATCTGGACTCCAGTGGCACCTTTAAGACCAACAAAGCTTTATTGAGAATGTAAGCTTTCCATGTGCTAGAAGCACACTTCGTCAGACAACGAAATAGCGTACTGTGAGCAGTGCTACCTATAGCTTGTGGGCGGGGTTAAGCATGCAAAAGAGTACAAAGTTGGGATCCAGTGGCAAAATAGTGAAATTAACAAATTGAAAGAATAACAGTTTAACATAAGAACATAAGAGAAGCCATGTTGGATCAGGCCAATGGCCCATCCAGTCCAACACTCTGTGTCACACAGTGGCCAAAAAAAATATTATATACTGTGGCTAATAGCCACTGATGGACCTCTGCTCCATATTTTTATCTAAACCCCTCTTGAAGGTGGCTATGCTTGTGGCCGCCACCACCTCCTGTGGCAGTTTGGTCTCGATGCTATAAGTTGTGTGGGAAAAAAAAGCAAAAGGCGACGAACATGTCGGACTTGGAGAATGATGTTAAGAATTGGCAGTCAATGTGATCGTTGTTCTATTTCTCCTCAAGCATGGGTTAAACGGAGAACATCTTTTTCTCAGAGGTGTTTCTGTCCACCCAACGCTTCCATTCTCAAGAAAGCTTTGCTGCTCTTTAAGGTCCTGCTGGGCTCTAACTGTGTTCTATTGCTTCAGACCAGGATGGCTGCCCATCTGGATCCATCTAGTGAGTAGAGAGCATCCTTCTAAAGGGCAGGGCGGGGAGGGGGCAGTCTCCCCTTTTTGCTCTGAAAAGTGTCAACCACCCTGGAAATACGTCTCAACTCCATGTCATGTGTACTGAGTGCAATATATAAATACGAATCTGACACTAGGCAACATAAAGGAAATAAAGTCTCACGCAGATGTTTCTTAGCCCAAGTTCTCCAAACGAAGACCCAGGTGCTTTAATTTCTCCGTTTCAATTTCTTATTACACATCTTCAACACTAGTCAGGCTTATAACGATTGATGTTCAGTTCACACCGCAACTGACACTATAACGTGATTTCATTTAAGGAGCTCAGGATAAGGAAGAGAAGAATATTCAAGTATTGAATTAATTCCTTGACGTCCAGGAACGCATAGAGAGGAAAAAGGAACAGAAAAAGGAGCATAGTTCTGGTGTGAATTGAACATCGATTAATGAAAGAATAAGAAAAAGAACATAGGTGGCGGTGTGACTTTGAACATCAATCATTATAAGCCTAACCACTGTTGAAGATTTGTAATAAGAAACTGAAACGGAGAAATTAAAGCACCTGAATCTTCATTCGGAGAACTTGGGGGCTCAGAGCCGGACTAACAATTAGGCCAAGTAGGCACTGGCCTATGGGTCCCCATGGCTTTGGGGGCCCAGACTGACTTTCCCTCCTGTTTCCCCCCCTGCTTGCAGCCCTCCCAGCTTGCATGAGCAGCCAGCAACTGAGCATCTCTTTGTCTGACTTGCCTGGTACGGCTGCTGCTGGCGTTGTTGCCAAGTTTGCCTCTCAGTCTCTCCCCTGAAGCTTTGTCAAAGGGGCTTTTAAGAAGGTGCCTGCAGGCTGCAGCAGGGGCTGTGGGTAGCGAGGTGGGCACTCTGAGATAATTAGCGAGGGCCCCCCCCAAGTTTTTGACTGCCTAGGGCAGGGGTGGCCAACGGTAGCTCTTCAGATGTTTTTTGCCTACAACTCCCATCAGCCCCAGCCATTGGCCATGCTGGCTGGGGCTGATGGGAGTTGTAGGCAAAAGCATCTGGAGAGCTACCGTTGGCCACCCCTGGCCTAGGGGCTTCCACAGGGTTTAATCTGGCACTGTTTGGGCTAAGAAACATCTGTGTGGGACTTTATTTCCTTTATATTGCCTAGTGTCGGATTTGTATTTATATATTGTACTTGTGTAACAAGGCACTCCATATTGTTTAATTAGGTGTACTGAGTATACAGTGGACCAACTTTGTGTTGGGAAAGAACCGGAGATTTGAGAGTGGAGCATGGAGGGGGTGGGGTTGGGGAGGGGGCAGGCTTCATAAGGGTACAATGCAATAAAGTCCACCCTGCAAAGCAGTCATATTTTGGAAGTGATCTCTATTACCTGTAGATCAGGGCTTTTTTTTTTGTAGCAGGAACCTCTTTGCATATTAGGCCACACCCCTCTGATCTAGCCAATCCTTCAAGAGCTTCCAGTAGGCCCTGCATGAAGAGCCCTGTAAGCTCTTGGAGGATCAGGGGTGTGTGGCCTAATATGCAAAGGAGCTCCTGCTAGAATTCCATCCCTGTATGCATATATCTATATCAGTATCTATCATTGATCCAGGGCTTTTTTGTAGCAGGAACTCCTTTGCATATTAGGCCACACCCCTCTGATGTAGCCAATCCTCCAAGAGCTTCCAGTAGGCCCTGTACTAAGAGCCCTGTAAGCTCCAGGAGGATTGGCTACATCAGGGGTGGGTGGTCTAATATGCAAAGGAGCTCCTGCTGCTGCAAAAAAGCCCTGATTTAGATTAACTGCAATAATGGGAGAAGCATGTGGCAACCAGAGTTCCCTCTAAGCTGAGTTAGCGTAAGCTAGCTCACAGATTTTTGACGTGCAGCTCGCACATTTTTGTCTCAGCTCAGGAAAAATGGCCCCGGAGCACAATAATTTAGGCGGTAGCTCACAATGTTTGAAGGACGGTGGCTCAGTGGTAGAGCATCTGCTTGGGAAGCAGAAGGTCCCAGGTTCAATCCCTGGCATCTCCAAAAAAGGGTCCATGCAAATAGGCGTGAAAATCCTCAGCTTGAGACCCTGGAGAGCCGCTGCCAGTCTGAGAAGACAATACTGACTTTGATGGACCCAAGAGGGTCTGATTCAGTAGAAGGCAGCTTCATATGTTCAAACGTTCATGGCAGTAGCGCAGAACTTTCATGCCATTAGCTCACAAACTAGGATTTTTGCTCACAGGACTCCGCAGGTTAGAGGGAACATTGGTGGCAACCCGAAAGTCTGAGTAAGGTTTCTTGAAGCCAAATCACCCAACTGCCAAATCTGTTTGCCAGAGGCCAAAGAGAGATGAATACGACACAGGAGAAATGGTGATTCCTTCTGCAGCTCTCTTAGAGAAGAAAGATCGAAACAAAACCTATGATCAGTTTCTGGTAAGCAAGAAATAAAATAGCAAGACAACTTAGTAGAGAAAGAGAAGAACAAAAATGAGAAAGAGCACTGAAGACATGACGGCTTCTTTCTCCGTTTAGACTGGCACAAGATGAGAGTTTTTAAATAATAGAAATACCATTTTTTTTATAAGTAGCGGCATGAATTCCACCTAGTCCTCCCCCTCCGATCAATAATCACACATTGCATTCATGTTCTGGGTTATATAAGTCATACCCCATGTTTATTTGTGCTTTTGTGAAACTTTCAGAAATGTTGACGCAGACCGTGTCATAAACTCAAACACCAAACCTATTTCCGAAGAATCTGCACGCCAGATTTGCTCGAAAATATATATTGGTTTTGGACTCAGGGACATGAAGTTTTGATGTTTCAAACGGGTCCTTCTTGCAAGAACAAATAACCAAGTTAAAGGATCTTGCCATGCTTTCAACCGTTTTGGACAATTCTCTCCCACCCCCTCGTTTTTCTTTTAAGTTGACAAATCTGTCTGTATTTCTAGACACTGAATTCTTTGTCTCTGTGGCTCGCTTGTGTCTTTGTGAGTAGCTTAAAACATAACCAAGGATTGGGAGAAATCACAAATGGGAGATTTATCTCCTTGGGTAAGCCATGCGTTTTTCTAGGGGCTTAATTGGCATAATATCTAAGTGGAGAAGTTAAATCAAGAACTGTATTCTTAAAAATGAACCCTTGACACAAGTTGCTAGCATCAGAATTTCTCTCTGAGGCCAGGGAAACAAGGCATTTCCCTGGGATCTATTTCTGTGCTTAATGTTACCGCACTGCATGACCTTTTCCTAATGTAATCACATAATATGCATTAGCTATGCCTTAAGAACCTTGAACCAGTTTTTCAATGACTGCTTATGGCCACAGGAATATTTATCTGTGATAGCTATTGGGCATATGGACTCAAACAGGGTTTTTTTAAAAAACAAAACAAAACATGGGTGTGCAGGTATGTAGGAGATAGCGACTGTGAACGGTATTAAAATAAATGCTACTCAAGTGTTGTAATTTTGAGGGTTTGGGTAGAGATAATATTATGTGTGTGTTTTCTTAATCCCTACAAGGGAAAAATGAGAATATAACATACTCCCCCCCCCCCTTTCTGTCTTTACTATGTGCAAGGAAATATTTCAGCCCGGAGCAAGCAAATTCTGAATTGCTGTGTAAATGTTTTGTAGCGCGGACTTGAGTTAGATTCGTGGAAAATTGCTCCTGTCTTTTTATGAAGTGCGCTTTCATTTGATTTTATTGCCTTTCAGACCAGAGGTAGGGGGGGGGGGAGCTCTTTTTCTTCCATTAATATGCCCAGCCAATTTGTGATCTGTTGGTTATGTATTTTTCCCCCTGCACAAATATCCATTCCACAGCGACCTGAGGGAAATGGGGGAGACCCTCCGTGCATTTTGTTGTGCTTTCTCCAACGGTTGTGTTGTCAGAGAAGTTGCCAACTTCCTGACGGATTATTTCTGAAGCTATATTTGGGGCATGCTTCCTATTCGACATAAGAAAAGAGAACCAGGCAGACCACAGGAGAACGACTTGGGAGAAAGGTGGACTCTTCGATTTGTACGTACTGGATCTTTCTGTTTCCCTGTGTGCTTTGCCAAATCTTCTCACCCTTCCCCCATCCTTGTTCAGCTCACCAACTCTAGTGCATTCAGAATCTTTCATGGGAATCATTTAGATCCCCCTAATAACAGGATATGTGTGGACCAAGTTGAATGGCATTTGACTTTGCATTCGGATTTTATCCCTGTTTTTATGGCATACTTGACCTGTGACACGCTATAGGTTTTATTTGCAAATCCTGTTGTAGCTCTTCCCCCCACCCCTTTTAAATGGACTGCAACTTTCCAGGGTGTGTGTATATGTTCTAGATAGAGTTCCATCAACAAACGCAGCATTTCATATTATTGTATTTCTGTCTTACAGCACAGTGCATGCTTGCATGTATTTAAATGTGGATTTTAATCTGCTTTCCCCCTGCAGATCGGGTGTGGGCAGAAACACCGAAAAAGCCATAGGGAAAAACGAGCCCCCAAAAGAACTCTATTGCTCACCAAAGAAGAATAATTTTATTACCTCTTTTCAGTTGCAATAACTCTCTCTTCATGACCATGCTTAGGTACTTAACAAATGATAGAATAAATCACCTTTATTTCCAAAAAATGCAAACACTGATCTCTTTGATTCCCACCCCCCATAGGTGATGAACCTATTTTATATTGAGCCTAATAAAATTAGCTAGACTGGTTCATTAGCTTTAAAACAATCTTTCTTTCTTTCTTTCTTTCTTTCTTTCTTTCTTTCTTTCTTTCTTTCTTTCTTTCTTTCTTTCTTTCTTTCTTTCTTTCTTTCTTTCTTTCTTTCTTTCTTTCTTTCTTTCTTTCAACAGGGATTAGAGAGGTACAAAATTCAGAAGCAGAATGTTTACAGTTTGGAGGACTTATTCATTTTATCAAAATCAGCGGTATCCATAGAAAACAACTGAAATGCATTACGTCTAATCGTTCAGAGCTATTAGATTCAGAAGAGCCATACAGAAAAAAATGACGAATAACAACACTTTAAGTTGTATAGTAAGCCTATCGAAATGTATTAGGTAGTAATAACTTCCCTCTAGATGGACTCCTGAGAACGAGAAATCCCGTGTTCATTGAACAACGGTTTAAGGGAATGGGGCTTTTGTTGAACTAATTCATTTAATAACTTAATTGGATGGGTGAGGTTTTCCATCAATGCAATATTTTAAGCTGTTTGATACTGATGATGGGGTGTGTGTGTGTCAGATATTCTCTATTCCTGCTGCCAAAATTCAAGAGTTGACAAGGAGTGGAATGGAACAACACCCAGATCTGGAGTCATTGTGTTGTTTATTATCTTCTCCCTTACAAAGTGAACTCGAGGCCACACGCCTGTCATTGCTTTGCACACTCAAGGCATGTGGGGAAATGAGCCATTTTTGCTGCAGCTTTTCCAACAAAAAGTGAGAAAGGGTGTATGCTCTAAGCACAGGGGATCCTAGGTCCCATTGCCTGATAACAATTTGATAACATCTAGAAACACATAGTCTCCTTCATTGAACAGGAGAGATGACCTACCTATTGTTTCCCTTTTCAAAATGAATGCGATAAGAAGAGGAAAATGTTTTGCTTCGTGGGAGTGGGGGGTGGGGTAAGTGTTAGTATTTGGAGGGGAGCTGGGGCTCAGTGGCCAGAGCACCTGCTCGGTATGCAGAAGGTCCCAGGTTCAATTGCCGGCATCTCCAGTTAAAAGGACCAGATCAAAGCTGATGGGAAAGACCTCAGCTTGAGACCCTGGAGAGCCGCTGCCAGTCTGAGTAGGCAAGACTGACTTTGAGGGACCAAGGGTCTGATTGAACGCTAGCAATTCTAGTGCTTTTATCTTGTTTTAAAATGTTTAAATTTCTGATTTTTTTAAAAAAAAATATTGTGCTTTTATGGTTTAAATTTGTCTTTTCTACTGTATTGAGCCAAACTGTTGTAAACTGCCTGAGCTCTGTGCAAAATGGAAAGGGCAGAACACCCCCACCCCCCCATAAATAAATAAACATTGGGCAACTTCATGCGTTCATGAGTGTGCATTTTACAAAAAGTCACAGGAGTCCATTCTGCATCTGTAGACCCAGGTAACATTTTAAATCTAAAAGGAGATTAAAAAAGGACATTTTACGATGACCATTTTTGTTTGGAAGGGATAAAATAAATAGGAAGATTTGTGCAACAATTCCTCTCCCCCCACCCCAGCCAAAAGACACAATTTTCATTGGAAAAAATCATGGAGCCTTTCAAAATTTATCCACTGCAATATATGCAAAATATATCAAAATTATTCAGTTTAATGTCAAACGTGGATATTCACAAGCATTCACCTTTCACTCGCTTTTTCATAACATCCCATTGGGCGTATAGTTACTTTGCTTCTATCGCATTGCCACATAGGTTATATAGTCTTTAAAAAACTTCTGTTCTTCCAAGGAAATGGTACAGATGTTATTTGGGAACTACTGTCAATATTCACCATTTTAAAATCAGCCTTACTTGTGAAAAAGGGAAGAACAAGATTTTATCTCATTAAGACATTGGCAAGATTGGATTTTAAATATTGCCAAAATGCTTGTTGCTGTTGCTTTGAAGGGACTCAAACACTTCCTAAACAAATGTACGTGAATTTTCAGATCAGTATTCAAAACCACAGAATTTCATGTAAAACCCTACTATCACTCAACATTCAGGAGCAAGCCTATTTTGAGCACTGGTAGGGATCGAAGAAACTCAAATATTTTTTCAGTCCTCCATCACAGTATTTTGTTATTTTTCAAGATAAACGAGTGCTTTGTAAATCTGTTTGAAAAGCTTTTAGAGTTGTGAGGATAGATCTGTATCAGAGTAGAAGTTCCTTCTGTGTCCATTAGGGGGCATCACAACTTCTACAGAGCAAGAGACCTCTAAAAACCAGAAACCGGCAGGCAATTTAAAGTAGATTCATTACTGCTTACCATTTTAAAACACTAATTTATTTTAATATGCATTCCTTAACTTTCCCAGAAGTTATTCTTGTTGCTATGTGGAGCTTCAAACATTAATACCACATATCATGGGACACTGATACTCTCCGGAATGGTGAGTGCTGTAAGGTAAAACCAGGGTAGTTATTTGAAAACCATAATTAATCAATTTAATGTTGCCCAAGTCATAAAAACACCGAATCGTCTTGTTTCCACTGGTTTTGTTTTTCAGCAATTTATGCTGCTTTTGTACAGTTTTTAGTTACTTGTATAATTGCAAGATTTTTAACAAAAAGTGGAGACTATTAATAAACAGCATTGAAATGTAATTTCAGGATCGTGTGAGAGGCTATTTCAGGTACAAGACAGCCAGACAATGGAAGATAAAGCTTCAATATATTGATTCAAATCAAAGTGAATATTACAATTCAGGCTGGAAAAACTGGATTAGAATTTTGACACATTTTTAATATTTTAATTTGATATAATACCTTTCTCAAACTCAAAAGAGGGCTAAGACAGAAAGAAATCGTAATAAATAAATCTGTTAATAAAGTAAATTATTCTATTGTTTGGGAAATCATCCCAAGAGGAAAACAACGAAAACATTTTAATTGCCATAACACAATCAATTTTGAAAAGGTTTGTAAAACTAAGATTATACAGAAATACAACTCTCTCTCTCACACACACACACACAGGAGACTGAAACTGGTTCCTTATTCCCAGTTCCTTCTTCATTCCTAATTCTTTACTTATTCGTGAATTCAACCAAAAACACTGAGGAGAGTTTGGAAGTTCTGAACCCCAAAATAAGGTCTAGACCACCATATATCACACACCCCCATGTTCAGGAGACTCTGCCCTTTTAGAGGACATGTGCTGCCTCATGCTCCAAAGAGTGGTTCTCATGCCAGCTGTTCCAAAGCAAGGTGCCCCCAGGATACTCAAACAGGCAGGCACTGGGGCAGAAAAACAGAAATAATGAACTATCGAGCTTTGAGTTCAAAGGGAACGGACACGCATGACAGCAAAATTAAATACTGGTAATGAATAGCACATCAATTATCATTTCATACAGACAATAAATTCCATCATGTTCAATGTATAGAAAATATTAACAGTAATATTATTAGAATATTAATAGAATATAAGCACAAAAAGTCAAAAGGAAGTTCACTTGACTAATGGGGAACAATTCATAGGTTTAAGTGTGGATTGGGTCGTTATCACAATATATGTCCTATATAGCATATCAAAGCATCCTAATTTTTCTATCAGGTAATAATTAACATTCATGGTCACGGCTCAATGCACAGTGCAGGGATCGAGATCAATTTTGACCAAAGCAAGTACCATCTTGGGTGCTGTGCTCAGTTTCTTGGAAGGTTTTTGGAGCTGCGCATTATTTTAAAATACCTTTCTATGTGAATGTATTTTTTTTTGTTTGTTATTTTATTTGTGCATGTTTCACCAAAGTTTCCTCTTTCTTCAAGTTATCGTTGGATAACTGAACTAGAATTCTGGACAGGAAGGAACCCTGATCTGATCCAACAGGACTCTTGTTATGCTAGTGTTGCCAACTCCAGCTTGGGAAATTCCTGGAGATTTGTGGGTGGCACCTGGGCATTTCAGGAGTCCTCACTGGAGTATCACATCGTAGAGTCCACCCTCCAAAGCAGCTGTGTCCTCCTAGGTCTCCTGGTCATTGTCGCCTGGAGATCTGTCGTAATTCTTGGAGACCCCCAGTTTTCACCTGCAGGCTGGCAAGCCTATCTCATGCTCTTGGGGTAGTTTTAAACAGGGATAAAACCCTTGCTTTAGGGAAAAGCTCTAGTTAAAAGCCGTTCAAACCCACACATTAATCTGCAATTAATAACTCAAATCCTTCCAGATTCTCCACTTGAGCCTGAAATATCCTCGGGGCTTTTTCGATCCTGAAAGCATCTTCACAAATCCTCTTCCTTCTCTAGATTTTTTTTTTTTAAATTCCACTTCGTCATATATTTGAAATACCTTGCGTCCAGAGCGAGGAGCAACAAACCAACCAAATGAGGCAGAAATGCCAACGTATATAATCACACTTAGAGAGTTTGGTTTGAACCAAGCTAGGAACAAACTGAACTCGATGCCTTCTCCGGTTTGAGAGTTCTTTCAGATCTTCTTTATGCCCTGCGTGTTTTAACAGCCTCCCACGATTGCTCTCCTGGACTTGCAAACTTTTTTGGATTGCTTCAAAGGGAGAGCCGACCCTTATTGTTCCTTGTGGGTCTGATTGGGGAGGCACAGTGGCTCAGTGGTAGAGCATCTGCTTGGTAAGCAGAAGGTCCCAGGTTCAATTCCCAGCATCTCCAACTAAAAAGGGTCCAGGCAAATAGGTGTGAAAACATCCTATTTAGCATTTAAGATAATGTCCAGCTCGCCAATCCATCCATCCATCCATCCATCCATCCATCCATCCATCCATCCATCCATCCATCGATAAATAAATAAATACATATATAAATATCTTATTAAAGATAAATTAACTAACAATTGGTCTAGAATTTTTGACTCTTAATCTAAGAATAATGCCTTGCTCCATCCCAAGCCACACACACACACATGTACATACACACACATACACACATATATATACACTGTGGCTAATAGTTGCTGATGGACCTCTGCTCCATATTTTTATCTAACCCCCTCTTGAAGCTGGCTATGCTTGTAGCCGCCACCACCTCCTGTGGCAGTGAATTCCACATGTTAATCACCCTTTGGGTGAAGAAGTACCTCCTTTTATCCGTTCTAACCCGACTGCTCAGGAATTTCATTGAATGCCCACAAGTTCTTGTATTGTGAGAAAGGGTGAAAAGTACTTCTTTCTCTACTTTCTCCATCCCATGATGGGAATGAAATATCCATTACCAACTGGCATTGACTTGAGAGCTGATCATAAAGACTCCTTATTCAGACTCAAAATGCATTTATTTTTAAAAAACTTTTGTTAGTTGCCTTTTGTCTTTATGGAATTTGGCGGCTTGCAATATGTAATCTCTGGAACATAGGGGAGGGATGGTGGCTCAGTGGTAGAGCATCTGCTTGGTAAGCAGGAGGTCCCAGGTTCAATCCCCGGTATCTCCAACTAAAAAGGGTCCAGGCAAGTAGGCTGAAAAACCTCAGCTTGAGACCCTGGAGAGCCGCTGCCAGTCTGAGAAGAAAATACTGACTTTGGTGGACCCCTGAGGGCCTGATTCAGTAGAAGGCAGCTTCAGAGGTTCAGAGGTTCATATATAATACACAATACAGGAACAGAAAAACCAAATATTTAAAATCACAACGGCTAGTAAACTTCAGCAAATCCACTCCCAAATAAAGCTGTCTTCTGCTGACTCCTAAAATAAGGGGGCCAGGCTCCCCTCCCTGGGGCAAATATTCCATGGGGGGGCTGCTGCTGAAAAGCCCCTCCCTTTAATGCCCCCCACCACATAAGTGGGCCAATGAGCCTGTCTGTAAGATCTTAAGTTTGGTGTAGTGGTTAAGTGCATGGACTCTTATCTGGGGGAACCGGGTTTGATTCCCCACGCCTCCACTTGCACCTGCTAGCATGGCCTTGGGTCAGCCTTAGGTCTAATAGAGAGCCAGTTTGGTGTAGTGGTTAAGTGCACGGACTCTTATCTGGGAGAACCGGGTTTGATTCCCCACTCCTCCACTTGCAGCTGCTGGAATGGCCTTGGGTCAGCCATAGCTCTGGCAGAGGTTGTCCTTGAAAGGGTGGTTGAAAGAGCCAGTTTGGTGCAGTGGTTAAGTGTGCAAACCCTTATCTGGGAGAACTGGGTTTGATTCCCCACTCCTCCACTTGCAGCTGCTGGAATAGCCTTGGGTCAGCCAGAGCTCTCTTATCTGGGAGAACCGGGTTTGATTCCCCACTCCTCCGCTTGCAGCTGCTGGAATAGCCTTGGGTCAGCCAGAGCTCTGGCAGAGGTTGTCCTTGAAAGGGTGGTTGAAAGAGCCAGTTTGGTGCAGTGGTTAAGTGTGCAAACCCTTATCTGGGAGAACCGGGTTTGATTCCCCACTCCTCCACTTGCAGCTGCTGGAATGGCCTTGGGTGAGCCAGAGCTCTCTTATCTGGGAGAACCGGGTTTGATTCCCCACTCCTCCACTTGCAGCTGCTGGAATGGCCTTGGGTGAGCCAGAGCTCTCTTATCTGGGAGAACCGGGTTTGATTCCCCACTCCTCCACTTGCAGCTGCTGGAATGGCCTTGGGTGAGCCAGAGCTCTCTTATCTGGGAGAACCGGGTTTGATTCCCCACTCCTCCACTTGCAGCTGCTGGAATGGCCTTGGGTCAGCCAGAGCTCTCTTATCTGGGAGAACCGGGTTTGATTCCCCACTCCTCCACTTGCAGCTGCTGGAATGGCCTTGGGTGAGCCAGAGCTCTCTTATCTGGGAGAACCGGGTTTGATTCCCCACTCCTCCACTTGCAGCTGCTGGAATGGCCTTGGGTCAGCCAGAGCTCTGGCAGAGGTTGTCCTTGAAAGGGTGGTTGAAAGAGCCAGTTTGGTGCAGTCGTTAAGTGTGCAAACCCTTATCTGGGAGAACTGGGTTTGATTCCCCCCTCCTCCACTTGCAGCTGCTGGAATGGCCTTGGGTGAGCCAGAGCTCTGGCAGAGGTTGTCCTTGAAAGGGTGGTTGAAAGAGCCGGTTTGGTGCAGTGGTTAAGTGTGCAAACCCTTATCTGGGAGAACCGGGTTTGATTCCCCACTCCTCCACTTGCAGCTGCTGGAATGGCCTTGGGTGAGCCAGAGCTCTCTTATCTGGGAGAACCGGGTTTGATTCCCCACTCCTCCACTTGCACCTGCTGGAATGGCCTTGGGTGAGCCAGAGCTCTCTTATCTGGGAGAACCGGGTTTGATTCCCCACTCCTCCACTTGCAGCTGCTGGAATGGCCTTGGGTGAGCCAGAGCTCTCTTATCTGGGAGAACCGGGTTTGATTCCCCACTCCTCCACTTGCAGCTGCTGGAATGGCCTTGGGTCAGCCAGAGCTCTGGCAGAGGTTGTCCTTGAAAGGGTGGTTGAAAGAGCCAGTTTGGTGCAGTGGTTAAGTGTGCAAACCCTTATCTGGGAGAACTGGGTTTGATTCCCCCCTCCTCCACTTGCAGCTGCTGGAATGGCCTTGGGTGAGCCAGAGCTCTGGCAGAGGTTGTCCTTGAAAGGGTGGTTGAAAGAGCCGGTTTGGTGCAGTGGTTAAGTGTGCAAACCCTTATCTGGGAGAACCGGGTTTGATTCCCCACTCCTCCACTTGCAGCTGCTGGAATGGCCTTGGGTGAGCCAGAGCTCTCTTATCTGGGAGAACCGGGTTTGATTCCCCACTCCTCCACTTGCACCTGCTGGAATGGCCTTGGGTGAGCCAGAGCTCTCTTATCTGGGAGAACCGGGTTTGATTCCCCACTCCTCCACTTGCAGCTGCTGGAATGGCCTTGGGTGAGCCAGAGCTCTCTTATCTGGGAGAACCGGGTTTGATTCCCCACTCCTCCACTTGCAGCTGCTGGAATGGCTTTGGGTGAGCCAGAGCTCTCTTATCTGGGAGAACCGGGTTTGATTCCCCACTCCTCCACTTGCAGCTGCTGGAATGGCCTTGGGTCAGCCAGAGCTCTCTTATCTGGGAGAACCGGGTTTGATTCCCCACTCCTCCACTTGCAGCTGCTGGAATGGCCTTGGGTGAGCCAGAGCTCTCTTATCTGGGAGAACCGGGTTTGATTCCCCACTCCTCCACTTGCAGCTGCTGGAATGGCCTTGGGTGAGCCAGAGCTCTGGCAGAGGTTGTCCTTGAAAGGGTGGTTGAAAGAGCCAGTTTGGTGCAGTCGTTAAGTGTGCAAACCCTTATCTGGGAGAACTGGGTTTGATTCCCCCCTCCTCCACTTGCAGCTGCTGGAATGGCCTTGGGTGAGCCAGAGCTCTGGCAGAGGTTGTCCTTGAAAGGGTGGTTGAAAGAGCCAGTTTGGTGCAGTGGTTAAGTGTGCAAACCCTTATCTGGGAGAACCGGGTTTGATTCCCCACTCCTCCACTTGCAGCTGCTGGAATGGCCTTGGGTGAGCCAGAGCTCTCTTATCTGGGAGAACCGGGTTTGATTCCCCACTCCTCCACTTGCAGCTGCTGGAATGGCCTTGGGTGAGCCAGAGCTCTCTTATCTGGGAGAACCGGGTTTGATTCCCCACTCCTCCACTTGCAGCTGCTGGAATGGCCTTGGGTGAGCCAGAGCTCTCTTATCTGGGAGAACCGGGTTTGATTCCCCACTCCTCCACTTGCACCTGCTGGAATGGCCTTGGGTGAGCCAGAGCTCTCTTATCTGGGAGAACCGGGTTTGATTCCCCACTCCTCCACTTGCAGCTGCTGGAATGGCCTTGGGTCAGCCAGAGCTCTCTTATCTGGGAGAACCGGGTTTGATTCCCCCCTCCTCCGCTTGCAGCTGCTGGAATGGCCTTGGGTCAGCCAGAGCTCTCTTATCTGGGAGAACCGGGTTTGATTCCCCCCTCCTCCGCTTGCAGCTGCTGGAATGGCCTTGGGTCAGCGAGAGCTCTCTTATCTGGGAGAACCGGGTTTGATACCCCACTCCTCCACTTGCAGCTGATGGAATGGCCTTGGGTCAGCCAGAGCTCTCTTACCTGGGAGAACTGGCTTTGATTTCCCCCTCCTCCACTGGCACCTGCTGGAATGGCCTTGGGTCAGCCAGAGCTCTCTTATCTGGGAGAACCGGGTTTGATTCCCCACTCCTCCACTTGCAGCTGCTGGAATGGCCTTGGGTGAGCCAGATCTCTCTTATCTGGGAGAACCGGGTTTGATTCCCCACTCCTCCACTTGCAGCTGCTGGAATGGCCTTGGGTCAGCCAGAGCTCTCTTATCTGGGAGAACCGGGTTTGATTCCCCACTCCTCCACTTGCAGCTGCTGGAATGGCCTTGGGTGAGCCAGAGCTCTCTTATCTGGGAGAACCGGGTTTGATTCCCCACTCCTCCACTTGCAGCTGCTGGAATGGCCTTGGGTGAGCCAGAGCTCTGGCAGAGGTTGTCCTTGAAAGGGTGGTTGAAAGAGCCAGTTTGGTGCAGTCGTTAAGTGTGCAAACCCTTATCTGGGAGAACTGGGTTTGATTCCCCCCTCCTCCACTTGCAGCTGCTGGAATGGCCTTGGGTGAGCCAGAGCTCTGGCAGAGGTTGTCCTTGAAAGGGTGGTTGAAAGAGCCAGTTTGGTGCAGTGGTTAAGTGTGCAAACCCTTATCTGGGAGAACCGGGTTTGATTCCCCACTCCTCCACTTGCAGCTGCTGGAATGGCCTTGGGTGAGCCAGAGCTCTCTTATCTGGGAGAACCGGGTTTGATTCCCCACTCCTCCACTTGCAGCTGCTGGAATGGCCTTGGGTGAGCCAGAGCTCTCTTATCTGGGAGAACCGGGTTTGATTCCCCACTCCTCCACTTGCAGCTGCTGGAATGGCCTTGGGTGAGCCAGAGCTCTCTTATCTGGGAGAACCGGGTTTGATTCCCCACTCCTCCACTTGCACCTGCTGGAATGGCCTTGGGTGAGCCAGAGCTCTCTTATCTGGGAGAACCGGGTTTGATTCCCCACTCCTCCACTTGCAGCTGCTGGAATGGCCTTGGGTCAGCCAGAGCTCTCTTATCTGGGAGAACCGGGTTTGATTCCCCCCTCCTCCGCTTGCAGCTGCTGGAATGGCCTTGGGTCAGCCAGAGCTCTCTTATCTGGGAGAACCGGGTTTGATTCCCCCCTCCTCCGCTTGCAGCTGCTGGAATGGCCTTGGGTCAGCGAGAGCTCTCTTATCTGGGAGAACCGGGTTTGATACCCCACTCCTCCACTTGCAGCTGATGGAATGGCCTTGGGTCAGCCAGAGCTCTCTTACCTGGGAGAACTGGCTTTGATTTCCCCCTCCTCCACTGGCACCTGCTGGAATGGCCTTGGGTCAGCCAGAGCTCTCTTATCTGGGAGAACCGGGTTTGATTCCCCACTCCTCCACTTGCAGCTGATAGAATGGCCTTGGGTCAGCCAGAGCTCTCTTATCTGGGAGAACCGGGTTTGATTCCCCCCTCCTCCACTTGCACCTGCTGGAATGGCCTTGGGTCAGCCAGAGCTCTCTTATCTGGGAGAACCGGGTTTGATTCCCCACTCCTCCACTTGCAGCTGATAGAATGGCCTTGGGTCAGCCAGAGCTCTCTTATCTGGGAGAACCCGGTTTGATTCCCCACTCCTCCACTTGCAGCTGCTGGAATGGCCTTGGGTCAGCCAGAGCTCTCTTATCTGGGAGAACCGGGTTTGATTCCCCACTCCTCCACTTGCAGCTGCTGGAATGGCCTTGGGTCAGCCAGAGCTCTCTTATCTGGGAGAACCCGGTTTGATTCCCCACTCCTCCACTTGCAGCTGCTGGAATGGCCTTGGGTCAGCCAGAGCTCTCTTATCTGGGAGAACCCGGTTTGATTCCCCACTCCTCCACTTGCAGCTGCTGGAATGGCCTTGGGTCAGCCAGAGCTCTCTTATCTGGGAGAACCGGGTTTGATTCCCCACTCCTCCACTTGCAGCTGCTGGAATGGCCTTGGGTGAGCCAGAGCTCTCTTATCTGGGAGAACCCGGTTTGATTCCCCACTCCTCCACTTGCAGCTGCTGGAATGGCCTTGGGTCAGCCAGAGCTCTCTTATCTGGGAGAACCCGGTTTGATTCCCCACTCCTCCACTTGCAGCTGCTGGAATGGCCTTGGGTCAGCCAGAGCTCTCTTATCTGGGAGAACGGGGTTTGATTCCCCACTGCTCCACTTGCAGCTGCTGGAATGGCCTTGGGTCAGCCAGAGCTCTCTTATCTGGGAGAACCGGGTTTGATTCCCCAGTCCTCCACTTGCAGCTGCTGGAATGGCCTTGGTTCAGCCAGAGCTCTCTTATCTGGGAGAACGGGGTTTGATTCCCCAGTCCTCCACCTGCAGCTGCTGGAATGGCCTTGGGTCAGCCAGAGCTCTCTTATCTGGGAGAACGGGGTTTGATTCCCCACTCCTCCACTTGCACCTGCTGGAATGGCCTTGGTTCAGCCATAGATCTCTTATCGGGGAGAACTGGGTTTGATTCCCCACTCCTCCACTTGCAGCTGCTGGAATGGCCTTGGGTCAGCCAGAGCTCTCTTATCTGGGAGAACGGGGTTTGATTCCCCACTCCTCCACTTGCACCTGCTGGAATGGCCTTGGTTCAGCCATAGATCTCTTATCGGGGAGAACTGGGTTTGATTCCCCACTCCTCCACTTGCAGCTGCTGGAATGGCCTTGGGTCAGCCAGAGCTCTCTTATCTGGGAGAACCGGGTTTGATTCCCCACTCCTCCACATGCACCTGCTAGCATGGCCTTGGGTCAGCCTTAGGTCTAATAGAGAGCCAGTTTGGTGCAGTGGTGAAGTGCGCGGACTCTTATCTGGGAGAACGGGGTTTGATTCCCCACTCCTCCGCTTGCACCTGCTGGAATGGCCTTGGGTCAGCCAGAGCTCTCTTATCTGGGAGAACTGGGTTTGATTCCCCACTCCTCCACTTGCAGCTGCTGGAATGGCCTTGGGTCAGCCAGAGCTCTCTTATCTGGGAGAACCGGGTTTGATTCCCCACTCCTTCACTTGCAGTGCTGGAATGGCCTTGGGTCACCCAGAGCTCTCTTATCTGGGAGAACCGGGTTGGATTCCCCACTCCTCCACTTGCAGCTGCTGGAATGGCCTTGGGTCAGCGAGAGCTCTCACCAGGGCTTGTTTTTTTTTGAGCACAAACACACAGGAACGCAGTTCTTGCTGGCTTGGCATCAGGAGGTGTGGCCTAATATGCAAATTAGTTCCTGCTGGGCTATTTCTACAAGAAAGCCCAATGTGAAACAATGGTGATGTCAGGGAGTGGGCTAATATGCAAATGAGTTCCTGCTGGACTTTTTCTACCAAAAAAGCTCTGGCTTTCACAGAGGTCCTTGAAAGGGCAGTTTCTGGGAGAGCCCTCTCAGCCCCACCTACCTCACAGGGTGTCTGTTGTGGGGGGGGGGAGAAGATAAAGGAGATTGTAAGCTGCTCTGAGACTCTGAATCTATGGGGTATAAATCTACGGGATATAGATCTATGGTTTTCTTTGTCTTCGATGGTCTTCTTAATTCCCAGGCAGGAACATATGGGAGAAAATAGACCTTCAGTTATTCTTGTTAGACCAGAATACAGCTAAAGCTGCATGTTAATATATGAGGGGCAGATTGTCAAAAGCCACTGAGCCTCAAGACAGTCCACCATGTTCACAGCAAACAAGCTTTGTCACACATGGTGCACCGGACAGACATATTAAGATGCCTTTTCTGTTACTTATCCAGGCCTCATTTTGGGCAGGAGCGAATCTCCAGAACCTCTAAATTTCATTACGGTGCTTTCCCTTGAAATGCTGTGAACATAAATACTCAGTACATTGCAGAGTGTGCTTAAGCATTGATATAATGTTTATTTATTTATTTATTTATTTATTTATGTTATGTTATGTTATGTTATGTTATGTTATGTTATGTTATGTTATGTTATGTTATGTTATGTTATGGAGTGTCTGTCATTTCTATATTAAGCTGTAATTTACTGGTTGTGCTTTTTGTTTAGGAAGTATATTCTTTTACAGCCTCCTCATGTTCTGCCCCAGCTGGAGGCTGGCAATCCTAGCATGGCTTCTGTCACTTGTACAGGGGTGGAGGCTGCTGTTGTCTACCCATTGGAGGAGGAAGAAGAAGAAGACTGCAGATTTAAACCCGCCCTGCTCTCTGAATCAGAGACTCAGAGCGGCTTAGAATCCCCTATATCTTCTCTCCCCCCTCCCCCACCGCACAACAGACACCCTGTGAGGTGTTTGGGGCTGAGAGGGCTCTCACAGCAGCTGCCCTTTCAAGGACAACCTCTGCCAGAGCTGTGGCTGACCCAAGGCCATTCCAGCAGCTGCAAGTGGAGGAGTGGGGAATCAAACCCGGTTCTCCCAGATAAGAGTCTGCACACGTAACCACTAAACCAAACTGGCATAGATGCAGAGCATTTTTTTTTTTGAGCAGGAATGCACAGGAATGCAGTTCCGGCTGGCGTGCCATAAGGGGGTGTGAACTAATATGCAAATTAGCTCCTGCTGAGGCTTTTCTACTAAAAATGCCCTGCACAGACACATGCTGTAGACGAATGTGCTCTATAAGTGCTTTTTACTACAAGCACTTTCTGCCTTTCGAGCTGGGAGTTTGGATTCTAATACGTTTCATGGGAATTTGAAGTTGAGGCACCTTAATATCGTATTTATGAATTGTCGAGCGAATTGTTGAATGAAATCTTGGTTGTGAGTTTGGAATAACAATATTTAAGGAATTCATATTTTTTGCATGGGGGGCATTTTGATCAATCATGGTAATGTTTTATTGTCAGATCTTCTATCCGCGTTTCTCTTTTCTAGTTGATTATTGCCACCTAGAAGTTGGCAACCCCAGGTAGGACGGTAATCATAGAATTGGAAGGGATCATCTAGTCCAACCCCCTCCCCCTAGGGTTGCCAAGTCCAATTCAAGAAATATCTGGGGACTTTGGGGGTGGAGCCAGGAGACATTAGGGGTGGAGCCAAGATCAAGGCTGTGACAAGCATAATTGAATTCCAAAGGGAGTTCTGGCCATCACATTTAAAGGGACGGCACACCTTTTCAATTCCTTCCTTCCATAGGAAATAATGAAGGATAGGGGCACCTTCTTTTGGGGCTCATAGAATTGGACCCCCTGGTCCAATCTTTTTGAAACTTGGGGGGTATTTTGGGGAGAGGCACTAGATGCTACACTGAAAATTTGGTGCCTCTATCCCAAAAAACAGCCCCCCCGAGCCCCAGATACCCACGGATCAATTCTCCAAGATTTTGTATAGGAATAAATCTCCCTAGGGAATAACAGAGTTCCCAGCAGACATTTCCCTCCCCTCCCCCCGCTTTCTGACGCCCCTGAAGCGGGGGGAGGGCCTCCAAACCGGGGGATCCCCTGCCCTCACCTGGGGATTGGCCACCCTACCTCCCCATGCAAGCACCAGTCGTTTCCGACTCTGGGGTGATGTCGTATCACGATGTTTTCACAGCAGACTTTTTATGGGGTGGTTTGCCATTGCCTTCCCCAGTCATCTACACTTTCCCCCCCAGCTAGCTGGGTACTCATTTGACCGACCTCAGAAGGATGGAAGGCTGAGTCAACCTCGAGCCAGCTACCTGTACCCAGCTTCTGCCGGGATCGAACTCAAGTCACAAGCAGAGTTCAGACTGCAGCTTTACCACTCTGCACCAAATACCTCCCCCTAAATTCACAGGATCCTCATTACTGTCAGATGGCCACATAGCCTCTGTTTAAAAACCTCCAAGGAAGGAGAGCCCACCACCTCCCGAGGAAGCCTGTTCCACTGAGGAACCGCTCTAACAGTCTGGAAGCTCTTCCTAATGTTGAGCTGGAAACTCTTCTATCCCTGTACTGTGGATTAAGAGCTAAAAGCTGGATTCATATGTGCAGGAGAATGAGATGGCAAAGCCTTGACTGGACAGTATCACATGGTTAGACCGGGTTCGAAGATTCATGTGCAGCCCCCTGGGAGAGTTTGTGGCCCCTGGCAAAATTTGACTCAGCAGTTTCCTGGTCACTATATTCAGGGGTGGGATTCTAGCAGGAGCTCCTTTGCATATTAGGCCACACCTAGGCTTCCCAACCCTCCCGCCCTGGCGGGGGACCCCATGATTTCCACCCTCTTCCCCCGCTCCCCCAAAAAACGGAAGTGGGGGGAGGGGGTGGAAACGGCGCCGGGGAGCATGGCCAGCCGCCGCATCCCGGAGCCGGCGAGGCCGCCGCGCCGCTGCTGCCCCTCCCCTCCCACCGCAGCTGCTCCTCCAAGATGGGCCCAGGCTGAGCCCATCTCAGAGGAGCAGCCAAGAGGCAGCAGCAGTGCAGGGGAGGGCGAGGCAGGCCAGGAGCATGGCGAGCCGCGAATCTGGGCCATTCTAGGACCCGGACTCGCGGCTCGCCATGCCCCCGGCCCGCCTCCGCCCCCCCCTCTGCTTCCACCCCAGAGGCGGAGCGGGCGAGGCGGAGCGGGCGAGGCGGAGCGGGCGAGGCGGCAGCGGCGCGGTGGCCTCTTCTCTGCTCGCCGTGGCTGCTCCTCCAAGATGGGCTCAGCCTGAGCCCATCTCGGAGGAGCAGCCACGGCGAGCAGAGAAGAGGCGTCAGCTGCGCAGCGGCGTCGCACGCTCCGAGACGGGGCGGCTCGCCATTTCCCCCCTCCCCCTAGCTCCACCCCAGTGTCTCCTGGCTCCACCCCCAAAGTCTCCTGGCTCCACCCCCAAAGTCCCCAGATATTTTTGGGGTTGGACTTGGGAACCCTAGCCACACCCCCTGATGTAGCCAATCCTCCAAGAGCTTAAAAGGCTCTTTTTTGTAAGCTCTTGGAGGATTGGCTACATCAGGGTGGGTGGCCTAATATGCAAAGGAGCTCCTGCTAGAATTCCACCCCTGACTATATTACACCAACATTAACTAAGTAGGCATTAGGAATTAGTGAATCACATGCCCCAAGCTGGCTTCTGATGCCCCCCCCTGCCCCCCGAGAAATTAGAATGCCAGCTGCCAGTGGGACTATGTTACTTGGGCATTCTGGAAACTCTGGTGGTAAAGACTGCCCGGGATAAATATTTAGGATCACGGCTTGGGAATTTTTTTGTAAAAGGGCCTTTTATTTAGTCTATTTCACTAACAGGAAATGAATGCATATTATCTTTAGTGGCACCAAAGGGGGAGGAAGGTTTGATCTAAAATCCATTTCATGTTCGCCACCAAGATCAATTACATCCAATGTGTTTCTGATCATGTATTTGCGGCTGAATCTCTTCCAAGCCTGTGAAACCGAATGCAGTTTCCACCGTGCCCTTTACGATCCGGCTCGCAATGGTTTTCAGAATTGTTTGCCTTCAAATAATAATAAAAAAAACCCGGTGCTATTAATAAGTAGTGGAACTGCGAACATTTCAAAGGGCTCCAGCAAAATGAAGTGAGACGGTTTTTGCCCAAAGCCCTGGGTGGTGCCGGTTTTATGACCTATTTATGCTCTGTTAAGATCAGCACCAAAGAAACTTGCCAGCTTCCGGATCGTGTCTGCAGATCTCCTGGAATTATGACTGGCCTCCAGATCACAGAAATCAATTCCCCTGGAGAAAATGATAGTTTCAGAAGAAGAAGACCTCCGATTTATACTCCACCCTTCTCTCTGAATCAAAGAGCGGCTTACAATCTCCTTTATCTCCTTCCCCCACAACAGACACCCTGTGAGGTGGGTGGGGCTGAGAGAGCTCTCCCAGAAGCTGCCCTTTCAAGGACAACTCCTACAAGAGCCATGGCTGACCCAAGGCCATTCCAGCAACTGCAATTAGAGGAGTGGGGAATCAAACCCAGTTCTCCCAGATAAGAGTCTGTGCGCTTCACCACTACACCAAACTGGCTAGGGAAATGCTATCGATTCTAGGTGAAACCTGGGTCTAAACAGACATCCTCCATGAATCTATCTAATGCCCCTTTTAAAGCTCTCTATTCCTGTGGCAATCACTACATCTTCTGGCAGTGAATTCGACATTTGAATCACTCTCTCGGTAAAGTAGTACTTCCTTTTGCCCATCCTGAACCAACTGCCCATTAAGCTTCATTGGATGCCCTCAGGTTCTAGTATTTTGGGAGAGGGAGCAAAAGTTCTCTTTGTCATGCATAATTTTATGAAAAGATGAAGATATTGGATTTATATCCTGCCCTCCACTCAGAGCGGCTCACAATCTCCTTTCCCTTCCTCCCCCACAACAGACACCCTGTGAGGTAGATGAAGATATTGGATTTATATCCCGCCCTCCACTCCGAAGGGTCTCAGAGCGGCTCACAATCTCCTTTACCTTCCTCCCTCACAACAGACACCCTGTGAGGTGGGTGGGGCTGGAGAGGGCTCTCACAGCAGCTGCCCTTTCAAGGACAACCTCTGCCAGAGCTATGGCTGACCCAAGGCCATTCCAGCAGCTGCAGATGGAGGAGTGGGAAATCGAACCCGGTTCTCCCAGATAAGAGTCCGCACACTTAACCACTGCACCAAACTGGCTCTTGATAATCCTCTATCATGTCCCCTGCCTTAGTCATCTCTCTTCTAAATGGAAAAGTCCCAGACTCTTCAGCCTTTTCTCATAGGAAGGGTGCTCCAACCCCCAAATTGGTTGCCCTCTTCTGTATTTTTTTCCAGCTCTGCAATGGCCTTTTGGAGAAATATTCACTTGTGCAATGCACCATGGATTTTGTAGTCTTAACACCCCATAAACAGTCATGCATGCCTATCTGCAGGACCTCCTCTCCTCCTATGCTCCTCCATGACAATGTCACTTATCTATCCGTAGTTTTCTGTGACTGCATTACCAGAAGATAATATAATTAATTAAGAACATTTACTTAAAATGGACTATACAAAACAGAGGGGTTAATTCCCGTCCACCCTTCAGAAAGCCTCACGATCCTGTGGGCTGTTGCTTTCTCTTCTAATACCAGGTACCAAAACTGGCAATTCCTTTAAGCTAATTTCAACAAAGTTTCCGTCCTGCCTGAGACAGAGCTCAGCTTTAGCTCGATGCTTATAAACACCCTGTAATGGGTGTTTTAAAATATTTATCTCCTTTAATATTGCTGGTTGGGTCATTGAAAGCTCTCTCCTGAGTTATGATCTGAAACGTTTCCTTTCATCGTGTTTTCTTGCTGAAATGTCTCGCCAGCACAATCAGGCATAGCAACCAAAAGCCGAACATCACATTTAGTGGCTTACTGCTATTTTGAGGGTCTGTTGCCCACCCCCCCCCCATCCCCGTTTAAGCTGCTTTTTGAAAAGGGTTTGGTGTTAATCTTGTCTTCCAACCAAATTCCAGGAATCTGGGCAGTTAAATTCCACCAGGTCAATTCCCCAAACAGCTACAGCTGGCAATCAGATTTTCCAGGGCTGTCTGACCGGCAGTGCTGAATTGCTTGTAGCAAGCAGTTAAATTGGCAGATTACTAAAAAAAAAAAAAAAATGGAGCTGCATTTCTGGGTTGCCTTCATTCACTGCATTTTTAGCGAACTGGGCAGACATAATGTGTGAAGGGAACATGCAGCCGCCCTTTCCATCAGCGCAGTAGCACAGGGGTGGCCAACGGTAGCTCTCCAGATGTTTTTTGCCTACAACTCCCATCAGCCCCAGCCATTGGCCATGCTGGCTGGGGCTGATGGGAGTTGTAGGCAGAAAACATCTGGAGAGCTACCGCTGGCCACCCCTGCAGTAGCATATCTCCTCCCCCACCCCAGCCTCCCTGAAGAAACAAAACACACAAACAGAAACATCATGTGGGAAAGTCGTTCTGGGGCTTCAGAACGCAAGCAGAGGATGTTCACACGTTACAGTGCTCATCTGTGTTTGAAGGCCCCTGCAGACAGAAACTTCCTGGCTTTCCATCAACTTTGTGAAATGGAATGATGCAAGAAGGCTTTTTGCACGGGTAAATAGGACTGTACTGTAATAAAATGGCCAGAAAGCTGCGTCGGTAAAGAGGCAGAACCTGTGCTGTGGCAGTGCTGCCTATTGCTGTAAGGATCCTCCAGACTAGGTAGTTTCAGCAGCACTATTTAACATGTCACATTTGAAGCTCATGTTTTGTTTCAGCTCTCTTCCAGATTTCTGTTTGTCTTCAGCTTTCTGTAGTCCAAACTCTATAATTCATTGGAAGCCCCATCCTATTGACTGCACTTTGACTTACACTCTGTAACAGGGGTGGCCAAAATTGTTTAATGTAAGAGCCACATAGAATAAACTTCAGAAGGAAGGAAGGAAGGAAGGAAGGAAGGAAGGAAGGAAGGAAGGAAGGAAGGAAGGAAGGAAGGAAGGAAGGAAGGAAGACAGAGGAAAAGACTGACAGAGAGAGGAAGGAAGAAAGAAATGGCAGGGCACTTCAAGCTTCTTCACCACCACCACCCCTGGTCTACTCAGATTAGCAATGGCAAGGAAGGAAGGAAGGAAGGAAGGAAGGAAGGAAGGAAGGAAGGAAGGAAGGAAGGAAGGAAGGAAGGAAGGAAGAGGAAAAGACTGTCAGAGAGAGGAAGGAAGAAAAAAATGGCAGGGCACTTCAAGCTTCTTCACCACCACCACCCCTGGTCTACTCAGATTAGCAATGAGGAAGGAAGGAAGGAAGGAAGGAAGGAAGGAAGGAAGGAAGGAAGGAAGGAAGGAAGGAAGGAAGGAAGGAAGGAAGGAAGGAAGGAAGGAAAATAGATGGGGGAGGAAGGGGAGGGGAAAGAAAGCAACTTTAACTTTAAATGTATTCTCCTAGATGCCGGTTGGCTTGGCTCGGAGAAATGATTTAAAGAGTGAAATGCCTTCTCAGGGGCTTTTTTTTTGTAGGAAAAACCCAGCAGCAACTCATTTGCATATTAGACCACACCCGCTGACACCAAACCAGCTGGAACTGCGTTCCTGTATGTTCCTGCTCAAGAAAAGCCCTGGCCTTCTCCAAGCTGGTATTGGGGGCTTCGAGAGCTACACAATATGTGTGAAAGAGCCACATGTGACTCCTGAGCCCCAGTTTGGCCACCGCACACTTAACCACTACACCAAACTGGCTTCTCAACCAACACAAGGGATTTCCAACACAAGGGATTTTTCTATATCTGTCCAAGCGTGCAGCCCCTGAAAAGATACAAAAAGAAAGCAATGCTAGGTTCCCAGCATGCAACAGCTCTCCCCCCCCCCCCCATACTAATGGCATGCAAAAGAGATTTGGTTTTGCAGGAAGCCGATGCTCTGCCGTTCACCCAAGGGTGTTTGAAGGGTTAATGAGGCCGGGGGGAGGGGGCGGGGGGGTGTTCCTACCGCTGGAGACCTCCAGCATCTCACACTGCCATGATGGAAGGTTCACATTTCACACTTAATTACGAACTCAGCAATCACGCCTCGGAGAGATCGATGTGTTTCTCTGTTTAGTCCCTGCAGCTGTGAACTGTTTATTTACTTATCGTTAGGCCGGGAATGGCTGCAATTTAAAGGTTCAGATCTCTTCTCCCCGGTACCCTGCCAGTCCGTTGCCATTAAACACTTCCATATTGCCCCCCTGGAATGTCCCTCCAAAACACCCCCTTCACCTGCCTCCTTTTGGCCAGGTTTTTTTTTTTGGGGGGGGGGAAGGAACAAGTGTGAATGGCTGCCAGAGTCGGGTGCATTTAAGTATTTCGGATGGTTATCACCTAACAATGATTTTTTTCTCCCCCCCCCCACTTGCAGAGAAACTTTTTTTTTCACTCTTTACCTTTTATTTATTCATAGCAGACCACAAACAACAGACAATACAAGCAAACGGTTGACATATTACAACAACACAGTACACAAAAATGAAAGTAGGGAACACGATAAAACTTGTATCAAACATGTTACATACAACCCCACACAAATATATGGGAAAGGAAAGATAAATACTAACTCTCTTTTTTTTTTTTGAGTTTTTCATTTTATTGCTCTTTCAGTCATATTCAGAGGCATACACAACAACAAAGAGAAAAAGAGACAAACCATAAAGCATTAACAACATCCTGTACATCTAAATACAAACTTGTTTTTTTGTACTAAGAGAGATGGATTGTGGTTACGAAACCAAATTTTAAACCTTTTTCCTATTTAAATTAAATAATTATATCATAAACATAAAACAGTAGTATAAAACAGAAATCACTTTTTCCCCAACCAATTATAGAATTTTCCCCATTTTTTTACAGCAACAATCTTCGGCATCCCTTTAACTAAATTAGATGAAATGTCCATTTCTGCTACTTGAAGTATTTTCTGAACTACATCGTCCCTTTGCGGGATGGATTTTTGTCTCCAACCCTTGGCGAAAAGTATTCTTGCCGCTGTCAAAATATAAACTATGATATATTCATCCTCGCGAGGTACTTCATTTCTAACTAACGAAAATACTAACTCTTGATTGGCAGAAACCTCTTCTACTCTTGTCTTTTTTTGACATTGCAACATTTCGTTAACCAATCATAAAGCAGAGAGAAGGGTGCTCCAAAGAGTGACGAGAAGAGCACAAAAGATTTGTGGATGTTCTCTCCCCTCATTGGTGGATCTGTATAATATGGCATGTAAAAGGAAGATACAAATGATCCTAAGGGACCATACACATCTGGGCCATTTGCTTTTTGAGATCTTACCGTCAGGTAGATGATATAGAGTGTTGAAGGCTAGGACAAACAGATTTAAGGACAGTTTCTATCCAAGTGCTGTGGTTAGGTTAAATGCAGGGTTCTGAAGGATTATCTGTTTTAGATGTATTTAATGGTTTAAATGGTTTTAATGGTTTTATGAATGTTTAATGGTTTTATGAATGTTTATTTAATGGTTTAAATGGTTTTAATGGTTTTATGAATGTTTATCCGTTTTAGATGTATTTAAATGGTTTAAATGGTTTAATGGTTTTAGATGTATTTAAATGGTTTATGAATATGTGTGTTTGATGTGTTGGTATGTTTGTGGAAGAGCACCTCATTTCGTTGCTCTCTTTTTGTTGAGAACAATGACAATAAATTCATCTATCTATCTATAAAATAAAGTCCAGTTTTTGTCGACATATTTCTCAGGTTTGGTTCTTAACCAGTTAGAAAGCTTATCCATCTCCGCTATAGCGATTATTTTTACAATCGAGTCATCAATTGTTGGCAGTTCTTTCCTTTTCCGATGCTGTGCTATCAAAACCCTCGCAGCAGTATTAACATGGATTATCAAGTATTTCTCAGCTTTTCCAAATTTATCCAGCATCAAATTTAAAAAGAAAAAAGCTCCCCGTGCAGAGAAACTCTTAGCAAGCGAAAAGTAATGCTAGAAAGAGATGACTGGTCAATTCTGAGGTGGGGGTGGGTGGGCTGTATTGTCAAAATCTGGCACAATTGCAGGGCCTCAAAGGAGGGGCGGTCGGCCGCTGCCAAATGGGCTTGTTATGGGGACACCCAGTGACCAAATGGTGTTTGCTTTTTTGCTAAGGTCATGATATATTTTGAGCCCCAAACTTTCATAGTGTTAAGGCAGGCCTCCGCACTTATATTCATGACATGGGGTCTGACGAGCCTACGGTGCAGTTTGGGGTGCCTGCTGGGGTTGCCACCCTCCAGGTGGGGTCTGGAGATCGAGGAGTACAATTGATCTCCAGATCCATGAAGCTGCTTGGATTTGCGCTGTCCATGTTGGAAGGGAACGGATTTCTTCTTCAGCCTCTTTGAGGAAGTTGGGAAACGGTGGCCCAGTTGGAGCCCAGTAGCACCTGTAAGACCAACAAAGTTTCATTCAGAATGTAAGCTTTTGTGTCCATGCAGACTTCATCAGACCAGTGGAATAGGGTACAGTGAGCAGAGCTACATATAGCTGGTGGGCAGTGGTTAAGAATGCAACGTGGTGCAAAGTTAGAATCCAGCGACAAAACAGTGACATTAACAAACGGAAAGAACATTTGGTCTGGATAGCATTTGCATGGGAAACCAACAGTGACATGTCAGAATGGGAGAACGATGGTGCAGGGCTTATTTCGTAGCAGAAACTCCTTTGATTATTAGGCCACACCCTCCTGATGTAGCCAATCCTCCTGGAGCTTACAGTTGGCCCTGTACTCTGTAACGCCTTGGAGAATTGGCTACATCACGGGTGTGTGGCCTAATATGCGAAAGAATTCCTGCTACAAAGCAAAGCCCTACTGGTGAGACTGTCATAAGGCTATAAATGGAATCTCTTAATTGCTCTATTGCCTGCAAGTCTGGGTTAAACTGAGGACACGTCTTTCCCAGAGGTGTTCCTGTCCACGTAATTTACTTTTAAACATGCAACATACATTATAAACATCGTTCTAGTTTGCCATTAGGAACAAAGAATACATAAAATATAGTGGGAAATGGGTTTAGCACAGGGGTGTCGAACTCATTCGTTATGAGGGCTGAATCTGACATAAATGAGACCTTGTTGGGTCGGGCCCTGTCCGGCCGGGCCATGAGCGTACCTATTTAATAATAATAATAATAATAAGTTTTTATTCATACCCCCGCTCTCCCCGCCAAGGCAGGCTCAGGGTGGCTTACAGAGCATGATACAATATCATGGTACGACAATAACAGATAAAATCTCTCTCTCTCGGCTTGGCTTCGCGAACGAAGATTTAAGAAGGGTGCAATAGTCCATGTTTGCTGCAGGCTCGCTGGTGGCTGACAAGACCAATGTGGGACAGGCAGGTCCGGCCACAGCGTTCTGGTTACATCTTAAAGGCTTCTTGGAAGAGGGCAGTTTTGCAAGCCCTACGGAACTGGTTGAGATCCCGTAGGGCCCGCACCTCTTCCGGCAGCTGATTCCACCATTGGGGCGCTTTTATAGAGAAGGCCTGCTCCCTAGTTGTTTTAAGTTTGGCCTCCTTAGGCCCAGGGATTTCCAAAAGATTTTGTGAGCTGGATCGCAGTGCTCTCTGGGGAACATATGGAGAGAGGCAGTCCCTGAGGTAGGCAGGTCCTCGGCCATATAGGGTTTTAAAGGTGATAACCAGCACCTTTAAGATTAGGTAGCAGAGATATAAACTTTATAAAGCGCACAAACACAATTAAAGATTTTTTTAAAAAAAATAAAATAAAACACACTTAAAACGTTAGCACTCATTGGTCTTCAAGGTGCTCTCTTTGTATCTCTCCCGTGGGATCCAGGGAACTGGGCAAAGGAAGCTCTGGCTCTTTCCTTCCTTCCCCAGGGAACCAGGAGGAGGAGGAGGCGCCTCAGCCAATAGAAGGAAGAGAGAGTTGGCTCAGTAGCTCTGCCGTGGAATCGAGAGAGCCTGGCAAAGCAAGCTCTCCCGCCCCCGCCTTCCTCCCCAAGGGAGGAGCCTCAGCCAATGGAGAAAATAGAGGCTTCGCTCTGTAACTCTTGTGTGACTAAGCAAGCATCGCAAAGCAAGCTGTGATGCAGAAGGAATCAAAAGAGAGAGGAAGAAGTGAAAGCTAATTGCTTGGGGGGTCTGATAGAAGCCCTCTGGGGACCTGATTTGGCCCCTGGGCTGTGTGTTTGACACCCCTGGTTTAGTATATGTAATGAGACAAACAGCCAATATCCCTTATTTGAGTATGTCAATACAAAAAACATTATCGACATTGCCCTCAGAGGCTTGAACTGGAACCCATACTCTTAATGGATTATGAAAACAATGGAGCAACCTTTTTGGCAGCAGGGACCAGTATTATGGAAGACAATTTTTCCGCAGACCGGGGGGTGGGATGGTTTCCGGGTGATACAATTGTGCACTTTGTTTCCATTAGTTTGGTGTAGTGGTTAAGTGGGCGGACTCTTATCTGGGAGAACCGGGTTTGATCCCCCACTCCTCAGCTCGCAGCTGCTGGAATGGCCTTGGGTCAAGCATAGTTCTCACAAAGTTGCCCTTGAAAGGGCAGCTTCTGGGAGAGCTCTCTCAGCCCCACCTACCTCACAGGGTGTCTGTTGTGGGAGAGGAAGATAAAGGAGTTTGTGAGCTGCTCCGAGACTCTGAGATTCGGAGTGGAGGGCAGGATGTAAACCCAGTGTCGTCGTCTTCTTTTTCTTCTTCTTATTTCATGCTAACAGATAATGAAATAATTATACAACTCACGGCCGGGTTACTAACCGGCCACGGACCATTACCGGTCCACGACCCAGGGGTTGGGGACCCCTGCCATAAAGGATTTTGGAACATTATGTTATGAAGACTGTCAACGGCACAAAGCACTTCCTTTGGAGCCTTTGTTTAGGCACGAGTTTTCTCTTTGAAATCAGGTTTATGATCAAATTTACAAAACCAACAAGGGAAAGGACGGGAACCGACCACTGAGGACCATATAAAGAGAAGGACAAACAAAACGTGGGCTAGATGCAGGCGGGCAGCCATGTTGGTCTGAAGCAATAGGAAAAAGTTGGAGTCCAGTGGCACCTTTAAGACCAACCAAGTTGGATTCAGAATGTAAGCTTTCATGCGCAAGGTAGGGTTGCCAATCCCCAGGTGCGGGCAGGGGATCCCCCGATTTGGAGACCCTCCCCCTGCTTCAGGGTCGTCAGAAAGCAGGGGGAGGGGAGGGAAATGTCTGCTGGGAACTTTGTTATTCCCTATGGAGATTTATTCCCATAGAATATCATGGAGAATTGATCTGCGGGTATCTGGGGCTCTGGGGGGGGGCTGTTTTTTGGGGTAGAGGTACCAAATTTTCAGTATAACATCTCGTGCCTCTCCCCCAAATACCCCCCCAGGTTTCAAAATGATTGGACCAGGGGGCCCAATTCTGTGAGCCCCAAAAGAAGGTGCCTCTATCCATTATTTCCTATGGAAGGAAGGAATTGAAAAGTTGTGCTGTCCCTTTAAATGTGAGGGCCAGAACTCCATTTGGAGTTCAATTATGCTTGTCACAGCCTTGATCTTGGCTCCACCCCTAATGTCTCCTGGCTCCACCCCCAAAGTCTCCTGGCTCCACCCCCAAAGTCCCCAGATATTTCTTAAATTGGACTTGGCAACCCTAGGACAAGGGCACCTTCTCAGACATATAAACTTAGCTTGTAATTCCTGTCTTGGTCTTTGCATCTGTTTTAAAAGATCTCCATTATGTTGTATGCCAACTGTGTTCACCCTCTGCCTATGTAAGGATTGATAACTTCCATTGCAATGTATTTGAAGAAGTGTGCTTGGCACACAAAAGCTCACAGTCTGGATAACAGTTTGTTGGTCTTAAAGGTGCCAGTGGACTCCTGCTTTGTTCGAAAACACAGGATATTTGTTCCCTTCCCAGACAGTGTGAGAGAAGACGCAAGATAAGCCCCTGCTCTTCCCCTGGATCGATGCCCGACCCTTTGACTGCTCTGCTTATGCAATTCTTCTACAACTCGTTCTGGGCCTGTGTTCCAATGACGCCTCAGAGCCATGACTTCCTTCTGACCTGGAGGCTTCTCTTTTTTCATTTCTCTCTCCCCCCCCCCCCCAACGTCTGGCTTTGCTGGCTTCTCAAACAAACAATTTCAAATATTATTACAAAGAAGCCAACTGTGGGTGGGAATTCAAGGAATCAAGAAGGAGGGATCGGTGAGGCTGGAAATGAATTTTCCATGAGAACCCCTCCTTCCTTCTCAGTAACAAGACACTCGATTCATGTTATTGCGTTCCTGCCTGTTTTGCTTTCTCGAGTTTTACCTTGTCGCTGTGACGATAACAAGGGTATTTGATAATTAAAGGCGGGTACAGAAAGCTAAAAAGCTGTGCACCGTCTCAATGCCAAAGAGTAAATCCTTTAAAGCTTCTGGATTTTGCACTCCAGTTTGGAATTTCCCAATGGTATTTAGCAGTATGCTGATTGTAGGGGTTTTAATTCCAGGGTCACCGGTGTTTTTACATAAAACACTAACTTACAGTAGCTGAATGGATTGAAAAGAAAAATGCAAAGCTCGGAGATATTTCCAAATGCTGTTTGCATTCTGTTTCATCCAGTGCTTCTTAGTGCTGGCAGAATTGCATGTGCTGAACTTAGCATCATAAGGCACAGCCCTTTTATGCTTATGCCACTTCGGATCGTAAATGGAGGGTCTCTCTCTGTCTGCCTGTGCTAAAAAGTTTGAGTCCAGTATCACCTTTAAGACCAACAAAGTTTAATTCAAGGTAGAAGCTTTCATTTGCATGACACTTTTTCAGATACTTTGTAATGGAAATATACATATAGACAGGGGTGGAATTCTAGCAGGAGCTCCTTTGCATATTAGGCCATGCACCCCTGATGTAGCCAATCCTCCAAGAGCTTACAAGGCTCTTTTTTGTAAACTCTTGGAGGATTGGCTACATCAGGGGTGTGTGGTCTAATATGCAAAGGAGCTCCTGCAAGATTTCCACCCCTGCATATAGGCTGAGGGGTGAACAGCAAATCAGCATATGACATAATGAAGATGTTTTAAAAGAGATGCCAAGGCCAAACAGGGATTACAAGGTAAGTTTATACGGTCACCATTTGCTTGGATTTAGTTACTGGGGAGGGGGGGTGCACAGTGTAACAGATAAATATGTCAGATAATTATCTATGGACCATTAACTTCCATTTCAATGTATCTGAGGAAGTGTGCAGGCCCGTGCAAGTTCATACCTTGAATAAAGCTTGGTCTTCAAAGCGCCACCGGACTCAAACGTTGTTTTACTACTTCGAAACAGCACAACCGCCCACCTGGACCTATCTGTGGGTGGAGCCAGGAGCAAGGTTGTGACAAGCATCATTGAACTCCAAAGGGAGTTCTGGCCATCACATTTAAAGGCACCACACACCTTTTAAACCCTTTCCCTCCGTTGGAAATAATGAAGGATAGGGGGCGTCTTCTTTTGGGGCTCATAGAATTGAACTTCCTGGTCCAATCCTTTTGAACCTTGGAAGGTGTTCTGAAGCGAGGCATCGGATGCTATGCTACACATTTGGTGCCTCTACCACAAAAAAGCAGCCTCCTCGGAGCCCCAAATACCTGTGGCTCAATCTCCATTATTCCCTATGGGGATCGGTCTCTGGGGATATGCCTGGCTGTACAGAGGATAAGATTTGTGAAGGATAAGATTTATGGGGAGGATTTATGTACAGAGGATAAGATTTATGGAGCATGGTTCTCCGTGGAAGAATTCTTGAACTGGAATACGTTAGGAGCAGTGCTCCGTGTTCGAAGACTCCACCTCTTGAATTTCTGTCTGCACCCCGTAATCTATATTACTTGGGCATTAATTAGTTTTTTAAAGACTGCGGGTGTGGACTCTTGTCCCTTAATGTCTTCTATAACCTTTTGATGGATTCAATGAAATTTTGATCATTCATATAATTACTGAGTGTTACGAGTGCTATTTAAGGTGCATTAATTTTGAGGCTGGTTTGTGTGGAGGTTCGTGGTAACCTTGATTCCCTGCTCTACCTGGGGATCGGCAACCGCATGCCGAATCCATTCCTCCTCAGGTTTCACCACCCCCATTGCGACCTCCTCACCTGCCTTCCAACTCAAAACAGCCTTGCCAGGATCCGGGCATTGCTGTGTGGTCTAGACCACATGGGCGGAGAAGGGCATTCTCAGCTGACCCTTGGAAAATCACGTGGGAACCTCAGAGATGGCCTTTTCCCTTTGGTTCCCTGACCCAGCGAACTTTCCTTTTCCTCTTTCCTTTCCCCTTTCACTTCTCATCGTCAAAGTCTGGGGAGGGAGGGAGGTTGGAGTCCCCCTTTTAATGTATTCTTCTGCCTTTGATGACGCACACAGAAATGCAGTTTTGAAGCAGGGTAGCCGGGCGATGAAAAAATAAAAGGAGGTTAGCAGTATTACGCTTTGTCAGCGTGACCTGATCCTGTCTGGGAAAATCAGTTCACCATGCCATACCAAACGTTTAATGGCATAACAGTTGCAAATAAAAACACACAGAATATAAAAATTTAAACATTGGAGATAAAATCAAAACGAAACCCAGCTCACAGATGCATTCATACATGGTCAGATTTAAATTTAAGGATGTCAGCCAAAAATTTTGCCACCGCCTCGCTAACCTCTCCCTCAGAAAATCGTTCAATAAAGAATAACAGGGTGGCAGAATAGACAAATCTGGGGAGAAAGAAAGCTTGCAAAATAAATCTTTACAGAGATTATGATAAAAAGAACAATCAAGCAATATATGCTGAATTGAGTTGGGAATATTCGGTCCACAAGAACAGAGTCAGTTTGGTGTAGTGGTTAAGTGTGCAGACTCTTATCTGGGAGAGCCGGGTTTGATTCCCCACTCCTCCACTTGCACCTGCTAGCATGGCCTTGGGTCAGCCATAGTTCTGGTAGGAGTTGTCCTTGAAAGGGCAGCTGCTGTGAGAGCCCTCTCCAGCCCCACCCACCTCACAGGGTGTCTGTTGTGGGGGAGGAAGGGAAAGGAGATTGTGAGCCTCTCTGAGACTCTTCGGAGTGGAGGGCGGGATAGAAATCCAATATCTTCTTCTTCTTCTTCTAAAGGGACAGTTCACATCATCCAGATAACCTGGTTCTTTCAAAAATCCCTCAGAGACAAAGATCATAAAACTGCCAATGCCACAATCCAAGAGGAAAACAGTGGCAACACAGTATAGATAAGCCGCCAAAAAACCCACTGTGTTCAAAAATCAAATGCTTAATGAAGAATAAGAAAAATATTTCATTCTATAAGTGTACAAGCATCCATAAATTCATACAAATTCACACATAGTATCAAAAAGGTTAAAAAGACCCACTAACAAAATGTCCATTCCACTGAGTGACTCTGACAAAACTTGTTTCAATCTTCAGTGGGTATCACTCCCAATTTCCCCTGTCCTCCAGAGTCAGGCCTCAGATATCGGCTGTGAAGGCAAAATTCATCTCCACGTGATCGCCAGCTTTTTATCACGTTTCACTATTTCCAGCTTTTTCATAAGCCAATGAAATAACCTGATACCAGCATTTTTCCTATCTTTTCTTACGTGCCCATTTTCCAAAGTCTTAATTGGCGGCTTCACTCTGAGGTTTGACTCTGGACAACAGGAGAAACCTGGCGTGATACCCATTGAAGACTGAAAAAAGTTTTCATAGAATCATAGAGCTGGAAGGGACTAGGGTTGCCAATCCCCAGGTGGGGGCAGGGGATCCCCCCGGTTTGGAGGCCCTCCCCCCGCTTCAGGGTCGTCAGAAAGCAAGAGGAGGGGAGGGAAATGTCTGCTGGGAACTCTGCTATTCCCTGTGGAGATTTATTCCCATAGAAAATTATGGAGAATTGATCCGCGGGTATCTGGGGCTCTGGGGGGGGGGGCTGTTTTTTGGGGTAGAGGCACCAAATTTTCAGTATAGCATCTAGTGCCTCTCCCTAAAATACCCCCCAAGTTTCAAAAAGATTGGACCAGGGGGTCCAATTATATGAGTTCCAAAAGAAGGTGCCCCTATCCATTATTTCCTATGGAAGGAAGGAATTAAAAAGGTGTGCCATCCCTTTAAATTTGATGGCCAGAACTCCCTTCGGAGTTCAGTTATGCTTGTCACAGCCTTGATCTTGGCTGCACCCCTAATGTCTCCTGGCTCCATCCCCAAAGTCCCCAGATATTTCTTGAATTGGACTTGGCAACCCTAGAAGGGACCTCTAGGGTCATCTAGTCCAACCCCCTGCACAATGCAGGAAACTCACAAACACCTCCCCCTAAATCCACAGGATCCTCATTGGTGTCAGATGGCGCTCTAGCCTCTGTTTAAAAACCTCCAAGGAAGGAGAGCCCACACCTCCCGAGGAAGCCTGTTCCACTGAGGAATCGCTCTAACGCTCAGGAAGTTTTTCCTAATGTTGAGCCGGAAACTCTTTTGATTTAATTTCAACCCATTGGTTCTGATCCTACCTTCCAGGGCCACAGAAAACAACTCCACACCATCCTCTATATGACAGCCCTTCAAGTCCTTGAAGGTGGTGATCCTATAACCTCTCAGCTGCCTCCTCTCCAAGCTAAACATGCCCAGCTCCTTCAACCTTTCCTCATAGGACTTGGTCTCCAGACCTCTCACCGTCTTCATCGCCCTCCTCAGTCACTCAGTGAAATGGAGATTTTGTTAGTGGGACTTTTTAACCTTTTTGATACTATGTGTGAATTTGTATGAATTTATGGATGCTTGTGCACTTACAGAATGAAATATTTTTCTTCTTTATTAAGTGTTTGATTTTTGAACACAGTGGGGTTTTGGGCTGCTAATGTAACAATCCAGGCAGAACTTGGGTTAGGATTGCCAGGTCTGTGTTGGAAAATACCAGGAGACTTTGGGGGTGGGTCCAGGAGATGGTGGGGTTTGGGGAGGGCAGAGGCCTCAGCATGGTCCAATGCCCTAGAGTCCACCCCTCCAAGCAGGCATATTCTCCAGGGGCTAAATTCAAAACTGCACCAGTTGAATTATTACTCTAAAATGTGTAAATAAGCGTTTAGTGCAATATAAAACAATACATGCATCAAAACATTAATGTTCTAATGTTTTGCTGCATGTATTGTTTTATAGTGCACTGAACGCTTATTTACACACTTTATGTATGAGAGTAATAATTCAACTGGTGCAGTTTTGAATTTTGCCATTCTTAATACACCGGTGGCTGTGTTATTGTAGCATTTTCTCCAGGGAAGCTGATCTCTGCCAGCTGGAGAGCCATTGGAAAAGCAGGAGATATCCAGGCCCCACCTGGAGGCTGGCAACCCTAGCTTGAGTTCTGTCACTTGCACAGGGGTGGAGGCTGCTGTCCCACTGATCTTTCTAGAACAAACACCCTAGATTTCTTGAGTTCTAGCCTCCCTGGTGGACTTCCTGATGGCGCCTGGGTTTTGGCTACAGTGTGACACAGAGTGTTGAACAAAATGGGCCATTGGCCTGATCCAGTATGGCTTCTCTTATGTCCCATCTCCTCCCCCGCAACTTTTTCAACGCTGAGGAAGAACCATGGCTTAGCGGTAGAACATCTGCTTAACATGCAGAAGGTCCCAGGTTCAACCCCTGGCATCTTTAGTTAAAAGGATCCAGCAATAAGTAAATTGAAAGACCTTTCCTTGCCCAAGATCCTGGAGAGTGCCTGCCAGTCTGAGCAGACCAGGGGTGATAAAATTTTCTTAAAGAGTCATGTAGAATAAATATCAGATGTCTGAGAGCTGCAAGACAGGAAGGAAGGAAGGAAGGAAGGAAGGAAGGAAGGAAGGAAGGAAGGAAGGAAGGAAGGAAGGAAGGAAGGAAGGAAGGAAGGAAGGAAGGAAGGAAGGAAGGAAGGAAGGCACATAGATTGGGGGGGGGAGGGAGGGAGAGGTGGAAAGAAAGCAGCTTTAGCTTTAAATGCAGTCTCCAAATGGCTGGCTGGCTTGGTTTGGAAAAGTGATTTAAGGAGACAAATGCCTTCCCTAAGCTGGCTGACCGAGAGCCACACAATATGTGTGAAAGAACCACATGTGGCTCCCAAGCCTCTTTGGCCATCCCTGGAGTAGACAATACTGACCCCGATGGACCAAGCATTTGGTTCAGTATAAAACAACATGAGTTCATATGTACAACTTTACAAGATGCTTTCTTTTCTCCGGCCTGATTGGTTTATTTATTAGCGTATATTCATGTGCCTTCATGGACGACAATCCTAGATTGTGTGAAGTGACATAATTTAAAATAGATGCTGCTTAAAACAATATAAGTTCTCATCAGTAGTTAAAGACAAAAGCCACACAAGCTAAAGAACGGTGCGTGGCTGATTCCACGGACAATGTGGAACCGCAGTTTTCAGCTCCGCTGATCCTGCGGGCACCTTTGGAGTTCTGAGGACCGCAGTCACCCAGAAGGGTTGAAATTCTTCAGAGCAGAGTTTGCATCACCTCTGGGAATGTTCTGCATGCCTGACTCTTACAGCCAGAAACAGAAATCAGAATCCTGGAGGAGAGGCAATTTTGATAACATTCTTTCAAAAGGGGAGGGGGAGAAACTAAAATTCCCAGTGGAGAACAAAATGTTTCGATGGTAAGATTTTCAGCCCTAGGGAAAAAAAAAAATGTTAGAAATGGCTTTAAAAATAATTGCGTTACATGGGCCTGGATCCTTTGAGGTTGGCCCATCAACCCACGCTTGATTACCCTCTTCGGGTTTCAACTAATGTTCTCTAGGAGATGTGAAAAGGAGGGAGGGCAATCAGACTGTTGAACCAGGCAATTTCTACAGGTTTTTCATTCCATTTATGGATGCCGGGCGGGTTCAGTTGATGAAAGCCAGAATCCCCTCAAATTAAGGAAAATCAGAACCGTTGCCTTCAATTGGTTTCCTAGCTTGGGATACTTGGAAAGAAGATTTTGCCAAGTTTGGAATGGATAGAGTTACCAAAGGGCTTCTGTCCCTGTTCATTTCTGGAGTTGGGATTCTGTTTATGTCCCTTTACTTTGAACACTATTGTTTTTATTCTTACTTGTTGATTGCAATAAAAAAAGGCCAACGCCATGCTGGGAATTATTAGGAAGGGAATTGAAAACAAATCAGCCAGTATCATAATGCCCCTGTATAAATCGATGGTGCGGTCTCATTTGGAGTACTGTGTACAATTCTGGTCACCGCACCTCAAAAAGAATATTATAGCATTGGAAAAAGTGCAGAAAAGGGCAACTAGAATGATTAAAGGTTTGGAACACTTTCCCTATGAAGAGCTTGGGGCTCTTTAGCTTGGAGAAATGTCGACTGCGGGGTGACATGATAGAGTGACAAGATTATGCATGGGAGTGACAAGATTATGCATGATAGGGTGACAAGATTATGCATGGGATGGAGAAAGTAGAGAAAGAAGTTTTTTTCTTCCTTTCTCACAATACAAGAACTCGTGGTCATTCAATGAAATTGCTGAGCAGTCGGGTTAAAACGGATAAAAGGAAGTCCTTCTTCACCCAAAGGGTGATTAACATGTGGAATTCACTGCCACAGGAGGTGGAGGCGGCTACAAGCATAGCCAGCTTTAAGAGGGGAATTAGATAAAAATATGGAGCAGAGGTCCATCAGTGGCTATTAGCCACAGTATATATATATGTGTGTGTGTGTAATATATATGTGTGTATATGTATGTATGTACACACACATATATTGGCCACTGTGTGACACAGAGTGTTGGACTGGATGGGCCATTGGCCTGATCCTACATGGCTTCTCTTATGTTCTTCTGTGACACAGAGTGTTGGACTGGATGGGCCATTGGCCTGATCCTACATGGCTTCTCTTATGTTCTTCTGTGACACAGAGTGTTGGACTGGATGGGCCATTGGCCTGATCCTACATGGCTTCTCTTATGTTCTTCTGTGACACAGAGTGTTGGACTGGATGGGCCATTGGCCTGATCCTACATGGCTTCTCTTATGTTCTTCTGTGACACAGAGTGTTGGACTGGATGGGCCATTGGCCTGATCCTACATGGCTTCTCTTATGTTCTTCTGTGACACAGAGTGTTGGGCTGGATGGGCCATTGGCCTGATCCTCCATGGCTTCTCTTATGTTCTTCTGTGACACAGAGTGTTGGACTGGATGGGCCACTGGCCTGATCCTACATGGCTTCTCTTATGTTCTTCTGTGACACAGAGTGTTGGACTGGATGGGCCATTGGCCTGATCCTCCATGGCTTCTCTTATGTTCTTCTGTGACACAGAGTGTTGGACTGGATGGGCCATTGGCCTGATCCTCCATGGCTTCTCTTATGTTCTTCTGTGACAGAGAGTGGTGGACTGGATGGGCCATTGGCCTGATCCAACATGGCTTCTCTTATGTTCTTCTGTGACACAGAGTGTTGGACTGGATGGGCCATAGCTTCTCTTATGTTCTTATGTTTCCTTTAAGGAGCTCAGAATGGTGAAGATGGGTCTACTCTCCTCTATTTTATCCTCACGTCAGCTCTGTGAGGTAGATTAGGCTGAGAGAGTATCATTCACCACTTCATGTCCTCTTCCCAACCACTATTATTTGTCCCTTCATGGGCAGTTATTAGAAAAGTGTTCTAGACAGCTTCAACAGGAGACTGGATAAACATATGGAGCAGAGGTCTATCAGTGGCTGTTAGCCACAGTGCATTGTTGGGACTCTCTGTCTGGGGCAGTGATGCTCTGTCTTCTTGGTGCTTGGGAGGGGCAACAGTGTGAGGGCTTCTAGTGTCCCCACTGATGGACCTCCTGATGGCACCTGAGTTTTTGGCCACTGCGTGACACAGAGCGTTGCACTGGATGGGCCATTGGCTGATCCATCATGACTTCTCTTATGTTCTTAGCTAGCCAGGATTTTTTCAGTAGTGGAACCTTTAAAATGCTTTCTCTCGTGAAGCTTACCTGGTACCAATGTTCCCTCTAAGCTGAGTTAGCATGAGCTAGCTCACAACTTTTTAGCCTCTAGGTCACATATTTTTGTCTCAGCTCAGGAAAAATGGCCCCAGAGCAAACTAATTTGTGCAGGAGCTCACAGCTTTAATGCCAGTAGCTCACAAAGTAGAAGTTTTGCTCACAAGACTCCACAACTTAGAGGGACCATTGCCTGGCACTTACCCTTACTGTCCTTTAGGTGCCAGCTGAAAACTTTTCCTTTTCACTCAGGTTTGAACGGCTTGTTTATTATAATAATAATAATATTTTATTTTTTTTATTTTTTATTTTTTATATCCCGCCCTCCCCGCAAGGCGGGCTCAGGGCGGCTAACAGACACGGGAGTCCCATGATTCACATTAAACATATAACAGACATGGGAGTCCCATGATTCATAAAACGTAACAATTTAAACACTAATTACAAATAAATTATTTAAAATACATAAAAACATATAAAATATAAAATAGGTGCTAAAATGATGTAGTCCTGATGTATTTACGATGGCTAAGTGTCTGTTCGTTCGTTAATCAGGTTCTGTCTCAATTACCACATGGTGTCTCAAATGCCAACTGAAAAAGAAATGTTTTGCAAGCCCTGCGGAATTGGTTCAAGTCCCGCAGGGCTCGCACCATCTCTGGAAGGTCATTCCACCAACGAGGGGCTATCATAGTATACAAATCCTATACTTTTTTTATTGGTTTTATTGCAACTTTTTCTTCGTAAGCTGACTCAGGCAAGTCTCTGGAGAGCTGACATATACACGTACTACACAAATAGAGCTGAGTAGGTACGTGATGCATTTTGTAGATGCCATTTTCTCCACGATCACTGGTCTCTATAGTCTGGCAGTCAGTCATAATTCTAGGCAGGGCTTTTTTTTTTTTTTGTAGAGAAAGCCCAGCATGAACTCATTTTCATATTAGGTCACACCCCCTGATGTCACCGTTGTTTTGCACAGGGTTTTTTTGTACCAAAAGCCCAACAGGAACTCATTTGCATATTAGGCCACACTTCTTGATGTCACTATTATTTTGCATAGGGTTTCTTTTGGTAGAAAAAAGCCCAGCTGAAACTCATTTGCATATGGTTGAGTGAGGATTCAAACCTGGATCTCCCCAATCCTTGTCTTACATTTTAACTGCTACCCAACCCTGGCAGATTGGGCCATGACCCTTGAACCAATGCAAGTTTAATCGGGGGATCTATCAAAAGCTCTTCCAGTTTCCCACACTGTGGAAAACTCCTTCAGTCACTTGATTATCCAGTTGGCCTGCTGCTTTCCTGTGGCAAGCAGAAACAGCTTGTAAGAGGATCTCGCTTGCTGCAGAAAAGTGGCGCGCCAACCCACAGCTCCAGGGCAGCTTGTGCTAAGACCGAGAGAAGCGCCAGGAGCAAAAGGGCTCTCCACCCGGAACGAGCCCTAGTGTGAAATTGGTCCAATTCTGAGCAATGGCTAAATATGTATCTGTCCATGGCCACGGCTCTATCAAACAAGGGTGGGCTATAAAATACCTTACAGAAGAGCCTCATGGTAAGCCGATTTGTCTTGAGAGAAGGGAATTAAGGTCTGACAGAACAAGATGGATTTTCAAAGGCGGGTGAGTGGCTTCTTGCTGGAATATTTGTGGATTTTCTGTTGCCTCAAAAACCCCTGGTATTTTTTAAAAAATTCAAAACTTGGGCTTGGTGAATGAATTCCCAAGATAGCCCCATTAACAAAGCTGCTCTATTCTACAATGATTTGTTTCTCTGGCAACAGAATTGCTTTTGGAAGGAAACTTTTCCTCTTTTTTTTTCTCAAGCAGAAATATCCACCCTGCAAAACAGAACTTCAGAACTTTTGAAGCGCTGCCTTCAAGTTGAGCAGACCCCAAATATAGTTACGGGAGGGGGTGAGTTTCAATTCCAGACTGTCTTGAAGGGGGGGAATTAATTCTTATGCATCATGCATTCAAATTTAGTATTTGAAATTTTATTCTAATGACTTTTTCATCCTTTACTATGCGACTTTAAGCTGGGAAAAAACCCTAATGACATTTCTCTCCCGTCCCGAGAGAGAATGAATATATTTCACAAAAGCATATAAAATTAACTCAACACTGATACCCCAGCCCCTGTCTCTGCCATATTTCTCTCCTGGAGGAAACAGATTACTATATATCTGCTCTTTCAAAAGATGCGATGTTCATGAACCCTGAAGCGCTAGTTTTTGTTGGGAAGGAAACAATGTTAGTTACTTTGGGTGATTAATAGAGAAATGTTTCACGTACAGGGCCTGGGCAGAAAGTCAAGATCGACTCTGCTCAGATGATCCAAGACACGGCGCACGCCAAGCCAAATTCAGTTCAGGCACAGCAAAATGCCGCTCAAAAACATTCGCGTATGAAAATGCGTACAGTTAAGGAATTTTGCACGTGGGTGGATGGGGGTATCTTGAGTTACAGAGACTCAGAGATGGCCAACTCGGAGATGGTTTCTTAAAAGAAAAGAATGCAAAGATCAGGGTGCTCACTTCTGAATTTGCAACCCAGCTCTGGAGACAAAGCAGATCTGACATAAATGAGACCTTGTTGGGTTGGGCCAGGTGTGTGCCTATTTAAGATTAGGTAGCAGAGATATAAACTTTATAAAGGACACAAACAGTTTTTTTAAAAAACTTAAACCATGTTTAAAACATTAGCACTCGTTGGTTTTAAAGGCGCTTTTGTTGTATTTCTCCCATGGGATCCATGGAACTGGGAAAAGGAAGCTCTGGCTCTTTTCTTCCTTCCCCAGGGGAGCCTCAACCAATAGAAGGAAGAGAGGCTTGGCTCAGGAGCTCTGCTGTGCGATTGAGAGAGCCTGGAAAAACAAGCTCCACCTCCCCCACTTCCTCCCCAAGGAGCCTCAGCCAATGGAGAAAATAGAGCTGTTGTTCTGCAGCGTCAGTGCAATTGAGCAAGCCTTGCAAAGCAAGCTGTTATGCAGAAGGAAGGAAGAGAGAAGGAAGCAGATGACAGCCAGTTGCTCGGGGGGGCTGATAGGAGCCCTCCAGGGGCCTGATTTGGCCCCCGGATTGCGTGTTTGACACCTCTGCTGTAGGGCTTTTAAGACAAGAAGAAGAAGAAGAAGATATTGGATTTATATCCCACCCTCCACTTCGAAGAGTCTCAGAGCGGCTCACAATCTCCTTTACCTTCCTCCCCCACAACAGACACCCTGTGAGGTAGATGAAGATATTGGATTTATATCCCGCCCTCCACTCCGAAGAGTCTCAGAGCGGCTCACAACCTCCTTTCCCTTCCTCCCCCACAACAGACACCCTGTGAGGTAGATGAAGATATTGGATTTATATCCCGCCCTCCACTCCAAAGAGTCTCAGAGCGGCTCACAATCTCCTTTCCCTTCCTCCCCCACAACAGACACCCTGTGAGGTAGATGAAGATATTGGATTTATATCCCGCCCTCCACTCCAAAGAGTCTCAGAGCGGCTCACAATCTCCTCTCCCTTCCTCCCCCACAACAGACACCCTGTGAGGTAGATGAAGATATTGGATTTATATCCCGCCCTCCACTCCGAAGAGTCTCAGAGCGGCTCACAATCTCCTTTCCCTTCCTCCCCCACAACAGACACCCTGTGAGGTAGATGAAGATATTGGATTTATATCCTGCCCTCCACTCCAAAGAGTCTCAGAGCGGCTCACAATCTCCTTTCCCTTCCTCCCCCACAACAGACACCCTATGAGGTAGATGAAGATATTGGATTTATATCCTGCCCTCCACTCCAAAGAGTCTCAGAGCGGCTCACAATCTCCTTTCCCTTCCTCCCCCACAACAGACACCCTGTGAGGTAGATGGAGATATTGGATTTATATCCCGCCCTCCACTCCGAAGAGTCTCAGAGCGGCTCACAATCTCCTTTCCCTTCCTACCCCACAACAGACACCCTGTGAGGTAGATGGAGATATTGGATTTATATCCCGCCCTCCACTCCGAAGAGTCTCAGAGCGGCTCACAATCTCCTCTCCCTTCCTCCCCCACAACAGGCACCCTGTGAGGTAGATGAAGATATAGGATTTATATCCCGCCCTCCACTCCGAAGAGTCTCAGAGCGGCTCACAATCTCCTCTCCCTTCCTCCCCCACAACAGACACCCTGTGAGGTGGGTGGGGCTGGAGAGGGCTCTCACAGCAGCTGCCCTTTCAAGGACAACCTCTGCCAGAGCTCTGGCTGACCCAAGGCCATTCCGGCAGCTGCAAGTGAAGGAGTGGGGAATCAAACCCGGTTCTCCCAGATAAGAGTCCGCACACTTAACCACTACACCAGACTGGCTCTTTCAACCACCCTTTCAAGGACAACCTCTGCCAGAGCTCTGGCTGACCCAAGGCCATTCCAGCAGCTGCAAGTGGAGGAGGGGGGGAATCAAACCCGGTTCTCCCAGATAAGAGTCCGCGCACTTCACCACTACCCCAAACTGTAGACATTCAGAGGTGGTTTGCCTTTGCTCAACAGCCCTGGACTTCCCTTGGTGGTCTCCCAACCAAGGACCAAGCAGGGCCGATCCTGCTTAGCTTCCAAGATCTGAAGAGATCAAGATAGCCTTGTCTGTCAAGGTCAGGGCTCTAACTATTGTTCGGGGGCCTCTATAAAATCTCACTGAAACTTTGTTTGGAGGTTCTAGCAGGGGAGACCCAGTTTGGTGTAGTGGTTAAGTGTGAGGACCACCATCCCAGAGAGAAGGAGTGCCCTGTTCTTCGGTCAAGGGTATAGGATAAAAAAAAAGGCTCCAGATTTATACCCCGTCCTTCTCTCTGTAGGGAGCCCCGTGGCGCAGAGTGTTAAAGCTGCAGTACTGCAGTCCTAAGCTCTGCTCACAACCTGAATTCGATCCCAGTGGAAGCTGGTTTCAGATAGCCAACTCAGGTTGACTCAGCCCTCCATCCTTCCGAGGTCGGTAAAATGAGTACCCAGCTTGCTGGGGGGGAAAGTGTAAATGACTGGGGAAGGCAGTGGCAAACCACCCTGTAAAAAGTCTGCCATGAAAACGTTGTGAAAGCAACGTCATCCCAGAGTCGAAAACGACTGGTGCTTGCACAGGGGACCTTTCCTTTTCCCTTCTCTCTGAACTCAGAGACTCAGAGCAGCTCTGTACATGAAACATTTCTCTATTAATCACCCAAAGGAGATGGTGAGTGATTTGGTGTAGTGGTTAAGTGTGAGGACCACCAACCCAGAGAGAAGGAATGAACCGTTCTTCGGTCAAGGGTATATGATAGAAGAAGACTGCAGATTTATACCCCGTCCTTCTCTCTGAACTCAGAGGCTCAGAGAGGCTTACAAACTCCTATATCTTCTCCCCCCGCAGCAAACACCCTGTGAGCTGGGTGGGGCTGAGAGAGCTCTCGCGGGAGCTGCCCTTTCAAGGACAGCTCTGCGAGAGCTATGGCTGACCCAAGGCCATTCCAGCCGCTGCAAGTGGAGGAGTGGGGAATCAAACCTAGTACTCCCAGATAAGAGTCTGCCCACTTAACCACTAACCAAACTGGCATACACCAAACATTCCTTGACTTCTGCCAGAGACCTGCACTGATACCAAACTGGTCCTGTGACTACAGAAATTCCCAGGGTTATCATCCAACAGAGAAGACAGGAGTTGCTGCTATCATAGACATAAATATAAAGAGGGGGCCTTCTAGGTCATTGCTTCCAACAATTCCCAGAGATTTAGGGGTAGGACCTGGTGAGGGTATAATTTGGGGGACGTAATGCCATTCAGTCCAAAGCTTCCATTTTGTCTAGGGGAACTGACCTTGTAGTTTAGAGAACAGTTGTAATTAGGGGAGAATGCCAATTCACACCTGGAGGGAACTCTACTTCCTGCAGGAAATCCAATCCTAAAGCATCACGGATAGATGACTGTTCAGCTTCTGCTTCAAGATCGTCAGCAAGAAGAGCCCACCCAGTCTCTTAGGTACTGGTATCACGATCGGGAAATTTCATAAAGTTAGAATCCAGCGGCACCTTTAATACCAGTGAAGTTAGAGCCATTTTGGTGTAGTGGTTAAGTGTGCGGACTCTTATTTGGGAGAACCGGGTTTGATTCCCCACTCCTCCACTTGCAGCTGCTGGAATGGCCGTGGGTCAGCCATAGCTCTGGTAGGAGTTGTCCTTGAAAGAGAAGCTTCTGGGAGAGCTCTCACAGCCCCACCCACCTCACACAGTGTTTGTTGTGGGGGAGGAAGGTAAAGGAGATTGTGAGCCGCTCTGAGACTCTGAGATTCGGAGTGGAGGGCAGGATATAAATTCAATGTCGTCGTCGTCTTCGTCTTCTTCTTCTGTGTGAGCTTTCGTGTGCGTGCACACTTCTTCAGATATCAGCACAGTTGCATGCACACATCTTCAGATATCTAAAGATCTGTGCCTGCACACGAAAGTTCATACCTTGGATAAAACTTTGTTGATCTTGAAGGTGCCGCTGGACTCTAACTTTATTCTGTCGCTTCTGATCAACACAGCTACCCACCGGGAAATTTCCTGTAACACTCAGCAGCCTTTGCTGTCTTCTGTATGATAGTCTGTCAGTAGATCTAGATGATGACGATGGTGTCTACATCCGCTATCGCACCGATTGCAGCCTGTTCAACCTGAGGCGACTAAAGGCCCACTCCAAGACAATGGAAAAACTTATCCAAGAGCTACTGTTTGCTGATGACGCTGCACTCGTCTCCCACTCGGTATCAGCTCTGCGGCATATGACGCCCTGCTTTGCAGAGGCTGCCAAGCTATTCGGCCTAGAAGTTAGTCTGAAGAAGACAGAAGTTCTCCACCAGCCTGCACCCCAGGAAGATGATCACCCTCCCTGCATCACTGTGGGTGAATCAGTTCTGAAGACAGTCCAGCAGTTCAGCTACCTGGGGTGCATCATCTCCTCAGATGCCAAGATCGACAAGGAGATTGACAACAGGCTGGCAAAGGCAAACCGTGCATTTGGCCGACTGCACAAAAGAGTGTGGAACATAAGAACATAAGAACATAAGAGAAGCCATGTTAGATCAGGCCAATGGCCCATCCAGTCCAACATTCTGTGTCACACAGCGGCCAAATATATATATATATATATACACACACACACACACACACACACACTGTGGCTAATAGCCACTGATGGACCTCTGCTCCATATTTTTATCTAACCCCTTCTTGAAGGTGGCTATGCTTGTGGACGCCACCACCTCCTGTGGCAGTGAATTCCACATGTTAATCACCCTTTGGGTGAAAAAGTACTTCCTTTTATCCGTTTTAACCTGTCTGCTCAGCAATTTCATCGAATGCCCACGAGTTCTTGTATTGTGAGAAAGGGAGAAAAGTACTTCTTTCTCTACTTTCTCCATCCCATGCATTATCTTGTAAACTTCTATCATGTCACCCCTCAGTCGACGTTTCTCCAAGCTAAAGAGCCCTAAGCGTTTCAACCTTTATTCATAGGGAAGGTGTTCCAGCCCTTTAATCATTTTAGTTGCCCTTTTCTGAACTTTCTCCAATGCTATAATATCCTTTTTGAGGTGCGGCGACCAGAACTGCACACAGTACTCCAAATGAGACCGCACCATCGATTTATACAGAGGCATTATGATACTGGCTGATTTGTTTTCAATTCCCTTCCTAATAATTCCCAGCATGGCGTTGGCCTTTTTTATTGCAAACGCACACTGTCTTGACATTTTCAGTGAATTATCTACCATGACCCCAAGATCTCTCTCTTGGTCTCTTGGAGCAACAAGCATCTGAAAAAAGGCACAAAGATCAATGTTTACAAAGCGGTTGTGATGACAACCCTCATCTACGGCTCCGAATCGTGGGTTTTATACCGTCATCACCTGCGACTCCTTGAGCGTTTTCATCAGCGCTGCCTTCGCACCATCCTTAACATCCACTGGAGTGACTTTGTGACCAACACTGAAGTCCTCAAGAGGGCGGAGGTTTCAAGCATTGAGGCACTGCTGTTGAAGACGCAGCTGCGCTGGGCAGGGCATATTTCTAGGATGGAAAACCACCGCCTTCCCAAGATTGCTCTGTGTGGCGAACTCTCCACCGGCCATCAAAATAGAGGGGCATCAAAGAAGAGGTACAAGGACTCCTTGAAGAAATCCCTTGGCACCTATCGCATCAACCATCACCAGTGGTCTGACCTAGCCTCAGATCGCAAAGCATGGAGGCACACCATCCACCAGGCTGTCTCTTCCTTTGAGAACGCACGCATAGCTGGTCTTGAGGACAAAAGGAGATTGAGGAAGAATCGCACTGCTACAGCACCAACCCCAAATCAGACTTTTCCCTGCAGCCACTGTGGCCGGATCTGCCTGTCCCGCATTGGTCTTGTCAGCCACCAGCGAGCCTGCAGCAGACGTGGACTACTGCACCCTTCTTAAATCTTCGTTCGCGAAGTCAAGCCGAGAGAGAGTCAGGTATCCAAAAAGCACGCTCATGGCTCCGTCTTCACTTCTGCAGGCTCCTAGGCCCCAGGTCCTATGCAAACTAGGCAATTCCCTAGGGCGCCAGCCTTCTGGGGGGACGCCAACTTGGGCATTTTATTTTCCACACAATTCATCTGTTTTTGAAAACTGGTTATCAGTGTGGAGGGGAGGGGGGGCACCAGAAGGTAACCTTGCCTAGGGTTTCCAGACAGTCTAGGGCTGACCCTGTACATAACTGCAATATGAGAATACCAAAGTGAACTTTAGAAAGACAGGCTAGGTTTTGAGCGCTCTCTGCCGAGGCCTTGTTTGCCCAAGAGCTGGGATAGAATTACTGCTTGGCCAATTAGCCGAGGCTGATGTTCAAGGCTGGGCTGCCTCTTGTGTTGAAGTTCCAGGCAGGTATGCCGGAGAAGTGATGGAGGAGGTAGCTCTGGCAGAATGTCTAGCCAGGGAAAAGCTAAGCCGGCCAACCTCGCAAGATTCAGGTGGAGACACAACATGTATCCCGGCGGAGATGTTCAAAGGAGATCTTCCAAACACCTGCGCTTTGGACGGGCACCGTGTTCTCCTGGAACACCTGGAGGAACCACTCATCTCTTCCGTGGGGCACATTCAACACAGACCAACCTCGTTCTTCTTCTCTTCCCCGCCCCCCTCCCCCTTTAACTGGGTTGTAACACTGCCACAGAAATCTTGGTGGGTTCTCTCTCCCTCCCCCAGCGACGAGGAATGAAAAGCAAGTATTGTGAATTGAAACAGCCCTCTATAGGTTTCACAGCCGTCGTTGAACATTTCTGAAAGTTTACAGCTGTGCTGGAAACTCCCCGGAGCTTAACAATCAATTTTCTGCCAGCCATAAAAAGCCGAAGGTCTTCTACCCAGTGTGCAAGCAGAGGGGGATCCAAAAGCCGCCTTTGAAAGCCGTGCGGCCCCCAAAAGCAAAACCGTTTCAACGCACAAGTCTCTTGGAAGCCTTTTTTCTTTTTTAAACCACTGCAGCAATGGTTCCCTGTTGCCAAAGGACACAGTCTGCAGATTTGCCATGTGCTTCACACACCTCTTCTGGGCCTTCCAGTGCAGCCAAAAGGTGAAGGGGAGGGGAGGGGGAAAGTGCCCCAAACCAAGACAAATGGATGGATTTCAAGTTGGAGCTTTCGATGGAATTCTTCTCACGCAGAGGCCCGAACTCTGCCGATAGTGATGCCTAAGCAAAATTAGATGCTTGTATGGCACACGAAGCAAAGTAGGGTTTGGGCACATTTGTAGCATGGATAGCTGTGGGAAAGAGATGGAAATTGAAGGAGAGTTGTGGCTCAGTGGTAGAGCCTCTGCTTGGCAGGCAGAAGGTACCAGGTTCAATCCCCAACACCTCCAGCCAAAAGGATCAGGCAGGAGGTGATGGGAAAGACCTCTGTCTGAGACCGTGGAGAGCCATGGAGAGGGGCCATAGCTCAGTGATACAGCCTCTGCTTGGCATGCAGAAAGTCCAGGTTCAATTCCCAGCATTTCCATCTAAAAGGATCAGGTAGAAGGAGATGTGAAAGACCTCAACCCAAGACCCTGGAGAGACATTGCCTATCCGAGAAGACAGTAGTGACTTTGGTAGACCAAGGGCCTGATACAGTATAAGGTAGTTTCATGTGTTCTTACTGGGGAGGGGCCATGGCTCAGAGGAAGAGTCTCTGCTTGCCAGGTAGAAGGTCCCAGGTTCAATCCCCGGCAACTCCATTTGGAAGGACGAGGAATTGGTGGTGTTAAAGACCATCACTTAGACTAGGGTTGCCAATCCCCAGTTGGAGGCAGGGGATTTCCCAGTTTGGATGCCCTCCCCTTGCTTCAGGGTCATCAGAAAACTAAGGGGGGGGGGAGGGAAATGTCTGCTGGGCACTCCATTATTCCCTATGGAGACCGATCCCCGTAGGGTATAATGGAGAATTGATCCATGGATATCTGAGGGGGGCCCTGTTTTTTGAGGTAGAGGCACCAATTTTTCAGCATAGCATCCAATGTCTCTCCCCAAAACACCCTCCAAGTTTCAAAAAGATTGGACCACGGGGTCCAATTCTATGAGCTCCGAAAGAGGGTGCACCTATCCTTCATTATTTCCAATGGAGGGGAGGCATTTAAGGAGTGTGGGAGAAGGAGCTGAGAGACTCAGGGACAAATCCTGCCCTGAAATTCACACGGATAACCTTGAGCCACTCAACCATAACCCTAACTGTAGAGAATGGAGTGGCCAGCATTCGGACGGTCACACTGAACCAATCAGATTATAATTTTGCATAATGTTTGATGTGTTGCAGTCTATCTATCCATCTGGGGATTGAACCTGGGACCGTTGTTCCCTCTAAGCTGAATTAGCGTGAGCTAACTCACAGATTTTTAGCCTCGGGCTCACACATTTTTGTCCAAGCTAAGGAAAAATGGCCCCAGAGCACAGTAGCTCATAACTTTAATATCAGTAGCTCACAATGTAGAATTTTTGCTCACAAGACTCTGTACCTTCTGCATACCAAATTTATACTCTCCCTTTCCTTGTGATTTAATACATCCAATTGTTCATTTTAATTATCTGAGTATGCGCAAGCATACATTTTGATGGATCCAGGGGTGGAATTCTAGCAGGAGCTCCTTTGCATATTAGGCCACGCACCAATGATGTAGCCAATCCTCCAAGAGCTTACAAGGCTCTTTTTTTGCAAGCTTTTGGAGGGTTGGCTACATCAGCAAGGTGTGGCCTAATATGCCAAAGCAGCTCCTGCTAGAATTCCACCCCTTGGTGTAAAAAATATTTGGAATAAACATGACAAAAGTACATTTCTGGGTGCATCACTGCAGCCGGAAAAGGTAAAGCAGTCCAGCCGTGATCAGCTTTCTGTTACCTGTCTTCTTCTGCAGTGTCGGGACTGGCTCTGGCTGTCAAAGGGGAGAGAAAGGGGGGAAAAGAAAAGGGGAGAAAAGGGGGGAGGGGAAGGCTGCTAGAGAAATTTATACAGCAGCAAAGTGTCTAAGTGGCCACTTGGAGATAGCAATATAAACAAGCACTTGACTTTAAATATCTAACAAGAGCCTTATCAGCTGAAAAGGAATGGTCTGGAGAAACTAATGTTTTTTTTTTTTAAAGGATTTGCTGGCAATGACGTTTTTATTATAACCCCTACCAGGGCTTTTTGGGTAGAAAAAGCCCAGCAGGGACTCATTTGCATATTAGGCCACACCCTCCGACATCACCACTGTCTTACAGGCGGCCTTTTTGTAGAAAAAGCCCAGCAAGAACTAATTTGCATATCAAGCCGCACCCCCTGGCACCAAGCCAGCCGGAACTGCGTTCCTGCTCAAAAAAAGAGCCCTAAAACCTACTCTTGTGTCAAGGTTTCTTATATGCAGGGGAAATTCAGATGGGTAGCCATGCTGGTGTGGAGCAGCAGAACCTGTTGCACCTTTCAGACCAACAATGTTTCATTCTGGGTATAAGCTTTTGTGAGCATGCACCCTTCTTCAGTTATATGCAGGAAGCTGTTAAAGAGGACAGGACAAGAGATTCCTGCTCTGTTAAGCAACTCCACAGTTTAATTTCTTGTGTGTTGTGGCATTCCAAAGCAATCTCTGCCACCTCATTTAGAACATGATCCCTTTGTCATAATCCAGGTGTCAGTTGTTTACATCGACTGTGTGTGGATTGCATTCACAATCTTTTCCTTTAGAACTATTTCCTGTTTTCCGATTTCCTCCCCATCAAATGTACATACTTATTAATGTTGTTTTGAGTTATCAATGCTTGGTGCATGCGTTGCGCTCCATCATAGGTTTGGGAGTCTTAGAACTTCTCAGGAAATAGTCCCCTCCCAACAATGAAAGCGAGAATTGGATGGGAGACTGCTGACTATTCTAAACCTTGGTTCAATAGGATGATTTAGCAAGACGATGGGAATGTCTTGAGAGTCATGGAGTAAAAGGACAGGTCCTCTTGTGGATCAAAAACTGGCTGAGTAATAGGAAGCAGAGAGTGAGTATAAATGGGCAGTCTTCGCAGTGGAGGACGGTAAGCAGTGGGGTGCCGCAGGGCTCGGTACTGGGTCCCATGCTCTTTAACTTGATTTAGAGTTGGGAGTGATTTAGAAAATGATTTAGAGTTGGGAGTGAGCAGTGAAGTGGCCAAGTTTGTGGATGACACTAAATTGTTCAGGGTGGTGAGAACCAGAGAGGATTGTGAGGAACTCCAAAGGGATCTGTTGAGGCTGGGTGAGTGGGCGTCAACGTGGCAGATGCGGTTCAATGTGGCCAAGTGCAAAGTAATGCACATTGGAGCCAAGAATTCCAGCTACAAATACAAGTTGATGGGGTGTGAACTGGCAGAGACTGACCAAGAGAGAGATCTTGGGGTCATGGTAGATAACTTACTGAAAATGTCAAGACAGTATGCGTTTGCAATAAAAAAGGCCAGCGCCATGCTGGGAATTATTAGAAAGGGAATTGAAAACAAATCAGCCAGTATCATAATGCCCCTGTATAAATCGATGGTGCGGTTTTATTTGGAGTACTGTGTGCAGTTCTGGTCGCCGCACCTCAAAAAGGATATTATAACATTGGAGAAAGTTCAGAAAAGGGCAACTAGAATGATTAAAGGGCTGGAACACCTTCCCTATGAAGAAAGGTTGAAAAGCTTAGGGCTCTTTAGCTTGGAGAAACGTCGACTGAGGGGTGACATGATAGAGGTTTACAAGATAATGCATGGGATGGAGAAAGTAGAGAAAGAAGTCCTTTTCTCCCTTTCTCACAATACAAGAACTCGTGGGCATTCGATGAAATTGCTGAGCAGACAGGTTAAAACGGATAAAAGGAAGTACTTCTTCACCCAAAGGGTGATTAGCATGTGGAATTCACTGCCACAGGAGGTGGTGGCAGCTACAAGCATAGCCACCTTCAAGAGGGGTTTAGATAAAAATATGGAGCAGAGGTCCATCAGTGGCTATTAGCCACAGTGTGTGTGTATGTGTGTGTGTGTGTGTATATATATATATATATATACACACACATATATATATAATATAATATATTATATATATATATATATATATATATATATATATATATATATATATATATATATATATATATATATATATATATATATATATATATATATAAAATACATATAAATATATATATAATTTTTTTTTGGCCACTGTGTGACACAGAGTGTTGGACTGGATGGGCCATTGGCCTGATCTAACATGGCTTCTCTTATGTTCTTATTTCATCTTTCAGAAGCAAGTTTAATTATTGGCTATTCCAAGAGAGGATCAGTGAAGGGCATATGGGAAAGTGTACATTGTGATAACAGAGGTTAGAATGAAGTTCAAGTCCAGTGATATTTTTAAGACCAAATTTTATTCAAGGCATTAGCTTTTGTGTGCATGCACAGGTTTTCAGATACATTGCAATGGAAGTTATCAGTCCATACATATAGGTAGAGAGTGAGCAGAAAATTAGTGTACAATAAGACAGGGGTGGAATTCTAGCAGGAGCTCCTTTTCATATTAGGCCACACCCCCTGATATAGGCAGTCTTTCAAGAGTTTACAAAATAGAGCCTTGTAAGCTTTTGGAGGATTGGCTACATCAAGGGTGTGTGGCCTAATATGCAAAGGAGCTCCTGCTAGAATTCCACCCCTGACCACAGTCATTGTGGGCAGCCACACACTATTCCATATCAGTTATACCAGTGGTGTCCAACGGTAGCTCTCCAGTTATTTTTTGGCTACAACTCCCATCAGCCCCAGCCATTGGCCATGCTGTCTGGGGCTGATGGGAGTTGTAGGCAAAAACATCTGGAGAGCTACCGTTGGCCACCCCTGAGTTATACTTCAAGTCTACATGCTGCTTTTGAACTCATAAGTTTATGAAACTGCTGTATGCTGAGTGTGGTCATTAGTTAATTAAAGACATGTCCAAATGCAACCTGAAGAAAGAGGAGGGAAGAGGTTGGGGAGCAAGAGCTGAGAATAGACAGGGTGGAATTCTAGCAGGAGCTCCTTTGCATATTAGGCCACACCCCCCAGATGCAGCCAATATGGCTGCTTCCACAACCCAGAGCTGGCAACCCTACTGGATGGCTTTGGGTCAGTTATTGCCACTCAGTGGAACCTACCTTGCAGACTTGTCGTGAGGGTAAAACGGAAAGAAGAGACCCAAAGGTGCCACTGAAAATTCCTTGAAAGGGCAGTGGGATAAATGTCATAAATGGGGAGGAGAGGAACATGGACAAGAAGAGATGAAACAAACTTTCTGTTTTACCCTCACGACACGTCTGCAAGGTAGGTTCCACTGAGAGCCAGTTTGGTGTTGAGAGCCAGTTTGGTGTAGTGGTTAAGTGTGTGAACTCTTTTCTGGGAGAACCGGGTTTGATTCTCCACTCCTCCACTTGCAGCTGCTGGAATGGCCTTGGGTTAGCCATAGGTATCGCAGGAGTTGTTTTTGAAAGGGCAATTGCTTCTGGGAGAGCTCTCTCAGCCCCACCCACCTCACAGGGTGTCTGTTGTGGGGGAGGAAGATAAAGGAAATTGTGAGCCTCTCTGAAACTCTAAAATTTGGAGTGGAGGGCGGTATATAAATCCAATAACTTCTTCTTCTGATCAGAGACCAACCTCCAAGTGCAACAGAGTACAAACTTATTGACTAACATGGAGGTCTGCGCTGCACTTAAGGGGAGGGGGGGGGGAAATAATAATAGGAGGCACACTTTCCATTTTTTAATGTTCTAAATTTCCTTTGCTTTCTCTGCTTGAAGAGAAAATTTTTGTGGTTTGGTTTTATTCCTTTGCTGTTTTTTTAATGGTACCAATAAAACATCAGGGGGGAAAAAACGTTCATTGGAAATGCCTGAAATATTTTCTCCACTGGAAAAATAATATCCTGTAATATATGGAGAGCCGTGTAAATGCACTTTTGCTTAACACAACAGAGCCCTTGTCCGCAATGATGGATGGGATGGCAGGGGAGGGGAGGAACTGACGGCTGGGCACACACCCCTCCGGAGGGCCTCCCTGCTGGAGACGAAGGCCAAGGAGACCTGGAAATCTCAGTAGACCTCGTTGAAACCCAACACATGATTTGTTGTGGGCAGCCGCCTTCAAGATGCAGGGGACCAACAGTGATGAAAAAGGTGACAGACCTCCAGGTTGTGCATAATCTATGACTCTGGACCTTGAGGAATGACCTTTGAAGCTCAGGTGCCCGGAGTCAGCTTTTTGGTGCCCTCGTGGTGAAGAAAGAGCACAGTTTTTCCAAGCCATACGCACTTCCTAGCATAGGATGATATTCTTGGTTAAGCAGAAGTGTGGGCTGCTCTTTAGCCATCTGTCAGGAAGGCTGACAACTTCGGCTTTTGTGTACTGAGCAAGTCATAGTCTTAGAGAGAGACGGTTTGGTGTAGTGGTTAAGTACATGGAGTCTTATCTGGGAAAACTGGATTTTGGTTCCCCACTCCTCCACTTGCACCTGCTGGAATGGCCTTGGGTTAGCCATAGTTCTTGAAGGAGTTGTCCTTGAAAGGGCAGCTTCTGGGAGAGCTCTCTCAGCCCCCTCCCCACCTCACAGGGTGTCTGTTGTAGGGGAAGGAGATAAAGGAGATTGTAAGCCGCTCTGAGACTCTGATTCAGAGAGAAGGGCGGGGTATAAATCTGCGGTCTTCTTCTTTTAGAAATCTTAAGAGTGCCAGTTTGGTGTAGTGGTTAATTATGTGGATTCTTATCTGGGAGAACCGGGTTTGATTACCCACTCCTTCACTTGCAGCTGTTGGAATGGCCTTGGGTCAGCCATAGCTCTCACAGAGTTGTCCTTGAAAGGGCAGCTTCCGGGAGAGTTCTCACAGCCCCACCTACCTCACAGGGTGTCTGTTGTGGGGGAGGAAGATAAAGGAGATTGTGAGCCACTCTGAGACTCTGAGATTCAGAGTGAAGGGTGGGATGTAAATCGGATATCATCATTACCATCATCAAAATAAGGGTCTAACTCTAGGATTCTGTATGCATTACGCTGTAATTGGTCATTAAACCTGCTTAGGTGAGGTTCTCTTTAAAAAAAGAAAGCTGGAATATATATTCCAAATTAATGTTGCGGTATCTGTCTTGCCTTCCGAGTGCCTTTTAGGAAAAGAGAACTCACCCAGAATACATAAGAACATAAGAGAAGCCATGTTGAATCAGGCCAATGGCCCATCCAGTCCAACACTCTGTGTCACACAGTGGCCAAAAATTTTATATATATATATCTCCACACGCACACTGTGGCTAATGGCCACTGATGGACCTCTGCTCCATATTTTTATCCAATCCCCTCTTGAAGCTGGCTATGCTTGTAGCCGTCACCACCTCCTGTGGCAGTGAATTCCACATGTTAATCACCCTTTGGGTGAAGAAGTACTTCCTTTTATCCGTTTTTACCTGTCTGCTCAGCAATTTCATCGAATGCCCATACATTTAATGACTATGGAGAATATTAGGTCCTGAAACAAATGAAAAATTCAGATGTACTGTTTTCATTTGGGTAATGACAACGTATGGGAACAGAAGTGAATTAACAAGAGATATTGATTCACCCCTTCATTTTACTCCTTTCTTCTTTCCAGCTCCTTCATTCCCTAGGATTTTCTAAGTTGTGACACCTCAGATGCTGTTGAAACAATGGCACCAGGCGACGAAGAAACAGGGAGGGAGAGATTATCTTCCCTTTCTTCCAGTTATTTGTTAGATATTTTCTTGCTATGAGGGAAAAGAATGAATGAAATTTCCCCTTTCGCTTTGGAAGGGGAAACCCCCCCCTCCCCTAAGTGGAGAATTTTTCAAAATGCTAGACCACCTAACTAACAAGATGATAGATCTCCCAGAGAAATAGGTTGCCAATCTCAATTTGGGCCTTGATGTTCTCCTTGAATTCTAACTGATATTAAGTCTACAGAGATCAGTTTCTCTAAAGGAAAGGGGAAACTCTATGGTACATACCACAGAGTCTCAGAGAAAAAGAAGTCCTAGAATAGCATCATATCTCCATTGAGTGCCCTCCCTTTCCCCAAATCTACCTTCCCCAGGCACCACCCCTAAATCTCTAGGAATTTCCCAAGCCAGAATTGGAGACCCTACTGAGAAGAGAGTTCCACTTTTTGGTGCCAGTGTCGATAAGGCCCTTTCTCTTTAGGCTACCCACTAAAACTCACGGAGCGTGCAGAAGATCTTCAAGAGATGATCTCAAGGTATACGCAGTTTCCTACAGAAGTATTTTTAAAATATGTATCTGTGTGTATGATTTACCTTGTTCCTCTCGCCAGATGTTGTTTCCCATGTTCTACCGACACCTGGTCCATCTTGAGCTCATCCAAATTTTGTGCTTTATTTCCAGGGATGAAAACACATTGCTTCCAATCAGGAGGATGTCTGTGGAAAGCTTGTTCTATCACCATGCCTGGTTGAAGCTATAATTAGAAGCGGCCTTGTTTAAGGAGTTTGCGAGCCGCGGAGGATTAATTAGGCCTGATATTCATTCCTCCAGATATGAAATCCAGATGTTTGCAGTTAAACAGAAAACCTTTGGGAACACTCTTGCGGGCTTCTTTTCTCATCCCTGGGGAACCGGTGTGAAGGAGAGCTGCCCACCCAGAATTAATACATGATGTAAGCATGGAAAGGTATCACTATCCTATTTGGCCCTGCCTCTAGCCCATGGCTGATTGAGTCGTATCTCTTAATTTTATCTTTGTCACGGCTAAAAGCGAACCGCTGATTTTCTTGCTATGAGGGAAAAGAATGAATGAAATTTCCCCTTTCGCTTTGGAAGGGGAACCCCCCCCCCTCCCAAGACGAGAATTTTTCAAAATGCTAGTCCATTTATTTATTTACTCTATTAGCCCAGATTAAGAATGCTTTGGAGGTTAAGAATGCTTTGTTACTTTGCAGCATACCATGAGAAATATTATGGTAATTATATATATAAAATTAAAAATGGTATTCTGACCCCACCACTAAAACTTGGAGCTGCAAAATAAAATTGATCAATAGTAAATCCAATCAAAGGAAGCCCTGTTTCATACAGTGCACAGAGGAGTGGGTTATGGGATTTGCTACTACAAGATATGCTCGCCATTAAATGTGTATGTGTGTAAAGTAGTCCAGTGGTACCTTTATGACCAACAAAGTTATATTCAGAATGTAAGCTTTTGTATGCATTCTGAATAAAACTTTAAGAACGTAAGAGAAGCCATGTTGGATCAGCCCAGTGGCCCATCCACTCCAACACTCTGTGTCACAGAAGAACATAAGAGAAGCCATGTTGGATCAGGCCAATGGCCCATCCAGTCCAACACTCTGTGTCACAGAAGAACATAAGAGAAGCCATGTTGGATCAGGCCAATGGCCCATCCAGTCCAACACTCTTTGTCACAGAAGAACATAAGAGTAGCCATGTTGGATCAGGCCAGTGGCCCATCCAGTCCAACACTCTGTGTCACAGAAGAACATCAGAGAAGCCCTATTGGATCAGGCCGGTGGCCCATCCAGTCCAACACTCTGTGTCACAGAAGAACATAAGAGAAGCCATGTTGGATCAGGCCAGTGGCCCATCCAGTCCAACACTCTGTGTCACAGAAGAACATAAGAGAAGCCATATTGGAACAGGCCAATGGCCCATCCAGTCCAACACTCTGTCACACAGTGGCCAAAAAAGACCAACAAAGTCTTAAAGGTGCTATTGGACTCCTACTTTGTTCTACTGCTTCAGACCAACACCTGGATTTATCTATGTGTGTAAAGTGTTGTTGTCACATCAAATTTTCAAGGCAAGGCACTGTAACAGGGCCAGCCCTAGGGCAAGTGGTGCCGTAGGCAGGCCTGACACCTGACGCCTCCCTCTGCAGCGCTGCCCCCTCCACAGTGCTGCCTTACAGCACTGCGCCCCACTGCCCACACAGCGAGGAGAGATGGAGGTGGGGAAGATGGCAGATGGAGGTGGGGAAGATAGCAGAAGAGTGGGGAAGCCAGCACAAGAGTGGGGAAGGCGGTGTGAGAGCAGGGAAGCCGGCATGAAGAAGAAGATATTGGATTTATATCCCGCCCTCCACTCCAAAGAGTCTCAGAACGGCTCACAATCTCCTTTATCTCCCTCCGCCACAACAGACACCCTGTGAGGTACATGAAGATATTGGATATATATACCACCCTCCACTCTGAAGAGTCTCAGAGCGGCTCACAATCTCCTTTCCCTTCCTCCCCCACAACAGACACCCTGCGAGGTAGATGAAGATATTGGATTTATATCCCGCCCTCCACTCCGAAGAGTCTCAGAGCGGCTCACAATCTCCTTTCCCTTCCTCCCCCACAACAAACACCCTGTGAGGAGGTTGGGGCTGGAGAGGGCTCTCCCAGCAGCTGCCCTTTCAAGGACAACCTCTGCCAGAGCTATGGCTGACCCAAGGCCATTCCAGCAGGTGCAAGTGGAGGAGTGGGGAATCAAACCCGGTTCTCCCAGATTAGAGTCCGCACACTTAAGCACTACACCAAACTGGCTCTTTCAACCACCCTTTCAAGGACAACCTCTGCCAGAGCTATGGCTGACCCAAGGCCATTCCAGCAGCTGCAAGTGGAGAAGTGGGGAATCAAACTCGGTCCTCCCAGATAAGACAGCTCTGGCTGACCCAAGGCCATTCCAGCAGCTGCAAGTGGAGGAGTGGAGAAGAGAAGAGAAGAGTCTGCACACTTAACCACTACACCAAACTGGCTCTCAAGTGATGACCATCATTTTCACAACCTGCTTGACAGCTCCCAGCAGGAAGTCATTTGCATATCAGGACACCCCCACCCCCCAACACCAAGCCAGCCGGTTCCTGTGCGTTCCTGCTTAAAAAAAAGAAGAAGCTCTGGAGTTGTGTTTCTCGAAAGCTAATACTACAATAAAATTTGTTAGTCTTAGGGGTGCTATTGTTGTTCAGTTGCACAGTCAAGCCCGTCTCTTTGCAACCCCATGGACCAAGTCACGCCAGGCCCTCCTGTCTTCCACCATCCTCCGAAGTCTGCTCAAATTCGTATTTGTTATATTAGTAACGCTGTCCAGCCACCTCATCTTTTGCCATCCCCTTCTTCTTTTGCCTTCTGTCTTTCCCAGCATCAGGGTCTTCTCCAGTGAGGGCTCCCTTCCAGGGAACAGTCAAGGTTGATTTCCCTTAGGACTGTCTGAACTGAATCTTCTTGCAGTCCAAGGGACTCTCAAGCCTCTTCTCCAGTGAGTGCTCCCTTCTCATTGGTTGGCCAAAGTATTTGAGCTTCAGCTGCGGCATCTGACCTTCTAGGGAACAGTCAAGGTTGATTTCCCTTAGGACTGTCTGAACTGAATCTTCTTGCAGTCCAAGGGACTCCCAAGAGTCTTCTCCAGTGAGTGCTTCCTTCTCATTGGTTGGCCAAAGTATTTGAGCTTTAGCTGCGGCATCTGACCTTCTAGGGAACAGTCAAGGTTGATTTCCCTTAGGACTGTCTGAACTGAATCTTCTTGCAGTCCAAGGGACTCCCAAGAGTCTTCTCCAGTGAGTGCTCCCTTCTCATTGGTTGGCCAAAGTATTTGAGCTTCAGTTGCGGCATCTGACCTTTCAGGGAACAGTCATGGTTGATTTCCCTTAGGACTGTCTGAACTGAATCTTCTTGCAGTCCAAGGGACTCTCAAGAGTCTTCTCCAGTGAGTGCTCCCTTCTCATTGGGTGGCCAAAGTATTTGAGCTTCGGCTTCGGCTGCGACTGTTCCAGGGAACAGTCAAGGTTGATTTCCCTTCGGACCGACTAAAGGTGCTACTGGACTCTTTATTAAATAAAGAAATCATTTCTGAAATTTCTCCTATCAACTCTCTTTGCCTGGGTTGGATTGCAGTGAAAGATTCAAAGGCACGAGGTAACAGGGTCTGAATTTCACCCGCTGATTTGAACCTGTCAGACATACCCCTCCCCCCCTTTCAGCTTGCAAAAGAAAGGCAAAACCACGCATTCCCACCCACTACATCCCTCAACCAGTTAGCGATATTTATTTTTCGGATAGACTGTCAAGCATAAGGCTTTTTTTTTTTCCCCCGACGTAGTTTCCTGGAAAACTTCCTTACTGTTTTGCAGTTCATAAACCTCAGCCCGTTTACGGCGCATCCAACAGACCGAGCACAGTTCCAAAAAGTCAGCTGAAAAAACAAACGGCCCTTTCAATCCCGATGGTCGATGTAGGATTTGTCATCGAGCAGAATAACAGAAAAAAGAAGAAGGTGAAACCTCTAAATTCGAAGTTAATAGCCAGCGCTACTGCAAGGCATCCCCATTACTCCCAACGATGGAGGGTTCTGGAGAACATCAACCAAATCAACCTCAGCAAAAGAGGCGGGGTGTGCTCTTGCTGCTGCCTCCAAAGACTGCTGACATGTCCTGGATCATTAGGAAAATATCCAACGCAGAAGAGAAATTTGGATGGGCCCACCGCCTTGGAGTTCATTCAGAGGAACAGAGGCAACCAGCCCCAGAAACACCTGTACACTGTTACGGTCTTGGCCTCTGATCACTGTGGATTAGCCTACATGATGAAAGAAAGGCCTTAACCACTCCCGATAACCCTCAGTGGGCCTCAAAGTACACATGAATAGATGAAGCTGCCTTATGCTGAACTGGACCATTGGTCCATCAAGACTGGCATTGTCTACTCAGATGGGAAGCAGCAGGGGGGGGGGGATTCTAGCAGGAGCTCTTTTGCATATTAGGCCACACCCTGCCAATGTAGCCAATCCTCCAAGAGCTTACAGGGCTCTTTGTTGTAAGCTTGGAGGATTGGCTACATCAGGGGTGCGTGGCCTAATATGCAAAGGAGCTCCTGCTAGGATTCCACCCCTGGGTAGCAGCAGCTGTCCAGGGTCTTTCACACCACCGATTATCTGGCTGTTTTTAACTGGAGATGCTGGGGATTGAACCTGGGATCTTCTGCATGCAAAATGGAGACTCTTCCGCTAAGCCACAGCCCCACCTCGATATAAACATCTGAAACAGCCTTGTACTGAGTCAGACCATTGTTCCATCAAGGTCAGTACTGTCTACTCAGACTGGCAACAGCTACGCAGGGACTCAGACAGGGGTCTTTCAAATTCCTTACGATCTGGTCCTTTCAGCTGGAGATGCTGGGAACTGAACCTGGGACCTTCTGTATGCCAGGCAGATGTTGTACCATTTGGCCATGGGCCCCTCCCTAGCAGGAGATGGCTCTACCCACGAGGGCTTGGAGGTGGTGGCCCCTCCCTCCTGGCTGAAAAGAAAGAGTAGCTTCAAAAGAGGATTAGATCAACACCTGGAGCAGAGGTCCATCAGTGGCCATTAGCCACAGCGTATTGTTGGAACTCTCTGTTTGGGGCAGTGATGCTCTGTATTCTTGGTGCTTGGGGGGGGGCACAGTGGGAGGGCTTCTAGCGTCCTGTCCCTACTGATGGACCTCCTGATGGCACGGGGTTTTTGGCCACTAACTGACACAGAATGTTGGACTGGATGGGCCACTGGCCTGATCCAACATGGCTTCTCTTATGTTCTTATGTCTGGGACTGTGATGCTCTGTATTCTTGTGCTTGGGGGAGGCGCACAGTGAAAGGGCTTCTAGCTCCACCGGTGGACCTCTTGATGGCACTTGGGCTTTTTGGCCACTGTGTGACACAGAGTGTTGGACTGAGTGTGCCACTGGCTTGATCCAACATGGCTTCTCTTATGTTCTTATGTCTGGGGCTGTGATGCTCTGTATTCTTGTGCTTGGGGGGGGCACAGTGGAAGAGCTTCTAGACCCACTGGTGGACCTCTTGATTGCACTTGGGTTTTTTGCTCACTGTGTGACACAGAATGTTGGACTGGATGGGCCATTGGCCTGATCCAACATGGCTTCTCTTATGTACTTCTGTGACATAGGGTGTTGGACTGGATGGACCATTGGCCTGATCCAACATGGCTTCTCTTATGTTCTTCTGTGACACAGAGTATTGGACTGGATGGGCCATTGGCCTGATCCAACATGGCTTCTCTTATGTTCTTCTGTGGGTGTCTGTACTAGGGATGCTCCAATGCCCACCAGTTCAATTCATGTCATGTTCACCAATCATGAACAGGGAACTAGTTTTCTGATGGTCAGTTTGACGGTTCACCAACCCCTTCATGGCTGTTTGACACATTGCCTCCCCCATGTTTCCAGTTGCAGAGACTTTTCTGTTGGGATTACAAATGGAAAAATTTCCAAAAGATAGAACTTTAATTTGGTACTTGCTCTCAGCTGCTAGGACATTGTATGCGCAGTTGTGGAAGCAAAAACAAAACAAAACAGAGAAATGGGATTGGATTGTAAAAGTTATGACATGGAGTGAAATGGACAAGTTAACAAGGACCTTAAGAGACTATGATTTAGAAGTATTTAAGATGGAGTGGAAAAAGTTCAGAAGATACGTAGAAAAAGAGTGGAAAATAAAAGGACATTGGACAATTTTTGATAATGACTAAGTACAAGAGGGAGGAGGATATTAATTTTGGTTCTTATTAATTAAGGGTACCTTTAATATTAAGATTTTAAGTATATAACACTGGCGGGGGTCAAGTAACAGGGAGAGGGGTGGGTAGAAAGTAATATATGGGATAGATTTAAAAAAGGTAATTATTAATGAAGTAAGAAATTGAAATTTATTACCATATGTTACTAATAAAATTGTTTGGAACAGACACCTTGCCTCCCTGTACTCCTTTCTAACCATGCATTCCTGTGCTATCGTCTTCACAGATTAATTTGTTTGATTTAAATGAGATGGCCAGAACTCCCTTTGAAGTTCAATGATGCTTGTCACACCCTTGCTCCTGGCTCCACCCCCATGGTCTCCTGGCTCCACTCCCAAAGTCCCCAGCTATTTCTTGAATTGGACTTAGCAACCCTAGTTGTAAGGGACATTCAGGGTCAACCAGCCAATCCCCCTGCACAATGCAGGAACTTCACAAATATCCCCCCCCCACACCCTTGCTGCCCTCCCTCATGATCTGCCTATTGCTTTACATAACACTTTATACCTTAAATAAAACTTTGTTGGTCTTAAAGGTGCCACTGAACTAGAACTTTGCTTTACAAAAACATGCAGTGCGGCTGAATTCTACAATCCCCAGATCCGCTCATCTGAAGAAGTGTGCTTTTAGCACACGAAAGCTTATGTTCTGAATAAAAATTTGGTGGTCTTAAAGGTGCAACTTGACTCCTGCTTTGTTCAACTGCTTCGGACCAACGTGGCTGCCCACTTGGATCTATTCTTCTCGACAGACAACCATTTAACCAGACTAGTTAAATCAGTTACAAATCGTATACATGAGTAGTAAATAATATATAAGCCAATTACAATAAGAACATAAGAGAAGCCATGTTAGATCAGGCCAATGGCCCATCCAGTCCAACACTCTGTGTCACACAGTGGCAAAAAAAAAAAAAATTATATACACACACACACACACACTGTGGCTAATAGTGGACCTCTGCTCCATATTTTTATCTAAACCCCTCTTGAAGCTGGCTATGCTTGTGGCTGCCACCACCTCCTGTGGCAGTGAATTCCACATGTCAATCACCCTTTGGGTGAAGAAGTACTTCCTTTTATCCGTTTTAACCTGTCTGCTCAGCAATTTCATCGAATGCCCACGAGTTCTTGTATTGTGAGAAAGGGAGAAAAGTACTTCTTTCTCTACTTTCTCCATCCCATGTATTATCTTGTAAACATCTATCATGTCACCCCGCAGTCGACGTTTCTCCAAGCTAAAGAGTCCCAAGCATTTCAACCTTTCTTCACAGGGAAAGTGTTCCAGCCCTTTAATCATTCTAGTTGCCCTTTTCTGGACTTTCTCCAATGCTACAATATCCCTCCTGAGGTGCGGCAACCAGAACTGCACACAGTGCTCCAAATGAGACCGCACCATCGATTTATACAGGGGCATTATGATACTGGCTGATTTGTTTTCAATTCCCTTCCTAATAATTCTCAGCATGGCATTGGCCTTTTTTATTGCAAACGCACACTGTCTTGACATTTTCAGTGAGTTATCTACCACGACCCCAAGATCTCTCTCTTGGTCAGTCTCTGCCAGTTCACACCCCATCAACTTGTATTTGTAGCTGGGATTCTTGGCCCCAATGTGCATTACTTTGCACTTGGCCACATTGAACCGCATCTGCCACGTTGACGCCCACTCACCCAGCCTCAACAGATCCCTTTGGAGTTCCTCACAATCCTCTCTGGTTCTCACCACCTTGAACAATTTAGTGTCATCTGCAAACTTGGCCACTTCACTGCTCACTCCCAACTCTAAATCATTTATGAACAAGTTAAAGAGCAAGGGACCCAGTACCTGCGGCACCCCACTGCTTACCGTCCTCCACTGCGAAGACTGCCCATTTATACTCACTCTCTGTTTCCTATTACTCAGCCAGTTTTTGATCTACAAGAGGACCTGTCCTTTTACTCCATGACTCTCAAGCTTTCTAAGGAGCCTTTGATGAGGAACTTTATCAAAAGCTTTCTGGAAGTCAAGGTAAACAACATCTATCGGGTCTCCTTTGTGCACATGTTTGTTCACCCCCTCAAAGTAATGCAACAGGTTAGTGAGGCAAGATCTTCCTTTACAGAACCCATTCTGAGTCTTCCTCAATAACCCGTGTTCATCAATGTGCCTACTCATTCTGTCCTTGATAATGCTTTCTACCAACTTTCCCGGTATTGAAGTCAGACTGACTGGCCTGTAATTTCCCGGGTCTCCTCTGGAACTCTTTTTAAAGATGGGAGTGACATTTGCTGCCTTCCGTTCCTCAGGAACGGAGGCAGATTTCAATGAAAGATTACAGATTTTTGTTAGAAGATCCACAAGTTCAACTTTGAGTTCTTTCAGAACTCTCGGATGTATGCCATCCGGACCCGGTGACTTATTAGTTTTTAATTCGTCCATCAGTTGTAGGACCTCCTCTTTTGTCACCTCAATCTGACTCAGTTCTTTCAACACCCCTTCCAAAATTAGTGGTTCTGGGGCGGGCAAAAAGTTTTCATCTTCCACAGTGAAGACGGAGGCAAAAAATGAATTCAGCTTCTCAGCCATTTCCCTATCCTCCTTCAGTAATCCTTTTACCCCATGGTCATCCAAGGGCCCCACTGCCTCCCTGGCTGGTTTCCTACTTCTAATATATTTAGAGAAATTTTTATTGTTGGTCTTTATGTTTTTTGCAATATGCTCCTCATAGTCCCTTTTTGCCTGCCTGATCACAGTCTTGCATTTGATTTGCCACAGCCTGTGTTCTCTTTTACTAATCTCACTTGGACTGGTTTTCCACCGCTTAAAGGAGTCCTTCTTACCTTTTACAGCTTCCATTACTTTGTTTGTTAACCATGCAGGCCTTTTCTTATGCCTGTTTGTGCCTTTCCTAACTTGTGGTATGTATTTTATCTGAGCTTCTAGGATTATAGTTTTAAATAGTTTCCAAGCTTCCCCAAGGGTTTTGACTGTATTTACCTTTCCTTTCAGTTTCCTCCTCACATGCCTCCTCATCTCAGTGAATTTACCCCTTTTAAAGTTAAACGTGGTTGTGACAGTCTTTTTGGGCAACTCCCTATTTATACAAATGGTGAAATCAATAACATTATGGTCACTGCTCCCAAGTGGCGCAATCACTTTTACATTTCTCACCAAGTCTTGGGCATTACTTAGGACTAAATCCAGGATCGCCCCACCCCTGGTAGGTTCTGAGACCATCTGCTCCATAGCACAGTCATTGAGAGCATCAAGAAACTCAATCTCTTTCTCTCGACCAGAACACATATTGACCCAATCAATCTGCGGGTAGTTAAAATCACCTATTACGACACGGTTTTTACGTTTAGCCACTATCTTTAAGCCTTCCATCATATTATAATCGTCCTCTCTCTTTTGATTTGGTGGGCGATAACAAACTCCCATAGTTATATTTCCTTTTGGGCCCTCTATTTCAACCCAAAGCATTTCTAAAAGGGAATCTAATTCTCTGACCTCAGTCTTACTGGACCGTATATTCTCTCTGACATACAGAGCCACCCCACCTCCAACCCTTCCCTCCCTATCCTTCTGATATAACTTATATCCAGGAATCACCATGTCCCACTGATTCTCCTCATTCCACCAAGTTTCTGAAATTCCCACAATGTCTATGTTTTCTCCTAACACTAAACATTCCAATTCACCAATTTTACTTCAAACACTTCTAGCATTTGCATACAAACATCTATAATTTCCCAGGCAAGCTAGGCCCGCCACCTCCCTCCTGCCGCCTCGAGACTCTGGCAGACAGTCCATACTGTTTGTCACCATCACAGTGGACAACTCTGATCCGTTACCCAGTAGAAAAATAGCAGCCAACCCTTCATCTCTTTGAGACGAGTCCTCCCGAACCAGAGACATTTCATCTCCTGTCGGCTTTCCCCCAAGATTTAGTTTAAAAATTGCTCTGCCACCTTTTTGATTTTAAGCGCCAGCAGCCTGGTTCCATCCGGGGACAAGTGGAGACCGTCTCTTTTGTACAGCTCCCGCTTGTTCCAGAATGCATCCCAGTGCCTAACAAACTTAAACCCTTCCTCCTTACACCATCGTCTCATCCACACATTGAGACTTCTAATTTGTGCCTGTCTCTCCTGCCGTGCACGTGGAACAGGTAGCACTTCTGAAAAGGCTACCTTGGAGGTCCTGGCCTTAAGTCTCCCACCTAGCAGCCTAAATTTTTCCTCCAGGACCTCACGACTGCATTTCCCCACATCGTTGGTGCCAACATGCACCACGACCAAAGGCTCCTCCCCAGCACTGTCTATCAGCCTATCTACTACACGCGTAATGTCCGCTACCTTCGCACCAGGCAGGCAAGTCACCATACGGTCAGTACGCGGTTTTGCCACCCAGCTGTCTACTTGCCTAAGGATCGAATTACCAACTACCAACCCCCCCTCTCCCCCTGCCCAGGGATGGTTCCTTGGTGCGAAAGGATTCCCGCTCACCAACCGAAAAAGAGGTCCCTTCTGAGGGCGCATTCCCCTTATCCACAGCAAGGTGCCCTGTTCCCTCTCAACCCTCACGCTCTCTGGCAGCAACGGGGCTGCTATGTTCAGGGCTCATCTAATACGCCCCCAAGAGTCTTCCCCAAGTGCCTAACTGACCGTCTCTGCTTCTCCAGGGCAGTCACCTCGGCCTCAAGGGTACGAACTCGTTCCCTGAGGACCAGGAGCTCCTTGCATCGAGCACACACCCAAGACTTCTGTTTTTTGGGCAGATAGTCATACATGTGACACTCAGTGCAAAACACTGGAAAGCCCCCAACCCCCTGCTGGCATTCTATCTTCATGATATATATATATATACATGATATATACAGTCCTCTTTAAATGCTGTTTTCTTAAGTGGCTCCCCTTCTGGAGGGTCAACTTACCTTATTGGGAGAACAAGGAAATCAGGGATCTGGGTTCCTGGTCCTTAGAGAGCCCCTAGGTGAAGAGCCACAGGCCAAGAGCCCTTTAGCTCTCACCCTTTGGCAAGGCGCAGCAAAGAGTATGGAGCAGAGGCACTCCTAAGCAATCAGCAGCAATCACTCTCAATCTCTTTCACCTTTAGCCCACTCAACCAAACAAAGACCAAACAAAGAGCAGTTCCCCAGCTATCACAACTCAGAATTTTAGGCAGCCCCACAAACCTCAGAATGAAGTCTTTCAAAACTTAGAAATTCTCAGCTTCTCCAGCTGTCTCAGCTATCAGAGCTGCTCTGCTCTGTTCTGCTCCTCTCAGACCTCTGTGAGATGTGCTCAGCCTTTTGGCAAGGCGCAGCTTAAAATGAATGCATGCTGCATTTTAACAGAGAGCGCCAGGGTGCGGTGTAGTGGTTAAGAATGTTGGAGGCCTGGGTCTGAATCCCCACTCATGTCGTGGAACCTTGTTTGCCCAAATGCTTGAAGTGAGATAGGTCTTCCTCAAACCACCTCCACAATCTATCAGTTGGTTTTTCTACATTTGTATCCCTAAGGTCCCTTATGTGTGTTGATCAAACACTGCAAAAAAAGAGAGAACAAAAGATTCTGACTCAGCTTTATTTATTTATTTAATAGGCTTATATGCCGCCTTTTTCCCGTAAACGGGCTCAAGGCTTATCACAACATATAAAAATAACACTAAAAACCTACATAGCAAAGTTAAAACACCAATTTACAATTAACGGTAAAAACAATAAATAAATTATTATAAGTTGAATTTAGATCCTTTTTTGTGTGTGTGTGTGTGTAATGTTTTACCAATGTCGGCATCTGTCAATCTCAGGGCCAGATCTAGGGGGAGGGGGCAAGGGGATGCTTGCCCCATGCGCTGACCGAGGGCGGGGGGTGGAATTGCCAAATTGGGTATGGAGTCCATTGTATTCTATGGGACCATAAGATAGAATGCCCAAAAGGGGGTGTCATTTTTTAATTTCCCCCCTCTCAAAAAACATGTAGATCCGGTCCTGGTTAATCTGCATTGGTAAGAACATAAGAACATAACAGAAGCCATGTTGGATCAGGCCAAAGGCCCATCTAGTCCAACACTCTGTGTCACAGAAGAACATAAGAGAAGCCATGTTGGGTCAGGCCAATGGCCCCTCCAGTCCAACACTCTGTGTCACAGAAGAACATAAGAGAAGCCATGTTGGATCAGGCCAATGGCCCCTCCAGTCCAACACTCTGTGTCACAGAAGAACATAAGAGAAGCCATGTTGGATCAGGCCAAAGGCCCATCCAGTCAAACACTCTGTGTCACAGAAGAACATAAGAGAAGCCATGTTGGATCAGGCCAATGGCCCATCCAGTCAAACACTCTGTGTCACACAGTGGCCAATATATGTGTGTGTGTGTACACACACACACATATGCATACATACATATACACACATATACACACACACACACACACACATATATATAGATATATACTGTGGCTAATAGCTGCTGATGGACCTCTGCTCCAAATTTTTATCCAATCCCCTCTTAAAGCTGTCTATGCTAGTAGCCGCCGCCACCTCCTGTAGCAGTGAATCCCACATGTTAATCACCCTTTGGGTGTAGAAGGACTTCCTTTTATCCGTTTTAACCTGACTGCTCGGCAATTTCATTGAATGCCCACGAGTTCTTGTCTTGTGAGAAAGGGAGAAAAGGCCGCAAGAAGCAATCTGAGATAACAGCACGTGCGGTCACATCACAATAAGCATTTTATCGTTTTTAAAACAATTTATTATAATGCAATATATTGTAATTTCATATAATCATTGGTTATTAAAGATTAATACACATACATTACATTTTCTCCCCCCCTCCCCCCTTTTCGTGACCCCCAGCAGTGCAAATTTTACCCCCTTTACAAACCGTTCCCTATTACTATTTTGTTTAATTTGTTAGAAGGTAATAAACTCTATCTATTAAAAAATCTTTCTTTATAAAGAAGAAACATTAAAGAGGAACCCCCCCCCCCATATTTGTAATCCAACTTGATAGTAGTCCTAGTAGAGAGCCAGTTTGGTGTAGTGGTGAAGTGTGTGGACTCTTATCTGGGAGAACCGGGTTTGATTCCCCACTCCTCCACTTGCACCTGCTGGAATGGCCTTGGGTCAGCCAGAGCTCTGGCAGAGGTTGTCCTTGAATGGGCAGCTGCTGTGAGAGCTGTCTCCAGCCCCACCCACCTCACAGGGTGTCTGTTGTGGGGGAGGAAGGTAGAGGAGATTGTAGGCCACTCTGAGACTGTCCTTGAAAGAGCAGCTGCTGTGAGAGCCCTCTCCAGCCCCACCCACCTTACAGGGTGTCTGTTGTGGGGGAGGAAGGGAAAGGAGATTGTGAGCCGCTCTGAGACTCTTTGGAGTGGAGGGCGGTATATAAATCCAATATCTTCATCTACCTCACAGGGTGTCTGTTGAGGAGGGGGGGGGAAGGGAAAGGAGATTGTGAGCCTCTATGAGACTCTTCAGAGTGGAGGGCAGGATATAAATCCAATATCTTCTTCTTCTTCTTCTTTTTAGTCCTTCACAAAGAAACGAAAAAGACATAATCCAATAATCTCATTTTTTTTACTGTAATCCATATAAAGTGGTTTTTTTTTTTTTTTTAGATTAACCATTGTCAAAAATCGCCAAATGTCCTTTAACGTTCCATTGTTTTTCAATGTACTTTTGGCAATAAGCATTTTATCGATCAGTAAGCCTGTGGTGGTTGCAGGGAGGGAGGGGGAAAGATGAAAACGAGCTTTGGAAACATTGCATGCATGGTCTTCCGCTGGGTGCTGAATACATGAAATAACGATGGTTTCCGATTCACGATGCCTGGGCTGGCTGATGAAATCCTTAACTGGTAGGAATCCAAAGGAAAGGCTGGTTTTGGTCAACGGTGACACAAAGCTTCTATTGACCTCAGCTGGCATGGCCAACGGAGCCACTAACCGCAATGATATGAAACGTAACCTCCATGAACTCATATTCCCAGCCTGGTCACCATCAGCGATGTGAAAAGGCGCACTTGTTCGAGAGGACTGCATGCAATGGAAAAACAAAATCAACTTAGGCAGAAATGATGAATCCAGCAAGGCCTAAATGGATGATTAGGGGTTTCTAAATATGGCACACAGTCTGGGAGCTGACGTTTTCTTCCCTGAAGAAGCCCATGTCGCTGGACATGTCAGTTGTGTGGAAAGTTGTCAAGGAGGTGCGGGAGGGAAAGTTTTGAGTTTTGCGGCATGTGCTGAAACCTAAGCTTAATGGTAATTTTAGGGGAGAAAAAAAAGAAGAAGAAACAGACGAGGTTTTAGTTGACGGAGTCCTGCCTGGATTCAATCAGCAAGTGGATGGCTTATGTTTCGCCGATATAATCAAAGAATTAACCAAATTGTCTAAGTAGGGCTTTCTAGCCTTTTTCTTGCTTCTGAATTTTATTTGCACAGATCTTCGGTACACATTTCGTTCAGCCAGCAGGCAAAACAAGCAAATTAAAGGCACGGGCGCTTGGACCATATATTTTATTTGGTTATTTATTTAAGATGTTTCTATGGCACCTTTTCAGTGTCCTTGTGTTAGAAACACAAGCCAGTAAAAAAGAGCCAGTGTGGTGTAGTGTTTAAAGTGTCAGACTAATATTCGGGAGAGCTGGGTTCGAATCCCCACTCCTGCCATGGAAGCTCATTGGGTGACTTTGGGCCAGGCACACTTTCTTAGCCTAACCTACCTCACAGGGTTGTTGTGAAGATAAAACCAAGGAGAGGAGCATGATGTAAGCCAGGGGTGGCCAAACTGCGGCTCAGGAGCCACATGTGGCTCTTTCACACATATTTTGTGGCTCTGAGAGCCTCCCCTGTCATTTCACCAAGCCAAGCCAGCTGGTGGCTTGGAGAATGCATTTAAAGTTGCTTTCTTTCCACCTTTCCTCTCCCCATCTATTTGCTTGCCTACACTGCAGCTCTTAAACATCTGACTTTCATGTCTTATAGCTCTCAAACATCTGACATTCATATCTTGTGGCTCTCAAACATCTGACATTCATATATTGTGGCTCTTAAACATCTGACTTTCATATTTGACATTTATTCTATGTGGCTCTTACATTAGGCAAGTATGGTCACCTCTGATGTAAGCCGTCTGGGGTCCCCACTGGGTGAAAGGCGGATACAAAATAAATGTATTTCTTTATTCATTTATTATTTTAGTTTTCTATCCCGCCCACTTCGCAAGCGGACTCAGGACGGCTAACAATCAGTTAAAGACACAATTTGAGGTTACAATTTAAAAACAATAACGCTTAATTAAAATACATTCATTGTGCTATTCAGAAATTTTCGGTATAGGAGGGAGCACAACTTTCTTTCTTCGACAATCCATTCTTTTTCTGACAGTGGTCCTTTGGTGGTCATAGTTCCTCATAGGTGATGTTCCTCAGCCGTGTAGAGAGGCAGTCCTCTCCCATTTAGGTATTAAAGGCCTGTCGAAATAATTCAGTTTTAGGTTTAAATGAAAATGCAACCCATGTTAGCAACATAAGCCATTTAGCAACATAAAAACTATTAGGGTAGCCACGTTCCTGCTGGCAGCTGGTGGTACCATAGAGTCCCCCCCCCCAAAAAAAAATTCCTAGAGCATCCCCACATGAAACCATAGAGTTTTCAGCAATTTCCTAGAGCACCCCCATGTGATGTGCCTGGTGCAATATGTCACTTCCAGGTGATGTCATCATGCTGTGCAACGGTGAGACTCTTTAATAATAATAATAATAATACCTTTTATTTATATCCCGCCCTCCCCACCGAGGCAGGCTCAGGGCGGCTAACAACATCAATCAATATAACAAATTATACAGTACTTTAACAGTAGGTAACAATTAATTAAAATTCTAAAAACAGTAAAACAATAAAATTAACATCTTGGTGCTGTTTTGACAGATAGCAAAATCGTTTAAGCAGTCTCTCAGTGTTTAGTCGGTGAAGGCTTCACTAAAGAGGAAAGTCTTGCAGGCCCTGCGGAAACGGTCAAAGTCCCGTAGGGCCCGCACTTCCTCTGGGAGCTGGTTCCACAGGTGTGGGGCCACAACAGAGAAGGCCCGAGTGCAGGTACTCTGCAGTTTTGCTTCCTTTGGCCCAGGGATAGTCAACAGGTCTTTCCCTGCTGACCTCAGTGCTCTCTGGGGTTCATATGGGGCGGAGGATCCCCTGGCAGCCTCTACCCTGCCAGTGGGTTGGAGCCTGCCAAACCGGGGATCCTCTGCCCCGGCAGGAGCTTGGCAGCCCTAAAAACTATCCATAAAACAAAAACAGCCAATTAAAAGCTGACAAGGAAAAAACCCTGCTTAAAAGCCTGGGCAAAAAGATGTGCTTTGGCCTTCTGCCGGAAAGACAGTAATGTAGGCAACAGCGAGCCTCAAGGGGGAAGGACTTCCAAATGTGAGGGGCCAGCACAGAAAAGGCCTGGTTTTAGGGTTGCCAATCCCCAGGTGAGGGCAGGGGATCCCCCGGTTTGGAAGCCCTCCCCCCGCTTCAGGGTCGTCAGAAAGCAGGGGGAGGGGAGGGAAATGTCTGCTGGGAACTCTGTTATTCCCTATGGAGATTTATTCCCATACAAAATCATGGAGAATTGATCCGTGGGTATCTGGGGCTCAGGGCGGGGCTGTTTTTTGAGGTAGAGGCACCAAATTTTCAGTACAGCACCGAGTGCCTCTCCCCAAAATACCCCCCAAGTTTCAAAAAAATTGGACCAGGGGGTCCGATTCTATGAGCCCCAAAAGAAGGTGCCCCTATCCTTCATCATTTCCTATGGAAGGAAGGCATTGAAAAGGTGTGCCGTCCCTTTAAATGTGATGGCCAGAACTCCCTTTGGAGTTCAATTATGCTTGCCACAGCCTTGATCTTGGCTCCACCCCTAATGTCTCCTGGCTCCACCCCCAAAGTCCCCAGATATTTCTTAAATTGGACTTGGCAGCCCTAGGGGAAGGACTTCCAAATGCAAGGGGCCAGCACAGAAAAGGCCTGGTTTCGAGTAATTGCCTGTCTCACTTCTGAAAGTGGGAGCCATGGAAAGCAGGGCTTGAGAAAAGAGGAGAAAAGGCACAACACATCCCTCCCCCCTAAAATACCATTAATCATGAAAGGAAAGTGGTGTTAAAACCCAGTGGTACCTAGGCTGGGGAGAGGGAACTCTGGAGACTGCAGAGTTCTTGCAAGGGACCTGCATGTGAGCTGACATTTTGCTCTTTTTGTCATTATGTATTTTCTGAGTCAACAGACAGATATTAAAAGTACAACTACCAGGGCTTTTTTTTGGGGGGGGGGGGGAGCAGAAACGCACAGGAATGCCGTTCCAGCTGGCTTGGTGTCAGGGGGTGCGGCCTAATATAAAAATGAGTCCCTGCTGGATTTTTCCCATGAAAAAAAGCTTTGACCAATTGTGGGAGGTGGGAGGGAGCAGTCTATGAAACGTGTTGGTGTTTACAAGGGATCCTTTCCCCCACTAATGTATTTTTTTGACTATTTTATTTCTTTCTTATAAAAATTAAATGATAGCCTCATAGTTGTGGGTGGACCCCCTTTGTCTCCTGGCAACCAATATTTTCAGACCCAGTCTGCCACTCTCAGGAGGTGGTGGGCTCTCCTTCCTTGGAGGTTTTTCAACAGAGGCTAGATGGTCATTTGACAGCAATGAAGGTCCTGTGAATTTAGGGGGAGGTATTTGTGTTTCCTGCACTGTGCAGGGGGTTGGACTAGATGACCCTGGGGGGTCCCTTCCAACTCTATGATTTTGTGATCACCATCTTCAAGTACTTGAAGGGCTGTCCTAGAGAGGATGGTGTGGAATCGTTTTCTGTGGCCCCGGAAGGTAGGACCAGAACCAACGGGTTGAAATTAAGTCAAAAGAGTTTCCGGCTCAACATTAGGAAGAACTTCCTGACCGTTTGAGCGGTTCCTCAGTGGAACAGGCTTCTTCCTCAGGAAGTGGTGGGCTCTCCTTCCTTGGAGGTTTTGAAACAGAGGCTAGATGGCCATCTGACAGCAATGAGGATCCTGTGAATTTAGGGGGAGGTGTTTGTGAGTTTCCTGCATTGGGCAGGGGGTTGGACTAGATGACCCTGGAGTTCCCTTCCAACTCTTTGATTCTATGATTCTTTTAACATCAGCCCTGAGAGTGAGAGAGACCTAAGGCTGGAAAGCTCAGTTCCTCCCCCCCTTCTCCCCAGGAGCAATGTAATAATGCTAATGGAAGAAAGAATGGGAAAGAGGAAATGTTTCGCTAACGTGGAGAATTTCTGGCCTGGGTCCTTCTCAGAGGCCTGTTTGTCAAGGGGAAAAGGAAATTGGTGGCTGGCTGAAATGTGAGTCGATGCAGCTGCTGGCCTTTCAATGCCGGCTTTTTCAGGCACACTGGGGCTTCAGTGTGGGGGCGATTATAGCAGATGCCGCATGCCTTGCCCCCCCCCCCCTTCCACACGGGACCTTGGCTTGCTGCGGTTTCCAAGCCAGCCTTCAGGTGATTTAAGAAATGCGAGAGAGAGGGGAGAGTCGCGAGGGGGAGGCAGGCAGCATGTCACATTCGGAAAAGCAAGAAATACTTCAGGCTCCTCAGCAAGAGGACTCAATAAAAGGGCTTTTTGTGTGTGGCGAGGCCAGGGCGGTGTCAAACCAAATCACTTGCACAAGGTGGAGTAACACTATCTGAAATTAAATTCTGGGCTCTGTTTACAAGGACAACTCTCTTGGGTTTTTTTTTTTCCCCTTCCTTTCCTCGCCCTTTGGCAGAAATGGGTGGCAACGGAGGGGTGTGCCTCCTGGTGGGAGGAACCCACGCCGCTCACTCCTAGTGCAAACTTCCAAAGCAAACGAAGGTGCAAACAGCTGTTCTGCATGCATGTGTGTTTAGAGTTGCCCACGTAGGGCCAGTGGGCAATTGCAATAAAAAAGGCCAACGCCGGGTGCAGTCACACTTACCATTAAATCCATCTTTAACGCGTCTTTAATGCGTCTCTCTTATAATCCATTGCATCAATTCCCCGATCAGACAGCAGTCGGGTTCCCATGCTATCCCACGTTGATCCCGTCGCTGGTCGATCAGAGCACTCCTCTTTTCAATAGACGGCAATCCGCATTAGCGCAGGCGCAGTGATGCGCGCTGTCCCTGTTTGGTTTCGGTAACAGGAAGTTGATTCAGCATTGCTGCACATGCGCGTTTGCACATCAGACGATTCATGGACGATGGCGCGTTCAAACGCAGAAAATCCGCTCAGGAACCATTGTAAGCATTCTGAGCCGGATTTAAAGCAGTATCAAAATAATCTGCGATCAAGACGCATCAGCACGGGACTTGCGCGAGCTAAACACCATTTGCAGATGCTGACGTATGGACGACCAGTGAAAATCCGACATGATTCCGGACTCCACTAATGCCGGTAGCGGGATATAATGAACGTCTGACCACACCCTAATTGTGTTTTCATTCACTCTGGATCTGCTCCCATGCAGAGGTGTATGGTGTGCAGAAGCAATATCTGGGGAATTGGAGTCCGGTACCACCTTTAAGAACAGGGGTGGTCAAACTTGCTAAACGTAAGAGCCACATAGAATAAATGCCAGATGTTTGAGAGCTGCAAGACACGAACATCCAGTGTTTGAGAGCCACAAGGCAGGGAGAAGTAGTAGAAGAAGACGACTGCAGATTTATACTCTGCCCTTCTCTCTGAATCAGAGACTCAGAGTGGCTTACAGCCTCCTATATCTTCTCCCCCCACCCAACAGACACCCTGTGAGGCAGGTGGGGCTGAGAGGGCTCTCACAGCAGCTGCTCTTTCAAGGACAACTCCTGTGATAGCTATGGCTAACTCAACCCCATTCCAGCAGCTGTAAGGGGAGAAGTGGGGAATCAAACCTGGTTCTCCCAGACAAGAGTCCGCACACTTAACCACTACACCAAACTGGGTGGAAGGCAGGAAGGAAGGAAAATAGATGGGGATGAAGAGAGGTGGAAAGAAAGCAACTTTAATTTTAAATGCATTCTCCAAGCCATCCAATGGGGCAATGGGGGTTTTGAGAGCCGCGCAATGTGTGCGAAAGTGTCACGTGTGGCTCCCGAGCTGCAGTTTGGCCACCGCTGTTTAAAATCAACAAAGTTTTATTCACAATGGAAGCTTTCGTGTGCTAGAAGCACATGTCATCAGACAATAGTGCGGACAATCCCATCCCATACTGTTGTCTGATGAAGTGTGCTTCTAGCACACGAAAGCTTACATTGGGAATAAAACTTTGTGAGTCTTAAAGGTCCTGCCAGACTCCAACTTTGTTCCAATATCTGAGAAACTGTAAGTGTGAATTTTGGCCGTGCTCATTCAGACACCCTCTGTAAGTCCTCTGTTTAGTTTCCGAGCCCGTCGGCTTCGGTTCCTGTGGCTGTAAAGAAAGCTTCGTTTGCTGCCCGCACAAAGCCATGGAAGGGATATTTCCCGCATCCTGACAAGAAGGAAGGAGGCAGAGATAGCTGCGTTTGCTTGGGGAATTCCTGGGCTGCTGATTTTTAATTGCAGCGGGCACAAGCTTGGAATCCATTCCAATAAGAAAAGAAAAACTCCCACTTTGGGAGATGGAAAATAATTGCCCCCAGATTGCAGGTGGTTGGTTGAGAGACTGCCAAAGGCCACCTACTGAGTTTATAACGGGGGCAACACTGTATTAATTTATTTATTAGGTTTAAATCCTGCTGTATCCCAGGAGCTTTGGGTCTCTTCCAGCCGTATTTGACCACATGAACTCTGTTTTTAAGCTGCGTTACTGTCCGGGGGGGAGTGTGTGATTTTGGGGCCATGCCAACCGCTGCCTTGTTGCAGCCTGATGACAAAGAGTTCTGGGTGACTCAAAAGTGTGCATACCTGTTGTGTATGTGGACCTGAATGAAGACTCTTGTGTGTGTTCCTGCCTGGCTCATTGGAGCCTGGAGGACTGAGCTTGAGGTCTCAGGAACAATGGACAGCAGGATCCCAATCCCGGCTGCCCTGCTCCAATCACGAGCCCTTGGCTGGTTTGAATGACCCAATGGCATGCTAGCGTGGGAACCCTGAAGTGTATATAAGTTGGTCCCGTTAGCCCAGTTTCTCAGTCTTGTAGTGCAGCCCTATACTATGCTGCGCTGAAATAACGAGCTATGATCACTACCACCTCACCTAACATAATGGCCTTGGGTCAGCCATAGCTCTGGCAGAGGTTGTCCTTCAAAGGGCAGCTTCTGGGAGAGCTCTCTCAGCCCCACCAACCTCACAGGGTGTCTGTTGTGGGGGAGGAAGGTAAAGGAGAGCTGCTCTGAGATTCGGAGGGAAGGGTGGGATATAAATCCAATTTCTTCTTCTTCTAACATAAGAGAAGCCATGTTGGATCAGGCCAGTGGCCCACCCAGTCCAACACTCTGTGTCACACAGTGGCCAAAAAACCCAGGTGTCATCAGGAGCTCCATCAGTGGAGCCAGGACACTAGAAGCCCTCCCACTGTTGCCCCCCCCCCAAAGCACCAAGAAAACAGAGCATCACTGCCCCAGACATAAGAGCATAAGAGAAGCCATGTTGGATCAGGCCAGTGGCCCACCCATTCCAACACTCTGTGTCACACAGTGGCCAAAAAACCCAGGTGCTATCAGGAGCTCCATCAGTGGGGCCAGGACACTAGAAGCCCTCCCACTGTTGCCCGCCCCCCCAGCACCAAGAAAACAGAGCATCACTGCCCCAGACATAAAAACATAAGAGAAGCCATGTTGGATCAGGCCAGTGGCCCACCCATTCCAACACTCTGTGTCACACAGTGGCCAAAAAACCCAGGTGCCATCAGGAGCTCCATCAGTGGGGCCAGGACACTAGAAGCCCTCCCACTGTTGCCCCCCCTCAAGCACCAAGAATACAGAGCATCACAGCCCCAGACATAAGAACATAAGAGAAGCCATGTTGGATTCCACACCCTCCTCTAGATGACAGCCCTTCAAGTTAACACTTAACACAACAATTTCTGGTTTTATCTAAAAAATGCGTTTAACTATTATGGTAAGCCATCTTGAACCAGGATAGAAATGTTTTTACCAAACCATCAAATAAATATAGCTATCATTAAATGTAGTTGCTAGAGGATGCTGTCTCTCTATGGCATTCTTGGTGAGTCTCCTCTGGTATAAGGGACCAGGAAGGGGGTAACTTTAGTCGCTAACTTGTCATTACATACTGTGAACTGTACAGCAAGCAATCAGAGACTGCTTTACTAAAGAAAGCACCACATCACACTGATATTTGCTTGCTGTGGTAATTTAAAAAACCATTTGCGGTTAGGCACAGGAATTGTGTTAACCCTTGTTTTGATGACAAGTAGCGAGGGTTGCGACAGATTGGATGACAGTCCCCCAGGCCCCGGGCAGATGTGTGTCTGTTCCAGCTCATCTGGCAAACACAAAACACCAGACTACAACCAAACCAGAGACTCCACTTACTTACTCCTGGCAAACAAAGTCCACTGCCTTCAGCTGAACTGATCAGAATCACATTTGGCTTGGCAACCTCCTTCAGTGTTATCACATGGACCCTTTGGAATAACGGCTGGAGCAGAAAGTTACATCCTGGGCAGTACAAGGACCACCAGGCAATGCCTTCCCCTTCTTAAGAACATAAGAACATAAGAGAAGCCATGTTAGATCAGGCCAATGGCCCATCCAGTCCAACATTCTGTGTCACACAGCGGCCAAATATATATATATATATACACACACACACACACACTGTGGCTAATAGCCACTGATGGACCTCTGCTCCATATTTTTATCTAACCCCTTCTTGAAGGTGGCTATGCTTGTGGACGCCACCACCTCCTGTGACAGTGAATTCCACATGTTAATCACCCTTTGGGTGAAAAAGTACTTCCTTTTATCCGTTTTAACCTGTCTGCTCAGCAATTTCATCGAATGCCCACGAGTTCTTGTATTGTGAGAAAGGGAGAAAAGTACTTCTTTCTCTACTTTCTCCATCCCATGCATTATCTTGTAAACTTCTATCATGTCACCCCTCAGTCACCCCTCACCCCTCAGTTATCTCTTGAGGAGATAACACTGAGAAATCACAGAACTATGACCAGTGTTCCCTCTAAGCTGGTTCTGGAGACCAAGTCCTATGAGGAAAGGTTGAAGGAGCTGGGGATGGTTAGCCTGGAGAGTAGATGGCTGAGAGGTGATAGGATCACCATCTTCAAGGACTTGAAGGGCTGTCCTAGAGAGGATGGTGTGGAATTGTTTCCTGTGGTCCCAGAAGGTAGGACCAGAACCAATGGGTTGAAATTTAATCAAAAGTGTTTCTGGCTCAACATGAGGAAGAACTTCCTGACAGTGAGAGCGGTTCCTCAGTGGAACAGGCTTCCTCGGGAGGTGGTGGGCTCTCACAAGAACATAAGAACATAAGAGAAGCCATGTTGGATCAGGCCAACGGCCCATTCAGTCCAACACTCTGTGTCACACAGTGGCAAAAAATTTTATATATACACACACACTGTGGCTAATAGCCACTGATGGACCTGTGCTCCATATTTTTATCTAAACCCCTCTTGAAGGTGGCTATACTTGTGGCCGCCACCACCTCCTTCCTTGGAGGTTTTTAAACAGAGGCTAGATGGCCATCTGACAGCACTGAAGATCCTGTGAATTTAGGGGGAGGTGTTTGTGAGTTTCCTGCATTGTGCAGGTGGTTGGACTAGGTCAGGGGTGGCCAACGGTAGCTCTCCAGATGTTTTTTTGCCTACAACTCTCATCAGCCCCAGCCATTGGCCATGCTGGCTGGGGCTGATGAGAGTTGTAGGCAAAAAACTTCTGAAGAGCTACCGTTGGCCACCCCTGGACTAGATGACCCTAGAGGTCCCTTCCAACTCTATGATTCTAAGCTGAGTTTGCGTGAACTAGCTCACAGATTTTTAGCCTCCAGCTGACACATTTTTGTCTTCGCTCAGGAAGGATGACCCCAGAGCACAATAATTTATGCAGCAGCTCACAACTTTAATGCCAGTAGCCCACAAAGCAGAATTTTTGCTCACAAGATTCTGCAGCTTAGAGGAAACACTGACTGTGACAGATGTTGCCACAAACCCACACAAGTGGTTTTTCCTGGTAGTGACACCCTGTGCGCACTCATTTCTTCCTGAGGATCCAGACAATGGATCATTGCATTCCTGTGGCTTGTTATTTTTTTGCCCCCAGACATCCTCTCCCTTTTCCTCATTGCATTCAGTGGTCCATGGAGCTTCTCTTGCAACTGTAGCGCAATCGGTTATGACCGGAGTCGATGTTGTGTGGCTGTTTCACTGAGCTTGGAAATATGGCGTGGAGGGCTAGGGAAACTCACCTCTGGCTGTTGCTGGTTATTGTTTCGATTATGGCAAATAACATGCTAAAAAAAATTATCAAACTTACCCTGCAAGCTATATGCGTACTTGTTTGTCTGCTGGTGAAAGTGGAAGGAAGAGAGCCTTTGGACGCCTACATAGAAAAATGCCCTAGAAAAATGGGCACTTCAGTGAATACACATGAAATTGTCTTATGCTGAATCAAACCATTGGTCTGCCAAGGTCAATATTGTCCACTCAGACTGGCACCTGCTCTCCAGGGTCTTCAGCAGAGGTCTTTCACATTGATCCCTGCCAGGACCCTTTTAACTGGAGATGTTGGGGATTGAACCTGGGACTTAGAATCATAGAGTTGGAAGGGACTTCCAGGGTCATCTAGTCCAGGGTTTCCCAAACTCTTCCTTTTTGTGGCCCGGGTGGAGGATGCTCAGGGAGTGATATAGAGACTGCATGCTGGCCAGGAGCTTTTCCTGCCCTCTCTGATGTTTCTGAGGGCTTCTGGCCAGCATGCAGTCTCTGTAGCGCTCTCTGAGCGTCCTCTGCCTGGAGGACACTTAGAGAGTGCTACAGTCAGTGGTGTCGTCATTGTGGGGGGCGGGGGGGGGCAGGGGCTGGAGCCTGGTGCCGCATGCAGCTCTGAAGATAGAGAGGGGAGGGGGTGGAGGCTGTTGGGCCGCCCCAGCGACCCGGCATTGAGGCTTGTGTGGCCCGGTACCAGGTCACGACCCTGCAAATGGGAAACACTGATCGTGTCCAACCCCCTGCACAATGCAGGAAATTCACAAATACTTCCCCGTAAATTCACAGGATCTGCATTGCTGTCAGATGCCCATCTAACCTCTGTTTAACTTCCTGCATGCTGGGCCCAGAGCAAGAGAACCTGCCGCTGGATTATGTCCCATGTTCATTGGCCAGAGGGGAAAAAAAGACAGTAAGATTAATCTTGCATATCTGTTCCACGCCACTTAAAGCAGACGAGAATACCATCACTGGGTGTTTTTACACTGACAGTTTGTTGCTCTCTGTCTCCGCACTGGAAACTCACCTTTTACACTACAGAATGTGTTCACAACTGTCTTGCATTGTTGCTTCCTGAAACATCTACATTTGTTTAGGTGAAATGGTTGCCGACTCTTTTGCCTCGTTTTTCTTGAAACTAGTTTTTATCCAGACATTTCTCAAGAAGAAGAAGAAGATATTTATATCCCGCCCTCCACTCCGAAGAGTCTCAGAGCGGCTCACAATCTCCTTTACCTTCCTCCCCCACAACAGACACCCTGTGAGGTGGGTGGGGCTGGAGAGGGTTCTCACAGCAGCTGCCCTTTCAAGGACAACCTCTGCTAGAGCTGTGGCTGACCCAAGGACATTCCAGTAGCTGCAAGTGGAGGAGGGGGGAATCGAACCCGGTTCTCCCAGATAAGAGAGCTCTGGCTGACCCAAAGGCATTCCAGCAGCTGCAAGTGGAGGAGTGGGGAATCAAACCCGGTTCTCCCAGATAAGAGTCCGCACACTTAACCACTACACCAAACTGGCTCTTTAAACCACCCTTTCAAGGACAACCTCTGCCAGAGCTATGGCTGACCCAAGGCCATTCCAGCAGCTGCAAGTGGAGGAGTGGGGAATCAAACCCGGTTCTCCCAGATAAGAGTCCGCACACTTAACCACTACACCAAACTGGCTCTCAAGAGGCGTATCAAATGAATGGTTGTAGAAGTTTTCCTCTGCATTTTCAGACCCCACTCCCTGTCCCTCCGAAAGCCATTCTTGTACTAAGCACTGGTATTCTGATTGCCCTGAACGGAGCTGATACCGTAGCTCACAAAGTTTAATTTTTGCTCACAATAATCCACGTCATGGAGTAATAAGGAAACGGTGAACATTGGAAAGATCTGCAGAATGTAGCAATCAGGCTTCAGGAAAAAAAAATGTGATGTCTCAGAACTATATATCCGCAGTTCCTGTAACTGACATCAGCAGTCTGTGCATGAGCTGCAAATACAGAAGTTTTGCTCCGCAAAATGAGCAGAGAAAATCCACAAATGTAAAAGGAAATCATTAAAGTGGAACAGTGGCAGGCGATTGAATACTCAATAACTCTGGATCAAAACTGGATGTAAAAACACCCATTATTCGGGCAGAACAGTGAGATCTGATCCACCATTCAGGTCTTTTGCTTTGGGTGCCCGAGCATCTTCGATTAGCCCAAACAAAGGTTTCTGCACCATTTCCTTCAACACAGCAGTAAGTGAACCGACGCCATAATTTCTCAGTAGACTCACGCCTTCGCATTTCTCAGTGGGAACATCCCTTTTACATGCTCTTCGACAGGAGAAGGGTGGATGAGGAGCACCGACAAAGAATGTGTTTGACTTCCTGCCTGGCACGCCTCCGCGTCGAGGTTGACTCAAATACCGCCTAGGATATGTTGCATCCTTTCGCGATTTCCATCGCCAGGCCACACCGTGCCTTTCTGCCACAGAAACTCTCTTTGTTTAGCGCATGCCCTTTTAATCCTGGCACCGTCAAAGTTTGGCCCATTAACCCGGCATTTTCGGATGATTTATGAGCTGTGCGTGGCAGAGGCAGTGTTATGACAGTCGGGCCAAGATTATTTTGCAGGTTGGAACATTTTTGGGGGTTGTTTGAAAAAAAAAAAAAAAACGGGCTCCGAGCTGAGTTTCTGGAGTCTGGAATCGAGAGACGCTCAGGGCAATATGGTGATTTTCCTTCCCACTTTCGACTGACAGCTCAGACGAAGGGTGACGGGCGTGACGTTAGGGAAGCTGAACTGGGAGAGAGAAAGCCATCCCAGTGTGGTTTGAAGAACAAGCTTTTTGGATCTAGGAATCAAGAGAAAGTGTAGTCATTTTTCTCCTCTGGGTTATGCCTAATATCGTGTATAAATTAGGAGATCGAAGCCTTTTCATGATTTTTTTTTTAAAAAGAAGGTATTTCATGTATGATTCTAATTCTCCTTGACACTTCGTTTTGCAAAGTGTTGGATCAGCATGTCACCAAGATGTTTTTACAGAAATCCCTCGGAGGGCTTCTTCCACTCGCCATCTATGTGTCAATCTGAGAACACTTAAAACGTTTTCCAGACATTTTTGGGACAACACAACAGGTGCAATTGGAGGACAGGTCTTTCAAAGGCTGTTAGTGTCAGGTTCCCTGGCAATTGTGTGGCTGATCATTTTTGTTATCGTTGATCAGTTGCACAGTCGAGCCCGACTCTTTGCGACCCCATGGACCAAGTCACGTTAGGCTTTCTTGTCTACCACCAACCTCCAAAGTCTGCTCAAATTCATGTTAGTGACATCAGTAATGCTGTCCAGCCACCTCAACTTTTGCCGTCCCCTTCTTCTTTTGCCTTCTGTCTTTCCCAGCATCAGGATCTTCTCCAGTGAGTGCTCCCTTCTCATTTGGTGGCCAAAGGATTTGAGCTTAAGCTTCAGCATCTGACCTTCCAGGGAACAGTCAGGGTTGATTTCCCTTAGGGCTGACTGATTTGATTTTCTTGCAGTCCAAGGGACTCTCAAGAGTCTTCTCCAGCACCACAGCTCGAAAGCATCTATTCTTCTGCGCTCAGCCTTCCTTGTGGTCCAACTCTCGCAGCCATACATTACTACTGGGAGTACCATCGCTTTGACTATATGGAGTGCCCAGAGGAAATTCTGATAACCCTGAAGCGGGGAGAGGGATTCTAAACCAGGGGATCCCCTGCCCCCAACTGGGGATTGGCAACCCTAACTGGAGAGCACCTAGAATCATAGAATCGGAAGGGACCTCCAGGGTCATCTAGTCCAACTCCCTGCACGATGCAGGAAAGTCACAAATTCACAGGTTTGTCATTGCTGTCAGATGGCCATCTAGCCTCTGTTTAAAGACCTCCAAGGAAGGAGAGCCCACCAACTCCTGAGGAAACCTGTTCCACTGAAGAATTGCTTTAACGGTCAGGAAGTTCTTCCTAATGTTGAGCCGGAAACTCTTCTGATTTAATTTCAACCCATTGGTTCTGGTCCCACCTTCCGGGGCCACAGAACACAATTCCACATCATCCTCTATATGACAGCCCTTCAAGGACTTGAAAATGGTGATCCTATCACCTCTAAGCTGCCTCCTCTCCAGGCTAAACATCCCCAGCTCCTTCAACCTTTCCTCAGGACTTGGTCTCCAGACCCCTCACCATCTTTGTCGCCCTCCTCTGGACCCGATCCAGCTTGTCTAGATCCTTCTTAAAATGTGGTGCCCAAAACTGAACACAAGACTCCAGGTGAGTATTGTAGAACCCGTAGAATATGTTAATGGACGTGAAGGTTCCCACAGGATGGTGGGAACGAGGAGTCTTTTAGGACATTTTTCATGTTATCAGGAGCACTGCAATTCCCTACTGGAATTTTCTCTTCTTGCGCTGCACGTAAGTCAAACCCTAAGCCGAGACACACCGAGAAGGGTGTTTTCATTTTCTCAGGGAAATTCTATCACCCTCCTCTCTCCAGATGTCTGCTGATCTCTGAACTCTTCTTAAAAAAAGAAAAAGTCACCCGCTGGGGTCATTTTAATGGCACTCTCAATCAAAGGATCGAGGGTCTCAATTTCCTCCCAGAAGTCCTGCAGGATGACATCATTCACACCAGCCAATGGCACAAAGCAGTCCTGCAGGCTAAGACAACCCCTCTTTACCAGGCGGGAACCTTGATTTTCCGTGGATGGCCTACTTGGAAAATATCAAGGGTGTTCGCTTGTATGAGTTGGAGAAAGTTTGACTTCCTGCACCTCTCCACTGGATCAAATGTAGGACAATTCAGGCATCCAGTACATTATTTCAACGGAGCTGCACTTCAGGTTGGAGATAGGGTTGCCAGGTGTGACTTGGGAAATATCTGGGGACTTTGGGGGAGGAGCCAGGAGACTTTGAGGGTGGAGTCAGGAGCAAGGTTGTGACAAGTACAATTGTACTCCAAAAGGAGTTCTGGCCATCACATTTAAAGGGACTGCTCCTTTTAAATGGCTTCTATTGGAAGTAATAAGTAGGGGGAGGGAGTGGTAGAGCATCTTCTTGGTAAGCAGAAGGTCCCAGGTTCAATCCCCGGCATCTCCAACTAAAAATGGTACAGGCAAGTAGGCGTGAAAAACCTCAGCTTGAGACCCTGGAGAGCCGCTGCCAGTCTGAGTAGACAATACTTTGATGGACCCAGGGTCTGATTCAGTATAAGGCAGCTTCATATGTTCACTTTACACACACACACGGACAGTTTTTTGGGGGGAGGGACGGTGGCTCAGTGGTAGAGCCTTTGCTTGGTAAGCAGAAGGTCCCAGGTTCAATCTCCGGCATCTCCATCCAAAAAGGGTCCAGGCAAGTAGGCTGAAAAACCTCAGCTCGAGACCCTGGAGAGCTGCTGCCAGTCTGAGTAGAGAAGACTGACCTTGATGAACCCAGGAGGGTCTGATTCAGTAGAAGGCAGCTTCATATGTTCATATGTCTAAGGGAAGGGGCAGTGGCTCAGTGGTAGAGCATCTGCTTAGTAAGCAGAAGGTCCCAGGTTCAATCCCTGGCATCTCCGATTAAAAATGGTCCAGGCAAATAGGTGTGAAAAACCTCAGCTTGAGACCCTGGAGAGCTGCTGCCAGTCTGAGTAGAGAAGACTGACTTTCATGGAGCGAGGGGGGTCTGATTCAGTAGAAGGCAGCTTCATATGTTCATATGACTGGTCCTTATGGGGGCTCATAGAATCAGACCCTCTGGTCCAATCATTCTGAATCTTGGGGGAGGGGTTGTAGGAGAGGTACCAGGTGCTATGCTGAAAATATGGTGCCTCTACCTCAAAAAACAGCTCCCCCCTGAGCCCCAGATACCCACAGATTGATGGGGATTTGTCTCTGTAGGGTATAATGGAGTGCCCAAAAGACATTCCTCCCTCCCCAACTTTCTGATAACCCTGAAGCACGGGGAGGGCCTCCAAGTCAAGGGATCCCCTGCCCCCAACTGGAGACTAGAGTTGGTGAATGCTGATTACTGAACGAAAAATTGGAAACTATATATTGGTTTACAAATTCTTGCAGAATTATGAAAATTATGAATACATGAAATGGGAACTGTAGCTTGGTATCAAATCTTTGCAGAGGTCCCGCTGGGAAGAAGAGAGCCAGTTTGGTGTTGTGGTGAAGTGTGCAGACTCTTATCTGGGAGAACTGGGTTTGATTCCCCACTCCTCCACTTGCACCTTCTGGAATGGCCTTGGGTCAGCCATAGCTCTGGCAGAGGTTGTCCTTGAAAGGGCAGCTGCTGTGAGAGCCCTCTCCAGCCCCACCCACCTCACAGGGTGTCTGTTGTGTGGAAGGAAGGTAAAGGAGATTGTAGACTGCTCTGAGACTCTGAGATTCAAAGTGAAGGGCGGAATATAAATCCAATATCTATCGTCTGTCTGTCCGTCCGTCCGTCTATCTATCTATCTATCTATCTATCTATCTATCTATCTATCTATCTATCTATCTATCTATCTATCTATCTATCTATCTATCTATCTATCTATCTATCTATCTATCTATCTATCTATCTATCTATCTATCTATCTATCTATCTATCTATCTATCTATCTATCTATCTATCTATCTATCTATCCCCCAGTTGGAGGACAGAAATGACTAGGGCTATTTTTTTTTTAGAAAAAGGCCAGCAGGCGCTCATTTGCATATTAGGCCACACCCCCTGATGTCACCATTGTTTCACACAGGGCTTTTTTGTCGAAAAAGCCCAGCAGTCACTCATTTGCATATTAGGCCACATCCCCTGACATCACCATTGTTTCACACAGGGCTTTTTTGTCGAAATGACTAGGGCTATTTTTTTTTAGAAAAAGGCCAGCAGGCGCTCATTTGCATATTAGGCCACACCCCCTGATGTCACCATTGTTTCACACAGGGCTTTTTTGTCGAAAAAGCCCAGCAGTCACTCATTTGCATATTAGGCCACATCCCCTGACATCACCATTGTTTCACACAGGGCTTTTTTGTCGAAAAAGCCCAGCATGAGTTCATTCGCATATTAGGCCACACCCCCTGATGTCTCCATTGTTTCACACAGGGCTTTTTTTGTCGAAAAAGCCCAGCATGAGTTCATTCGCATATTAGGCCACACCCCCTGATGTCTCCATTGTTTCACACGGGGCTTTTTTTGTCGAAAAAGCCCAGTGGGAGTTCATCTGCATATTAGGCCACACCCCCTGATGTCACCTTTGTTTCACACAGGGCTTTTTTGTTGAAAAAGCCCAGTAGGAGCTCATTTGCACATTAGGTCACACCCTCTGATGTCACCATTGTTTCACACAGGGCTTTTTTGTAAAAAAAAAAAAGCCCGGCAGGAACTCATTTGCGTATCAGGCCACACCCCCTAATGCCGAGCCAGCCGGAACTGAGTTCCTGTGTGTTCCGGCTCAAGAAAAAGCCCTGGGAATGCCACTGCCAGACTCATGCAGTAGCAAATCTGGAGAATGTCATATCCAGTCTTCAAATCCTATCCTGGAAAAAGCTTTGGGAATTTCATGGAAGCGTTCGGTTCCCCTTCCTCTTCCCTTCTCCCTCTGGCCTTATGGCAAAGCTCAAAGTCTCCTCTATTAGGGGAAGCAGGGGTCGTTTTGTAGAAAAATAGGTGGTGGAGTAAATTAGCATAATTCATTAGCATACTCCACCCTCCCCAGCAGCCAAAAGCAACCTGATGCAAGAAAGGAGAGCCCTGGTCGAGTGAGGCCTGCTTGGCCTGGCTAGAGATCCAGCCAGCCCAAGCAGGCCTTGCTCACCTGGGGCTCTTCTGGGCTGCCCCCGTCCCGCAAGCCACCCGCTGCCCAATATCACACAGGAAGTGGAGAAAGGGTGGTGCGGGCTTCTCCAGGGGTTAATGAGGGCTGTTGGGGGCGTGGCAAAGCCCCTGGTGGCTGGCTGGCTGCCCGCTCTCCTAATCCAGGGATTGTTATGCAGCTGCACCTCCGATTCAATGGACAAGGTAGGTAGGTGGGGAGGAAGAGGGGGAACCCTCGGAAAGGTTCAGGAGTGCTAGGCTTCCCAATCCCCAGGTCCCAGCGTGGGATCCCCTGGTTTTACAGGCTTCCCCCCTCCCCCAGCCAGCTGGCCGGCGGGGGAAGCTCCACCCCCATAGCTATTATGCACCTCCAGAAACGATTCCCATAGGGAATGATGGGGAATTGATCCACGGGTGTCAGGGGCTCTGGGGGGGGGCTGTCTTTTGAGGCAGAGGAGCCAAATTTTCAGTATAGCATCTAGTGCCTCTCCCCAAAATACCTCCCAAGTTTCAAAAAGATTGGACCAGGGGGTCCAATTCTATGAGCCCCAAAAGAAGGTGCCCCTATCCTTCATTATTTTCTATGGAAGGAAGGCATTCTAAAAGGTGTGCTGTCCCTTTAAATGTGATGGCCAGAATTCCCTTGGAGTTCAATTATGCTTGTCACACCCTTGCTCCTGGCTCCGCCCCCAGTGTCTCCTGGCTCCACCCCCAAAGTCTCCTGGCTCCACCCCCAAAGTCCCCAGATATTTCTTGAATTGGACTCGGCAACCCTAAGCTGTGCTCCTGTGAATTCAAGGCCTGAGGGGAAGGCTTAAAAGCTTCCAAGAAAGCCGAGTCGGGCGCGCAAGAGTGTTTATTGCGCAGTGTTTATGAAGCCATAAAAAAAGAAACATTATGTTTCACTGCCCGGTTGAAGTGTTACACGGAAGCCGCCCCTCTCTGCCGGGCGTAATGAATACCAAGCGTACACAGAGGTGGAAACAATTAGCCGGCTCCTATCTCGCTGTAATCAAACTTCCCATTAAATTAGCATCTTGCTGGTGCGAGCTACCACAGCTATTACATTGTCTGAAGGCTCAGAATGCCCCGAGGGTTCTCCATCCAGAGGTCTAGCGCTCCCACCCCTCCTAAGTTCTCGGAGGGTTCACTTTGCGCAAAGTTGCACTTTGGTTACCCTCTCTCAGGGACGTCTGTGCCAAGGCCAGGGGTTAGATTTCCTTCTGCGGATTAAGTATTCAGTTCATGTCAACAAGGTGGCCGTGGAGATAGAGGGAAGCAGGAAGAGGGACTCGAGAAGGCTCCAATGACTTCCAGGCAGAAGATTAATTCCGATAACGCAGGATTAGGCTTTTGTGGTCCTCTCTGCCAAGTCCAGTCGAAGAGACCTGCCAAACTCGCAACAGAAACGGGCGTTCAGGGGGGACTGTATCTGGCCCAGGGTGCCTCTCCAAGGCCAAAAGAAGAAGGAGAAACCCTGTCAATTTGTATCCTTTGTAACAGAAGAGCATATAAATGCGTCGATTCTTTCTTCCTCCTTGCCATCTTTGGCGAAAAGGACAATTCAAAATGTCTTATTTTTTTTCCGCTTAGGATGTCTCCGTCGCTAGCCGATGTCTTGCCTTCTAGGCTGAAACGCTATCCCTGTCTTTCGAGCCAAGATGTGCAAGCAAATGAAACTCCCAGTAGATGGCTGATGTTTGTTAAAAGCAACTTCCTCCCTTTAAAGTCTTGAGGAATGTATCTTGACCAAAGTGCAATATACACCGGGGGGTGGCCAAACGATGGCTCGGGAGCCACATGTGGCTCTTTCACATATATTGCGTGGCTCTTGAAGCCCCCACAGCCCCATCAACAGACCTGGAGAAGGCATTTGTCTCTTTAAATCACTTTTCAAAACCAAGCCAGCTGGCAGCTTGGAGAATGCACTTGAAGTTAAAGTTGCTTTCTTTCCAATTCCACCTCTTCTTCCCCATCTGTTTTCCTTCCTTCCTTCCCTCCCTCCCTTCTTCCCTCGTCTTGTGACTCTTAGACATCTGACATTTATTCTATGTGGGTCTTATGTTAAACCATCTTGGCCACCCCTGATACATACTCTTAAGGATGGACTAGCTCATCAAAAAGCCGGTGAGCTGATTAAAAATCTTCAGCGTTTGATAGTACAGATGACACAAACATCATTGCAAATACATTCCTTTTGGTGGATATTTTTGTATTTTTATGCTCATCTGTGTGTGTGTGTGTGTGCACCTGGAAGTCATGGTGACCTCTGGTGACTGACCTCTACTGGGGAAGGGTTACCAATCCCCAGCTGAGGGCAGAAGATTCCCTGGTTTTGAGGCCCTCCCCCACTTTAGGGTTATCAGAAAGAGGTGTGGGGAGGAAATGTCTGCTGGGCACTCTATTACACCTCCATGGAGACCAGTCACCATTGGGTATAATGGAGAATCCATCTGTGGGTATCTGGACCTTGGGTGTCTTTTTTATGTGGTAGAGGCGCCAACTTTTCAGCATAGCAGCTGGCAGCTCTATTCAACAAGCAAAAGAATAGCAACCCAGACTTGCAAACCATGCCAAAATACAATACTATCTAGGGTTGCCAGCCTCCAGGTGAGACCTGGAGATCTCTTGCTTCTACAACTGATCTCCAGCTGGCAGAGATCAGCTTCCTTTGAGTAAATGACTGCTTTGAAAGGTAGACTCTATGGCATTATCGCCCATCGAAACCCCTCTCCTCCCCAAACTCCGCCCTCTCCTGGCTTCACCCCCAAAGTTTCCAGAGATCCAATTTGCTGTAGTGGTTAAGTGCGCAGGCTCTTATCTGGGAGAACTGGGTTAGATTCCCCACTCCTCCACTTGCACCTGCTGGAATGGCCTTGGGTCAGCCATAGCTCTGGCAGAGGTTGTCCTTGAAAGGGTGGTTGAAAGAGCCAGTTTGGTGTAGTGGTTAAGTGTGCGGACTCTTCTCTGGGAGAACCGGGTTTGATTCCCCGCTCCACCACTTGCAGCTGCTGGAATGGCCTTGGGTCAGCCAGAGGTCTCTTATCTCGGAGAACCAGGTTTGATTCCCCACTCCTCCACTTGCAGCTGGTGGAATGGCCTTGGGTCGGCCAGAGCTCTCTTACCTGGGAGAACCGGGTTTGATTCCCCACTCCTCCACGTGCAGCTGCTGGAATGGCCTTGGGTCAACCAGAGCTCGCTTATCTGGGAGAACCGGGTTTGATTCCCCACTCCTCCACTTGCAGCTGCTGGAATGGCCTTGGGTCAGCCAGAGCTCTCTTATCTGGGAGAACCGGGTTAGATTCCCCACTCCTCCATTTGCACCTGCTGGAATGGCCTTGGGTCAGCCATAGCTATGGCAAGAGTTGTCCTTGAAGGGCAGCTGCTGTGAGAGCCCTCTTAGCAGCACCCACCTTATAGGGTGTCTGTTGTGGGGAAGGAGATAAAGGAGATTGTAAGCTGCTCTGAGGCTCAGATTCAGAGACAAGGGCGGGGTGTAAATTTTCCTGTCATCTTCTTCTTCCCCACTCTTCCACTTGCACCAGCTGCTGTGACCTTGAGTCAGTCACAAGTTCTCACAGAGCTGTTCCTCTCAAGAGCAATTTCTGTTAGAGCCCTCTCAGCTCCACTTCCCTCACACAGGGTGTCTGTTGTGGGGAGAGGAAGGGAAAGGAGATTGTAAGCCGCTCTGAGACTCCTTTGGGCGGGATATAAATCCAACCTCCTTCTTCTCTTCTTCTTTTGTACTGAACACATCCTGAGAACATTGGGCGAATTTATGTGTTGGTTTGTTCATTAAAATGTTTATTCTGTATCTTTCCCAGAATGAAAGGAAGTTGTCTTCCATTGTTTTATTTTTTAAAGAAGTATCTCTCCAACAAAAGACTGCCGAAAGACTCCATTACATTTACTAACCCACCTTCCGCTAAACTTTAACGCACCCTGTTTTTCTAATGGCTAACTTATATTATTTCTCTTTTAGAACAGTGTAGCAGAATATTTGGGTTTTTTGTTTTATGGGGTTTTTTTGTATCGACATACTCAAATGGGAGATATTGGCTGTTTGTCTTATTGCATAAACTTATTGCATATTGTACATACCCAACCTCCACCGTATTTTAATGTCTTCCTTTTTTTCTAATGGCAAACTATAATGAATGTTATAACCTCTTGAAGAAACCATGCCCTCTATTTAAACTAACAAAGCCAGAATGTTAACTAGATTTATGGCACTTCGCACCTACAACGGCAGTCTGCTTTTTATCCCCCTCCGGTGTTGTTTCAGCCCTGCTTTGTCATAACACTAACAAACACAGATCCCTATTTGTGATTCTTTTAATCTGCTAAAACTTTCCCATGATTCCATACTGCCCACTTATATTAAGCATTGCTGCTTCCGTTCCCATTTTGCCTGATGAAGTCTGCTTAAGAGCATACGAAAGCTTACATTCTGAATAAAACTTAGTTGGTCTTAAAGGTGCACTTGTCTGCTGCTTTGTTCTATTGCTTCAGTTCAGACCAACACGGCTGCCTACAGGGATCTATCCACAGCCTGCAGATGAATACCCAGAGAGCACACCCAGGGGCTAATCTAGGCTGGTCTGCTTGCTTTTCAAAAATGCAGCTCTAACTTGGCGTGGATGACAGAATTCCGCAATTAATATTCCTGAGACTCCCAGCTTAGCCACAGATGTTTTGATGGCACAGGTGTCAAAAGATGATAAAACATCAGCAGAAAGGGTGGGCACCTTGTCTCGGCTGGACGACTCCTGGCTGGAATTTCACAAAACCTGGGTTCCATTGTTCATTAGACTGTAAATGCCATGTATGACCCTCAGTGAAATCAATTAACCTCGCAAGCCCTCCCTTCCTGCCCTGTAAAATGCTTCAACCGTGCTTTTAGACCGCGGAGGAAAATTGCCAAGACACTTAACTGCTTAAAATGCACAGTCCTTTCCATCTAATATGTGGTTGTTGTTTTTTTTTTTTTTTAAATCTTCAGCTCGATATTTCCTTCTTAAAAAAGAAAAGCCTTGCAAAGAAAATCAAATACATGTTTGTGTTGTGTTATACACATCTCTCTCACCCTGTCAAATCATGAGATTTGAGTCTAGAGCGATAGTCCCTCGAAGCTGTGGAGTCTTTGGAGCAAAAATTCTACTTTGTGAGCTCCTGGCATTAAAGTTGTGAGCTCCTGCGTTAATTAGTTTGCTCTGGAGCCATTTTTCCTCAGCTGAGACAAAAATGCGTGAAAGGCCCCGCGGCGCAGAATGGTAAAGCTGCAGTCCTAAGCTCTGCTCACGACCTGAGTTCGATCCTGGAGGAAGCTGGGTTCAGGTACCTGGCTCGAGGTTGACTCAGCCTTCCATCCTTCCGAGGTCGGTAAAAGGAGTCCCCAGCTTGCTGGGGGGAAAGTGTAAAAGACTGGGGAAGGCAATGGCAAACCACCCCGTAAAAAGTCTACCATGAAAACGTTGTGAAAGCAACGTCACCCCAGAGTCGGAAACGACTGGTGCTTGCACAGGGGACTACCTTGACCTTTTAAAGACAAAAATGTGTGAGCTGGAGGCTAAAAAAACTGTGAGCTAGCTCACACTAACAGCTTAGAGGGAACACTCGTCTAGAGGCACCTTAGACACCAACAAGACTTAGCTTATGCCCCCCAAAGAGCCAAAGCTTCCTTCATTAGATTCAGATATCCTGTCAAAGGAAAATGAGAGTGTTGTACATATGCTGGAAAGACTGTGGACCGAAGAACCTCACTTGTCCATGAAGCCTATTGGGTCAAACACCATTGGGTGTCTTCAGATTGGTCGCATAAACATGTGAGGCTGCCTTACACTGAGAGAAACCATTGACATGTCAAGGTGAGTGATGTCTCAGATCAGAGTTTCCAGCTTCGAGGTGGCTGCTAGAATTCTTCTGGAGTCACAACTGATTTCCAGGCAACAGTTCTTCTGAAGAAAAAAATCCTACTTTTGAGTTTGGACTCTGGCCTCAGAGTTTTTGGCTAAGCATTAGGAAAAAAAAACGATAAAAGGGAGTCCTTCTTCACCCAAAGGGTGATGAACACATGGAATTCACTGCCACAGGAGGTGGTGGCAGCTGTAAGCATACACAGCTTCAAGAGGGGGTTAGATAAAAATATGGAGCAGAGGTCCATCAGTGGCTATTAGCCACAGAGTATTGTTGGATCTCTCTGTCTGGGACAGTGATGCTCTGTATTTTTGGTGCTTGGGAGGGCACAGTGGGAGAGCTTCTAGTAGTCCTGCCCCCACTGGTGGACCTCCTGATGGCACCTGGGATTTTTTTTTTTTTGGCCACTGTGTGATACAGAGTGTTGGACTGGATGGGCCATTGGCCTGATCCAACATGGCTTCTCTTATGTTCTTAACAGTGGGAGGACTTTTAGTGTCCTGGTCCCACTAATAAACCTCCTGATGGCACCTGGGTTGGTTTTTTTTTGGCCACTGTGTCACAGAGTGTTGGACTGAATGGGCCATTGGCCTGATCCAACATGACTTCTCTTATGTTCTTATGAACTTCTTGACAGTTAGAGTTTTACCCCAGTGGAACAGGCTTTCTCAGGAGATGGTGGGCTCTCCTTCCTTGGAGGTTTTTTAACAGAGGCTAGGTGGCCATCTGACAGCAATGCTGATTCTGAGAACTTAGGCAGATCATGAGAAGGAGGGCAGGAAGGGTTGCATCTGTGCTTAGTTCTCATGGCCCTTTCTTGCACTCCCAGGGAAATGCTGATCTCCACTTTGAGGTCAGGCAGCAATCTTTCTCCAGACCACTTTGGCCAGGGATCCTGGAGGTTTTTGCCATCTTCTGGGCATGGAGCAAGGGTCATTGGGGATGTATGTGTGTGTGGGGGAAGTATTTGTGAATTTCTGCATTGTGCAGGGGGTTGGACTAAATGAGACCCTGGAGGTTCCTTCCAGCTCTATGATTCTATTATTGTGTCCCCTCTGAGTGCCCCCCCTTCCCATATTCTCCAGGTTCCTCCCTGAATCTCTATGAATTTCTCAAGCCAAGAGCCAGTTTGGTGTAGTGGTTAAGTGTGTGGACTCTTATCTGGGAGAACTGGGTTTGATTCCCCACTCTTCCACTTGCACTTGCTGGAATGGTCTTGGGTCAGCCATAGCTTTCGTAGGAGTTGTCCTTGAAAGTGCAGCTGCTGGGAGAGCTCTCTCAGCCCCATCCACCTCACAGGGTGTGTGTTGTGGGTGGTGGTGGGGGGAAGGTAAAGGAGATTGTGACTGCTCTGAGATTCAGAGTATAAGGCGGGATATAAATCCAATATCTTCTTCTTCAAAGCTGGCAACCTTTATCTCAGGCAGATGTCTTCCGCATCACTTACTATCAGGGAGGCCAAAAATGTTGAGGCGAACAGGTTTGGCAGGTGGACGTACAACACCTGACAGCCCTCATTATTCAAGAGCTGAACCGCAATTGCTTCCCATGTGCTGAGGCCCAAGTGTGGAGCAGCTACTGAACGTCTTTGCAGCTGTGCAGGAGTTGAGGCGGTGGAGTTTGGTTTCTTTGTCTTGGAGGAGTTTCAGTTCTCCACCTTGCAGGCCCTTTTGCCTCTGTGTAGTAGGTAAGTCTCATTCTCCTCCAGGGTCATGGATGCTTTGGTCGGATCATTAAATGAAATGGGATGAGAATTGCACCTCCCAAAAGGCTCTGTGGGAATGCTCATACAACCTCAACTGCAAAGACTGACAGGAACACCAAACAGGAAAAACTGAGAATTTAGAATCACTGGGTGACAGATTTGCTCACTCTTTGTTATTTTATTTTTTTACAATTTAGCTGGCAAGCTGTGCACAACGGTTATAGGGAAAAAGCCCAAAGAAAAAAACCCACAGACATAGGGTTGCCAAGTCCAATTCAAGAAATATCTGGGGACTTTGGGGGTGGAGCCAGGAGACTTTGGGGGTGGAGCCAGGAGACATTGGGGTGGAGCCAAGATCAAGGCTGTGACAAGCATAATTGAACTCCAAAGGGAGTTCTGGCCATCACATTTAAAGGGACGGCACACCTTTTCAATTCCTTCCTTCCATAGGAAATAATGAAGGATAGGGGCACCTTCTTTTGGGGCTCATAGAATTGGACCCCCTGGTCCAATCTTTTTGAAACTTGGGGGGTATTTTGGGGAGAGGCACTAGATGCTATACTGATAATTTGGTGCCTCTACCCCAAATAACAGCCCCTCCAGAGCCCCAGATACCCGCGGATCAATTCTCCATTATTTTCTATGGGAATAAATCTCCATAGGGAATAACAGAGTTCCCAGCAGACATTTCCCTCCCCTCCCCCCGCTTTCTGACGACCCTGAAGCGGGGGGAGGGCCTCCAAACCGGGGGATCCCCTGCTCCCACCTGGGGATTGGTAACCCTACACGGACATAAATGTTCGCAGGGAAAAAGCCCAAATGGAAACATGCCCTCATGGAAATAAACCCACATGTGAGCATTTTTCCATGTCCGCATGTTTCCCTGTGGGCTTTTTTCCTGTGAGCATTTATGACCATGGGGTTTTTCCTTTGGGCTTTTTTCTGGTTACCGTGCCCAACAGGTCTGTTGGGGGTGGAGGGAAACTAGGGGTGCTTTCACATGATGACGGTTTGCAAGGGGATGTTTGCTATTCTTACACAGTAAAAAAAATCCAGTTGCAAAGCTGTTAGAACAGACTGGCAGCGGCTCTTGCTCAGTTCTCAAAGACTACAATCACCATAGAGCAAGCTAGATCGCTAGATTCATATCAGTCTCCTTCCTGTTCACCCTCTCTAACCAATAGAATGTAATCTCAGGGAACTCCCTTCCTGTTTGTTCTCCTCCTCTTCTTTCTTCTTCCCTGCATGCATCAGGAGGAACAGCCTGGTGTCTCTCCTCCGGAATTGAACTAAGCAGATGGCCTACTACAATCCAAAGCCATCCAGTTAGTTAAAATAGTTTAGTCGCTCTTTCTCTCCACTACAGTTATATGTTATGTTTATTTAAATAAATACATCAGTATTGGTTTCTTAACTTAAAGCGAAGGCTTTCTGTGCAGTTTAGGACTGCCAATCCCCAGGTGGGGGCAGGGGATTGTAAGAGAGTGTGGTAACTATTGGACTAGGCCACGCTGCTGCGCTGAAGCTTAGGAAGAGCACTGCTAAGTAGGGTTGCCAAGTCCAATTTAAGAAATATCTGGGGACTTTGGGGGTGGAGCCAGGAGACATTGGGGGCGGAGCCAAGAGCAAGGGTGTGACAAGCATAATTGAACTTCAAAAGAGTTCTGGCCATCACATTTAAAGGGACTGCACAAATTTTTAAATGCATTCCTTCCATAGGAAATAATGAAGGATAGGGGCACCTTTTTTGGGGGCTCATAGAATTGGACCCCCTGATCCAATCTTTTTGAAACTTGGTAGGTATTTTGGGGAGAGGCACTAGATGCTATACTGATAATTTGGTGCCTCTATCTCAAGAAACAGCCCCCCCAGAGCCCCCGATACCCGAGGTTCAATTCCCCATCATTCCTTATGGGAATCGTTCATGGAGGTGCATGATGGCTCTGGGGGCGGGGCTTCCCCCGCCGGCCAGCTGGCTGGGGGAGGGGGGAAGCCTGTAAAACCGGGGGATCCCTCTCTGGGACCTGGGGATTGGGAAGCCTACTGCTAAGTGAAGGAAAGGACGGCTGCCTGACCAGTCCAGTCATCCTAAACTAGACCCAACAAAAGCACGTTATTTAGGGTGTGTGAACACATCCTAGAACTCTCATTCTGTGACAGAGTGCATGCACGAAATGGGACTGGTTGCGCTTTTGAAGGCATAAAAAGTTATATGACAAACAAGGGGCAAATGGCTCACAAGAGCAAACAGCCAATTGACAAAACAAAATGGCCTCCTGTTCATGATCAGGAAACAGAATGCAAATGGGGGAACTTCCCCCAACATTGCTGGTGTGATGACTTCACCTGGAAGTGACGTCGTCGTGCCAGCGACGTCACTCGCTGGCTGCTCTAGGCATTTCCGAGAAAACTCTATGGTTTTCTGGGACACTCTAGTTATTTGGAAGGGGAAAACTCTATGGTATAATAGGTACAACTCCCTTTGGAGCCATCGCACAGCCAGCAATTCAGCTGAAATCTGGGCCAGGGGTGCACCTCAGGAATTCACTTTAGCATACTGGGGACACTAATGATCAGGTCAGATGACTGTGGAAAGACCCCACTGACCTCACTGATGGACCTCCTGATGGCACCTGGTTTTTATGGCCACTGTGACACGAGTGTTGGACTGGATGGACCATTGGCCTGATCCAACATGGCTTCTCTCATGTTCTTATGACCCTTGAAGCCTCAGCTAGAAAGATAAAGTTTCCTATTGCCAGTTTCCATACCACAGACCTCAAACTGGATCTATAAGGGTGAAATTTTATGAAGGCTTTGCTTGGGTGGCAGGTTTTGGAGTGACCACAGATGTGTGGAGGAAGACTTGGTGTTTTCTGCTTCTCTCTGGAAAACATTATGTGGTCCAATTTGAAGTATTCCTGCAATGACACCATCCCTGTGGACTTCCAAGAATTTCAAGCTCATCAGCAGGACAGAGTTGGAGAAATTTAAGTAAAGTGTAAGAATGGACTTTGCTGTGGCAAACAAGCATATATGAAATTCTTATATGACTTTTTTGGTGCAAATCTGCACTACCACTTGATGTAAAACATAAGAGAAGCCATGTTGGGTCAGGCCAATGGCCCATCCAGTCCAACACTCTGTGTCACATAAGAACACAAGAGAAGCCATGTTAGAACAGGCCAATGGCCCATCCAGTCCAACACTCTGTGTCACATAAGAACACAAGAGAAGCCATGTTGGACCAGGCCAATAGCCCATCCAGTCCAACACTCTGTGTCACAGAAGAACATAAGAGAAGCCATGTTGGGTCAGGCCAATGGCCCATCCAGTCCAACACTCTGTGTCACAGAAGAACACAAGAGAAGCCATGTTGGATCAGGCCAATGGCCCATCCAGTCCAACACTCTGTGTCACAGAAGAACATAAGAGAAGCCATGTTGGGTCAGGCCAATGGCCCATCCAGTCCAACACTCTGTGTCACATAAGAACACAAGAGAAGCCATGTTTGAACAGGCCAATGGCCCATCCAGTCCAACACTCTGTGTCACAGAAGAACATAAGAGAAGCCATGTTGGGTCAGGCCAATGGCCCATCCAGTCCAACACTCTGTGTCACATAAGAACACAAGAGAAGCCATGTTAGAACAGGCCAATGGCCCATCCAGTCCAACACTCTGTGTCACATAAGAACACAAGAGAAGCCATGTTGGACCAGGCCAATAGCCCATCCAGTCCAACACTCTGTGTCACAGAAGAACATAAGAGAAGCCATGTTGGGTCAGGCCAATGGCCCATCCAGTCCAACACTCTGTGTCACATAAGAACACAAGAGAAGCCATGTTTGAACAGGCCAATGGCCCATCCAGTCCAACACTCTGTGTCACAGAAGAACATAAGGGAAGCCATGTTGGGTCAGGCCAATGGCCCATCCAGTCCAACACTCTGTGTCACATAAGAACACAAGAGAAGCCATGTTAGAACAGGCCAATGGCCCATCCAGTCCAACACTCTGTGTCACATAAGAACACAAGAGAAGCCATGTTGGACCAGGCCAATAGCCCATCCAGTCCAACACTCTGTGTCACAGAAGAACATAAGAGAAGCCATGTTGGGTCAGGCCAATGGCCCATCCAGTCCAACACTCTGTGTCACAGAAGAACATAAGAGAAGCCATGTTGGGTCAGGCCAATGGCCCATCCAGTCCAACACTCTGTGTCACATAAGAACACAAGAGAAGCCATGTTGGGTCAGGCCAATGGCCCATCCAGTCCAACACTCTGTGTCACAGAAGAACATAAGAGAAGCCATGTTGGGTCAGGCCAATGGCCCATCCAGTCCAACACTCTGTGTCACATAAGAACACAAGAGAAGCCATGTTAGAACAGGCCAATGGCCCATCCAGTCCAACACTCTGTGTCACATAAGAACACAAGAGAAGCCATGTTGGACCAGGCCAATAGCCCATCCAGTCCAACACTCTGTGTCACAGAAGAACATAAGAGAAGCCATGTTGGGTCAGGCCAATGGCCCATCCAGTCCAACACTCTGTGTCACAGAAGAACACAAGAGAAGCCATGTTGGATCAGGCCAATGGCCCATCCAGTCCAACACTCTGTGTCACAGAAGAACATAAGAGAAGCCATGTTGGGTCAGGCCAATGGCCCATCCAGTCCAACACTCTGTGTCACATAAGAACACAAGAGAAGCCATGTTTGAACAGGCCAATGGCCCATCCAGTCCAACACTCTGTGTCACAGAAGAACATAAGGGAAGCCATGTTGGGTCAGGCCAATGGCCCATCCAGTCCAACACTCTGTGTCACATAAGAACACAAGAGAAGCCATGTTAGAACAGGCCAATGGCCCATCCAGTCCAACACTCTGTGTCACATAAGAACACAAGAGAAGCCATGTTGGACCAGGCCAATAGCCCATCCAGTCCAACACTCTGTGTCACAGAAGAACATAAGAGAAGCCATGTTGGGTCAGGCCAATGGCCCATCCAGTCCAACACTCTGTGTCACAGAAGAACACAAGAGAAGCCATGTTGGATCAGGCCAATGGCCCATCCAGTCCAACACTCTGTGTCACAGAAGAACATAAGAGAAGCCATGTTGGGTCAGGCCAATGGCCCATCCAGTCCAACACTCTGTGTCACATAAGAACACAAGAGAAGCCATGTTGGACCAGGCCAATGGCCTATCCAGTCCAACACTCTGTGTCACAGAAGAACATAAGAGAAGCCATGTTGGGTCAGGCCAATGGCCCATCCAGTCCAACACTCTAAGCTGCAGAAGAACATAAGAGAAGCCATGTTGGGTCAGGCCAATGGCCCATCCAGTCCAACACTCTGTGTGACACAGTGGCCAAAAAAATTATATATATATATATACACACACATAAATATATACACACTGTGGCTAATAGCCACTGATGGACCTCTGCTCCATTAAAACTGTCAGACCCTTAGATATATATAAATGTGAAGATAAAAGATAAAACTTTTGGAAAAAATTCTTGCCAGATAGGCCAAGAGGGGCTCCCCCCCCCCACCGATTTAGCACAACACCCCTCCCAGTATAAAGGTCCTCGCCTTTCCTCATGCCCTTCCAGTTTTCTTTAGTGAACCCTACACATCTGCAATATATTAGATCAGTAATTTGCACTTAATTGCCAAGCCCGTTGCATAATAATGAAACTTAATTAGCTGCTTTACACTACCCTGGTAATTCGAGGACATTAAAGCCTGTGTTATCAGTGCTAAACCGAAATGCGGAGCTGGGGTGTTTATCTCAAAGAGCTATCAGTCACCACTTTCAAATTTCAGGCAAAGTTGAGACTGGGAGGGGGGATTTAACAAATGGGTACCAGCCTTTGACACAAACATGACTCATGTCTGAATTGGTTCCATCTGCAGAGTCATCGGTCACCATCTGAGTTCTATAAATAGTTAACCGCTCCAGTCCCCTCTGAGTTGCCCGACACAATTTGTAACATTTGGTAAGGCGGAGGGTGGGCCATCTTGTTTAATCAAGGACAATTGTGGAGGAAGGGTGCTACTCGCCACGGGAAAGATGTCTCTTTAGTCAAGCATGGGTTTGTAGCGTTCTATGACTTACGGTGAAGCTGGTGTGGTGTAGTGGTTAAGGGGTTTGATCCCCCTCTCCTCCTCCACGTGCAGCCGGCTGGGTGACCTTGGATCAGTCCCAGTTCTCTCAGAACTTTTCTCTCAGAGCTCTCTCAGCCCCAATTACCTCACAAAGTGTCTGTTGTGAGGAGAGGAAGGGAAGGGAAGGTGATTGTAAACTGCTCTGAGACTCCTTTGGGTAGTGAAATGCAGGCAGGACCCGCCCTAGACTGTCTGGCACCCTAGGCAAGGCTAACGTCTGGCACCTCCCACACGGATAACATCACCAAGGCACAGAGGGCTGCCCAATTTGCTGCCCCACGAGGCCTGTGCACTAGGCAGTCACCTAGTTTGTCTAGTGACAGGGCCAGCCCGGAAAGCAGGTTATAAAACCAACCCTTCTTCTTCTTCTGGAATTTGATTTATTTCTTTTGCCAGTGGTCACTGGATGTTTGTTTGTTTGTTTGTTTGTTTAATTCAATTTGTATCCTCCCCTCCCCACTGGGGCAAACTCAGGGCAGCTCCCATGGCCATGCATATGCATGAATATGAACATACAATAAAACATTAAAACAGTAAAACCAATTTAAAACATAGAAATTGACATTTCATTTCAGGCTAGGGTTGCCAAGTCCAATTCAAGAAATAGCTGGGGACTTTGGGGGTGGAGCCAGGAGACTTTGGGGGTGGAGCCAGGAGACATTGGGGTGGAGCCAGGAGTAAGGGTGTGGCAAGCATAATTGAACTCCAAGGGAGTTCTGGCCATCACATTTAAAGGGACAGCACACCTTTTAAAATGCCTTCCTTCCATAGAAAATAATGAAGGATAGAGGCACCTTCTTTTGGGGCTCATAGAATTTTACCCCCTGATCCAATCCTTTTGAAAATTGGGAGGTATTTTGGGGAGAGTCACTAGATGTTATACTGAATGTTTGGCACCTCTACCTCAAAAAACAGCCCCCCCCAGAGCCCCCGATACCCGCAGATCAATTCCCCATCATTCCCTATGGGAATCGTTCATGGAGGTGCATGATGGCTGTGGGGGTGGGGCTTCCCCCGCCGGCCAGCTGGCTGGGGGAGGGGGGAAGCCTGTAAAACCGGGGGATCCCCCGCTGGGACCTGGGGATTGGGAAGCCTATTTCAGGCGCTATGATCTTAAGCGTGTTGTCTTGCTATTCCAGCTAGGTGTTCTCCGTCAAGCAGATCTTAATGGACCAGGTGTTCTATACGGAGCGGATTGCAAGAAGTGGTCCAGATATTTTTTGGAGACTGTAGTAGCCAGTGATCTAACTTGCAAATGCCTGGTGGAAGAGTGTCATCTTACAGACCCTGCGGAACTGTAGGAGCTCTCGCAGGGCCCTGATCTCCTCCGGGAACTCATTTCACCAGTGTGGGGCTGCAACAGAAAAAGCCCTGGCTCTAGTTGTCATGAGCCTGGCCTCTTTAGGGCCAAGGACTGATAGCAGGTTTTTTGACCCAGACCGAAGTGCTTTCTGGGGAATATGTGGGGAAAGGCAGTCCCGAAGGTATGCAGGTCCCAGGCCACATAGGGCTTTGAAGGTACGAACCAGCACCTTGAAATAAATCCGGTATGCAATGGGCAGCCAGTGCAGCGCTTTCAGCACAGGTTGAATCTGACTGCAGCATTCTGCACTAGTTGGCGCTTCTGGGTTTGAGACAAGGGCAGCCCCATGTAGAGGAAATTGCAGTAATTCAATCTCGATGTGACGTGGATTGCTGTTGCTAAGTCGTTGTTGTTGTATCCTGACAATTTTTCTTCACATTTTATTAATATTCCCTGCATTGGTTCCCCTAGGTTTATTTATTCAAACCCTGCACCGTCACCTCACAGGAAACCTAGGCTGGCTTACAACATTTAAAAACGCAATACATGCTAATATACTCCACACACACCCTCCCCGAACAAGTCACTGCTGACTTACTGTCAGGGCTTTTTTTGTAATGAAAAAGCCCAGCAGGAACTCATTTGTCTATTAGGCCACACCCCCATAAGAACATAAAGGAAGCCATGTTGGATCAGGCCAAGGGCCCATCCAGTCCAGCACTCTGTGTCACACAGTGGCCATAAAAACCAAGTGCCATCAGGAAGTTCATCAGTGGCATTAGGAACACTCCCACTGTGCCCCTGACATACCATTGATTCACACAGGGGGGGGGGGTTGGTAGAAAAAGCCCAGCAGGAACTAACTTGCATATTAGGCCACACCTACATTCCTGTGCATTCCTGCTAAAAAAAAAAAAAAGCCCTGCTTATAGAATCATAGAACCGTAGAGTTGGAAGGTACCTCTAGGGTCATCTAGTCCAACCCCTGCACAATGCAGGAAACTCACAAACACCTCCCCCCAAATTCACAGGATCTTCATTGCTGTCAGATGGCCATCTACCCTCTGTTTAAAAACCTCCAAGGAAGGAGAGCCCACCACCTCCCGAGGAAGCCTGTTCCACTGAGGAATCGCACTAATGGTCAGGAAGTTCTTCCCAATGTTGAGCCGGAAACTCTTTTGATTTAATTTCAACCCGTTGGTTCTGGTCCTACCTTCCGGGGCCACAGAAAACAATTCCGCACCATCCTCTATATGACAGCCCTTCAAGTACTTGAAGATGGTGATCCTATCACCTCTCAGCTGCTTCCTCTCCAGGCTAAACATGCCCAGCTCCTTCAACCTTTCCTCATAGGACTTCATCTCCAGACCCCTCACCATCTTCATCGCCCTCCTCTGGACCTGATCCAGCTTCTCTATATCCTTCTTAAAATGTGGTGCCCAAAACTGAACACAAGACTCCAGGTGAGGTCTTGCCAGAGCAGAGGAAAGCGATACCATCACATCATGTGATCTGGACACTATACTTCTGTTGATACAGCCCAAAATTGCATTTGCCTTTTTAGCCACCGCATCACACTGTTGACTCATGTTTAGCGTATGATCCACTAAGCACCCTGGGGGCCTTGCGGGGTTTTCAAGACAAGAGATGTTCGGAGGTGGTTGGTCATTGCCTGCCCCTGTGTTGGGACCCTGGACTTCCTTGGTGGTCTCCCATCCAAGTACCAACCACGGCCAACCCTGCTTAGCTTCTCAGATCTGACAAAGTTGGCCATTCTGGGCTACTCAGGACAGGGCAAAAAGGCATACCCTACCAGTAAATACTTGCAGTAAACAGAGAGATAATTTAAAAATTGACTCAACAACAAATTACTTGGAAAAATTTAAAGCAAGTGGTCATCTCTCCAGTTTGTAACATTAACTAAAGGCTGCACAAAACAAAGCAGCTTTACGTGCCCTATGGAATGCTGGGAGATCCTGCAGGGCCTGAATTCCTCTGGGGAGCTGATTCCAGAGAGAAGGGGCAGCCACTAAAAATGCCCTTCCCCTGGTGGTTGACAAGTGGGCAATTCATGGATAGGCACCTGTAGGAGGCCCTGCCAAAAGTATCTCAGGAGGCAAGGGGGGGAGCCAATCACCTGGTCCTTTGTCGTGTTGGACCAAGAAATACACAGAATCCTGGAACATCCATTGACTGCTGGCATAAGAAATAAATCAAATTCCAGATGTGAGAGAGAGAGAGAGAGAGAGAGAGAGAGAGAGAGAGAGAGAGAGAGAGAGAGAAGAAAACCTGGAGAGGGCAGCTGAAATTTGAGCCTCAGATTTGCAAAAGTCCTGGAAACCCAGGTTCATGCACCCTTGAACTTCACATGCTTCGCAATCCACTCCAGTTCCAGCTATAAATTTTGCCCATTTTGCTGGCCTGGCAAAACCATTCAAATTAGATGTGCCTCTCTGCAGGCTTCCTTCCCAGTATAGCGCGACAACAGGGCCCTGGACCGTCCGGGCTAGCCCAACCTTATCATCAGGGCTTCTTTTGGAGCAGGAACTCCTTTGCATATTAGGCCACCCTCCCCATGTAACGACTTCTCCTGGAGCTGTGTTAAGAGGCCTGGAAGCTCTTGGAAGTTTGGCTACATCCGGGGGGGTGCGGCCTAAGATGCAAAGGAGTTCCTGCTACCAAGAAAGCCCTTCTCATCAAAACTTGGAAGCTAAGCAGAGTCATCCTTGGTTAGTACTGGGATGGGAGACTTCGAAGGATGTCCAGGGTTGTGACAAGGAACCAAGCAATGGCAAACCACCCCTGCTTAATCCCTTGCCTTGAAAGCCTCAGGGGGGGTCATCATGAAAGCAGGCAAGCAAGCAAACCAACCAGAACGGGGCAAAGATGGAATTTCTGAACTAGGGTTGCCAAGTCCAATTCAAGAAATATCTGGGGACTTTGGGGTGGAGCCAGGAGACTTTGGGGGTGGAGCCAGGAGACTTTGGGGTGGAGCCAGGAGCAAGGGTGTGACAAGCATAATTGAACTCCAAAGGGAGTTTTGGCCATCACATTTCAAGGGACCGCACATCTTTTAAATGCCTTCCTTCCGTAGGAAATAATGAAGGATAGGAGCACCTTCTTGGGGGGCTCATAAAATTGGACCCCCTGGTCCAAACTTTTTTAAACTTAGGGAGTGCTTTGGGGAGAGCCACTGGATACTATACTGAAAATTTGGTGCCTGTACCTCAAAAAACAGGGCCCCCAGAGCCCCAGATACCCGTGGATAAATTCTTCATTATTTTCTATGGGAATAAGTCTCCATAGCGAATGAGTACCCAGCAGACATTTCCCTCCCCTCCCCCCGCTTTCTAACCACCCTGAAGTGGGGGGAGGGCCTCCAAACCGGGGGATCCCCTGCCCCCACCTGGGGATTGGCAACCCTATTCTGAACTACTTTGCTTTCAAAAGGGAGCCGGTTTGGTGTAGTGGCGAAGTGTGCAGACTCTTATCTAGGAGAACCGGGTTTGATTCCCCACTCCTCCCCTTGCAGCTGCTGGAATGGATGGCCTTGGGTCAGCCATAGCTCTGGAAGAGGTTGTCCTTGAAAGGGTGGTTGAAAGAGCCAGTTTGGCGTAGTGGTTAAGTGTGCAGTTTGGTGTAGTGGTTAAGTGTGTCATTCCAAGGCAGGGAGGCCTTGCTCCAAGGCTCCTGCAACCATAGTGCATAAGGGACACCAAAACCCACACCTAAAACAATTGGCCCCGACTGCCTGAGTTCAAGTCATGCCTCAGTCATTGGCAGCACATCTTCCTGTGGCCTGGGAGCTCATCTAGGGATCTTAAATGTGCAGGGTGGAATGATAGCCTCTCTAGGGTTGCCAAGGCCAATTTAAGAAATATCTGGGGACTTTGGGGGTGGAGCCAGGAGACATTAGGGGTGGAGCCAAGATCAAGGCTGTGACAAGCATAATTGAACTCCAAAGGGAGTTCTGGCCATCACATTTAAAGGGATGGCACACCTTTTCAATGCCTTCCTTCCATAGGAAATAATGAAGGATAGGGGCACCTTCTTTTGGGGCTCATAGAATTGGTCCCCCTGGTCCAATCTTTTTGAAATTTGGGGGGTATTTTGGGGAGAGGCACTAGATGCTATACTGAAAATTGGTATCGCTACCTCAAAAAACAGCCCCTTCCAGAGCCCCAGATACCCGTGGATCAATTCTCCATTATTTTCTATGGGAATCGGTCACCATAGGGAATAACAGAGTTCCCAGCAGACATTTCCCTCCCCTCCCCCCGCTTTCTGATGACCCTGAAGTGGGGGGAGGGCCTCCAAACCGGGGATCCCCTGCCCTCACCTGGGGATTGGCAACCCCAAGCCTCTCTAAAGCACACCTCAAATACATATTTCTTTTCAGGCGTCCTTTTTACATTGTGTCAGGCAGTGTCCGCATAAAGCTTTGAGACTTCGACTCATTTGCAAAAGCGGTATCAAACCCCAGATCGCTTTTCCCATTTCATTCCCCCCTCAAGATCCCCTGTCAACAGTTTCTCCTGCTCTTATTAATCTTCCCTGTGACCATCTCAGCCCCGCCCCCCACCCCACGGCAGCCTGCTCCCTTTGAGGGGGTGGGGGCAATGATTTACTTCCAGTGCTAACAATGGCTAAGAGGACTTTGCGTGGCTACTTGCAGCTGCTGGCATGGCCTTGGGTCAGCCATAGCTCTGGCAGAGGTTGTCCTTGAAAGGGTGGTTGAAAGAGCCAGTCTGGTGTAGTTGTTAAGTGTGCGGACTCTTATCTGGGAGAACCGGGTTTGATTCCCCGCTCCTCCACTTGCAGCTGCTGGAATGGCCTTGGGTCAGCCATAGCTCTGGCAGAGGTTGTCCTTGAAAGGGTGGTTGAAAGAGCCAGTCTGGTGTAGTGGTTAAGTGTGCGGACTCTTATCTGGGAGAACCGGGTTTGATTCCCCATTCCTCCACTTGCAGCTGCTGGAATGGCCTTGGGTCAGCCATAGCTCTGGCAGAGTTGTCCTTGAAAGGGTGGTTGAAAGAGCCAGTTTGGTGTAGTGGTTAAGTGTGCGGACTCTTATCTGGGAGAACTGGGTTTGATTCCCCACTCCTCCACTTGCAGCTGCTGGAATGACCTTGGGTCAGCCATAGCTCTGGCAGAGGTTGTCCTTGAAAGGGTGGTTGAAAGAGCCAGTCTGGTGTAGTGGTTAAGTGTGCAGACTCTTATCTGGGAGAACCGGATTTGATTCCCCACTGCTCCACTTGCACCTGCTGGAATGACCTTGGGTCAGCCAGAGCTCTGGCAGAGGTTGTCCTTGAAAGGGCAGCTGCACTAAGAGCTCTCTCAGCCCCACCCAGCCCCAGAGGTTGTCCTTGAAATTGCAGCTGCTGTGAGAGCCCTCTCCAGCCCCACCCTACCTCACAGGCAGTGTTCCCTCTAAGCTGAGTTCTTGTGAGCTAGCTCACAGCTTTTCAGCCTCTGGCTTACACATTTTTGTCTCAGCTCACCAAAGAATGGCCCCAGAGCAGACTAATTTATGCAGTAGCTCACAACTTTAATGCTACTAGCTCACAACTTTAGTGCCATTAGCTCACAGAACAGAATTTCTGCTCACAAGACTTCACAGCTTAGAGGGAACCTTGCTCACAGGGTTTCTGTTGTGGGGGCGGGGGGAGAAGATATAGGAGATTGTAAACCGCTCTGAGTCTCTGATTCAGAGAGAAGAAGGAGGAGGAGGAGAAGAAGATGATATAGGCTTGCCAATTCCCAGGTCCCAGCGGAGGTTCTTCCACTTTCCCAGGCTCCTTCCTGCCCCAATCAGCTGGCCGGCGGGGGGAAGCCCCGCCCCCAAAGCCACCATGTGACTTTCCCCCTCAGAGGCTCCAGTCTCCTATTGAAAGGCTTTCTCTTGGGATGGGGTGTCTGTGTTACTCTGAAGAAATTGGCAGCAACTTGTGAGTAAAGAGGCCAATCCCTTGCTTCAGAGTCGCCACGGGGGGTGGGGGGAAGGGGGAAGGGAAACATCTGCTGGGCATTTCATTATTCCCTATGTGGAGATCGATTCTCATAGGGTTTAATGGGGAATTGATCTGGAGGTTTTGGGGGCTCTGGGAGAGCTGCTTTTTGAGGTAGAGGCACCACATTTTCAGTATAGTATCTAGTGCCTCTCTCCAAAGTACCCCCCAAGTTTCAAAACGATTGGACCAGGGGGTCCAATTCTATGAGCCCCAAAAGAAGGTGCCCCTATCCTTCATTATTTCCTATGGAAGGAAGACATTTAAAAAGGTGTGCTGTCTCTTTAAGTGTGATGGCCAGAACTCCCTTGGAGTTCAATTATGCTTGTCACGCCCTTGTTCCTGGCTCCGCCCCCAATGTCTCCTGGCTCCACCATCAAAGTCCCCAGATATTTCTTGAATTGGACTTGGCAACCCTAAGATGATATTGGATTTATATCCCACCCTCCACTCCAAATCTCAGAGTCTCAGAGCGGCTCACAATCTCCTATATCTTCCTCCCCCACAACAGACACCCCGTGAGGTGGGTGGGGCTGAGAGAGCTCTCACAGCAGCTGCCCTTTCAAGGACTACCTCTGCGAGAGTTATGGCTGACCCAAGGCCATTCCAGTCTTGAAGAAGAAGAAGAAGATGATATTAGATTTATATCCCACCCTATACTCTGAATCTCAGAGTGGTCACAATCTCCTTTACCTCTCCCCCGCACTCCACAACAGACACCCTGTGAGGCAGGTGGGGCTGTGAGGGCTCTCCCAGCAGCTGCCCTTTCGAGAACAACCTCTGCCAGAGTTATGGCTGACCCAAGGCCATTCCAGCAGGTGCAAGTGGAGCAGTGGGGAATCAAACCTAGTTCTCCCAGAAAGGCGGCGTATAAAGCTGCAGTCTTCCTCTTCTTCTGATGCCCTGGTTTGGGTGCCCCTGCCAACTAGCCTCGATGGGGGGCACCCCCAGGAAGGCCCTTCTTGATCATGGCTCTGAAACTTTGCAGTTCTCTCTCCCCAGGGAGATTCATTGCTCACTCATTCGTGGCAAAAAGTCCCCTGAGACACAAATACGAGGACAGGATCAGAACAAACTGTTCATCCCTCGAGGAAATCCAAATCCTCACCTCAGACCGATGGTCGAGGCCTGGGGATTATTTCCACATATTCGCACAAAACCATTTGCATTCACCTTTTCCATCAAGTCTGGAAAAAAAGACAAGGAAAAGGAAAAAGAACCGGAGCTGAATGGATGGCTCTGTGCCTGGCCGGAGAGGAACTGGGGTAAACATGAATAAGGTTAAGAATTCCCTTTATTAAGAGCACCTGTGTCTGCTTTAGCAAGGCTAGAGTGAAACATTCTTGCACTGACGGCTGCGTATGGCCTTTCTAATTGGCCAAAATATCTTCAAGAGTAGCCAGCAGACACCTACAAATTAATTTCACACACACACAAAAGCAGCCACGCGGCACAGAGTGGTAAAGCTGCAGTACTGCAGTTGAAGCCCTCTGCTCATGACCTGAGTTCAATCCCGGCGGAAGCTGGGTTCAGGTAGAAGCCCTATTACAGTAAAGGTGGTTAAAGAGGTGAATTAAGAACACAAGAAAAGCCCTGCTGGATCAGACCAGTGGTCCATCTGTTCCAGCATCCCATCTCACACAGTGGCCAACCAGTTCCTCGGGAAGGCCAACTACAGGGCACGGAGGCCGAGGCCTTCATAAGAACATCAGAAGAGCCCTGCTGGATCAGACCAGGGAGGGTCCATTTAGTCCAGCCTCCTGTCTCACACAGTGGCCAACCAGTTCCTCTGGAGGGCCAACAACAGGGCACAGAGGCCGAGGCCTTCATAAGAACATCAGAAGAGCCCTGTTGGATCAGACCAATGAGTGTCCATCTAGTCCAGCCTCCCGTCTCACACAGGGGCCAACCAGTTCCTCTCGAAGGCCAACAACAGGGCACAGAGGCCGAGGCCTTCATAAGAACATCAGAAGAGCCCTGTTGGATCAAACCAATGAGGGTCCATCTAGTCCAGCCTCCCGTCTCACACAGTGGCCAACCAGTTCCTCTGGAGGGCCAACAACAGGGCACAGAGGCCGAGGCCTTCATAAGAGCATCAGAAGAGCCCTGCTGGATCAGACCAGGGAGGGTCCATGTAGTCCAGCATCCCATCTCACAGAGTGGCCAACCAGTTCCTCTGGAGGTCCAATAACAGGGCAGAGAGGCTGATGCCTTCCCCTGATGTTGCCTCCTGGCTCTGGGATCCAGAGGTTTAGTGCCTCTGTGTTTGGTTTGGTCTAGGATGGCATGCCAAGCAGAGGTTCTGTTACTGAGCCATGGCCCCGCCCTGGGGGCCCAAGCATTTAATTAGTCTATCAAGCAGCAAATCCGATGTTTCATCACCCACGCAACGCTCGCTGTTACCTACTGCGGATTTTGTTCCTTATGAAAAATAACAGCCAACCGCAAGAAAATATGGATCTCCTCCAGCCATAACAAGTTGTCTACTTCTCAACAGACAGTCCCTAAAAAATTACGAGCAGGTGGCCAGCCTTGTGAAAGGTCGTGTTTCTCTTGAAGGACACAAACCGAACCTCGGCACCCGGCACATACCAGTCCCTGAGCCATCATTAAAAATCAGAAGAAAGGAAACTTTTTGACAGGAAGCTCAACATCTCTTTGCAAACCGCTAAACATCATGGGAATGAATGGCTGGCATCTGAAAGCAACTGCTGCCTAAGAGCGACTCTGCCAAACTTGCAGGGTTTGGGTTTTTTTTTTTTGCTTTTGCTGGATTAGGCTGCCTTCCTAGAGCATAAAGCTCTCTCAGGCACTTCTGTTTCATATTTAGGGTTGCCAGTCCCCAGTTGAGGCAGGAAGAAAGGTTGAACATGAACATATGAACATATGAAGCTGCCTTATACTGAATCAGACCTTCAGTCTATCAAAGTCAGTCTTGTCTACTCAGACTGGCAGCGGCTCTCCAGGGTCTCCAGCTGAGGTTTTTGCCTGGACCCTTTTTTGTTGGAGATGCCGGGGATTGAACCTGGGACCTTCTGCTTCCCATCAGATGCTCTACCACTGAGCCACCGTCCCTCCCTAAAAACCTCCACGAAAACCAGCCTCCAAAAGCATATAATAAGCCGTTTACTTCAATAAATACTAAAGGATTATTTCAAACAATAAATACTACAAGAAAGGTGCATAAGGGACGTCCAAACCCACACCCAAAGTCACTTAGAAACAAAATAATGTTCAAAATTGCTTAACAGATAGGTGCAGTCAGTAATTCCAATGGTAAAGTTGTCCACGGAGATCCAAGCACCAAAAATTTCTTCTGTACAGCAAGCCACAAAGAGTAATACATGAAACAGTAGTACTTGATCCCACGTTTCACATTTGTTTCTATGAGCTTACAGAGAGTTTTATACAATTCAAATGCTGATGCTAACTGTCACTTCTATCCAGTATGCTTGTAATAGCTTCTATCCAGTATGTTCAATTTCCTGCCAGGGATCAAGTACTACCTTTACCATTGGAATTACTGCCTGCGCTTATCTGTTAAGAAATTTTGAACATTAATTTGTTTCCGAGCGACTTTGGGTGCAGGTTTGAATGTTCCTTATGCACTTTTCTTGTAGTATTTATTGTTTGACATAATCCTTTAGTATTTATTGAAGTAAACTGTTTATTATATGCTTCAGGAGGCTGGTTTTGCTGGAGGTTTGTGTAACCTTTCTTCTGGCTCCATTATCCGTGCTGCTCTTTATTGGTTACATAATCCCCAGTTGGGTGCAGGGGACCCCCCAGTTTGGAGGCCCTCCCCCCACTTCAGGGTTATCAGAAAGTGTGTGTGGAGGGATGTCTGTTAGGCACTCCATTATATCCTATGGAGATCGATTCCCATAGAGTATAATGGAGAATTGATCCATGGGTATATGGAGCTCGAGAGGGTTTTTAAGGTAGAAGCACCAAAATTTCAGCATAGCATTCTGTGCCTCTCATCAAAACATTCCCCAAGTTTCAAAAAGATTGGATCAGGGGGGGTCCAATTCTATGAGCCCCCCCCAAAAGGTGCTTCTATCCTCCATTATTTCCTATGGAAGGAAGGCATTTAAAAGGTGTGTGGTCCCTTTAAATGTGATGGCCAGAACTCCCTTTGCAGTTCAATCATGCTTGTCACACCCTTGCTCCTGGCTCCACCCCCGATGTCTCCTGGCTCCACCCCCAAAGTCCTCAGATATTTCATGAGTCTGACTTGGCAACCCTATTTATATTTGTGAACAGAAGCAACACCAAAAGGCGAAGGAACCTGGCTGGATACAGGAATGATAGAAAATGCTTCTGCTTGTTGCACTGGCCACAAGGCCTCCCCAGCTGCAGGGAGCCTGATATTGTTCCAGATGCCTTCAAATCTTCCTCTTGAGAGCCAGTTTGTGCAGCGGTTAAGTGTGTGAATTCTTATCTGGGAGAATCGGGTTTGATTTCCCACTCCTCCACTTGCACCTGCTGGAATGGCCTTGGGTCAGCCATAGCTCTTGTGGAGTTGTCCTCGAAAGGGCAGCTGCTGTGACAGCTTTCTCAGCCTCACCCACCTCACAGGGTGTCTGTTGTGGGGGGAGAAGATATAGGAGATTGTAAACCGCTCTGAGTCTCTGATTCAGAGAGAAGGGCGGGGTATAAATCTGCAGTTTTCTTCTTCTCTGGTTCTAACCGACAACACATGCAAACATGCAACACGTGCTTGGCTCAGTAGCTCTGCTGTGTGATTGAGAGAGCCTGGCATAGCAAGCTCTCCCTCCCCTCCCGCTTCCTCCCAAGGGAGGAGCCTCAGCCAATGGAGAAAACAGAGGCTAGAGAAAGCAGAGGTCCATCAGTGGCTACTAGCCACAGTGTATTGTTGCAACTCTATCTGGGACAGTGATGCTCTGTATTCTTGGTGCTTGGGGGGGCACAGTGGGAGGGCTTCTAGCCCCACTGGTGGACCTAGGGTTGTGTCAGAACTCAAGAACTTCAAACGGATCCCATACTTAGTTACAAAGCTAGGATTTTATTGAAGAGAACTAGGTGCTGGAAAAGGCAAGATAACAGTAATGGCGAGAGCCAGCATCAGCTTGATTTTATACACGTAAAGCAAACATCTCACAAAGCCACAATTCACATTGTAGGGCGCAGCTGTCTTCTCACCATCACTATCAGTAGAGAGGATGCCTCCCTACTCCGAAGGCCATGCTGTTCGGCTTCAAAGGGTCCCAGTGTGAGAATGTGCAGAGACAAGACATAATTCATTCTACAGCCCCAAATATTTTGGATACCAGTGGGGCAAGGTTAATTACTGTTCAGGCACTCTGGGTTAAGCAAAGGTTACAACATGGAGTCAGTTTGGTTCAGTAACAATACAGCTCCAAGCCACAATAAAACTACCATACAGCATTGGTCACATTACAGAGGACCAGCAGCAATGATACAAGTTCTGACATACTGCCCCCCCTAAGCGCCCCCTCCCGCGGGGCTGGCCTTGGGCTTGTGCGGGTACAGTAGGTGAAACTTTTTCAGCAGTTGCGGTGCCACTACATTCTGAGACTCGACCCACTCGTCACAGCTCGGGGGGAAGTGTTTCCACCTGATCAAATAATACAGTTTCCCCCGTTTGACTCTGGAGTCCAGGATCTCCTGGACTTCATGGTGACTCTGACCCCTCACTGTCGTCGGAGGGGGCGGTGGGGCCCTGGGATGGAAGGACGTAGCACCAGGGTCTTTCCGAAGCAAGCTGCAATGAAAAACAGGATGGATCTTACTTAGTGATTTGGGTAGTTCGAGTTCTACCGTTACTTTATTTATCACCCTTTTGATTTTGAAAGGTCCTAGGAACTTCAGTGCAAGTTTGCGGCAGGACTGGGGAAGGGGAAGGTTCTTTGTCGACAGGAAAACTGTATCCCCCACCTTCAGATCCCACTCCGGAGAGTGTTTTTTGTCAAACTGTTTTTTGTAGGCTCTTTTCGCTTCCTCCAGGTTTTCCTGAATTCCCTTCCAGCCTTCACGAAGTCCCTCCCACCATTGTTGGCATGATGTTGGCTGGGATGGGCTGGCTGGGAGGGCGAGCGTAGGGAACGGCTTGCCCTCGTAGCCATTGATGATTTGAAAAGGGGAGGTTTTGGTTGAGCTATGGAGGCTATTGTTGTAGCCGTATTCTGCAAAGGGGAGGAGATCTACCCAGTTGGACTGTTGGAAATTAATGAAACAGCGGAGGTATTGTTCTAGAAGGCCATTAACCCTCTCCGTCTGTCCGTCCGACTGGGGGTGGTAGGCAGAACTCAGTCCTTGCTCAATGCCAGCTAGTTTGCAGAACTCCCGCCAGAAGTTGGCAACGAACTGCGTTCCGCGGTCACTAATGACCTTGTCTGGGAATGAGTGTAGGCGTACAATGTGAGTGAAAAAGAGCTGGGCAAGTTTTTTGGCTGTAGGTAACTGTTTGCAAGGAATGAAGTGAGCCTGCTTTGAAAAGGTGTCGACTACGACCAAGATGACTGTCTTGCCCTGGGAGGGCGGGAGCTCTACAATGAAGTCCATGGAGACTACCGACCAAGGTCGGGTGGCTGTAGGGATGGGAACCAGGTGGCCCGGAGGTTTGCCCCCCCTTCGTTTTGCCATGAGGCAAGTGGGACATGAGAGTACAAATTCTGAAACATCTTTTTTTATTTTCGGCCACCAAAATTGGCGGGTGAGCAAGTTGAGTGTTTTGACATAGCCAAAGTGGCCGGCCAAGCGACTTGAGTGGCAGCGGTCCAAAACCTCCTTCCTGAGGGGATCGGGCACATAGATTTTTTCATTATGTAACCAGAGCCCGTTCTCGGCTTTGACCAAGTTGGGGGGGCGGTCAGGTTCTTGTTTGTACTCTGAGAGGAACCGAGAAAGTAATTCTAAGTCTGGTGGGTTGGTCTGTTTACCGGAGCGGGTGGTGACCCCCCCCCCCGCGATGGCTGAGGGGGAAATTAGTGAGTCCACCACCTCTTCCCTGAGACTGTCGTGTTGGGGCAGGCGGGAAAGGGCGTCCGCTAAAAAGTTCTTTGATCCCGGGATGTGTTTCAACACAAAATCAAACTTAGCAAAGAAGCCTGCCCACCGGATCTGTTTTGCAGTCATTTTGCGACGCCCAGTGAGGGCTTCCAGGTTTTTGTGATCGGTCCAGATTTCGAAGGGGACTCTCGCTCCTTCAAGCCAGGAGCGCCAGGTTTTTAAGGCAAACATGACTGCAAATGCCTCTTTGTCCCAGACCGACCAGTTTCTTTGTTCATTGGAAAATTTCCTGGAAATATAAGCACAGGGTCGGAGCACCCCATTTTCTCCCCTCTGCATTAATATGGCTCCTACAGCGGCGTCGGAGGCGTCGCATTGGACCACAAAGGGCTTAAGTTCGTCAGGATGAGCCAGCACGGGTTCGGAGGTGAAGAGGCGTTTTAGCTCAGTGAAAGCTTTTTGACAGTCAGGCGTCCACGTTAGGCGTGCGCCGGGTTTTTTAGCCTCGTCACCCTTCCCTTTAGTTTTGAGGAGTTCTGTAAGAGGGAGCATGACCGTGGCGAACCCCTTTATGAAGTCGCGGTAAAAGTTAGCGAACCCGATAAAACTTTGTAACTGCTTGCGGGTTCGAGGGGGTTCCCAGTCTAACACCGCTTGGACCTTTGCGGGGTCCATGGACAATCCCTCCCCCGACACCCGGAAGCCCAAGTAATCCAGTTCGGTCTTGTGGAATTCACATTTTGACAATTTGGCATACAGTTTGTGTTTACAAAGGGTGCTTAACACTTTTCTGACCAAAGGCACATGAGACTTTAGATCTTGTGAATAGATAATGATGTCATCAAGGTACACCACCACCCCCTTGAACAGGAAGTCCCGCAGCACTTCATTAATAAAGTTCATAAAAACACCCGGGGCTCCCTGTAGCCCAAACGGCATGACAAGGTACTCAAATTGTCCCAGTGGGGTGTTGAAGGCTGTCTTCCACTCGTCCCCCTCTTTGATGCGGACGCGGAAGTATGCGTCTCGGAGGTCGAGTTTGGTAAATATTTTCCCCTTTGCTACGGTGTTTAATAAGTCCTTTATCAACGGGATCGGGTAGGCGTTGGACATGGAAATCCCGTTTATCGCACGAAAATCTGTGCAAAGCCTAAGCGACCCGTCCTTCTTCTTTCGGAACAGGACAGGGGCGGCATGGGGAGCTGTGGCGGGTCGAATAAAGCCACGCTTTAGATTTTTGTCCAAAAACTTTCGGAGTTCAGCTTTCTCCGCCCAACCCATGGAGTACAGTTTCGCTTTGGGAAGCTGCTGCCCTGGGATTAGCTCAATGGCACAGTCTGTAGGGCGGTGGGGCGGTAGCTCATCCGCTTCCTTCTCGCTAAATGCCAGCTTTAAGTCTCGGTACTCCTTGGGAATGGAGGCGACTTCCTCGAGTGTGAGGCACGCCCGCATGTTTTGGGGGGGAGCGTGCGGCCCCCACTCGGGGCGCCAGTGGTGATGCTCGCACCTCCAATCCGGGAACCGGACGAGCTGTTCCTCCCACCTTATGTCGGGTTGGTGGCGGGCGAGCCAAGCTGAGCCTACTACCACGTCGAAAGAGCAGGAGGGGGCGATTACGAAAGTCTCAATTCCCCAATGCTCCTCAGTCCCTACCGGGACCGCCTGAGTTTCTAAAGTACATGGTTCCCCTCTCATGGGCCCCCCGTCCATTTGCTGGAACTGCATCGGTTGTGGCAGGGGCGAAGTGGCTAATCCCAGCGCCTCAACTAGGCGGGGGGTGATCAAGTCCCTGTTACACCCTGAGTCGATTAGCGCTCGGGCGTGCATGAATCTCTTTAGGTTCGGGTTAAGGAGGGTGACGGCCATAAAAAGTAAACCCCCAGTTGCTCTCACCGTGAGGAGTGCCGGCTGTTGTTGGACCTGCTTTGCGGCACCCATTAAAGCAGGTCGCTGTCGTTTCCCGCCGACTCGGTATCGTCCGACTCCTCGGTCGATTCTTCGACTGCCGCCAGGCTGGTGGTAAAATCCTCGTCAGTCGCCAAGGAAGTGGCGACGGAGCCCCGACTGGGCTCCTTCGATCGGCTGCTCTTCTTCTTCTTCGGGCCCGGGGTGGTTGGCCGCGCCGTGGGTGGTGTGGATCCCGCTTTCCCAGGGCAGTTAGCAGCAAGATGATTTGGGTCCCCGCATTGGAAGCACTTGCGGGCGGGAGACGGGGTGGAGGTCGTCGGAGCCTTCTTCCCTTCAGATTTAGTTGGGGTGTGTTTGGCTCCCTTCCTCGCTAGTTGCTGTCTCCTCATCCCCACGTGTTGGAGGTTGGTCTCCACTTCCCCGGCCAGTTGGATCCAGCCGACCAGCGTGTCGGGCCTTCCCTGACTGTAACAGCGGTCGAGGATGCTCGGATTCAGCCCGTTGATGAACGCGGTGTATTTCATGACCTCGTTCCATCCCCTCGCCGCCGCACAGTACCCCAGGAATTCGGTGGCGTACTCGCGGGTGGAGCGGTTGCCTTGTTCGATGCGTTGGAGGGCCGCGACCGCCTTCTCCTCCCGCAAGGGATCTCCATACTGGCGGAGCATCGCGTGCAGGAACCCTGCCACGGTAGCTAATTCGGGCTTTCTTCCCATGAACAGCCCCACATACCATTTGCGGGCCGCCCCTCTCAGTCGAGACGCGATGTGGTACACTCGGCTGGCCTCGGTAGGGTAGTCGGCGCCCCAGTGGGTGAAAAACGTGTCGCACTGAATAGTAAAGTATTCCACGTCCTCCGGATTCCCATCGAATGTAATCTTCAGCTCTCTTCCCCGTCCCTCGGCCCCTCCTGGCGCTCGCGGCGCCCCAGGCGGCGGTGCTGGGCCCGGTAGGGCCGGCGGGATCGGACCGGGTAGTGCCGGCGGCGCCGGGGCAGCTGGAGCCTGCGGGGCGGGAGCCGGCGGGGCGACAGGCGGTTGCCCCAGTGGTAACACTCCATACGGTATCCCCAGGACCGCGGTTTGCAAAGTGCGGAGCTGGTCGTGGATAGCGCCCAGGTTCTGCTGCATCTCCTCGGCCATCGTCACGCGGGAACGGTGCACATCGCCGTGGATTTCCCGCACCCAATCGAATAATTCGTTGCGGAGGGTCCGGATCGGGTCTTCCCCCCCTCGGGGCTCCGTGCCCTCCGCCTGGCCCTCGTCGTCGTCTCCTGCCCCTCCTTCGCCCAACATGCTTCGATACCGCTGCTCCGCGGCGTCGATTGCTGCCGTGGACTTCCGCGGGCTCCAGGTTCGCGGGGCCGGGAAAGCGGCGTCGACCGAGAAGGGCGCTGGAACCTTAATTTTGCGTCGGACCCCCGTCACGTTTGGGTCGAGCGGCGGGTCCTCCGATGGGGTGGTGGGCTCTCCGTCGTCTGGTACTTTTGCCGCCATCGAGCCAAGCCTCCAGTACAGATAAGCCACGAACAATGGGATTACTGTTATAATGTCAGAACTCAAGAACTTCAAACGGATCCCATACTTAGTTACAAAGCTAGGATTTTATTGAAGAGAACTAGGTGCTGGAAAAGGCAAGATAACAGTAATGGCGAGAGCCAGCATCAGCTTGATTTTATACACGTAAAGCAAACATCTCACAAAGCCACAATTCACATTGTAGGGCGCAGCTGTCTTCTCACCATCACTATCAGTAGAGAGGATGCCTCCCTACTCCGAAGGCCATGCTGTTCGGCTTCAAAGGGTCCCAGTGTGAGAATGTGCAGAGACAAGACATAATTCATTCTACAGCCCCAAATATTTTGGATACCAGTGGGGCAAGGTTAATTACTGTTCAGGCACTCTGGGTTAAGCAAAGGTTACAACATGGAGTCAGTTTGGTTCAGTAACAATACAGCTCCAAGCCACAATAAAACTACCATACAGCATTGGTCACATTACAGAGGACCAGCAGCAATGATACAAGTTCTGACAGGTTGCCAAGTGCAATTCAAGAAATATCTGGGGACTTTGGGGGTGGAGCCAGGAGACTTTGGGGGTGGAGCCAGGGGACATTGGGGGCAGAGCCAGGAACAAGGGTGTGACAAGCATAATTGAACTCCAAGGGAGTTCTGGCCATCACATTTAAAGGGACAGCACACCTTTTTAAATGTCTTCCTTCCATAGGAAATAAGGAAGGATAGGGGCACCTTCTTTTGGGGCTCATAGAATTGGACCCCCTGGTTCAATTGTTTTGAACCTTGGGGGGTACTTTGGGGAGAGGCACTAGATACTACACTGAAAATTTGGTGCCTCTACCTCAAAAAACAGCTCCCCCAGAGCCCCCGAAACCTCCAGATAATTCCCCATTATACCCTATGAGGATCAATCTCCACATAGGGAATAATGAAGTGCTCAGCAGACGTTTCCCTCTCCCCCACCCTTTTCTGGCGACTCTGAAGCAAGGGATTGGCCTCTCTACTCACCAATTGCTGCCAACCTCTTCAAATTAACACAGACACACCATCCCAAGAGGAAGCCTTTCAATCGGAGACTGAAGCCTCCGGAGGTTGAAAGGCACATGGTCCTCTGGGGGTGGGGCTCCCCCCCCGCCGTCCAGCTGACTGGGGGCGGGAAGGAGTCTGGGAAAGCGGAAGAACCCCCGCTGGGACCTGGGGATTGGCAAGCCTAGGTGGACCTCCTGATGGCACTTTGTTTTTTTGGCCACTGTGTGACACACAGAGTGTTGGACTGGATGGGCCATTGGCTTGATCCAACATGGCTTCTCTTGTGTTCTTACGTCCTTACATTCCATGGGTCTGCTGTCCCTGACCTCAAAGGAAAGGCGCCCCTAGCTGTCATTATTTCCAAATGGAGGGAAGGCATTTAAAAGACGTGCGGTCCCAAACTCCCTTTGGAGTTCCATTGTGCTTGTCACACCCTTGCTCCCAGCTCCACCCCCAAAGTCTCCTGGCTCCACCCCCAACGTCCCCAGATTTTTCTTGAACCGGACTTGGCAACCCTAGGACCAACACACCGGCCCAGAGCAGTAAGAGCAATAAATAAATAAATAAATAATAATCTCATTTTACTATGGGGGAATTTATCCCCGGAGGGCTTTTTTGAGCAGCAGCCCAAATGAATGTTACTCTGTCAGACAAAATTATGGCAATTGAAGATGACCTTGCCGTCGGCTGCAGGATGCTTGGAATGCTGGGATTAGGTTACGCTTGGGGAACCTGGACACATTTATAACGTTTCAGCAAATGAAGAGGGCAAACGCTGACCCAACAGGGAAATTTATGGTTCTTCGGATGGCTCTGACAAGACCTTGGAGTGGGATCCTATGGCAGAGGTGGCGGGAGAGAGATGGAGACGCATCTCAAACCCGGGGGAGGAGATGGGGACTGAGTGGGAAGCAGAAAGAACGCAGCTGTTGAAAAGCCAGAATGGGGGAGAGAGAGAACTGTAGCTAAAAGCTGCTATGTGGAGAAGTTTCACACCCAGGCATCAGCTCTTGCCCAGCAATTGAAATACGTCCAAGCTGGGTCTGAAAGGAACAGATTGGGTGCAACCGCTCATCCTTGTCTTTAAAGAGCTGTCAAGAGCACAAGAAGGTGTCTTTTTTTAAAATTCACCCTTCTTTGCCCTTGTTCATAAAGAGGGAGGCTTTTTTTTTTTGTAGCAGGGACTCCTTTGCATATTAGGCCACATCCCCCTGATGTTGCCAATTCTCCAAGAGTTTACAGGGCTCTTAGTGCAGGGCTTACAGGAGGTGGCTCAGAGGTGATAGGATCACCATCTTCAAGTACTTGAAGGGCTGTCATATAGAGGATGGTGTGGATTTGTTTTCTGTGGCCCCAGGAGGTAGGACCAAAACTAGCGGGTTGAAATTAAATCAAACGAGTTTCTGGCTCAACATTAAGAAGGACTATAGTACTTCAGTTGTGGTTCAACAGTCTCCAATGTCCACAAACTTGATGTCCAACTGAATACAACAATGAGAACCATCAACAGATGTATTAAACCCAAGGATCATTTCATAGGAAAAGAAGAAGAATTGCAGATTTATATCCTACCCTCCACTCTGAATCTCAGAGCAGCTCATAATCTCCTTTATCTTCCTTTCCCACAACAGACATCCTGTGAGGTGGGTGGGGCTGAGAGAACTCTCACAGCAGCTGCCCTTTCAAGGACAACCTCTGCCAGAGCTATGGCTGACCCAAGGCCATTCCAGCAGCTGCAAGTGGATTTATATTCCGCCCTCCACTATGAATATTCCTGAGAGAACCTTGAGCTATAAACACTGCCTTATCAATGTAGCAGATGTAGCAACATCCTCCAAAAATTATGTGGTACAACTTGGGCTGCATTTGCTGCCACAGTTAGATGCTCAGCTTTGCGGTTGATGTATAGTTTCAAGGATTATGGTGCTTCAGTTGTGGTTCAGCAGTCTCCATGTCCACAAACTGGATGTCCAACTCAATACAACAATGAGAACCATCAGCGGATGTATATGCTTTCTGTGTCTAGCTCTGCCGTATGACAAATAAATCAGTATCCAAATTGTACATCTCAGAATTTGGATGGGGAAACGGGAATCGTTAAACTGTCATAGAGTTAATACAAGGTGGCCTGGTTAAATCCCCAGCACGTGCAATGAAGAAGAAAAGAAAAAGAAAAGAAGAAGATATTGGATTTATATCCCGCCCTCTACACTAAATCTGAGTGGCTTACAATCTCCTTTACCTTCCTCCTCCACAACAGACAGCCTGTGAGGTGGGTGGGGCTGAAAGAGCTCTCAGAAGTTGCCCTTTCAAGGACAACCTCTGCGAGAGCTATGGCTGGCCCAAGGTCATTCCAGCAGCTGCAAGTGGAGGAGTGGGGAATCAAACCTGGTTCTCCCAGATAAGAGTTTGTGCAGTTAACCACTACACCAAACTGACTCTCCTTCCCATGGACCAGGCAGGAGGTGATGGGAAAGACCTCTGTCTGAGTCCCTGGAGAGCTGCTGCCAGTCTGAGTAAACAACAGGGATCTTGATGGTCCTACAATCTGTCTGATTCAGGCTAAGGCAGCTTCAAGTGTTCATGTGTATAACCTGAGAACCACAAGTCAGATGATAAGGCAACTTTAGGACTGGCTAATCTCTGGAACTTTCCCCCAAGACAGGTAATTTTACTTGCTCAGATTCTGAGCCTTCCGCCCCCAGCAAAACCCATAAGAGGAAGAGGCCGATGTTTTCATGCCCATGCAGAATGCAATTCCCCAGCCCCATTCTGGAAAGCGTCTCATTTAGGCAAAGGCCCTTTGATCCCAGGCCAGACTCGATAAGCACATCCCCATTCCTCTTCCCTTATCTGTTTGCTTTTCAGTAGCAGTTTCACAGACCCTTCCCTCCGTTTCCAGGAGGACTTATCAGCGGAGAGCACTAATATCCATCCCTAGGCAACAAACCTGTGCTGGGAGATCTTTCCCATGGAAGAGGTTCACCACAAAAGAGCTCCAGTCAAGGGAAGGAAAGAGGCCCATAGGTGCAGCTTTGGTAGGGCAAATCTACTAGGGCAGTGGCTCCCAAACTTTTTGGCACCAGAGCAGTGCCAGATTAAACCCGGTGGAGGCCCCTAGGCAGTCGAAATCTTGGGGCCCTCTCGCAAACTATCTCAGAGTCTGAGCGCCCACCCCGCTACCCATGGCCCCCGCTGCAGCCTGCAGGCCTCTTCTCAAAAGCCCCTTTTACTAAACTGCAGGGGAGAGGCAGAGAGAGGCAAACTTGGCGACAACGCCAGTAGCAGCCGCACCAGGCAAGTGGGTCAAAGAGCAGCTCGGTTGCTGGCTGCGTGTGCAGGCTGGGAGGGCTGAAAGCAAGGGGGAAACAGGGGAGGAGGAGCTGGCCCAGGGCCCCTAAAGGCGTGGGGGCCCATAGGCCCCCTACTTGGCCTAATTGTTAATCTGGCTCTGCACCGGAGAGCCAGTTTGGTGTAGTGGTTAAGTGCGTGGACTCTTTGTCTGGGAGAACCGGGTTTAATTCCCCACTCCTCCACTTGCAGCTGCTGGAATGCCCTGGGGTCAGCCAGAGCTCTTGCAGAGGTTGTCCTTGAAAGGGTGGTTGAAAGAGCCAGTTTGGTGTAGTGGTTAAGTGTGAGGACTCTTATCTGGGAGAACTGTGTTTGACTCCCCACTCCTCCACTTGCAGCTGCTGGAATGGCCTTGGGTCAGCCATAGCTTTCATGGAGCTTGTTCTTGAAAGGGCAGCTGCTGTGAGAACCCTCTCAGCCCCACCCACCTCACAGTGTCTGTTGTGGGGGGAGAAGATAAGGGAGATTGTAAACTGCTCTGAGTCTCTGATTCAGAGAGAAGGGCGGGGTATACATCTGCAATGATTCTTCTTCTTCTTCTTCGAGAATTCTTCCACAGGCCGCTGTGTGTGGGGGTGCTGGGGTTTTTGCTGTGAGGTACCAGCCCTTTCATGGAGGTCTTTAAATGAAGGGTAGGCAAAGGTCACCACCCCAGCCAAAAGCAATCTAATGCAAGAAAGGAGAGCTCCGGGAGGGTGAGGCCTGCTTGGGCTGGCTAGAGATCCAGCCAGCCCAAGCAGGCTTCATTCGCCTGAGGCTCTCCTGGGCCCCTTCTGCCTGCCCGGGACTCAGGCAGATGAAGAGGTGGTGCTTTGGAGTGAGGCTGTGACCTTCGCCTCCTGGAGTCCCGGGTGGGCAAAAGGGGTGGCAGCGTAGCTCTGCCTTGCTCCATGGCCTGGTTGCTAAGAGGCCACGGACCAGTACCAATTCGTGGCCCAGGGGTTGGAGACCCCTGCACTAGGGTTGCCATGTCCAATTCAAGAAGTATCTGGGGAGGGGGGATGTCGGGGGATGACCCTAGACTGCCTGGCACCCTAGGCAAGGATAACTTCTGCCGCTCCCCCCTGTACTGATAGCGTCACTGTGTCATATGGGGGCACCCAATCCGATGCCACCAAAAGGCAGTTGCATATTGGCAGGGCCGGCCCCGCTGGAACAACGAGCCCTTCTCTCCTGTTTAATACCGTTTTGCCCAAGTTCAGGTCAAAGCACTTTTTCGCGGGCTCTGCTTTTCTCGGCAGAGGTAGATCAGATTTGCTGCGTCCGCGGTGCTTGAGAATTCTACCTCTAGCTCTGTGAATGTTCATTTGGGGGAGTTGCTGAGATACAAGCCAACCTCACATTCCTTAAGTCTGGGGCAGGAAAAAAGCTCGAAGAGTCAAGATGAAGTGCAGCTTTTTTTTTTGCCTGACAAAATCCAGAAGAATTGCCATGAAACCCTGCGAGTCACCAGGTACTGAGACGGAACAGGCTCATTTGACTGTAATCGTTTATTGATTTATTTGGTTTTTATTTCTATCCCACCGTTCCTGCAAACGGGCTCCGGGCGGGTGACTGCATTCGTTACAAACAATCAACTTTAAAAACTATAACATCCATAACTCTAAAATGATGGCATTCAGACTATTCCCTGCTGTTTCCATGGTGTCCTGGTGCCAATTATAAATCGAATCAGGGCTCCCCCCCCCCTTTTTAAAGCAAGAACGCACAGGAATGCAGTTCCGACTGGCTTAGTTAATGGGGTGTAGCCTAATATGCAAATCAGTTCATGCTGAGCATTTTCTACAAAAAAAGCCCTGTGTGAAACAATGGTGACACCCGGGGGTGTGGACTAATATGCAAATGAGTTCCTGCTGGGCTTTTTTCTACAAAAAAGGCCCTGAATCAAACTTTTCATGCAACTTATGCCAGGTTAGATTTAAAGGGATCCATTTTTGCCACTTCTGTTTATCCGCTGAAGGGCTTTGGGCATTGGATGGTTGTATGAGGCTATTGTCCTTTGGTCCCCAATAATTCATCCAAGTACCACAGGAGGTGGTGGCGGCCACAAGCATAGCCAGCTTCAAGAGGGGATTGGATAAAAATATGGAGCAGAGGTCCATCAGTGGCTATTAGCCACAGTGTGTGTATCTGTGTGTATTGGCCACTGTGTGATACAGAGTGTTGGACTGGATGGGCCATTGGCCTAATCCAACATGGCTTCTCTTATGTTCTTATATTCAAGTAACTTTGTGAAGCCTTTGGTACAGCGCTATCCTATTGCCTGCAAAGAAGCACCCTCTGTAATCTTTCCTTTATTAATGTAATTCCTTGCATCACCCTGGCATGCTCTAGCACACTGTCTAGAACAGGTGTGGCTAAACTTACATCTAACTTAGAATAAATGTTCGATGGTTTGAGACCCACAGCACTTGAAGGCAGGCAGGCAGGCAAATAGGAGGGGGGAGGGAGAAGGGGAGAGAAAGCAACTTTAACTTTAAATGCATTCTCCAAGCTGCTGGCTGGATGGCTTGGCTTGGAGAAGTGATTTAAACAGACTCCATGCTGGCTGACAGGGTGGTAGGGGCTTCCAGAGCCACACAGTATGTGTGAAAGAGCCACATGTGGCTCCCGAACCACAGTTTGGCCACCCCTGGTCTAGGAATTACTAGCCTGGAGCAGGGCTTTTTTTGAGCAGGACAGGACTTCCAGCTGGCTTGGTGTCAGGAGGTGTGGCCTAATATGCAAACAAGTTCCTGCTGGGATTTTCCTACCAAAAAACCCCTGCGCGAAACAATGGTGATATCAGGGGGTGTGGCCTAATATGCAGATGAGTTCCTGCTGGTTTTTTCCCCTACAAATAAAGGCTCTAGCCTGGCGAACTGACTGTCAATCTTGGCATTTCCTTGGGAGTAAATGTAGGTGGAGAATCAGAAGATGCTGCACTGGGTTTTTTCTCCAGATCCTCCTATGGTTATCCTTTCACCTCTAAGCCTTGCTCATTCCAGTTGCCCACAGCATCCCATGGGAGGTACCCTTTTTCTTTTTTTGAGTATTTATAGTTTATTAAGCTCATTACACATACATACAAAAACAACAAAAAAATCATTTCCCAATTCCATACAGAAAGCCAGTTTGGTGTAGTGGTTAAGTGTGCGGGCTCATATCTGAGAGAACCGGGTTTGATTCCCCACTCCTCCACTTGCACCTGCTGGAATGGCCTTGGGTCAGCCAGAGCTCTGGCAGAGGTTGTCCTTGAAAGGGTGGTTGAAAAAGCCAGTTTGGTGTAGTGGTGAAGTGTGCGGACTCTTATCTGGGAGAACTGGGTTTGATTCCCCACTCCTCCACTTGCACCTGCTGGCATGGCCTTGGGTCAGCCATAGCTCTGGCAGAGGTTGGCCTTGATAGCGCAGCTGCTATGAGAGCTCTCTCAGTCCCACCCACCTCACAGGGTGTCTGTTGTGGGGGAGGAAGATAAAGGAGATGGTGAGCCACTCTGAGACTCTGAGATTTGGAGTGGAGGGCAGAATATAAATCGAAGGTCGTCGTTTTATATAAAATAAAACAGAGATCAAAGGTGGTTTACAACAATCTCATTGACATTCATAATTTATCTTCTGTTCAAATCCATTTTTTTCCTTCACACGCACAATAATTTCTTTCTTCTATGTTCCTGTGACCGCCTATATAGCCTACCCCATTTGTTTGTGGCTGTTTGCTGTGATTTCCCATTCAATAGGGTCCACGGGAGGTTCTGTTTTGTGAGACGGGGCAGTTCTCCACTTCTGGCACAGCAGGGCATATTGTCATAGAGTTCATCCTCCAAGGCAGTCATTTTCTCCAGGGAAACAGCAACAGACCTCTGTAGCCGAGGGGTGCCAGGTCCTACTCAGCCACTGGCAGGGGATGGGGAGGGTACGGTGACCAGATCCAGAGTGGGAAACTTCTAGAGATTTGGGGATGGAGTGTGGGGAGGACGGGGAGCTCCATGGGATGGAGAAAGTAGAGAAAGAAGTACTTTTCTCCCTTTCTCACAATACAAGAGCTTGGGGGCATTCGATGAAATTGCTGAGCAGTCAGGTTAGAATGGATAAAAGGAAGTCCTTCTTCACCCAAAGGGTGATTAACATGTGGAATTCACTGCCACAGGGGGTGGTGGCGGCTACAAGCATAGCCAGCTTCAAGAGGGGATTCGATAAAAAATATGGAGCAGAAGTCCATCCGTGGCTATTAGCCTCAGTGTGTGTGTGTGTGTATATATATATATATTGGCCACTGTGTGACACAGAGTGTTGGACTGGATGGGCCATTGGCCTGATCCAACATGGCTTCTCTTATGTTCTCCTGTGACACAGAGTGTTGGACTGAATGGGCCATTGGCCTGATCCAACATGGCTTCTGTTATGTTCCAATGGGATACAATGCCCGAGAGTCCACCCTCCAAAGCATCCCTTGCTCTCTGTAGTCTGGAGATGAGCTGCAATTCTGGGGGGTTCCCCAGGCCCCACCTGGAGTCTGGCATCCCTGCCTGCAGCCTGGAGATCAGTTGTAATCCTGTGAGATCTCCAGGCCCCACTTGGAGTATGTATCAAAGAGTTCTGAACGTTTATTATACATTGTGTAAAAAGGTAAAGGTAGTCCCCTGTGCAAGCACCAGTTTCCGACTCTGGGGTGATGTCACATCATGATGTTTTCTTGGCAGACTTTTTATAGGGTGATTTGCCATTGCCTTCCCCAGTCATCTACACTTCCCCTCCAGCAAGCTGGGGACTCCTTTGACTGACCTCAGAAGGGTGGAAGGCTGAGTCAACCTCGAGCCAGCTACCTGAACCCAGCTTCTGCCGGGATTGAACTCAGGTCGTGAGCATAGCTTAGGACTGCAGTACTGCAGCTTTACCACTCTGCACCACGGGGCTGTTATACATTGTGTAATGAAGCGCTTTTAGGTCCCTGACTACAAGGAGCTGGGAGAGACGAAAGGAAATCCACTTTGCGGCACGCTTGCTAAAACGATCGGCCCCGACTGCCTGAGTTCGAGTCATGCCTCAATCATTGGCAGCACATCTTCCTGTGGCCTGGGAGCTCATTTAGGGATCTTAAATGCGCAGGGTGGAATTATAGCCTCTCTAAGGCACACCACAAATACATCTTTCTTTCCAGGCGTCCTTTTTTAATTGTGTCAGGCCGCGTCTGCATAAAGCTTTGAGACTTCGACTCATTCGCAAAAGCGGTATCAAACCCCGGATCGCTTTTCCCATTTCATTCCCCCCTCAAGATCCCCTGTCAACAGTTTCTCCTGCTCTTATTAATCTTCCTTGTGACCATCTCAGCCCCCACCCCATGGCAGCCTGCTCCTTTTGAGGGGGGGGGGCAATGATTCACTTCCAGTGCTGACAATGGCTAAGAGGACTTTGCTTGGCTTTTAAATAACAATGATTTGTCAGTAAGTGGATACCATGAGCCGGTGCCTGGATTTCCACACAAAGGCCCTGATGGGTTTTACATACCTTTTCCCTTTCTCAAAAAAGGGGGAATTCGCTGTCTCGGGATGCTAAATATGAGAAGCGTTTTTCAAATTCTTTGACAGAATGCTTTTAACATATCGGGAGGGCTAATAAATCCTTCCCTCTCCTCCCGTCGGTTTCTAGCCCCCCGTGACATAATAACTAGGAGCAAAGGGTGCGTAAAAAATGTGACTGAGGGCGGGTGGGCCTTCCTGCCGACAAAACGGAACTTGTGCGTTGCAGTCAGCACAACATGTATTAGGACTGGGGCGGCAGAAATCTCAAACAAACGCAGGATAGTAGAAGCGATTCAGAATGCAGACCCAATGCAAGGAGGCGGTATTACTTCCGTAGAAAATAGTACAGTGACTGCAAGGTAGTATTGTGGTCAGTTAAATGACTGTGTTTTATTGGTTTTTAATCTGTTTTATCGATGTTTTTATGATTGAGTTGTACACCGCCCTGAGCCCGGTTCTCCAGGGGAGGGTGGTTCAACACCCCCCCCCCCCCCAATTAAATAAATAATAAATAACCAAGGCATTAGGATTTTAGAAGCCTGGGACCACCACAAAGAACTAAAACAGAGCATAAGTATTCCCATGACAGGTAAAGCAGTCCTACTTGTATTCCCAGTAGTAACGTATGGCTGTGAGAGCTGGACCATCAGGAAGGCCGAGCGCAGAAGAATAGATGCTTTCGAGCTGTGGTGCTGGAGAAGACTCTTGAGAGTCCCTTGGACTGCAAGAAGATCCAATCAGTCAGTCCTAAGGGAAATCAACCCAGACTGTTCCCTAAAAGGTCAGATGCTGAAGCTCAAATACTTTGGCCCCCAAATGATAAGGGAGCACTCACTGGAGAGGATCCTGATGCTGGGAAAGACAGAAGGCGGAAGAGGAGATGGCTGGACAGCGTTACTGATGTAACTAACACAAATTTGAGCAGACTTCGGAGGATGGTGGAAGACCAGAGGGCCTGGCGTGACTTTGTCCATGGGGTCGCAAAGAGTCGGACTCGACTGTGCGACTGAACAGCAGCAACAAACTTAAAACAAGGTGTATGCCGCAGTATAGACCAGAGTCCCTAATCTAAGCAAGTTTGTAAAGAGAGCCAGTTTGGTGTAGTGGTTAAGTGTGGGGACTCTTATCTGGGAGAATCAAGACTGATTCTCCACTCCTCCACTTGCAGCTGCTGGAATGGCCTTGGGTCAGCCATATCTCTTGTAAGAATTTTCCTTGAAAGGGCAGCTGCTGTGAGAGCTCTCTTGGCCCCACCTACCTCACAGGGTGTCTGTTGTGGGGAGAGGAAGAGGAAGGAGCTTGGAAGCTGCTCTGAGACGCCAAGTGAAGGCTGGGGTATAAATTGAATCTCTTCCTCCTCCCCTTTTATACACTGCAATTCTATTAACTGTGCAGAAAAGCCCTCTCAATTTGTTCAGTTCTACATAGTTTGCAGAAAGCCCTGCTTATCTGCTCTTAGCCAGCATTACGAGAACTCCAGCAGGTGAATCTTCATCTCTGTTGGCTAGAAAAATATACCATGCTGGTGGTTGAACTTGGTGCTTTGGGGAAGTGTGGAAGAATAACCTTGTGTGTCTTTTAAGACCAACCAATTTTTATTGAGAACGTCAGCTTTCGTGTGCTCTTAAGCACACTTCATCAGATGAGGAATCCAGCACGGTGAGCAAAGCCATGCGTAGCTGAGCAGAGCCATACATAGCTGGTAAGCAGTGGCCCAGAATGCAACATGGTACAGATTTAAGAACCAATGACAGTGAAGTAAAATTATCTGGGAGGCAGTGGTAGGCTTTGTTCAACTGCTTCAGACCAACACGGCTGCCCGTGGATCTGTCATAAGAACATAAGAGAAGCCATGTTGGATCAGGCCAACGGCCCATCAAGTCCAACACTCTGTGTCACACAGTGGCAAAAAAATTTATATACACACATACACTGTGGCTAATAGCCACTGATGGACCTGTGCTCCATATTTTTATCTAAACCCTTCTTGAAGGTGGCTATACTTGTGGCCGCCACCACCTCCTGTGGCAGTGAATTCCACATGTTAATCACCCTTTGGGTGAAGAAGTACTTCCTTTTATCCGTTTTAACCTGTCTGCTCAGCAATTTCATCGATTGCCCACGAGTTCTTGTATTGTGAGAAAGGAAGAAAAGGACTTCTTTCTCTACTTTCTCCATCCCATGCATTATCTTGTAAACCTCTATCATGTCACCCCGCAGTCGACGTTTCTCCAAGCTAAAGAGTCCCAAGCGTTTCAACCTTTCCTCATAGGGAAAGTGCTCCAGCCCTTTAATCATTCTAGTTGCCCTTCTCTGGACTTTCTCCAATGCTATAATATCCTTTTTGAGGTGCGGCGACCAGAACTGCACACAGTACTCCAAATGAGACCGCGCCATCGATTTATACAGGGGCATTATGATACTGGCTGATTTGTTTTCAATTCCCTTCCTAATAATTCCCAGCATGGCGTTGGCCTTTTTTATTGCAAACGCACACTGTCTTGACATTGTCTTGACGCACACTGTCTTGACACATATTGTCTTGTGTGTCCTGACTGAGTTTTACCTTGCTGCTTCTCTGAAAAGCTCAAGGTAATATATACTGTTTTCTTGTAGTCCATTTGATCTTCCCAATGCCCCTGCAAAGTAGGCGACTCTGAACGAGACCGAGGGAACCAGGATTAACCAGTGGGTTTGAATGGTGAACTGTGATTTGAACCTTTGCCTATGATTTGAACCTTCCGTCGCACCGCTTCTAAGGAGAGCTCAGTGGTTCTGTTAGTTCATCTTCTGGCTGGGGAAACAGATGAGCACAGTGGGTAGTGTGAAGCCATGGGGAGAAACGGGGGGGGGGGGGGGGAGCTTAAAAACCACATTCAATACGAAAAGCACCCTCCCCCCCCCCTTTGGCAGTAGATGTCCAGGGAGAGAGTTCCAGAGCCCGTGAGATCTGAAGCCTCTTTCCATTTGGGTTTTTGCTTCTTTGCAGTCCGGCTGACTCCTTTGCATTTCAAATCGCTCTTGACTGATAAACATCTGTCAGTCACGCCCCACCCTTGGAAAGAAGATAAGGAGGCTCCAGCCAGGTGGCTCCCTTCGGAGTGTCAAAGCCTGTCTTGACAGCTCACAGCAGGCAGAGAGCAAGTGCTATTGCTACTGGGTGAGAACTTCTTCACTAGCAACATTTAAAAAACAACCACCACCTACCTTTCTTCTGGGAAGGGAAACAGTGCCGATTAAAAATGGCGCAGGGTGGTAAAGCTGCAGTATGGTAGTCCAAGCACTGCTCACAGCCTGAGTTCGATCCTGGTGGAAACGGGTTCAGGTAGCCGATTCGAGGTTGACTCAGCCTTCCATCTTTTTGAGGTCGCTGAAATGAGTATCCAGCTTGCTGGGGGGAAAGCGTAGATGACTGGGGAAGGCAATGGCAAACTGCTCCGTAAAAAGTCTGCCGAGTAAACATTGTGATGTGACGTCACCCTATGGGCCGGTAAGGGCTCAGTACTTACACAGGGGACTACTTTTACCTTTTAAAAATGTCAAAGGTTTTCTCTCTTTATTTATTTTTATACTGTCTTTCCGAGGAACTCAAAATGCCATACCTGACCTATGTTGTGTCCTGACAACAACCCTATAAGGTAGTTAGGCCTAGAGCAGGGGTGTCTAACATGCAGCCCAAGGGCTGAATCAGACCTCCAGAGGGCTCCTATCAGGCCCCCAAGCAACTGGTTGTCATCTGCTTCCTTCTCTCCCCCCCCTTGCTTCCTTTTGCATCTCAGCTTGCTTTGCCAAGCTTGCTCAATCACACAGGAGTTACAGAGCAAAGCCTGTTTTCTCCATTGGCTGAGGCTCCTCCCTTGGAGAGGAAGTGGGGGAGGGATAGTTTGCTTCAAAGAAAGCTCTGGCTCTTTCCTTCTTTCCCAAGGGGACCAGGAGGGGGAGGAGCCTCAGCCAATAGAAGGAAGAGAAGCTTGGCTCAGTAGCTCTGCTGTGCGATTGAGAGGGCCTGGATTGCACAGGAGAGATACAAAGAAAACACCTTTAAGACAAACAAGTGCTAACGTCTTCAGCATGTTTTGTTTTAAGTTTTTAAAAAACATTTTTGTGTTTGTGTCCTTTATAAAGTTTATATCTCCGCTACCTGGCATTACTTTTTATGACATGCATGGCCCGCCCTGGCAAGGTCTCATTTATGTCTGTTCCGGCCCTCATAACAAATGAGTTCAACACTGCTGGCCTAGAGATCGTGGCTAGCCCACTTGGACTTGGACTGGGCTGGGCTGGGCTGGCAACTTTATATGGCTGCCAAGTTCCCAGGCTGGGCAGGGGTTCTCCCACCCTGGAGGTTCCCAACCCCCTGGCACACATTGGACTGGCGGAGGGATCCTCCTCCGACGTTGCCGGTGCAATGACATAACTTGGAAGTGACGTCATTGCTCTGGTCATGTTGTGCATCAGCCGCTCTAGGTGCATCCGGGAAAACTCTAAAACAAGGGTGGCCAACGGTAGCTCTCCAGACGTTTTTTCCTACAACTCCCATCAGCCCCAGTCACTGGCCATGCTGGCTGGGGCTGATGGGAGTTGTAGGCAAAAAAAACATCTGGAGAGCTACCGTTGGCCACCCCTGCTTTAAAACAAAACATAAAACAAAATAAAACTTAAAACGAAACCTGCTTAAAACATTACCCCTTGTTTGTCTTAAAGGTGTTTTCTTTATATCTCTCCCACACAATCCAGACCCTCTCAATCACACAGCAGAGCTACTGAGCCAAGCTTCTCATCCTTCTATCGGCTGAGACTCCTCCCCCTCCTGGCTCCTGAGGAAGGAAGGAAAGAGCCAGGGCTTCCTTTGAGACAAACTATCCCTCCCCCTTCCTCTTCAAGGGACGAACCTCAGCCAATGGAGAAAACAGAGGCTTTGCTCTGTAGCTCCTGTGCGATTGAGCAAAGCACGTGTGAAAACAGTCCCCCGCCGGAGGCTGCGGGGGACTTGGCAACCCTACAACTTTAGCAATAAGGACTACACAGCAGAAGTCCATCAACAAGTGGCGGGATCCACACAGACATTGCAGGCCGGGTGATGATGATTGTAATGATGGGAGGAGGCCAATGAAACCAGAGCTTGCCTGACCCATTGTTCCCAACTGCTGGCTTAACGAAGCTGGAAAAATGGGGGAGAAAATAAAATGAAATGAAATGAAACTGAGGTTGGAACTAAAGACGAGGCATCTGATCCATCTGGACACAGCTAATCCAAACCCCAGATACCGAGGCGAAGGCAGAAGTACCTGGAAATAGTGATGCTTAAAGAGCCTCTTGGGAGAAGGACAGACAGCAACCCAATCATTAGCCTGCAACGCAGCCGCCAAAAAAAGGCCAATGAAACATCGAGCCATCTGTAGCAGAGCCATAACGTCATGGTTTCTTCACGATGAGCGGCGTTTCCAATTAGCGCTCCAGGCATCCAGGATCTCGCTGTTATCCAAATAACACATTGGGAGGGATTGGGGGAAGAGCAGACGACTTAGGGCCCTCGCGTCAGGCAACGGAGCGTGTTGCAAGTGAGACTGGGAAATCTCAAGAGGAGAGACCAAAAAAGCTCACTCGCCCACCTCCATCTCATGAAATAAAGGATAGGTACCTCAAAAAGAAAAGCTAGTCCCAGTTCCTCTTCCTCTCTGGGCACCAATGTACATCTTCTTGTAGGGGACAAGACTCTGGAGTCTAGGGCAATACTCCCTCTAAGCTGTGGAGTCTTATGAGCAAAAATTCTATTTTGTAAGCTACTGGCGCTAAAGTTGTGAGCTACTGCATCAATTAGCTTGTCTGGGTCCATTTTTCCTAAGCCAAAACAAAAATGTGAGGTAAGTGGGCCTGAGAGAGCTCTGAGAGAACTGCTCTTGACAGAACTTGTGAATGACCCATGGTCACGCAGCAGCTGCATGTAGAGGAGTGGGGAATCAAACCCGGTTCTCCCAGATAAGAGTCCGCGCACTTAACCACCACACCAAACTGGCTCTTTCAACCACCCTTTCAAGGACAACCTCTGCCAGAGCTGTGGCTGACCCAAGGCCATTCCAGCAGGTGCAAGTGGAGGAGTGGGGAATCAAACCTGGTTCTCCCAGATTAGAGTCTGCACGCTTAACCACTACACCAAACTGGCTCTTTCAACCACCCTTTCAAGGACAACCTCTGACAGAGCTACGGCTGACCCAAGGCCATTCCAGCAGCTGTAAGTGGAGGAGTGAAGAAGAAGATATTGGATTTATATCCCGCCCTCCACTCCGAAAAGTCTCAGAGCAGCTCACAATCTCCTTTACCTTCCTCCCCCACAACAGACACCCTGTGAGGTTGGTGGGGCTGGAGAGGGCTATCACAGCAGCTGCCCATTCAAGGACACCCTCTGCCAGAGCTGTGGCTGACCCAAGGCCATTCCAGCAGGTGCAAGTCACAAGCATGGCCACCTTTAAGAGGGGGTTAGATAAAAATATGGAGCAGAGGTCCATCAGTGGCTATTAGCCACAGTGTGTGTGTGTGTGTGTATACACATATTTGGCCGCTGTGTGACACAGAATGTTGGACTGGATGGGCCATTGGCCTGATCTAACATGGCTTCTCTTATGTTCTTATGTTCTTAAGTGGAGGAGTGGGGAATCAAACCTGGTTCTCCCAGATTAGAGTCTGCGCTGTAACCCACTACACCAAACTGGCTCCGCTAGGGTAGAAAGGTGTGGTTCAAATGTTGCAAACAATGTTCAATAAAGTATCTTTTCCGGCCACGTCGTGTTGGAGATGCTTTAAGGTTTGCAATGGCGTTCAGAGCCGAGGGCTTGGCGAAATCAGCCATGAGCTCCTTTTCCAGGGTTCGTATTCAGTCGTATGATTATGACCTCTCAAAAGAGTCAACCGGAGCATTGTAAACAGATGGAAAATATGGTCAGGTACCCGTCCCACCTCACCAAGTTTTGGCTGACTTTTGATCATTATAGAGGCCCTGGGATTGTTCGGCATGACAAACTATGACATCGCCTTTGCCCCTGTCCTCCTGGGACCTGTCATCTTCATGTAACGAGGGCACAAATTTCACAGCTGGGGAGCTGTTATCCATCTCCTACAGTCCAGCAGGGTCAGAATTAACAGCCTTGTTGTTATTTTTGTAAGGTTTTTATGGCCGGCCATCTCCCGCGGGAAACCCAAACATGTCGGCAGACTTCATAACACGCTGGAAAGGAAATATTAAAATTGCTGGGAATATCCTGTGCGGGAATGTCTCTGGTCTGCTCTCAGGTACGAGCCAGACGTTGTTTACACTCAAAGTGTGGGCTCCACCGATAAAATTGTTTGGGAGGCGGGGGGGGGGGGGGGGAAGCAGCCCCCCCCCCATGGAACAGCGGTGAGGCCATTGGTGGAAACCGTGCTGGCAGACGCTTCCATCGATGATGTTTGTCTTCATTGTCATCTATGTCCCAGATTTCCGGGCCAACACAACCACTAACGTGTGCGTGATGCTTTATTCCTCTCTGATGTGGAGAAACCCATCAGAAGAGGAACCTGATGTTAAATTTGTTTATATGGTTAGGGGGGTTCAAGCACCTTTCCAATGAGAAAAGGTTGGAGAGTCTGGGCCTTTTGACTTTAAAAAAAGATGGCTAAAGGGATACACAATACAGATTTATAAAATTATGCATGAGGTAGAGAACATAGCTAGAAGGGGCTCCCCCCCCCCAAAAAAGGTAAAGGTAAGCACTTTACCTGCAAGCACCAGTTGTTTCTGACTCTGGGGTGACGTCACATCACAACGTTTTCACGGCATTAGAACATAAGAGAAGCCATGTTGGATCAGGCCAACGGCCCATCCAGTCCAACACTCTGTGTCACACAGTGGCAAAAAATTTTATATATACACACACACTGTGGCTAATAGCCACTGATGGACCTGTGCTCCATATTTTTATCTAAACCCCTCTTGAAAGTGGCTATACTTGTGGCTGCCACCACCTCCTGTGGCAGTGAATTCCACATGTTAATCACCCTTTGGGTGAAGAAGTACTTCCTTTTATCCGTTTTAACCTGTCTGCTCAGCAGACCAGGGCTCTTCTGATGGTCTTCTCGGGGGAAGGCCTTGGCCTCTGTGCCCTGCTGTTGGCTCTCCAGAGGAACTGGTTGGCCATTGTGTGAGAAAGGAGGCTGGACTAGATGGACGCTCCCTGGTCTGACCCAGCAGGGCTCTTCTGATGGTCTTCTCAGGGGAAGGCCTTGATCTCTCTGCCCTGTTGTTGGCCCTCCAGAGGAAGATCTCTCTGCCCTGTTGTTGGCCCTCCAGAGGAACTGCTTGCCTGCTTTGTGAGACAGGAGGCTGGACTAGATGAACCCTCACTGGTCTGATGCAGCAAGTTTCACTTATGTTCTATTGTTTGACTAACACAGATATATCTTGGTGTTACACACTTCTGTGAAGTCTCTGGGTGCTTTTGGAATTTTAAGAATGAGTAGGGGGCCCAGTAACAAAGGAATTGCCATGGGGATCTGGGTCCAACCACAAAGTGGCTGCCATTGGGGCTACAGGCAATCACAAAATATTGGAAGAAGATGAAGCCTGCATTTCCAAAGATTAGGGTTGCCAGCTCTGGGTTGGGAAATAGCTGGAGATTTTGGGGGTGGAGTCTGAGGAGGGTGGGGTTTGGAGAAGGGAGGGATTTCATTGAGGTATAATGCCATAGAATCCACCTTCCGAAGTGCCATGTTCTCCAGGTGAACTGATCTCTGTTGCCTGGAGATTGGGCTGCCAAGTTCCTGCCGGGGCAGGGGATCCCCTGCTTTGGGGGCCCCCCCAATCCACTGGCATAGTGCAGGCCTCTCGGAAATCCCCACCCCCAAATAGCTCAGTTGTCAACCAATATGCCCTGCAAGATTACATCACCCAGAAGTGATGTCATCGCACTGGGCATGACATACCAGGGAAACTCTGGGATTTGTGGTAAAAGTCTATGGTACCATAGAATTTTTACCATGAATCCTAGAGCATTGCAGTGATGGAGGAACTTGACAACCCTACCTAGAGATCAGTTGTGACAGCAGAAGATCTCTGCCCACTACCGGAAGGCTGACTGTCCTAACAAAGACGAACCTACCAATAGCCATTCAAACTTTGTTTTGGTGTCTTCCTGTCACTTTGCATGCTGTTTTTATGCAAACAAACAAAACCCACCACTTTGCTTTTTATTCTTTTCTTAGGAAGCCCCTGACACTCTTTCTTGAAAGGTTTGTCTTTGAAGCCTGGGAAATCAACAGCAATGGGAAAAGCGACTTCTCCTTTCGATCATTCGCTCAGCGCGAATTAATTTCAGGCGTGCGAATCATTTTAAATATGACTTTAATTCATAAGACTTTAATTCTCCAGTGGGAACGAGCAGGTTAGTACATAGCCAGTTGTTCAGACTATTTGATAGCGCTGTGATTTACTGGGATGTTTAGCAATATGCTTTGAGGTTATTTTAGGGCAGCTTTTGCAGTGTTTTGAGACGACAAGATCCCATTCTGCTCTCAGGCTGCAGCATGTGTCATCAAAAGATGGGCGGTGGCGGTGGGGCTGGGTGCAAAAGAAAAATAAGAATCAGCACTTTTGTCGATAACTAGACAAAGTTTTTCCATGCACCTTCCAGAGAGTCTCTGCAAACTAAGTTTCCTTGTAAAGATGCTTGAATCCCCTACTCACGCACGGTTCGCTGATCTCCAGCAGGGAGTGGAATGTTCGTTGACCGTTCGTCTGTTTGCAAGCAGTTTGAGCCTGTTCGCATCTGAATATTCCGACAGTCTGGAAGAGGGAATCTGGCAACGCTTCATGCACGGGTGTTATCACAAAGTCTTACGAGACTTTCCCATCTCCTGCACACCTGTCATGAGTGCATTCCACTTGATCGAATAGGGAGCAAATCGGTCAGCCTGTGAGGCTGAACGCAATGGCGTTTTTTTTTTTAAAAGCCCTGCTTATAGAATCATAGAATTGAAAGGGACCTCCAGGATCATCTAGTCCAACCCCCTGCACAATGCAGGAAACTCACAAACACCTCCCCCTAAATTCACAGGATCTTCATTGCTATCAGATGGCCATCTAGCCTCTGTTTCAAAACCTCCAAGGAAGGAGAGCCCACCATCTCCTGACAAAGCCTGTTCCACTGAGGAACCGCTCTAACGGTCAGGAAGTTCTTCCTAATGTTGAGCCGGAAACACTTTTGATTTAATTTCAACCCATTGGTTCTGGTCCTACCTTCCGGGGCCACAGAAAACAATTCCACACCATCCTCTCTATGACAGCCCTTCAAGTCCTTGAAGATGGTGATCCTATCACCTCTCAGCCGCCACCTCTTCAGGCTAAACATCCCCAGCTCCTTCAACCTTTCCTCATAGGACTTGGTCTCTAGACCCCTCACCATCTTCGTCGCCCTCCCCTGGACCCAATCCAGCTTGTCCATATCCTTCTTAAAATGTGGTGCCCAAAACTGAACACAATACTCAAGGTGAAGTCTTACCAGAGCAGAGTAAAGCGATACCATCACATCATGTGATCTGGACATTAGACTTCTGTTGATACAGCCCAAGATTGCATTTGCCTTTTTAGCCACTGCATCACACTGTTGACAATCATAATGATCCAGGTTGTAGGTACATTTCCTCATAGTCTTATGCTGGGCTTTTTTTTGAGCAGGAAGACACAGGAATGCAGTTTATTTATTTTATTCCATTTATATCCGGCCCTCCCTGCCAAGGCGGGCTCAGAGCAGCTTACATAGACCTGCGTATGCATGAGTGGACATAGCAATGTGACGTTAAAACCATAAAAACATAGAATAGTATAAAAACATAAAATATGTTTTGGTGCTATGATTTTAAGTTTCAGATTTATAATTCCCTGTAAGCAGGTTTTAGGTTGTCCTCTCTGCTGCTGCCATTCAGCAGATTGCAAGGGGTGGTTCGTACGTTGCCTAAAAGCTATAGTGGCCAGCAGTCTAGTTTACAAATGCCTGATGGAAGAGTGCCGTCTTACAGGCCCTGCGGAACTGTATAAGCTCTCAAAGGGTCAAATCAGAGACACCTCTGAAATCAACCCAAAAAATCCTTCCAGGTTGCAACATCTGCCGCCTGTGCCCCTCCCATCCTCACCCTGTTTTCCAGGCGCATGAGACTGGCTCAAAAAGCTACCAGTTTGGTGTAGTGGTTAAGTGTGCGGACTCTTATCTGGGAGAACCGGGTTGGATTCCCCACTCCTCCACTTGCACCTGCTGGAATGGCCTTGGGTCAGCCATAGCTCTGGCAAGAGTTGTCCTTGAAAGGGCAGCTGCTGTGAGAGCCCTCTCAGCCCCACCCACCTCACAGGGTGTCTGTTGAGGGGGAGGAAGGGAAAGGAGATTGTGAGCCGCTCTGAGTCTTTGATTCAGGGAGAAGGGCGGGGTATAAATCTGCAATTCTTCTTCGACTGCCACTTCCAAAGTGGTAGGAAATCCTTGAGCTGGCCATCATTCGCCTCCCCACCATCTGGACGGGGAAGGGTGTACATGAGGTGACTTGGCGGTATGAAACTGCCAAGCTGCCCCAAGCCATTTCTGGATTTTTTTCCCCCCTGACAAAACCATTCAGAGTGCTTGTGCCATGAACGCTTGGCCTGCAGAGAAAAAAATAGAGGAATCTGGCTTCGGAGGTGCCTTCCCATGTGGAGAAGCCCAGCAGCCCCACAGACATGAGATACAGATCCAGCACATTTTGATATTTCATTCTGATATTTCCTATAGGGTTGCCAAGTCCAATTTAAGAAATATCTGGGGACTTTGGGGGTGGAGCCAGGAGACATTGGGGTGGAGCCAAGATCAAGGCTGTGACAAGCATAATTGAACTCCAAAGGGAGTTCTGGCCATCACATTTAAAGGGACGGCACACCTTTTCAATGCCTTCCTTCCATAGGAAATAATGAAGGATAGGGCACCTTCTTTTGGGGCTCATAGAAGTGGACCCCCTGGTCCAATCATTTTGAAACTTGGGGGATATTTTGGGGAGAGGCACTAGATGCTGTACTGAAAATCTGGTGCCTCCACCTCAAAAAACAGCTCCCCCAGATACCCACGGATCAATTCTCTTATTTTCTATGGGAATAAATCTCTATAGGGAATAATAGAGTTCCCAGCAGACATTTCCCTCCCCTCCCCCCGCTTTCTGACGACCCTGAAGTGGGGGGGGAGGGCCTCCAAACCGGGGATCCCCTGCCCCCACCTGGGGATTGGCAACCCTAATTTCCTATCACTACCCATATATCAGCTATGACTATCTGATTTGTATTAATAGAATAAGTAGCCGTGCATGTGAGTAGAACATAGGAGGCCGTATAGGTTTAGAGAAATAGGCCTTTTTTTAAGAAAAGCATTTTGTTTTAAATCTTACCCTGGCTAGAGAGATTGAAAGAGCATTTCACGGTTGACAAAGGTGCTGAGGTTTCTTAGCAATGCAATAAAGATGGTATCTTTCCTGTAGCACAGAGCAATTTAGATCAGCAAGAGGATGGGGGGATGGGCCTTACAGGACCTTGGTATTATTATTAACCTGCTCTCGTGGCACATTCCAATGGGAAAGGCCCTGATTTGAGGCTGAGGTCTGGGTGAGAGCATCACCAGATGGCCAGGAAACCAGGATGCGTTAGTGCCCCTTCTAGAGCCCCAGAGCATCTCTCCTGGATGAGTAAACAAGATCTGATTTCACCAAGCCCACCCCAAATTAGGATCTGCCAATGGAAAGGTGCCAAAGCCATGAGGCCTTATTTTGTATCCAATAATGTCTGTTTGAATGTTTAATGTATGCCTATGTCATCAAAGGTATAAAACCTTTGGTAATCCTTTATCTCAGTGGAGAGCTGAGATGTCCTGATTGCTTTACTCTGCTCTGGTAAGACCTCACCTGGAGTATTGTGTTCAGTTTTGGGCACCACATTTCAAGAAGGATATAGAGAAGCTGGAACAGGTCCAGAGGGGGGTGACAAAGATAGTGAGGGGTCTGAAGACCCAGTCCTATGAGGAAAGGTTGAAGGAGTTGGGGATGTTTAGCCTGGAGACAAGGCGGCTGAGAGATGATAGGATCACCATCTTCAAGTACTTGAAGGGCTCTCATATAGAGGATGGTGTGGAATTGTTTTCTGAGGCCCCAAAAGGTAGGACCAGAACCATTGGGTTGAAATTAAATCAAAAGAGTTTCCGGGTCAACATTAGGAAGAACTTCCTGACCGATAGAGTGATTTCTCAGTGGAACAGGCTTCCTCAAGAGGTGGTGGGCTCTCCTTCCTTGGAGGTTTTTAAACAGAGGCTAGATGGCCATCTGAAAGCGATGAAGATCCTGTGAATTTGGGGTAGGTATTTATGGGTTTCCTGCATTGTGCAGGGGTTGGACTAAATGACCCTGAAGGTCCCTTCCAACTCTATGATTCTAACAGGAGAACAATGTCTTGCACACTGGGTTCCTTTGAAGAAGAGCAGGATAAAATGCAAAAGGAGAGATTCTCCCCCTTCCCCAATCTGGTTCGATCCTCCTATTTTCTGCTAAACTGGATTTCATTGGTCTTCGGTCTACCACAAGATGGAACCTCCACATCCATAACGATCTCTCATTGTATATCTGGATTTAAATGGAGCGTTTGATAGACGGTCATAAAATTTATGTTTTAGGATGACTCGCGACTGGTGTAGCTATTAGCAATTTAATATCAATCTCTCAGCTCTGTGTGGAGTGTAGTAAAACACGGGGAATGAAACAGTATTCAACGGGGGGAGATAAACCAACTGGATTTGGGAGCCTCGTTGAGTGAAAAAAGCAAATCCAAAAGGCCAAATTTACCAGACATTTTCTAGAAGCTGCCATTTGAATCTTAACATGATATCTTCCCACATGATGTCACCTTCTATGTTGGCTTTTATTCCTTGTTTTTTCTTTTTAAAAAAATCACGTTCGGGATAAACATGTGTTAACAGTCCCGTTTGTGAAAGAACCCTGTGATCCTGTGGGGTAATAGAGAGGACGCTCTTTCACGTCTACGATTACATCCAGACGCTGTAATGGGTAGAAGGTTGCCAATAACCTGAAGAGAAGCCGAAAAAGTAATAAAAACGAACCAAGTCCCCAAAGGACTGAATTGAGGAGAAAAGAAGAAAGGAGCTAAATGTAGCCAGGAATGACCTAAGTTCAGATACAAGTGCCCTTCTTTGGGAACATCTAGGTTGTAAAACGCTGCGGAAAGAGGAAATGGGAGTCATGAGTGAATGAGGTGGATCATTTGCCTATATAAACACACCGCAATCTGGATCTTGTCAGGCTGAGGGTAGCTGAAGCCACCAGGAAGAGGACCACCTTCTAGATCAGGGGTGTTGAAGTTCGGGGGCCAGATCAGGCCCCCGGAGGGTTCCTATCAGGCCCTCAAATGACTGGCTGTCATCTGCTTTCTTCTCCCTCTCTCTTGCTTCCTTCGGCAGAACAGCTTGCTTTGCAAGCCTAGCTCGATTGCACAGGAGCTATAGAGCAAAACCTCTATTTCCTTCATTGGCTGAGGCTCCTCCTTTGGGGAGGAAGGGGGGAGGAATAACTCGCTTTGTCAGGCTCTCTCGATCACACAATAGGGCTACCGAGCCAAGCCTCTCTTCCTTCTATTGGCTGAGGCTCCTCCTCCCAGTCCCCTGGGGAAGGAAAGAAAGAGCCAGAGCTTCCTTTGCCCAGTTCCCTGGATCCCAGGGGAGAAATACAAAGAAAGCATCTTTAAGACCAATGAGTGCTAATGTTTTAAGTTTTTAAAAATATATGTGTGTGTGTTTGTCTGTGTTCTTTACAAAATTTATATCTCTGCTACCTAATCTTAAATAGGTACACACATGGCCCAGCCCAACAAGGTCTCATTTATGTCAGATCCGGCCCTCATAACAAATGAGTTTGACACCCCTGTTCTAGATATTCAGATCATACAACAGACTTGACCTGGAAGCTGTTGTAAGGGGTCAGGCCGTATTAACTGAGCCCCCCAGGCCTATTCATGCAAGGATCCTTCCTTGGTTGATTTGGTTGCCTCCTTCCTAACCTCCTTTCAGCAAGGTAGGATGTTGGCCACAGAGGAGGAGTCTCCGACTGGCTTTCCTTAAGAGGAGCCCAATGGAGCATGACCAGATTCTCAATTTATTATTCTTTACAATTAAGACACCTAATGAAAGACTCACCATCAAGGGCACATCAATCTCCAGTCCTGACATATTTATATCCTTGCGATGTGCCCTTGAACCCTAATAGGTGGTAGCCACATAATTAAGCTTCTTATTCTTTTAAGCTGTTTAAAGCACCTTTATTATTCTGTATACTCAGGACTTTCTTTGTAGGAAAAGCTCAGCAGGGCATCATTTGCATATTAGGCCACACCCCCTGGCACCAAGCCAGTCGGGACTGCGTTCCTGCTAAAAAAAAAGCCCTGTGTATACTAAATTATTACCCACCCACTATAGCCAGTTTGGTGTAGTGGTTTAGTGTGCGGACTCTTATCTGGAAGAACTGGGTTTGATTCCCCACTCCTCCACTTGCAGCTGCTGGAATGGCCTTGGGGTAGCCATAGCTCTCGTAGGAGTTGTCCTTGAAAGTGCAGCTGCTGGGAGAGCTCTCTCACTCCCACCCACCTCACAGGGTGTCTGTTGCGGAGGGAGAAGGAGATTGCAAGCCACTCTGAGACTCTGATTCAGAGAAAAGGACGGGGTATAAATCTGCAGCCTTCTTCTTCTTCTTATATGTGAGATACGTAAGATTCTGTTTCCATTTCATTTCTGTCCAAGGAAGTGTGCTTGGCACACAAAAGCTCACACTGTGAATAAAACTTTGTTGGTCTTAAAGGTGTCACTGGACTCCAGCTTTGTTCTGTGGCTTTCTGTTGAGTTTTGGCAACTTCAGTTCCTGAAGTCATGAGTTGTTTGTTTATGCATGCTGATGCTTAGCTAGTTTAGAGGTAGGACCAATGAGCCACTCTGCAGGTATTTCCCATCAGAGGGTAGGTGTCAATATGCATATTAGCCTGTATTGGTAAGCTCTAATTGGGTAATCAATACATTGGGGCTGGACAAGGGAGAAAGTATTGGGTTTCAGTTTTATGGTCCTTTGTGTGCATCTCTAGCCTCTCCACACCGGTTGCTGTTTAGATCTCAGCAGGGGTCGTTTTGTAGAAAAATAGGTGGTGGAGCTCATACAGGATTGTTATGAAGCTGCACCTACTATTCAGTGGACAAGGTGGGCAGGAGAAAGTGAACATAAGAACATAAGAGAAGCCATGTTGGATCAGGCCAATGGCCCATCCAGTCCAACACTCTGTGTCACACAGTGGCCAATATATATATATATACACACACACACACACACACATATATATATATATATATTCACACTGTGGCTAATAGCCACTGATGGACCTCTGCTTCATATTTTTATCTAACCCCCTCTTGAAGCTGGCTATGCTTGTAGCTGCTACCACCTCCTGTGGCAGGGAATTCCACAGGTTAATCACCCTTTGGGTGAAGAAGTACCTCCTTTTATCCGTTCTAACCCACTGCTCAGCAATTTCATCGAATGTCCACGAGTTCTTGTATTGTGAGAAAGGGAGAAAGGGACTTCTTTCTCTACCTTCTCCATCCCATGCATAATCTTGTAAACCTCTGTCATGTCACCCCGCAGTCGATGTTTCTTCAAGCTAAAGAGCCCCAAGCGTTTTAACCTTTCTTCATAGGGAAAGTGTTCCAAACCTTTAATCATTCTAGTTGCCCTTTTCTGGACTTTTTTCAATGCTATAATATCCTTTTTGAGGTGCGGTGAGCAGAATTGCACACAGTATTCCAAATGAGACCGCACCATCGATTTATACTGGGGCATTATGATACTGGCTGATTTGTTTTCAATTCCCTTCCTAATAATTCCCAGCATGGCATTGGCCTTTTTTATTGCAATCTCACACTATCTTGACATTTTCAATGAGTTATGTACCATGACCCCAAGATCTCTCTCTTGGTCAGTCTCTGCCAGTTCACTCCCCATCACTTGTATTTGTAGCTGGGATTCTTGGCCCCAATGTGCATTACTTTGCACTTGGCCACATGGAACCTCATCTGCCACGTTGACGTCCACTCACCCAGCCTCAACAGATCCCTTTGGAGTTCCTCACAATCCTCTCTGGTTCTCACCACCCTGAACAATTTAGTGTCATCTGCAAACTTGGCCACTTCACTGCTTACTCTCAACTCCAAATCATTTATGAACAAGTTAAAGAGCATGGGACCCAGTACTGAGCCCTGCGGCACCCCACTGCTTACCGTCCTCCAGAAACTCTCAGAAAGGTTCAGGAGCTGTGCTCATGTGAGCTCCCATTGAATCCGAGGCCTGAATCTCAGAGAGTGAACATGTGGTTAGAGAAGACAGACAGGAAGTTATCCTTATCTTGTTTTGTAGAATTCCGAGTTACCCCTTTCCTCACTAGATAAGTAAGGATTACTTTTTAAAAGCTAAATGCGCGTGACTGACTGCTTTGTATTTGCATTCTGCTTAACTCTGCTAAGAATCCCTAACACTTCCCAGGTTCAGGTTTTGTTGTGAGTTCATATCTCTCTGTCTAATAGGGCTGCCAATCCCCAGGTGGGGGCAGGGGATCTCCCGGTTTGGAGTCCCTTCCTCTGCTTCAGGGTCATCAGAAAGCCGGCGGGGGGGGGGGGGCGGGGGAATGTCTGCTGAGCACTTCATTATTCCCTATGGAGACCGATTCCCATAGGGTATAATGGTGAATTGATCTGCTAGCATCTGGGGCTGCGGGGGGGGGGGCGCTGTTTTTTTTTGAGGCACCAAATTTGCAGTACAGCATCCGATGCCTCTCCCCAAAATACCCTCCCAGTTTCAAAAGGATTGGAGCAGGGGCGCCAATTCCATGACCCCCGAAAGAAGGCGGCCCAATCCTTCATTAGGTCCAATGGAGGGAAGGCATTTAAAAGGAGTGTGGTCCCTTTCAATGCGATGGCCAGATCAATGAAGCTTGTCACAGCCTTGCTCCTGGCTCCACCCCCAAAGTCTCCTGGCTCCACCCTCAAAGTTCCCAGATATTTCTTGAATTGGACTTGGCAACCCTACTGTCTAACAAAAAAGTCCCCTCAGGTTTCTGAAGGTCCATCTTCTCCTATACACTCCTGCCCAGGAATTAAGATCACAGGCCCTCTTGACTGTCCCATAAAAACGCCCATTTGGTTGGGTATGCAAGAGAGGGCCTTTTCAGTTGCAGCTCCACGCTTATGGAATAACCTCCTCAGGCAGGTGTGCCTGGCCCTTAGGAGGCAGCTGGAGACAGTTTTTTTATTTAAGACTGCATTTGACTCAGATCTCACTAAGAAGACAAACATTTAGATGTGCAGCACAGTCTCAGCACGATGGATTAGGACTGGGGAAATCTGGAGGGTTGACTCACCATCAGCTATGAAGCTTCCCAGGTTACCTTGGGCCACTTGCTTTTTCTCAGCCTGACCTACTTTTCAGGGTTGTTTGTGAGGACGACATGGAAGAGAGGAGTGCTGCGACACATCCCTGAGCTCTTTGGAAGAACTGTGGGATGGAGATGTGCATGCCTTTGTGCAGGATTGATTTCCCACCTCAGGCGCCCGTATACTATTTATGGCTATTCCTGATTCCTGCTGCCAGTTCGGTACTCAACACTGCTGCCTCCTGCCCATCCATTGGTCCTCAAGCGCTCTACCATCTCACAAGACACAGCCCTGACTTTAAGACAGGGGTGGGGAACTTTTTTTCTGCCAAGGGCCATGTGGATATTTATAACATCATTCGTGGGCCATAAAAAATTATCAACTTAAAAAAAGTGCTCCAACAAGGGAGAATGATTCAGGCCGGCAAAATTAATACAAATACTTGTTTTTCTATTTGAAGTCATGTGGGGAGAGCCTAATCTGGCGCACACACACACACACACACACACACACACACCCCTGGCCCGCCACCCTAGGCAAATGCATAGGTTCAGGGGGTTTTTGTAGGAAAGGCCCAGCAGGAACTGAGTAGCATATTAGACCACATCCCCTAATATTAGCATATTAGGTCACACCATCTGGGATAATCAAGTGCAAACTGAACTGTGGCAGTAACTTTTCCAGGCCCTGCAGCAATTTTGGCCGGCCAGCCAGACCCCAGGGAGGCTGCCACACAGTACATCTGGGCCCTGTGATACTTGCCTGGCCCTGGGGAGGCTGCTGCACAGTGCGGCTGAGCCCCACAATCCTCGCTGGCCAGCCAGGCCCCAGAGAGGCTACCACGTGGCTCGGTTCAGCCCAGAATCCCATCATCTCTGAACATGGAGGTTCCACTGAGGATAGTTCCAGGGCTTATTTTGTAGCAGGAACTCCTTTGCATATGAGGCCACACTCCCTGAGTAGCCAATCCTCCTGGAGCTTACAGTAGGCCCTGTACTAAGAGCCCTGTAAGCTCTTGGAGAATTGGCGACATCAGGGGAGCGCAAAGGAATTCCTGCTGCAAAAAGAAAGCCCTGGGTGGTTCAATTAAAACACTTTTGTCGATGGTGCCAAGAATTCTACTATGCCAAGAGATGTGGTGCCTTTCTTTTCGGTCTCCAGATTAGCTTCCTGTGGTCCAAATGGCAGTCAATTAGATAGCTTAACTTCCAAACGTGTTAGTGGAATCAGCAAAGAAAAGCCCAAGAGGTGGGGTGGCAGAAACCCGATCTGATAAGCATTATCAGACCATTTTTCTGAGGTTGATGACACCAATCCTGTATCCTTCAACCTCCAAAGTCTCACCATCTTGTAACAGCTGTTTTTCATAAATAAATGTATCACAGAACATGATTAAATCAATACATCTGTGCAAACCTGCCCTTCCTGAGGTAGTTATCCCACGGATACTTTTGTTCCTTTGTGTCCTTTGAAATTTTAGGTATAAACAACCCCGATCGGCTAAAAAAGAATAATAATCATCTTGTTTTTCCACTTTTACTCTTGGCTTGCCCTTATAATGAGATATTTTGATGAGATGGGACACAAAATAAAGATGTAATATGCGTAAAACCACAGAATGGGAGGATTCGTTGCCAGCTAGATCCAGAGGAGACTGTAGACCACAAGAATCAAAATGAATGATCCGGGATCAAAATCCAAAGATGGGCTTTTCTTACGTTATAATTTAGGGGCCCAGTCATCCTTTTTTGTTTTCAACCCAATGGGCCGAATTATGTTCCACACCATGTTCCATCTGTGTGGATTTTTGATTTGGCAAACGTGACATCCAGAGAGCTTGAAACGGCAGTTTGCCTTCTCCCTCGAACCCCATATTTTATCTGAGCCCTTGATTGAAATCTTCTATATCTTTAACGGGAACAGTAAAATGGGAGAAACGGTAATTGTTTCTGAACCCTCGGCATTCCGAAAAGCAAGCATATGGGTTGCATCCAAATTGTGGGGTTGAATCAAAAGAGGCACCCTTCCTTTGATTGAAAGATTCGTTCCATGCATACGAGGGCAATTTTGGACCCAGTCTTGTGTTTTGGACCTCTCCCATTATTTTGATGGTATGAAACGGTACAAAAAAAGAAAAAAAATCTTCAAATCAAATGACTCTGTTTTTCTTTCAAAGATTTAATATCCCACCATTCCACCTCTTAAAGATTTCATTTTAGGACTTACAAACATACCAGGACAAAAATTAAACAATTTCTTAAATAGGAAGAAATGGCATTATTAAACATGCGTGACCTCACCCATAAACTCAGTCCATGCTTTAGTTGTTGCTGTTAGTTATTGAGATCTGTGATGTCCCAGTGTAAGATATTCTTACGGTTGCCAGGTCTAACTCGGGAAATACCCGGGGACTTTGGGGGTGGAGCCAGGAGCAAGGTTGTGACAAGCATGATTGAACTCCAAAGGGAGTTCTGACCACCACATTTAAAGGGACCACATTCCTTTCAAATGTCTTTCCTCCATTAGAAATAATGGAGGACAGGGGCACCTTCTTTGGGGGCTCATGGAAATGGTCCACCTGGTCCAACCTTTTTGGAATGTTGAGGTTTTTTTGAGGAGAGGTATCAGATGCTATGCTGAAAACGTGGTGCCTCTACCACCAAAAACAGCCCCCCTCGTCTCCCAGATACTCACAGATTATTCTCCATTATACCCTATGGGGATCAGTCTCCTTAGGGTATAACAGAGTGCCCAGTGGACATTCAAACACCCCTCCCTTCTGATAACCCCAAGAGGGGGGGGAGTGGTTCCAAATGAGTGGATCCCCTGCCCTCAGCAGTGGATTGGCAAACCTACATTCTGCCTTCAGCTAGACCAGAGGGTGCAAGAGTAGAACAAATGAAAGAGAAGGACAGGGAAGAAACAGATGTTCTGGATACTGCTTCCTTTCCATCTTAAAAGTTAAACCATTGACTTCCCAGTTCTGCCTGCAGGAGGTTAAGAAACTTCAACTGCGGGGTGACATGATAGAGGTTTACAAGATAATGCATGGGATGGAGAAAGTAGAGCAAGAAGTACTTTTCTCCCTTTCTCACAATACAAGAACTCGTGGGCATTCGATGAAATTGCTGAGCAGACAGGTTAAAATGGATAAAAGGAAGTACTTCTTCACCCAAAGGGTGATTAACATGTGGAATTCACTGCCACAGGAGGTGATGGCGGCCATAAGCATAGCCACCTTCAAGAGGGGTTTAGATAAAAATATGGAGCAGAGGTCCATCAGTGGCTATTAGCCACAGTGTGTGTGTGTGTGTGTGTATGTATATATAAATTTTTGGCCACTGTGTGACACAGAGTGTTGGACTGGATGGGCCATTGGCCTGATCTAACATGGCTTCTCTTATGTTCTTAAAAATGCTGAACATGCTTGTGTACCAAATATTCCAGAACAGGGGTGACCAAACTTGCTTAATGTAAGAGCCGCATACAATAAACATTAGATGATTAAGAGCTGCAAGGCATGAACGTCAAATGTTTGAGAGCCGCAATACAGGAAGAAAGGGAGGGAGGGTGGGAAGGAAGGAAGGAGAGGAAGAAAGCAACTTTAACGTTAAACGCATTCTCCAAGCTGCCAGCTGGCTTGGCAAAGTGATTTAAAGAGAGAAATGCCTTCTCCAAAGGTGCTGACAGGGTGGTGGGGGCTTTGAGAGCCACACAATATGCATGAAAAAGCTACATGTGGCTCCCGAGCCACAGTTTGCCCACCCCCTTTCTAGAACCACTATAAGCAGATCCGTCCATCATATAATTTATGTATTTGCATTGTGATCAGTCTACCAACATGTCCTCTGCTTCAGAAGCCGGAGCAAGAGAAGTGATCACAGAACAATGAGTCAAATCTACAGCAGATGGATTCACCCAGAGTGGTTAGAGCGGCAGATGAAGAACAGTGCAATTAGAGTATCAGTCCACAAGCAGGGGAGGCCTGAGTTCAAAATCCACATTTAACCATGAACCCCACTCTGTAGCCTTGCCAATCCCCAGGTCCCAGCAGGGGTTCTTCCGCTTTCCCAGGCTCCTTCCTGCTTCCAGTCAGCCGGTCAGCGGGGGGAAGCTCTGCCCCCACAACTACCATGTGGCTTTCCCTTTCAGAACACTTGGAGAAAGCTTGCAAAGGCTTCCTTTTTGGATGGTGTGTCTGCGTCTTTAAGGCCAAATGGGGGCGGGGTGAGCAGACAGAACAACGTGGCTGCTCCAAGTCGCTGTGAAAGCAGCCTAGACCCTCCGTTTGCTGTACTAGCTTTTCAGAGGTCGTTTGCATAGTAAAGGGTAAACTTGAACCTTTGGTTTGCCTGTCTTATTGGAAGTTCAGCAACTTGTGAGTAAATTGCCCCAGTGAGACCACACAAGTGTAGGGTTGCAAAATGTTTTATTTTTGCTTCTCTGTGTGTGTGTGTCTCTGTGTGTGTGTGTGTGAGAAAGAGAGAGAGGGAGATGATTTGCAGCTGCTTGGGTGTGGAAATGAAGGCTGTATACAGGGGGACTGCACTGCTATGTTTTTATTTCTTTATTTTAGGGGAAGTCTCCCGGCCTGCCCCCAAGGTCCCCAGATATTATCTGAGTTAGACTTGGCAACCCTACCACACTGATCTTCCAGCAGCCATGCCCTTGCAGACTAGCCCATCTCACGTGGTTATTCCGAGGATAAAACGAAGAAGGGGGGAACGTCTTGGTGCCCTTTGCTCCTTGCGGAAAGGCAAAGATGAAGATGCAATAAACAAGCCAATACAAACGTTGGCATGGCGTTCCAGCAACGACATCCTTGCTGTGTTGTGTTGTGTCTGCTCTTAATGGTTGAAAGCAGGCTTGCTAGGTCCCCTTTGGCCACAAGTGGGGGGGATGGGGAGTAGGGTTACCAGATCCAGGTTGGGAAAGTCCTGGAGATTTGCAGGTAGAACTTGAGGAGGACGGTGGGTATGATGCCATAAAGTCCACCCGCCAAAGCATCCATTTCCTCCGAGGGAACTGATCTCTGTGGTCTGGAGAGGAGCTGTAATTCTGGAGGATCCCCAGGTCCCAACTGGAGGCTGGCATCCCTCGTTGAAAGGTATGAAATGCAGAAAACAGAAGATGTGGTGGAGATTGGATTTATACCCTGCCCTTCACTTGCCCTTCACCTTGGTGCAGAGTGATCAGCTGCTGTACTGCAGTCCAAGCTCTGCTCACGACCTGAGTTCGATTCCGGCGGAGGCTGAGTTCAGGTAGCTGGCTCCAGGTTGACTCAGCCTTCCATCCTTCTGAGGTTGGTAAAAGGAGAACCCAGCTTGCTGGGGGGGAAGCGTAGATGACTGGGGAAGGCAATGGCAAACCACCCCGTTAAAAAGTCTGCCTTGAAAACGTTGTGAAAGCAACGTCACCCCAGAGTTGGAAATGACTGGTGCTTGCACAGGGGATTACCTTTACCTTCACTTGGAGACTCAGAACGGCTTACAATCGCTTACCCCTCCCCACAACAGACACCCTGTGAGCAATGCTCTCACTAACAAATGGAGTCATGTGAGCAAAAATTCTACTTCATGAACCACTGGCATTAAAGTTGTGAGCAAGTGATTTGGCTACTGCATAAATCGGTCTGCTCTGGGGCCAGCCTTTCTTTGCTGAGGCAAAAATGTGTGAGCCAGAGGCTAAAAAAACTGTGAGCTAGTTCACACCCACTCGGCTTAGAGAGAACGCTGCCTGTGAGGTAGGTGGGGCTGAGAGAGCTCTCAGAGAACTGCTCTTGAGAGAACAGCTCTGCAAGAAGTGGGGCTGACCCAGGGTGACTAAATAGTCCAGGACACCAAGGTACCACAGCAGTCACAAATCGAGAGCCAGTTTGGTGTAGTGGTTAAGTGTGCAGACTCTTATCTGGGAGAACCGGGTTTGATTCCCCACTCCTCCACTTGCACCTGCTGGAATGGCCTTGGGTCAGCCACAGCTCTGGCAGAGGTTGGCCTTGAAAGGGTGGTTGAAAGAGCCAGTTTGGTGTGGTGGTTAAGTGCGCGGACTCTTATCTGGGAGAACCGGGTTTGATTCCCCCCTCCTCCACTTGCAGCTGCTGGAAAGGCCTTGGGTCAGCCAGAGCTCTCTTATCTGGGAGAACCGGGTTTGATTCCCCCCTCTTCCACTTGCAGCTGCTGGAAAGGCCTTGCGTCAGCCAGAGCTGTCTTATCTGGGAGAACCGGGTTTGATTCCCCACTCCTCCACTTGCAGCTGCTGGAATGGCCTTGGGTCAGCTAGAGCTCTTGTAAGAACATAAGAGAAGCCATGTTGGATCAGGCCAATGGCCCATCCATTCCAACACTCTGTGTCGCACAGTGGCCAAAAGAAAACCAAGTGCCATCAAGAGGTTCACCAGTGGGGCTAGAAGTCCTTCCACTGTGCCCCTCCCAAGTAGGAGTTGTCCTTGAAAGGGCAGCTTCTGGGAGAGCTCTCTCAGTCCCACCCACCTCACAGGGTGTCTGTTGTGGGGGAAGGAGATAAAGGAAATTGTAAGCCACTTTGAGACTCTGATTCAGAGGGAAGGGCAGGGTATAAATCTGCTGTCTTCTTCATTCTATGGTGAAGGAGGAAAGTTTGGGGTGGTGGTCAGAGTGGCAAACCAGGGTCTGGGAAGATATAGGTTCAACCCCCTACCCTACTTTGGAAGCTTGCTGAGTGACCTTGGGAAATTTTATTGTGCTCTTTCTTTCTGAAACCCCTCTCCCCAATACTTGCTTCTCGGCTCAGTACCGAATTAAACCCTGTGGAGGCCCCTAGGCAGTCGAAATCTCGGGAGGGGCCCCTCACAAATTATCTCAGAATCTGAGCGCCCCCCCCCCACTGCCCACAGACCTGCAGGCACCTTCTTAAAAGCCCTTTGACAAAGCTGTGGGGGAGAGGCAGAGAGAGGCAAACTTGGAGACAACACCAGCAGCAGCTGCACCAGGCAAGTCGGGCAAAGAGCGGCTCAGTTGATGGCTGCTTGTGCAGGCTGGGAGGGCTGCAAGCAGGGGGGAAACGGGGAGGGGGAGTCGGCCTGGGGCCCCGAAAGGTGTGGGGCCCATAGACCAGTGCCTACTTTGCCTAATTGTTAATCCGGCCCTGTCTGGGCTCCATTGTTCAAATCCCCTGTGAGAATTTTGCTGAACTCTTTTAAGATTTGACAAACTTTCTGATATTTCCCCCCCACAAAAAAATGGGGAAATAACCAAAACATATCAAGCAGATGGAAATCTTCCTCAGGCCACTGTGGCCACACAGGAGAAAGTAATTTAAAAAGTACGACAGGGGTAAGGTTTTATGGTGACAATTATAATTCAAGAAGCATTTCAAGGTAGATGCTGAGCTGAAGTCTGGTGATGTCAGGGGTGTGGGGCGTATGCAAATGAGCTATGAAAATGAAGAAGAAGAAGAAGAAGAAGAAGAAGAAGAAGAAGAAGAAGAAGAAGAAGAAGAAGAAGAAGAAGAAGAAGAAGAAGAAGAAGAAGAAGAAGAAGAAGAAGAAGAAGAAGAAGAAGAAGAAGAAGAAGAAGAAGAAGAAGAAGAAGAAGAAGAAGAAGAAGAAGAAGAAGAAGAAGAAGAAGAAGAAGAAGAAGAAGAAGAAGAAGAAGAAGAAGAAGAAGAAGAAGAAGAAGAAGAAGAAGAAGAAGAAGAAGAAGAAGAAGAAGAAGAAGAAGAAGAAGAAGAAGAAGAAGAAGAAGAAGAAGAAGAAGAAGAAGAAGAAGAAGAAGAAGAAGAAGAAGAAGAAGAAGAAGAAGATGATGATGATATTGGATTTATATCCCGCCCTCCACTCCGAAGAGTCTCAGAGTGGCTCACAATCTCCTTTACCTTCCTCCCCCACAACAGACACCCTGTGAGGTGGGTGGGGCTGGAGAGGGCTCTCACAGCAGCTGCCCTTTCAAGGACAACTTCTGCCAGAGCTATGGCTGACCCAAGGCCATTCCAGCAGGTGCAAGTGGAGGAGTGGGGAATCAAAGCCGGTTCTCCCAGATAAGAGTCCGCACACTTAACCACTACACCAAACTGGCTAGTACAGCAAATGGAGTTGTGGTGATGAGCTCCGGCCCCTCTTTTTCTACAAAATCACCCCTGTGGAAAGGTCACATTCAGAAGATTTGCTCACAGAGAGCACTGTGCTAAGAATAAAGACAGAACATTCAGGAGGGATTCTAAGGCCGCTACAGTCTCTGAACCTTCTCCTCTGTCCCCACTGGAAACCTTATGTTTTTGTAAGGCTTCAGTCCCTATTTATGGTAAAGCTTTGAATTAACCTGCAAAGAGGATATGAGCTAAGCTATGGACTATGACCCAAGCACTTCTGGGTTCATAATCTCACCTTTACCATAAACCTCCTATGAAGTCTACATATACGTACTGTATATCTCAACTAACACATCTAGAATGCTGGCAGAGTTGAGCTTTCCTTCAACTGGGAAGGGGGGGGGGAAGAGCTGCCCAGGTGTGACTTTTAAGCAAGAACCTTTCAGGAAGTCCCTGCCCACCTGAGGCCGGGCCTAACAAGAAAAGGTCTCTGAGGAGAGCAGCAGCCTCTACTTGGTTCTAATTGAGGCTGGGATCCTGTGCAGACTTATTTAAGAGGCTGCCCCATAGAACCAAGTTGGACTTCTAACCAAAGTTGCAACACTAAGCTTGTTAGCCAGACCAACAATTTCTTTTGCTCTTGGTGGGGTTCAAGTCAAACTAGGCATGAGCAGACGAGGGGCAGTGTGGTGGAGTGCTTAGAGCAGGGGTGTCAATTTCAAACTCATGAGGGCCAGATCTGAGCCAAATCAGACCTCGTTGGGCCGGGCCATGTGTTCCATCAAATGGAATGCCGGGTAGCAGAGATATAAACTTTATAAAGTACACAGATAAGCACAATTAAAGATTTTTTACAATAAAAAAATACACTCAAAAGATTAGCACTTTTGCAATATTTTTTTAATCAACAGTTTCTGATAACTGACACCTCTTGCTCTGAATATCGCATCAACATCTGGAAGAAGAAGATGATACTGGATTTATATCCCGCCCTTCACTCAGAGCAGCTCACAATCTCCTTTACCTTCCTCCACCACAACAGACACCCTGGGAGGTGGGTGGGGCTGGAGAGGGCTCTCACAGCAGCTGCCCTTTCAAGGACAGCGTCTCAGAGCGGCTCACAATCTCCTTTATCTTCCTCCCCCACAACAGACACCCTGTGAGGTGGGTGGAGCTGGAGAGGACTCTCACAACAGCAGCCCTTTCAAGGACAACCTCTGCCAGAGCTATGGCTGACCCAAGGCCATTCCAGCAGTTGCAAGTGGAGGAGTGGGGAATCAAACTCGGTTCTCCCAGATAAGAGTCCGCACACTTAACCACTACACCAAACTGGCTCTTTCAACCACCCTTTCAAGGCCAACCTCTGCCAGAGCTATGGCTGACCCAAGGCCATTCCAGCAGGTACAATTGGAGGAGTGGGGAATCAAACCCGGTTCTCCCAGATAAGAGTCTGCACACTTAACCACTACACCAAACTGGCTCTTTCAACCACCCTTTCAAGGACAACCTCTGCCAGAACTATGGCTGACTCAAGGGCATTCCAGCAGCTGCAAATGGAGGAGTGGGGAATCAAACCCGGTTCTCCCAGATAAGAGTCTGCACAGTTAACCACTACAACAAACTGGCAATGTCTGTGTTGTAGCAATTTTGAGTATGCTGTTCAGCTGTTCTTCAGGTGTGTGTCTGTAAGTTGCAAACTTACTTTTTTGATTTATTAACATTCATTACAGAAATCTCATGGTCAATGCTTTGAGCCTATGACCCAGAGGAAAATATTAAATGGCTGGGCATTGTGAGCTTTGTACATACGTTGATTCATGTGCTGGTCAGCCTATGGATAAAACAAAGGCTTCTGTGCAATTGAGCAAGCCTGGCAAAGCAAGCTGCGATGCAGAAGGAAGCAAGAGAGAAAGTGAGAGAAAGAAGCAGATGACAGTGAGTTGCTCGTGGGCCTGATAGGAGCCCTCTGGGGGCCTGATCTGGTTCTTGGACCATGCGTTTGACACCCCTGGCTTAAAGTGTCGGCCGAGGATCTAGGAGAACCAGGTTCAATTCTCCACTTCTGCCACGGAGGCTTGTTGGGTCACCTTGGCCGAATCACATTCTCTCAGCCTAACCTACCTCACAGGGTTGTTGTGAGGAAAAAATGGAGGATAGCAGAACCATGTCAGCCACTGTGGGTCCCCACGGGGGAGAAAGGCAGGGTACAGAGTAAACATATTAAAAAGGAATAAGATGGTGATTCTCTGAATAGCTTTAAAAAGGCACACTTTAGCGGTTTGGGTCCATGATGAGAATCCAGACTGCAGAGGCAGGTGTCATAGGGGTTTAACCCTTCCGGCCATACACAGTTTTGTTATCTCAATCGTCCCCTTGGAAAGAGGAAAGGAAAGGTCCCCTGTGCAAGCACCAGTCGTTTCCGACTCTGGGGTGACGTTGCTTTCACAACGTTTTCATGGCAGACGTTTTTTACGGGGTAGTTTGCCATTGCCTTCCCCAGTCATCTACACTTTCCCCCCAGCAAGCTGGGTACTCATTTGACTGACCTCGGAAGGATGGAAGGCTGAGTCAACCTCAAGCCGGCTACCTGAAAACCCAGCTTCCACTGGGGATCGAACTCAGATCGTGAGCAGAGCTTAGGACTGCAATACGGCAGCTTTAACACTCTGCGCCACGGGGCTCTTGCCTAATCTTCCCCTTGCAGCTCTTTTAAAGGAACAAAAGGAATCATCCATCTTTTGCTTGCCTTGCTTATGAAAAGTGTCAGAGCCCTTTAGGAAGCCCAGGGGGAAAGTGTTAAGCTGCCAGCCTCCATCTTGGGAAATTCCTTGAGATTTGGGGGCAGGGCCTGGGGAAGGTGGAGTCTGAGGAGGGGAAGGACCTTAGTGGGGAAGTGATGTCACAGAGTCCACCCTCCAAAGCTGTCCTTTCTTCCAGCGGAACTGATCTCCGTTGTCTGGAGCTCAGCTGTAGTGCCAGCAAAACCCCAAGCACCACCAGGAGGATGAGCAATGGAGAGAACCACAGGAAGACTAGCACATTCTCTCAGCCTAACCTACCTCACGGGGTTGTTGTGAGGAAAAAATGGAGGATAGCAGAACCATGTCAGCCACTGTGGGTCCCCATGGGGGAGAAAGGCAGGGTACAGAGTAAACATATTAAAAAGGAATAAGATGGTGATTCTCTGAATAGCCTTTTTTGTAGCAGGAACTCCTTTGCATATTAGGCCACCCCCACCCCCGATGTAGCCAATCCTCCAAGAGCTTCCAGGGCTCTTAGTACAGGGCCTATTGTAAGCTTCAGGAGGATTGGCTACATCAGGGGGGTGGGGCCTAATAGGCAAAGGAGGTCCTTCTAGAATTCCTTACAGGGCTCTTTGTACAGGGCCTATTGTAAGCTCCAGGAGGATTGGCTACATTAGGGAGGTGTTGCCTAATATGCAAAGGAGTTCCTGCTAAAACAAAAAAGCCCTGGCAGAACACAATTACAGACCACGATCAAATGAGTAAAGAACAATACTTATTTCTATTTCAATAATTGTTAAATATTAAATATTATTCACATCAGTGTGTTCAAAGGTAAGACCCAGTGATTATCAATGCAATCAGTTTCGGTATGATCTACAATACTAATCTAGTTCAATAAAGTGTCTCTTGAGTTTTTAAGAAATGGTGCCAGATCTCGAATCTTGTGCTGGATGCCCCAATACCACCTCCGAAGTAGTTCTCTAGCTGGTCAGTTCATTTCAATCACCTTCCTCATGGAGGGGTAGGTAGCTGTCCAAAATTCTACAAGTTCCAAACCATTAGTATACATTCAACAATCATACCAGGCACCGATCATCTTCTATGGAGAAAAGCTAGTGAGCTATGTCAGAGGTGGTTTTGGGACACCCAGCTCAAGATTCCGGATTTGGGACCATTTATTAAAAACTCAAGAGACACTGCATAAGCACTTTATTGAACTGGATTAGCATTTTATATCATCCAGGAATTGATTGCATTGATATTGGACTTAGCTTTGAATGGGCTGGTGTGAATATTGAATATTTAACAATTACTGAAATAGAATAAGGATTGTTCTTTAGTAATTTGACCACAATCTGTAAATGCAGGCCTCATATTGGGCAGGAGCTCACAGGAACGGAGCTCCATAACCTCTAATTTTTATTGTGCTCTTTCTTTCTGACCCACCCCTCCAAAAAAACTTGCTTCTAGGCTCCATTGTTCAAACCCCCTGTGAAAATGTTGCTGAACTCTAAGATTTGACAAACTTTCTAATATTTTTCCCCACAGAAAATGAGAAAATAACCAAAACGAATAAAGCAGACAGATGGAAGAAGAAGAAGATATTGGATTTATATCCCGCCCTCCACTCCAAAGAGTCTCAGAGCGGCTCACAATCTCCTTTACCTTCCTCCCCCCCAACAGACACCCTGTGAGGTGGGTGGGGCTGGAGAGGGCTCTCACAGCAGCTGCCCTTTCAAGGACAACCTCTGCCAGAGCTACAGCTAACCCAAGGCCATGCTAGCAGGTGCAAGTGGAGGAGTGGGGAATCAAACCCAGTTCTCCCAGATAAGAGTCCACACACTTAACCACTACACCAAACTGGCTCTGCACACCAAACTGGCTCTCCTCGTGCCACTGTAGCTACATAGGAAATCTTCCTCGTGCCACTGTAGCTACATAGGAAAAAAGCAATTTTAATAGGGAATCAAGTTTTATTATGACAATTATAATTCAAGAAGAATTTTAAGAAAGATGCTTGCTGAGCTGATATAATTTAGTACACCTTTCAGTGATGTCAGGAGTTGAACAAAGCAGGAGTCAAATGGCACCTTTAAGACCAACCAATTTTTATTGAGAACGTCAGCTTTCGTGTGCTCTTAAGCACACTTCATCAGATGAGGAATCCAGCACAGTGAGCAAAGCCATACATAGTTGAGCAGAGCCATACAGAGCTGGTAGAGCAGAAAAAACAATGGCAACACAATATAAACAGAGATCTAAAAACAATTGTGTCAAGAATACAATTTGACGTGGAATAAACTTAATTTGTCACTGTTGGGTAGAATAGCCGCAATTAAAATGAATATTCTACCAAGAATAATGTATTTGTTTCAAACTATTCTGATTGTGAAAGACAGTAAACAATTGAATAGATGGCAAAGAAAAATTTCAGAGTTTGTGTGGGCGGAGAAGAAACCAAGAATTAAAACGAAAATTTTAACAGATGCAAAAGAGAGAAGTGGATTTCAATTACCAGACTTAAAATTATATCATGAAGCAGTTCGCTTAGTATGCATAAAAGAATGGATAATGTTGTTAAACAAAAAACTCTTAGCATTGGAAGGTCATGGAAATAAATTTGGCTGGCATGCTTATATGTATTATGAGGAAAAAAAGATAGACGGCTTTTTCTCTCACCATTATATAAGAAACAGCTTGCTAAATGCATGGATGAAATATAAGAAATATGGAGATGAGAGAAACCCATTATGGATAGTGCCAGCCGAAGTGATAAAAATAACAGCTGAGATGGGTGAAAAAAAGTGGTTGTCATATAATCAACTATTAAAAATACAAAGTGGCAAAATAGAATTTAAAACTGCTGAAGAGCTGAATAATAAATATGATTGGTTTCAAATGCAACAAATAAAGAGCTTGGTGGAGAATGACATTAAAACTGAAGGAATAAGAAAAGAGCAAACAAAAATGGAAAAAGTTCTGCTTGGAGACAACGAAAAATTAATTTCAAAATTATATAAATTACTTTTTAAATGGTCTATGGAAGATGAAGTAGTGAAATTTCAAATGATTAAGTGGGCAATTAATGTAAATAAAGAATTACAGATGGAAACTTGGGAATATTTGTGGAAGAACACTATGAAGCTTTCGACGTGTCATAGTATTAAAGTGAACTGTTTTAAAATGATGTATAGATGGTATATGACTCCTAAGAAATTGGCAAAGATGAATAATAAGATGCCAGACAGATGTTGGAAATATAAAAAACATGAAGGTTCTTTCTACCATATGTGGTGGACTTGTGATAGAGCAAAAAAGTATTGGCAGATGATTCAACAAGAAATTTCTAGGATCTTGGGATATGAATTTAAGAAAGTTGCAGAGACTTTTCTGTTGGGATTACAAATGGAAAAATTTCCAAAAGAAGATAGAACTATAATTTGGTACTTGCTTTCAGCTGCTAGGACATTATATGTGCAGTTGTGGAAGCAAGAAAAAATACCAGAGAAATGGGATTGGATTGTAAAAGTTATGAAATGGAAATGGACAAATTAACAAGAATTTTAAGAGACTGTGATTTAGAAGTTTTTAAGATGGAGTGAGCCTGCTCCGGCGGGGAGGGCGGGATATAAATAAAATGTGAAAAGTTCAGAAGATATGTAGGAAAAGAGTGGAAAATAAAAGGACATTGGACGATTTTTGATAATGATTAAGTCTTAGAAAAAAGAAGAATATTAATTTTTGTTTTTATTAGTTAAGGGTACCTTTAAACATTAGCACTTTAAGTAAACAACACTGCCGGGGGTCAAGTAACGGGGGGAGGGGTGGGTAGAAAGTAATATATGGGATAGATAAAAGAAGTTATTAATGATACAAGAAATATAATTTGTTACCATACGTTACCAAATAAAATTGTTTTAACCACCAAGAATACAATTTGACAAATTATACAAAATCTATGTATTGTATTGTGCAAAAACATCCAATTAATATTCCAAAACCATAGATCACACAGAGAGCATAAAGTCCCAAACAGAAACACTGTTTCTAAGAACACCTTCCCTATGAAGAAAGGTTGAAACGCTTAGGGCTCTTTAGCTTGGAGAAACGTCGACTGCAGGGTGACATGATAGAGGTTTACAAGATAATGCATGGGATGGAGAAAGTAGAGAAAGAAGTCCTTTTCTCCCTTTCTCACAGTACAAGAACTCGTGGGCATTCAATGAAATTGCTGAGCAGACAGGTTAAAACGGATAAAAGGAAGTACTTCTTCACCCAAAGGGTGATTAACATGTGGAATTCACTGCCACAGGAGGTGGTGGCGGCCACAAGCATGGCCACCTTCAAGAGGGGGTTAGATAAAAATATGGAGCAGAGGTCCATCAGTGGCTATTAGCCACAGTGTGTGTGTGTGTGTGTGTGTGTGTGTGTATATATAATTTTTTTGGCCACTGTGTGACACAGTGTTGGACTGGATGGGCCGTTGGCCTGATCCAACATGGCTTCTCTTATGTTCTTCTGTGACACAGAATGTTGGACTGGATGGGCCATTGGCCTGATCTAACATGGCTTCTCTTATGTTCTTATGATGACGCCGACGAATTGTTTATGAAAAGTCTATAAGGAGTAACACTACTCAGAAGTAAGTTCCAAGCCGCCAATTGAAAATTCTAATTTGGGCGTTTGCGAGAGGCCAGTCTGAGGACCTTGTCAGTTGGCTTTGTGAAGAAGCTGCAAATGCAGCGGAATGCGATTTAAGCCGGTGATTGCGTGAAGGAAAGAATTTCTCCTTCAGAAGCTGACATTAGTGGAAGGACTCCGTTTGGAATTTACTTCTGAGTAGTATTACTCCTTATAGACTTTTTATAAACAATTCGTCGGAGTCATCCTTAGAAACAGTGTTTCTGTTTGGGACTTTAAGCTCTCTATGTGATCTATGGTTTTGGAATATTAATTGGATGTTTTTGCACAATACAATATATAGATTTTATATAATTTGTCAAATTGTATTCTTGACACAATTGTTTTTAGATCTCTCTCCATCCATAGCTGGTAGGCAGTGGCCCAGCATGCAACATGGTACAGATTTAAGAACCAATGACAGTGAAGTAAAATTATCTGGTAGGCAGTGGTTTAGAATGTAAAATGGTACAATGACAGACTAGTAAAATTAACCAATTGAGCAAACCTTTGATCTGAGTAGCATGTATGTGGCATATGCAATTAAGCTATGCAAATGAGTTGTGCTAATGAGCTCTGGCACCTCTTTTTCTACAAAATGCCATCCTGGAGGATGGCAACCCTAGCATGGGTGAAATACACAAAGTGCTTCATGTGAATAAATTGTTGTATTTTTATGCAAGACCCAAATCTGGTGTGAATGAAATATCCTGAACTAGAAAAGGTCTTGGGAGAACTCAGGGGGGCCTGGGAAAAGGAGGGTTTGGGGAAATATTTTATAGCTTGGATATGAACACTCAGGGATCTATTGGTCCCCAAAGGGTTGGCATTCAGCTTGAACCCAGGGTTCAGAAAACCAGAAGGGGTCAAAGGTTATCGTTTGGTGAGCAGTATGGGATTGCTGAGCTGACCCGGCCTTCCCCCACCCCTCAGCCATCTGCTAGGATCATTAAAGCCCCCAGTATCTTTACCCTCCAGAATTGTTAGTGTCTTTTTAGCACTGAGATCAAATTTCTGACCTCTGAGTTCCTAAATATACGTTGAGGATTTCAAGAACGTAGAGGGGGGTGGGATTTTTCTGAGTGAAGAAAGATGAATGGGGACATTGCTTGAAATGAAGATGAAATGCGTTGCTGAGAAAGTTTATAAGAAGGGCCAAGAGTTCTCCCAGAATTACAATAGATCTATCCTCCTGGAGAAAACGGCAGCTTTTGAAGGTGCTCTCTATGGTATCACATCTCTGCTGAATTCTTTCCCTTCCCCAAACACCTCTCTCTCTGAGCACTACCCCCAGATCTCAAGGAATTTTGCATCCTGGAGTTGGCAACCCTAATTTCCTATGTACATATGTGCAGGGCTTTTTTGTATAAAAAGCCCAGCAGGAACTCATTTGCATATTAGGCCACACCCCCTGATGCCAAGCCAGCCAGAACTGCTTCCTGTGCGTTCCTGCTTAAAAAAAAAAAAAGGCCCTGCATCCATCCATCCATCTTTTTTTGTAAGAGAGAGCCACTGAGATTCACTTTACTATGGAAACGGGAGTGAGTGGGGAGTATCCAGCTAAATGTGGGGTTTAAATCACTTGTTCAGCTGCATGTGTGCTGAATGTGACATGAGAATTATCACAAAAATAAATAAACATTAAGTGTATACTTGATTCCCTGTGTTCACTGCAATTTGTATACAGGGCTCATGGGAGCTGGTCTTGTGCATCAATTACAGTGGTAAGGCAGGACTAGGGATATAAAACAGAAATCCAGTGGCACCTTAAAGATGAACATTTATTCCAGTGGAATGACCTTTCATGATGCAGAGCTCACTTCTTCAGATACAATGGGAAGACAGAAAATGATGTTCCTTATTTTTACAGAAAATTGCAGAAGGGAAGGAGAAAGAGAGAGGATCTGGCCTAATATAATAAACTGGGTGAGATTCTATATGGGGACTTGGGTAGTTTATTTTATTTATTTATTTAGTAGGCTTATATTTTGCTCTTTCCCATAACGGGCTCAGGGAGGATCACAGCATGAACTGAACAACAATTAAAAACCTACCATTTAAATTTAAAAACAATACAATAAAATTTAATTGAAAGATCACAGGTTCTGGCCTCTCCCACATTCACCAGGAAGTCTGGGTTTGAATCTTCACTCAGCTATAATGCTCACCAGGGGTGGAATTCTAGCAGGAGCTCCTTTGCATATTAGACAACACACCCCTGATGTAGCCAATCCTCCAAGAGCTTACAAAAAGGAGCTTTGTAAGCTCTTGGAGGATTGGCTACATCAGGGGTGCATGGCCTAATATGCAAAGGAGCTCCTGCTAGAATCCCCCCCCTGATGCTCACAGGATGATTTTGGGCCAGATATCTACCTCGCAAGATTGGTTCAAGGATAAACAGGAGAACCTGAGCTCCTTGGCAGAAAAGATAAACTATCACATTATGGATTATTTTATGGAGATCTGATCAGAAAGAGATGGATCTTAACAGATCCATTCCTTCTGTAGCGGTACTTTTCAATGGCAAACAGAGAAAAGTGCCACTGTTTGAAGAACAGATCCAATGGATCTAGCCCAATGTCTATATTAAATCATGCCTGTCTGTAGACAGCAATTCTGTCTAACTGCATTGGTGGGTCTTCTCTTCATCATTGGTTTTGCAGTGTCGTATTTTGGGTATACAAGTTTTGTGAGTTTTCTCCGCAGCCTCTTCCTGCGAACAAATAATTTTTATTGCAGAACACTGATTTGTTGAATCATACATAATTCTGAACAATGCATGTATTCTCTGGGGAAATCTGGCAATGAGGTAAATAGTCCATGACCCAGATGGAAGAATCGCAGCTTTGATTTGGGCAACAGTGGAGCAAAAATTGAAATTAGGATTTTTCAGACAAAGGCAGCTTGGAACAGAATGTGTGAAATCATCTCTACATCCTAGAGGCCATTCTTGTGTTTTAACAATTTATTAATAACATATGGTTACAATATTTAATTGTCTCTTTTCTATACTAACCCATATGATATTTCAACCCCCCCTCCCTCCAATATTTGACTTCCCTGAAGTTATAAATTTAAATTCAATTATAAGGTACCACTAACCAATCAAAGTTTGATACTTTACTTTCTCATTAATACTAAAAAATGTCCAATGTCTTTTTACATTCCACTCTTTCTCCATATATCCTTTAAATTTCTTCCACTCCTTTTTGAATATATCTAAATCATAGTCTCTTAAAGTTTTAGTTAATTTGTCCATCTCACTCCATGATAAAACTTTCACAATCCAATCCCATTTCTCTGGTATTTTTCCCTGTTTCCACAGCTGCGCATACAATGTCCTAGCAGCTGAGAGCAAATAGCAAATTAAAGTCCTGTCTTTCTTTGGAAATTTTTCTAATTGTAATCCAAGTAAAAAAGTCTCTGCAGTTTTCTTAAAGTCATAACCCAAAATTTTGGAGATTTCTTGTTGTATCATCTTCCAAGACTCTTTCGTTTTTTCACAAGTCCATCACATATGAAAGAAAGAACCTTCGTAATCCTAAAGGCCATTCTTAAGAACATAAGAGAAGCCATGTTGGATCAGGCCAATGACCCATTCAGTCCAACACTCTGTGTCACACAGTGGCCAAAAAAATTATATACATCTATATACCTATCGATATATATATATACACACTGTGGCTAATATCCACTGATGGACCTCTGCTCCATATTTTTATCCAACCCCCTCTTGAAGCTGGCTATGCTTGTAGCCGCCACCACCTCCTGTGGCAGTGAATTCCATGTGTTAATCACTCTTTGGGTGAAGAAGGACTTCCTTTTATCCGTTCTAACCCGACTGCTCAGCAATTTCACTGAATGCCCATGAGCTCTTGTATTGTGAGAAAGGGAGGAAAGGACTTCTTTCTCTACTTTCTCCATCCCATGCATCATCTTGTAAACCTCTATCACCCCGCAGTCCAACTGGAAAGCCCTTTCCTTCATTTTGCCTCAGTTCCCCGCCCCATTTATCATCAGTGATTTCCATACCTGTGAAACTGAACACGGAGTCCTGCTGAGTTCTTTTGTTACTGGTCCGAGATTGATCTGACCGCTCTGCAGAATTTTATGATATACTTATGGCGCCATTCCTTTTCACAAAGGTTTGTACTCCAGGGCTTTCTATCATTCCCTGACACTTCTCCATCTGTTCCTGGTCATCCGGTCACCAAGGAGTCCTGTTTCATTGGCTCCAGAGATGAAAACACTCCATCCCAATGGTGTCCTACAGTAATTTGGTCACTGTCTGAACACTTGAGTCCTAGTCTTCCCTCAGTCCCTGGACAGTTTCTGCATGCCAGTTTGTGTTTAGGAGATCTGGAATTTTAACACATTTTCTATTTCACAATATCAGTGAAGGCATCTCAGCCACTGGTCTTTTTTGACCTCCTCCCTTGTAGAAATTGTCAGTGTTAGACAAATAGATGAAGCTGCTAGAAGAGAGTCAGTTTGGTGTCGTGGTTAAGTGTGTGGACTCTTATCTGGGAGAGCCGGGTTTGATTCCCCACTCCTCCACTTGCAGCTGCTGGAATGGCCTTGGGTCAGCCAGAGCTCTCGTAGGAGTTGTCCTTGAAAAGGCAGCTGCTGTAAGAGCTCTCTCAGCCCCACCTACCTCACAGGTTGTTTGTTGTGGGGAAGAAGAAGAAGAAGAGATTGGATTTATATCCCGCCCTCCACTCCGAAGAGTCTCAGAGCGGCTCACAATCTCCTTTCCCTTCCTCCCCCACAACAGACACCCTGTGAGGTAGATGAAGATATTGGATTTATATCCCGCCCTCCACTCCAAAGAGTCTCAGAGTGGCTCACAATCTCCTTTCCCTTCCTCCCCCACAACAGACACCCTGTGAGGTAGATGAAGATATTGGATTTATATCCCGCCCTCCACTCCGAAGAGTCTCAGAGCGGCTCACAATCTCCTTTCCCTTCCTCCCCCACAACAGACACCCTGTGAGGTAGATGAAGATATTGGATTTATATCCCGCCCTCCACTCCGAAGAGTCTCAGAGCGGCTCACAATCTCCTTTCCCTTCCTCCCCCACAACAGACACCCTGTGAGGTAGATGAAGATATTGGATTTATATCCTGCCCTCCACTCCGAAGAGTCTCAGAGCGGCTCACAATCTCCTTTCCCTTCCTCCCCCACAACAGACACCCTGTGAGGTAGATGAAGATATTGGATTTATATCCTGCCCTCCACTCCGAAGAGTCTCAGAGCGGCTCACAATCTCCTTTCCCTTCCTCCCCCACAACAGACACCCTGTGAGGTAGATGAAGATACTGGATTTATATCCCGCCCTCCACTCCGAAGAGTCTCAGAGCGGCTCACAATCTCCTTTCCCTTCCTCCCCCAAAAGAGACACCCTGTGAGGTGGGTGGGGCTGGAGAGGGGAGCTTGTGAGTCGCTCTGAGACTCCAATGTCGTCGTCGTCTTCTTCTTGTTGTTCCCAGCTATCCAGAAAACTGGATAGTCCAAGCTAGGCTGATCTTGTCAGATCTTAGAACCTAAGCAAGGTCAGTTCTGGCTACTATTTGGATGGGAGACCACCAAGGAAATCCAGGGGTGTGACATGGAGGAAGGCAATGGCAAACTACCTCTTAACATCTCTTGCCTTGAAAACCTTACACTGTAAGCCAGCTGTTACTTGATGGCACTTTCTACCACCACATCGAGGAAATGCAAGAGGAAATCTGTTAGGAGGAGAAAGAAGAGAAAAAGGAAGAAATAAGAGCCGGTCTGATTTCAAAAGTAAGATTCGAGTTCCCAACTTAATTCAGAAGTTCCCAGCACATTTACAGTTTGCCTGTATATACTGATTCTGTGGCTTATTAGACGTTTGCTGGTAAGGGAAAGCCAGGGTAGAACCAAACAATACGGAAAACATGGTGCTGCTGGTGAAAATGGAAGCTCTGCCTTTCTTCCTACTTTTTAAAAACGTTCAGCCTACGATGTGCAGAGGTCCATCAGTGGCTATTAGTCACAGCTTATTGTTGGAACTCTCTGTCTGGGGCAGTGATGCTCTGTTTTCTTGGTGCTTGAGGGGGCACAGTGAGAAGGTTACTAATGTCCTAGCCCCACTGGTGGACCTCCTGATGACACCTGGGTTGTTTTTTGGCCACTGTGTGACACAGAGTGTTGGACCGGATGGGCCATTGGCCTGATCCAACATGGCTTCTCTTAAATTCTTCTGTGACACAGAGTGTTGGACTGGATGGGCCATTGGCCTGGTCAAACATGGCTTCTCTTATGTTCTTCTGTGACACAGAGTGTTGGACTGGATGGACCATTGGCTTAATCCAACATGGCTTCTCTTATGTTCTTATGTGACACAGAGTTTTGGACTGGATGGGCCGTTGGCCTGATCCAACATGGCTTCTCTTATGTTCTTCTGTGACACAGAGTGTTGGACTGGATGGACCATTGGCTTAATCCAACATGGCTTCTCTTATGTTCTTTTGTAACACAGAGTGTTGGACTGGATGGGCCATTGGCCTGATCCAACATGGCTTCTCTTATGTTCTTATGAGACACAGAGTGTTGCACTGGATGGACCATTGGCTTAATCCAACATGGCTTATCTTATGTTCTTATGTGACATAGAGTGTTGGACTGGATGGCCCGTTGGCCTGATCCAACATGGCTTCTCTTATGTTCTTCTGTGACACAGAGTGTTGGACTGGATGGACCATTGGCCTGATCCAACATGGCTTCTCTTATGTTCTTCTGTGACACAGTGTTGGATTGGATGGGCCATTGGCCTGATCCAACATGTCTTCTCTTATGTTCTTATGTGACACAGAGTGTTGGACTGGATGGGCCATTGGCCTATTCTAACATGGCTTCTCTTATGTTCTTACGTGAGTCCAAGAAATTACAAAGTTTTGTGTCCTCCTCCTCTGGTTGCTGCTTGTAAAGATAGGAAGTCTTTTGGGACATGGATGTCCAACATTAATTATATATAACAAGACTTAACACTCTCTCTTGTCCTCCAAGGATTTTTTGGGACCCTTGTGTGAAGCATATTAGTTTAGACTAACCCAAGCTTGCCAGATCTTGGAAGTTATGCAGAGATGGCCATGACTTGGATGAGGGACCACCGGTGAAGTGCAGGGTCGCTACACAGAGGCAGGCTATGGGAAACCATATCTTGCCTAGATAGCCTGAGCTAGCCTGATCTCATCAGATCCCGGAAGCTAAGCAGGGTGAGTCCTGGTTAGTATTTGGATGGGAGACCAACGAGGAATTCCAGGGTCACTATGCTGAGGCAGGCAATGGCAAAGCACCTCTGGATGTCTCTTGCCTTGACCTAGATGGCCCAGGCTAGCCTGATCTCATCAGATTTCGGAAGCTAAGGAGGGTCAGTCCTGCTTCATATACGGATGGGGGACCACCAAGGAAAGCCAAGGTTGCTACACAGAGTCAGGAAATGGCAAACCACCTGAGGGAGGGACGGTGGCTCAGTGGTAGAGCATCTGTTTGGTAAGCAGAAGGTCCCAGGTTCAATCCCCGGCATCTCCAGCCACAAAAGGTCCAGGCAAATATGTGTGAAAAACTTGAGACCCTGGAGAGCTGCTGCCATTCTGAGTAGACAAGACTGACTTTGATGGACTCAGGAGGGTCTGATTCAGTATAAGGCAGCTTCATAGGTTCATATGTCTCTTGCCTTGAAAACCCCATGAGTGGCTACAGCTTGATGGCATATCATCATCATCATCATCATCATCATCATCATCATCATCATCATCATCATCATCATCACCACCATCATCATAATCACCACTGTTGTTGTTGTCATCGTCATCATCAACATCACCATCAGCATCACTGTTGTTGCTTGTTGTTGTTTGTTGTTGTCTTCATCATCATCATCACCACCACCATCATCAGCACTGTTGTTGTTCTCGTCATCGTAATATTAATCACCATCACCACCATCACCACCACCACCATCACCACCACCATCACCACCACCAACACCATCACCACCACCATCACCACCACCACCACCACCACCACCATCACCACCATCACCATCACCACCACCACCATCACCACCACCATCACCACCATCACCATCACCACCACCACCATCACCACCACCATCACCACCACCACCATCACCATCACCATCACCACCACCATCACCACCACCATCACCACCATCACCACCACCATCACCACCATCACCACCACCATTACCATCACCACCACCACCACCACCATCACCACCAACATCACCACCACCACCATCACCACCACCACCACCACCATCACCATCACCACCATCACCACCACCACCACCATCACCACCACCATCATCACCACCATCACCATCACCACCACCATCACCACCACCATCACCACCACCACCACCACCACCATCACCACTACCATCACCACCACCACCATCACCACCACCACCATCACCACCACCACCACCACCACCACCACCACCATCACCATCACCACCGCCACCATCACCACCACCATCACCGCCACCGCCACCATCACCATCACCACCACCATCACCACCACCACCACCACCACCACCACCACCACCACCACCATCACCACTACCATCACCACCACCACCATCACCACCACCACAACCACCATCACCACCACCATCACCACCACCATCACCATCACCACCACCACCACCATCACCACCACCACCACCACCATCACTACCATCACCGCCACCATCACCACCACCATCACCACCACCATCACCATCACCACCACCACTGTTGTTGCTGTTGTTTTTTTCATCATCACAATCTTTTCAGGTTATTAATTGCCCCATCCCTGCTAACACCGGGCTCTGGGCAATGTACATCAATAAAAGATACATAAATTTACAATCAATAAAACAAATCAGGTTAAAGCATCTCATATCTTACAACCCCCCTAATTGATTTCTTCTGTTCCAGACTGCTGGGCATTGTATGGGGGGGGGGGGGTAGAGCTCAGAGGAGTGGGGAAAATGAGGTGCCAACTTGGCAATGTCTTTATTTGAAAGCCTGGAGGAACATCTCTGCCTGACAGATCCTACAGGCCTTGTTGCTGTGTGAAGCATCGATATTTGTGTTTCACTCTGGCTGCAATCACACACACCAAATGATGCATTTTTAATCTACTTTCAATGCACTTTCCTCCTGGATTTTGTCAGTTCACACAGTAAAATCCAGTTGGAAAGAGGATTGAAAGTGGATGGAAAGTGCATTATTAGGTGGATTGAAAAGTGGACGGAAAGTGCGCTATTTAGTGCGACTGCAACCTCTGTGTGTGTGGGTGCGCTTGCACGCATGGATTGTTTTCTCTTAGTTTCCTCATGCAGGAAGGCTGTACCCAAGGCTTTTGGGGATGAAGAAGGAATGGTGGGAATCCTCTAGGATGTCCTCCTAACCTGAACTAAACTATTGTGTTTGTGTTGGCTGCTGCCGAGCCCACATCTGCTCCACATTTAAACAGAAAGCCGTTCAAGTCTGCTACTGCCTTTGGAAAGGGCACTACAGAAAAAGCAAACGTGGATGAGATATTTTTGCCCATCAAAGCTGCAGGAATGGAAAGGGGGGTGGGGGGTGGGGAGGTATAAAACAAAGAAGCAAAATGTGACGAAACCTGTTGACAGATCAAGATGGGTAGCATTTGCTAGTCTGTTGGTAGCAGCTGAAAAGAGCGAGAGCCCAGTAGCAACTGAAAGACTAACAAAACCTGTGGCAGGATTAGGGTTGCCAAGTACAATTCAAGAAATATCTGGGGGCTTTGGGGGTGGAGCCAGGAGACGTTGGGGGTGGAGCCAGGAGACGTTGGGGGTGGCGCCAAAAGACTTTGGGGTGGAGCCAAGAGCCGGGTTGCAACAAGCATAATTGGACTCCAAAGGGAGTTCCATCCATCATGTTTAAAGGGACCACACACCTGAGAGTACCAGGAGGTACTCAAGAAGACTGAAATTACTGGAGTGGATTATTATTATTAGCACCAAACTGTTTTTAAAATGTTTTAATTGTTTTATTGTAAGATTTTAATTAGTTGATGTTTAACCTGTAAATGTTTTTACTGTTGTGAGCCGCCCTGAGCCTGCTTCGGCGGGGAGGGCAAGATATAAATCCAATAAAATAAAATAAAATGCCTTCTCTCCACTGGAAATAATAGATAGGGGCACCTTCTTTGGAGGCTCATAGAATTGGGCCCCCTGGTCCAATCTTTTTGAAACTTGGAGGGTGTTTTGAGGAGAGGCACTGGATGCGATTAGGGTTGCCAAGTCCAATTCAAGAAAAATATGGGGACTTTGGGGGCGGAGCCAGGAGACTTTGGGGGTGGAGCCAGGAGACTTTGGGGGTGGAGCCAGGAGACGTTGGGGGTGGAGCCAGGAGCAAGGGTGTGACAAGCATAATTGAATTCCAAGGGAGTTCTGGCCATCACATTTAAAGGGACAGCACACCTTTTAAATGCCTTTCTTCCATAGGAAATAATGAAGGATAGAGGCACCATTTTTGGGGCTCATAGAATTGGACCCTCTGGTCCAAACATTTTGAAACTTGGGGGGTATTTTGGGGAGAGGCACTAGATGCTATACTAAAAGTTTGGTGCCTCTACCTCAAAAAATAGCCCCCCCAGAGCCCCCAATACCCATAGATCAATTCCCTATTATTCCCTATGGGAATCGTTCTCCATAGGGAATAACGGAGTGCTCAGCAGACATTCCCCCCCCGCTTTCTGATGACCCTGAAGCAGGGGGAGGGCCTCCAAACTGGGGGATCCCCTGATCCTGACTGGGGATTGGCAGAGCGTCTCGTTAGTTGCTTCTTCAGATACAGCTAGAATGTGAGTCCATCTGTTGCACACAGTAGCAAACAAGTTCCTTTGAGGGTCAACAACAGGGCATGGAGGCCGAGGCCTTCCCCTGATGTTGCCTCTTGGCTCCTCTGGGATTCAGAGACTCAGTGCCTCTGAATGTGGAGGTTTCCCTCAGTCAACATGGCTGGTAGAGTCCACATACCACTACACCAAACCGGCTTTCCCTTCCCCTCACCTCAACAGACCCCCTGTGAGGTAGGTGGAGCAGAGAGAGTTCTCCCAGAACTGCTCTTGAGCAGAACAATTCTGAGAGAATTATGACTGACCCAAGGTCACTCCAGCAGTTGCATGTGAAGAATCAAACCCAACTCCCAGCAGGTGCATGTGGAGGAGTGGGGAATCAAACCTGGTTCTCCAGATTAGATTCCATCATTCTTAACCACTACGCCAAGCCATCCTGAGGGTTGGCAACCTAAAGTTCTGGCCCCAGATTCTGTTGGCATTGGGAATGGGACCAGCGTAACACTGTGGATTTCCTGCTAGAAAATAAGGCCTACCGGTCTTCTCCCTAGCAGGACCAGGTATCTTCTGCACCAGCCTGCCAGCTCAATTGTTCTCTGTGGTCCTAGAAGGTAGGACCAGAACCAATAGGTTGAAATTAGATCAAAAGTTTCTGGCTCAACATTAGGAAGAATTTCCTGACCGTTAGAGCAGTTCTTTGGTGGAACAGGCTTCCTCGGGAGGTGGTGGGCTCTCCTTCCTTGGAGGTTTCTAAACAGAGGCTAGATGGCCATCTGACAGCCATGAAGATCCTGTGAATTTAGGGGGAGGTGTTTGTGAGTTTCCTGCATTGTGTAGGGTGAGGGATGGTGGCTCAGTGGTGGAGCATCTGCTTGGTAAGCAGAAGGTCCCAGGTTCAATTCCTGGCATCTCCAACTAAAAAGGGTCCAGGCAAATAGGCATGAAAAACCTCAGCCTGAGACCCTGGAGAGCCGCTGCCAGTCTGAGTAGACAATACCAATGTTCCCTCTAAGCTGCGGAGTCTTGTGAGCAAAAATTCTACTTTGTGAGCTACTGGTATGAAAGCCGTGAGCTACTGCATAAATTATTATGCTTTGGGGTCAATTTTCCTGAGCCAAGACAAAAATGTGTGAGCTGGAGGCTAAAAATCTGTGCACTAGCTCACACTAACTCAGCTTAGAGGGAACACTGGACAAGACTGACTTTGATGGACCGAGGGTCTGACTCAGTAGAACGCAGCTTCAGGACTGGATTTACATGTTTTTTGAGGGGGGGCAAAATTAAAAAATGGTGCCCCCTTATGGGCCCATTGTATCTTATGGTCCCATAGAATACAGTGGACTCCATACCCAATTTGGCGCCCCCCCCTCCGTTGGCACCCGGGGCAAGCACCCCCATCTGCCCCCCCCCCCATAGATCCGGCCCAGTTTGCTGTAGTGGTTAAGTGTGTGGACTCTTATCTGGGAGAACCGGGTTTGATTCCCCACTCCTCCACTTGCACCTGCTAGCATGGCCTTGGGTCCGCCATAGCTCTGGCAGAGGTTGTCCTTGAAAGGGCAGCTTCTGTGAGAGCTCTCTCCAGCCCTGCCCACCTCACAGGGGGTCTGTTGTGGGGGAGGAAGGGAAAGGAGATTGTGAGCCGCTCTGAGACTCTTCGGAGTGGAGGGCGGGATATAAATATCTTCATCTCCCTCACAGGGTGTCTGTTGTGGGGGAGGAAGGTAAAGGAGATTGTGAGCCGCTCTGAGACTCTTCGGAGTGGAGGACGGGATATAAATCCAATATCTTCATCTCCCTCACAGGGTGTCTGTTGTGGGCGAGGAAGGTAAAGGAGATTGTGAGCCGCTCTGAGACTCTTCGGAGTGGAGGGCGGGATATAAATCCAATATCTTCATCTACCTCACAGGGTGCCTGTTGTGGGGGAGGAAGGTAAAGGAGATTGTGAGCCGCTCTGAGACTCTTCGGAGTGGAGGGCGGGATATAAATCCAATATCTTCATCTCCCTCACAGGGTGTCTGTTGTGGGGGAGGAAGGTAAAGGAGATTGTGAGCCGCTCTGAGACTCTTCGGAGTGGAGGGCGGGATAGAAATCCAATATCTTCATCATCATCATCTTCTTCTTCTGGGCAGCTTCATATGTTCATGTATGTTCATATGGGTTGGACTAGGTGACTCTGGTCCTGGGGGTCCCTTCCAACTCTATGATTCTGTGATTCTATGAATCACTCGCATCCCCTCGCTCTCGTTCGCCCGTCAAAAATGATCGACTTCTTTCCGTTTCCAGAAGCAATCGGCCTATTGGGTCAAATATCTCCTTTTTCAAAGCGGTGTCTAAATGGATGTTTATACAGCTCGATGACAGCTGCGGGATTATTACCATTCAGCAAGCCAATGGTACACAGTTGAAGCAAAAATTGACTCCGTATGTGTTCAGATAAGAGACAGAGAGAGAGAGAGAGAAAGAAAGAACCAACCAGGGAGAGGTTTTGCTTCCCCTTTCTCGTTATTTAGGTGGGCGTTTATGACTAAAAATGAACAAGGACGATCCCTGGGGGACCTTCACAAGGAGAAGCAAATGGCATTAATCATAGGGAATGAATCTTTGGTGTTCCTCCACCGCTTTGCATCTCCTCAGTGGGAACAATGCATCAATAGAAGGCTGGTCTCTACTTCAGGGACACATTTAAGCACCTTTTAATGGGTTTATGGGGCTTCCCAGCTTTCCCCGGCTCATTCCTTCCCTGCCAAACCGTAGGTGGTCCATCGAAAGAGTCCTCATAGGTCAAACAATTTGGGGGTCTCACGTCACCGCTTGTCTCCAGGTGATAGAAACATCAGATGGGGATTGTGGAAAGGGGGGAAGGGAGGATTAAATTAAGAGCAAAAGGGAGGCTGTGCCAGATTTTCACCTTGTTTTAAATGGGGGGGGGGGAGGGAAGGGGAAACGACTCAAACCCAGGATGAGCTTGAAGTGATTTATAAGCCTCAAGGAAACGGTCTGGTAAGAATGAATCTTTCCCTCGGTGGGTGTGTTGAAGGTAAAAGCTGTAGCCTCCTGCGGAAGCCCTTCATCCTTCAAACCACCTCCTCTGCTTAATAGCATGGGGCTCTAGCCTTCTGGTTTTTGAGGTACGTTTCTAAAAAGATGTGTCGGCATCCTAGGGAAACAGTGATGGATTCAGCCCACGCCACCTGTCTGCCAGAAGATGCTGGGATAATGGGAAGCACCTGGTTGATGTTCTCCCTTTGCCATGGGCTCCCTGGGTGGTCAGGAGTCAGCCAGACGTCTCTGAGACTCAGATTCCACAAACTCATACACCTCAATTTGCAAAATGAGAATTCTTATCCTGGCCTACCTTTCCAGGGGTGTGAACATATGAACATATGAAGCTGCCTTCTACTGAATCAGACCCTTGGTCCATCAAAGTCAGTATTGTCTTCTCAGACTGGCAGCAGCTCTCCAGGGTCTCAAGCTGAGGTTTTTCACACCTATTTGCCTGGACCCTTTTTTGGAGATGCCAGGGACTGAACCTGGGAAAGGTGTGGGAAAGGTTACGGTGCCAAATCATCATCATCATCAAAGTTAGATGCTCCTTCAGTCCTAGGGTTGCTCATGAAATATCTGGGGGTTTTGGGGAGGAGTCAGGAGACTTTGGGGGAGGGGTCAGGAGACTTTGGGGGTGGAGCCAGGAGCACGACTGAACTCCAAAGGGAGATTCGTCCACCACATTCAAAGGGAAGAAGAAGAAGACTTATACCCCGCCCTTCTCTCTGAGGTATAAATACCCCGCCCTTCTCTCTGAGGTATAAATACCCCACCCTTCTCTCTGAAAGCAGCCCCGTGGCGCAGAGTGGTAAAGCAGCAATACTGCAGTACTGTGATCTGAACTCTCTGCTCACGACCTGAGTTCTATCCCAGCGAAAGCTGGGTTTTCAGATAGCTGGTTCAAGGTTGACTCAGCCTTCCATCCTTTGGAGCTTGCTGGGGGGAAAGTGTAAAAGCCTGGGAAGGCAATGACAAACCACTCTGTAAAAAGTCTACCGTGAAAACGTTGTGAAAGCAACGTCACCTCAGATTCGGAAACGACTGGTGCTTGCAAAGGGGACCTTTCCTTTCCTTCTCTCTGAATCAGAGACTCAGAGCGGCTTACAATCTCCTATATCTTCTCCCCACACAACAAACACCCTGTGAGGTAGGTGGGGCAGAGAGGGCTCTCACAGCAGCTGCCCTTTCAAGGACAGCTCTGCTAGAGTTATGGCTGACCCAAGGCCATTCCAGCAGCTGTAAGTGGAGGAGTGGGGAATCAAACCCAATTCTCCCACATAAGAGTCCATGCACATCACTACTCCTCCAAGCTGGCTCTCCTGCAGAGCCTGCAGACGGAAGGGTTTGGGGGTGAGGAGGAGCCTTAGGAGGGATGTGATGCTTTAGACTCCGCCCTCCAAAGCAGCCATTTTCTCCAGCTGAACTGATCTCTGAAGTCTGGGGAACAGTCTAATTCTGGGAGATCTCAAGGCCCCACTTGGAGGTTGGTTACCAGGGCTTTTTCTGTAGCAGGAACTCCTTTGCATATTAGGCCACCCCCCTCCCCGATGTAACCAATCCTCCAAGAGCTTACAGGGCTCTTAGCACAGGGCATACTGTAAGCTCCAGGAGAATTGGCTACAACAGTTTAGTCTAGTTGATTTCTGTCCCGCCCTCCCTGCCGAAGCAGCCTCAGGGCGACTCACAAAACATAATAGAATGACAATAAAAAAAACAGTTAAACATTAAAACAAACAATTTAAAACAGTTGAAGCAATTTGGTGCTAATTCTGTATGATTTAGAATGGCATTCAGTGTTCTTGGACAGCCAATTGGATCTAATATCACGGTGGCAGTCGTTATTCAGTCAAAAGCTAACATAAGAACATAAGAGAAGCCATGTTAGATCAGGCCAATGGCCCATCCAGTCCAACACTCTGTGTCACAGAAGAACATAAGAGGAGCCATGTTAGATCATGCCAATGGCCCATCCAGTCCAACACTCTGTGTCACAGAAGAACATAAGAGAAGCCATGTTGGATCAGGCCAATGGCCCATCCAGTCCAACACTCTGTGTCACCGAAGAACATAAGAGAAGCCATGTTAGATCAGGCCAATGGCCCATCCAGTCCAACACTCTGTGTCACAGAAGAGCATAGGAGAAGCCATGTTGGATCAGGCCAATGGCCCATCCAGTCCAACACTCTGTGTCACACAGTGGCAAAAAATTTTATACATACACACACACTGTGGCTAATAGCCACTGATGGACCTCTGCTCCATATTTTTATCTAAACCCTTCTTGAAGGTGGCTATGCTTGTGGCCGCCACCTCCTCCTATGGCAGTGAATTCCACATGTTAATCACCCTTTGGGTGAAGAAGTACTTCCTTTTATCCGTTTTAACCAGTAAATAATACTGTATTGCAAACCTTGCGGAACTGGGCAAGGTCCCACAAGGCTCTGACCTCCTCAGGCGGTTGGTTCCACCAGTGAGGGGCAGCGATGGAGAAGGCTCTTTCTCACGTTGTTTTCAGTCTTGCCTTCCTGGATAATAAATTTTGTGTTTCTGATCTGAGTACCCTCTGAGGAACATGTGGGGAGAGACGGTCCCTAAGGTAGGCAGGCCCTCGACCATATAGGGCTTTATATCAGAGAGGGTTGTGGCCTAATAAGCAAAGGAGTCCCTTCTACAAAAAAGAAAGCCCTGGGTTACTCTAAGTTGGACCCTGACTTTATGACCGATTTCACACTCACCTTACACCGCTCTCACATTCATCTTCTCAGTGCGGGTTCCTTCTGATGTCCCACTATCTGCCCCGGAGCTGCAGCAAGGATCAGTGTTTTCGTGCAGCAAACAGAAACTGCTAAAAGCCAGTCTCTGCTTGCTGCGCAAAAACGCCGATCCTTGATGCAGCCCCGGGGCAGATAGTGGAGAATCAGAAGGGAGCCGCTCTGAGAAGACGAACATGAGAGCGGCGTGAGGTGAGAGGGAAATCGATCTACGCTTCCTGCCATTGTCATGAAATAAACATTTTTTTGTTAAAACAATTTTATTGGTAACATATGGTAATAAATCTATATCTTACATCTTTAAAAACTTCTTTTATCTACCCCATATATTACTTTCTACCCACCCCTCCCCCTGTTCCTTGACCCCCGCCAGTGTTATTTACTTAAAAAGCAAATATTTCAAGGTACCCTTAACTATTAAAACAAAAATTTATATTCTTCTTCTTTTTTAAACTTAATCATTATCAAAAATTATCCAATGTCCTTTTATTTCCCACTCTTTTTCTACATATCTTCTAAACTTTTCCCACTCCGTCTTAAAAACTTCTAAATCACAGTGTCTTAATATTCTTGTTAATTTGTCCATTTCACTCCATGTCATAACTTTTATAATCCAATCCTATTTCTCTGGTACCTAGGGGTGGAGATAACAATGAAGAATATTGATCCGTTTAAAAATAATTATGAGAAGTTATGGCGTAAAATGGATGAAGACATGCTAAAACGGAACAAGCTTAATTTGTCATTGTTGGGTAGAATAGCTGCAATTAAAATGAACATCTTACCAAGAATAATGGAAGAATGAAATAAACATTTTGACACATAGCTTTTTTATTTTGCGTATTAGGTTTCCCCTCTCTCTGCAGCAGGTGAAAGTTTGCTTGGTGTACCGAGAGTATTTCTTCAGCGCTTTTCAAATTGAGAAAATGATAATGTGACTGATCCAAAACAGGAAGAAGACCAGGAGGCCGCCTTTGTTTGATTCTCAGATATAAATCAGAATCTCACGGGCTACTGACACGTAGGAAAGTCCTGGCCAGAGACTGGAAAAACCATCTGGTTCTCCTGTCAGACGGAGATGTAAAGCTGAGAGCTGCCAAGCCTTAAACACGAGGGCAGGCAGGTTTTTTTTTTAATAAAAAAAATGTCAGAATGAATGTGTTTATAGACTCCTTGCATTTATGCTTTCTATGGTTTATTTTTCAAGTGAAGAAAGAACATCTCCTGGTAGGCAATGTAACCCAAACAATATCGGTTTAAAAGTTGAGGCTGTGCGCTTTTGGAATATTTTTCTAGTGTTTTGAAGTGTCCACTTAGGAAGGGAGATGGGGGGCGGGGGGAGACAGAGGGATTGTTCTACATTTCACCGCTGTGTTTGGCCGGGCTGAACTGGCCATTGGAGAGATTCATCTGGTATGGATTAGATCTTCTCTCACACACTCCGTCAACCTGGGTGTTCCAAAGGCAGGATGGATTCTGTAGGGGTCCTCCTTGCTTTCGCTTTTTTTCCTCTCTCTTTTTTTTAAAGCCAGGCAGGAAATGCCCCACACAGACCACATGTGAAATCTGTGCGGGAACAGTTGGAAGAGACAAAAGAGCCCTCTCAAGCATACCCCAAAGTTTGTGTGTGGGTGGAAGGAGGCAGCGCATAAAAAAAAGGAAAGGGCAGTGAAAAGGGGAATTCCTTTGTGGAAAGGCTGGGGAGGGGAGCAGAACCAGCTCTTCAAACTATACCTTTATATAATGTTTCATAACAGCACAAGTCAGAAACAGGGGAGGGAGAATGATGGTTCCGAATGGTCCCAGGTTTCTTCTCTAAATTACAATTCCATTCTCCTGGCCTTCGTCTCAATCAGCCTGTGGGTCCATCTTGCCCAGTATTGTTTCAAGTTGCCAGAGTTCTGCAGGTAGAACTTTCAGCTTCCAGGTGGGTTCTAGAGATCTCTTGGCATTACAGCTCAACCCCATTTCTTTTTGTAGAAAAAGCCCAGCAGGAATTCATTTGCCTATTAGGTCACCCCCCCTGATGACACCACTGTTTCACACAGGGCTTTTTTGGGGTAGAAAAGGTCTGGCAGGAACTCATTTGCCTAAAAGGCCACACCCCCTAATGACGCCATTGTTTCACATAGGGCTTTTTTGAGAAAAAGCCCAGCAGGAACTCATTTGCCTATTAGGCCACACCCCCTAATGATACCATTGTTTCACACAGGGCTTTTTTGGGGTAGAAAAAGCCCAGCAGGAACTCATTTGCCTAGAGGGCCACACCCCCTAATGACACCATTGTTTCACACAGGGTTTTTTTTTTGGTAGAAAAAGCCCAGCAGGAACTCATTTGCCTAAAAGGCCACACCCCCTAATGACACCATTGTTTCACACAGGGCTTTTTTTTGGGGGGGGGGAGAAAAAGCCCAGCAGGAACTCATTTGCCTATTAGGCCACACCCCCTGATTACACCATTGTTTCACACGGGGCTTTTTTTTGGTGGAAAAGCCCAGCAGGAACTCATTTGCCTAATGGGCCACTCACCCCTGATTAATAAAATTAATAAAACCATAACCTGTTTTGCACTCCCAGTGTTTGTAGGCTCTTTAGCTTGGAGAAACGTCAACTGCAAAGTTGACATGATAGAGGTTTACAAGATTATGCATGGGATAGAGAAGGTAGAGAAAGAAGTACTTTTCTCTCTTTCTCACAATACAAGAACTCGTGGGCATTCAATGAAATTGCTGAGCAGTCAGGTTAGAACTAATAAAAGGAAGTACTTCTTCACCCAAAGGGTGATTAACATGTGGAATTCATTCCATAGGAGGTGGTGGCAACTACAAGCATAGACAGCTTCAAGAGGGGATTGGCTAAGCTTATGGAGCAGAGGTCCATCAGTGGCTATTAGCCACAGCGTATTGTTGGAACTCTCTGTCCGGAGCAGTGATGCTCTGTCTTCTTGATGCTTGGGGGGGGGGCACAGTGGGAGGGCTTCTAGCCCCACTGGTGGACCTCCTGATGGCACCTGGTTTTTTTGACTATTGCGTGACACAGAGTGTTGGACTGGATGGGCCATTGGCCTGATCCAACATGGCTTCTCTTATTCTCTTAAATAAATTCTCAGGTCAGAAGTAACCCTTTGTGAATTGGCCAGAGGTCTAAGCTACTTGAGGGCTTTCTACACGGGCGCAGTTAGTGGTCTCTGGATCCATTCCCAAATGACAAGTGAACAATGCTTCTTAGTGTATTGTTATGGTGCCACCAAGTCACACCTGACTTATGGTGATCCCCTTGGATTTTCAAGGCAAGAGGTGGTTTGCTACTGCCTGCTTCTGCGTAGCAACCCCTGACTTCCTTGATGGTCTCCCACTGGAGTATTAACCCAGGCCAACCCTACGTAGCTTCTGAGAACTGATGAGAGTGGGTTAGCCTCAGCCATCCAGCTCAAGGCAAGAGGTGGTTCGTAGGTGGTTTGCTATGGCCTGCTTCTATTGAGGCCAGTTTGGTGTAGTGGTTAAGTGTGTGGACTCTTATCTTAGAGAACAGGGTTTGATTCCCCACTCCTCCACTTGCAGCTGCTGGAATGGCCTTGGGTCAGCCACAGCTCTCGTAGGAGTTGTCCTTGAAAGGGCAGCTGCTGAAAGAGCTCTCTCAGCCCCACATACCTCACAGGGGCAGGGGGGCGGAAGGTAAAGGAGATTGTGACCACTCTGAGACTTCAGAGTATAGGGCAGGATATAAATCCAATATATTCTTCATCTTCTTCTTCATCATCTTCTTTTTCTATTGCCAGCTGGGTTGCTTCGCTTCGCTTTCCAGAATTGGAAGGGAAGTGAGGTGAAGCCAGCTGACCGGTGTGCAAGCTGGGGCATTTGCCTTGGGCACCAGCAAGGAAGGGAGCACCCAATTTGGTGTCCCGCCCAGCCTGTCTCCGTGGCCAAATGCCTAATTTGCCTAATGGAAGAGCCAGCCTTATTCGCATAACAGGCCTGGACTTCCTTGCTGATCTCTTGCCTTGGAAACCCTATGTTGGGTCCAAATAGACAACGGTTGTTTTCCCACTGACCTTACTCCGGAGCGACGTCCCTCTTCACTGCGCAGCGTCTGCGTGGATTTCCCACCAACTGCTGCGCACAACCAGGAAGAGCCGCGGCTTTTGCGTCGCAGATGTAAACTGGTTTTTAGCGGTTTACATCTGCGACGCAAAAGCCGCGGCACTGCCTGGTTGTGCGCAGCAGTTGGTGGGAAATCCGCGCACACGCTGCACGGTGAAAAGGGACGTCGCTCCGGAGTAAGGTCAGTGGGAAAACGGCCAACAACAAAAAAGCTCCGGAAAGAAGATGACTGTTATTTCATACCAAGTGTGGGGCTACCATAAAAGAAGCCCGAAGTTTCAAATTGAGCTGTTACGAAATTCATTGCCATCCTCAAATTCATTGCGAGTTCTCTGTATAATCCTCCAAAGCAGTGAATTTGGTTTAGGGATTACCTACATCCCTCCTCTGTTTAATTGGAGCCGCAGCAGAGCAAATCAGATGTTATAACATTCAGGATGACTTTTGTTCAAAGATCTTCTGCTCTGTTTGCAAAAACAAATATCAATCATTTGCACTTTGCCTTGGGGGGGGGGCTGATTTCCCATCTCTCGACATCACGTTCTGCAACATTATTTGGGCCTCTTCATCTCCACCTGATGCCCACATAAAGAGATCAAGCAACACGGCTTTGCACCTCTTTCTAACCTCCTTCCTCCACCAGGGCTTTGAAACCCAGCTGTTGAGAACGGTTTCACTTCCAGCACAGGGACAGAATAAAACAAACTGACATTGTCTGATTTCCAGCAACTGGATTCAACTTCCACATGTGGCATGGATCCCCACCCTCACCAGAAATGCCCCCCCCACACACACACAGAGTGCCCACATTTATTGGGAAGTATCCAGGATTTAGCAATTGAATATTTTCCATCCTGTTCCAGGCTTTTTATCACTTGTGACCTCTGAGTGTTTCATGTCTTTTAAACAGGGTTGCCAAGTCCAATTCAAGAAATATCTGGGGACTTTGGGGGTGGAGCCAGGAGACATTAGGGGGTGAAGCCAAGATCAAGGCTGTGATAAGCATAATTGAACTCCAAAGAAGTTCTGGCCATCACATTTAAAGGGATGGCACACCTTTTCAATTCCTTCCTTCCATAGGAAATAATGGATAGGGGCACCTTCTTTTGGGGCTCATAGAATTGGACCCCTTGGTCCAATCATTTTGAAACTTGGGGGGGGGGTATTTTGGGGAGAGGCACTAGATGCTATACTGAAAATTTGGTGCCTCTACCCAAAAAAACAGGCCCTCCAGAGCCCCAGATACCACGGATCAATTCTCCATGATTTTCTATGGGAAGAAATCTCCATAGGGAATAATAGAGTACCCAGCAAACATTTCCCTCCCCTCCCCCCGCTTTCTGATGACCCTAAAGCAGGGGGAGGGTCTCCAAACCGGGGGAATCCCCTGCCCCCACCTGGGGATTTCCAACCCTACTTTTAAAAGATCATTATCGGAATGCAGATAGAAAAACGGTGTACTAGTTGCAGCAAGGGTGTCAAACTCATTGGTTACGAGGGCCGGATCTGACGCAAATGGGACTTTGTGGGGATGGATCTCGTGTGTCATAAAAGGTAATGCCAGGTAGTGGAGATATAAACTTTATAAAGAACAGGCGAGCACAATTAAAGAAAAAAAACCTTTAAAAGATGCTTACGAGGAAAAAAAAACGTAAAAGATGCTTAAAAGACTAGCACTCCTGCAATATTTTGTTTATTTCTGAATTGTGCGTAAAAATCTGCAGACCACTTTGGGGCAGGGGATCCCCCGGTGGGAAGTCCACTATTCCCTATGCGGACCTATTCCCAAAGAGGATAATGGAGAATTGATCTGTGGGTATCTGGGGCTCTGAGGGGGCTGTTTTTTTGAGGTAGAGGTACCAAATTTTCAGCATAGCATCCGGTGTGTCTCCTCAAAACACCTCCCAAGTTTCAACAAGATTGGACCAGGGAGGTCCAATTCTATGAGCCCCCAAAGAAGGTGCCCCTAGCCATTATTTTCAGAGTGAGAGAAGACATTTAAAAGGCATGTGATTCCTTTAAATATGATGATTAGAACTCCCTTTGGGTTCAGCTGTACCTTGCTCCTGGCTCCACCCCCAAAGTCCCCTGGTCCCACCTCCAAAGTCCTCAGAGATTTCTTGAGTCAGACCTAGCAAACCTAGAGGTTTGGGGATGGAAGAAAGGAACTCATTTGAGGGGGAAGGGTCCTCCTTGTGACCAGGAGGCTGAGTGCTATGTAGGCAGATCCTCATCCTGTTCATGAGCTTTATGCAGATAGAGGAATACACTCAGATCTAAAGAGACAGAAAGCCAGTTTGGTGTAGTGGTGAAGTGTGCAGACCCTTATCTGGGAGAACTGGGTTTGATTCCCCACTCCTCCACTTGCACCTGCTGGAATGGCCTTGGGTCAGCCATAGCTCTTGCAGAGGGCAGCTTCTGTCAGAATTCTCTCAGCCCCACCCACCTCACTGTCACTTGTATGTAAATAATACTGACAGTTTTCTAGCACATGCTGGAAAGTGAAACTGATGTGCTAAGCTAGATCATCTAGATGACAGGTGGTGGCTGGTTGCCAGAGGTTGCATCAGCCTAGAGGTTGCATCAGCATGACTCAGCAGGATGCTGATTGGTTACTTGATGTATAAATGTAGAAAGATACTTTGCTATGTGTGGGTTATGAGAGTTAGAGAGCAGCGGAGCACTTTGTCGGATTAGAGAGTGAGAGGTGTAAATAAACTGTATATAGTGGTTTTACCACTGCTGTGTACAGCCTTCATTCTTTGCATCGCTAAAGACCACCCTCTTAAGCTCGGGCGCATCAACACTCACAGGGTGTCTGTTGTGGGGGAAGAAAATAAAGGAGATTGTAAACCACTCTGAGTCTCTGATTCAGAAAGAAGGGCGGGGTATAAATCTGCAATTCGTCTTCTTCTTGCAGCTGCTGGAATGGCCTTGGGTCAGCCATAGCTCTCGCAGGATTTGTCCTTGAAAGGGCAGCTGCTGGGAGAGCTCTCTCAGCCCCACCCAGTTTGGTATAGTGGTTAACTGGTTAACTCTTATCTGGGAGAACCCGGTTTGATTCCCCACTCCTCCATTTGCAGCTGCTGGAATGGTCTTGGGTCAGCCACAGCTCTCACAGAGCTGTCCTTGAAAGAGCAGTTTCTGTCAGAGCTCTCTCAGCCCCACCCACCTCACAGGGTGTCTGTTGTGGGGGAAGAAAATAAAGGAGATTGTAAACCACTTTGAGTCTCTGATTCAGAAAGAAGGGCGGGGTATAAATCTGCAATTCTTCTTCTTCTTGCAGCTGCTGGAATGGCCTTGGGTTAGTCATAGCTCTTGCAGAGCTGTCCTGGAAAGGGCAGCTTCTGTCAGAGCTCTCTCAGCCCCACCCCCCTCACAGGGTGGCTGTTGTGGGGGAAGAAGATAAAGGCGATTGTAAGCCGCTCTGGGTCTCTGATTCAGAAAAAATGGGCGGGGTATAAATCTACAATTCTTCTTCTACTTTTCTTCTTCTGCATATCCTCATCCTGTTCGTGAGCTTTATGCAGATACACTCAGATCTAAAGAGACAGGACAGAGAGATTAGATTTAACACTGATTAGGTTAAATCAGGGTTTTATGCACTGGAATTCGCTGGCACTGAAAAGAGAGCAAACCCTTCTCTTCCTCAAAGAAATGACTGCTTTTATTTCAGAAAGGAAGATCTATTGTATATTGGCAGTGACCTTTAAAAAGCTCTAATGAAGTTTCATGATCACCATTTTCACAGCTGCACGACCCCGTCTGATGCAGGTATTTCACTCCCCCACTGAAGCTGAAGGGCTCCAAAGGAACAATCGGCTCTCTTATCTCAGGTGACTCTTTCCAAAGATCCTCTTTGTCCTTGTAGTCTCTCTTTTTTAAACAAAAAACCCCAACAACAATTGGAAGAAGATTCTCCCCCTATCTTGAGGGTATCATACTCCGTGCCAAAACCTGTTATACCATGTTGATATAGCTATCAAAGCCCTTAATAAAAAATCTATGTCATTGTCATCATTTTGTATTTGCTTTCCCCCCATTTAAGTTAAAAGGGAGATCTAAGAATCTTCTGGGTCGCCTATGCCTAAATAGGGTTTACAGCATTCTCTGCCCACAAGTGTGGCTGCTGGTGGTCATGAGCTTCTGGGTAGAAAGAAAGGAAAGGTCCCCTGTGCAAGCACCAGTCGCTTCCGATTCTGGGGTGACGTTGCTCTCACAATGTTTTCACGGCAGACTTCTTACGGGGTGGTTTGCCATTGCCTTCCCCAGTCATCTACACTTTCCCCCCAGCAAGCTGGGGATTCATTTTACTGACCTTGGAAGGATGGAAGGCTGAGTCAACCTTGAGCCGGCTACCTGAACCCAGCTTCCACTGGGGTTTGAACTCAGGTCAAAGAGCAGAGCTTAGGACTGCAGTACTGCAGACTTAACACTCTGCGCCATGGGGCTCTATTATGGGTAGAAAGCAGGGCTTTTTTTGAGTAGGAACACACGGGAACACAGTTCTGGCTGGCTTGATGTCAGGGGTGTGGCCTAATATGCAAATGAGTTCCTGCTGGGTTTTTCCTGCAAAAAAAGGTTATGTGTGGAAACAATGGTGACATCAGGGTATGTGGCCTAATATGCAAATGAGTTCCTGCTGGGCTCTTCCTGCAAAAAAGTTCTGTGTGGAAACAATGGTGACATCAGGGGGTATGACCTAATATGCAGATGAGTTCCTGCTGGTATAAAGTAACCTGTGGCTGGGCCAGATAGCCTTTGGGAGCCTGTTTGAAGTAGTAGTAGCAGCAGCAGCAGAAGAAGTAGTAGTAGCCATAATAGGAAGGCGGTGGAGGAGTAGCAGCAGTATTACTAGCTGCAGAAGTAATAGTAAGCAATAGTGATAGTAGTAAGGGTAGTAGTAAACAACAGCAACAGAAGTAATATTAAGTAATAGCAACAGTAGTAATAATAGTAGCGGCAGTAGTACTAGCAGCAGCAGCAGAAGTAATAGTAAGCAATAGCAATAGTAGTAAAGGTAGTAGTAGTAGCAGCAGAAGTAATATTAAGTAGTAGCAGCAGCAGTAATAATAGTAGCAGCAGTAGTACTAGCAGCAGCAGAAGTAATAGTAAGCAATAGCAATAGTAGTAAAGGTAGTAGTAGTGGCAACAGTAATAGCAGCAGAAGTAATATTAAGTAGCAGCAACAGTAGTAATACTAGTAGCAGCAGTAGTATTAGCAGCAGCAGCAGCAGAAGTAATAGTAAGCAATAGCAATAGTAGTAAAGGTAGTAGTAGCAGCAGCAGAAGTAATATTAAGTAGTAGCAGCAGCAGTAATAATAGTAGCAGAAGTAATAGTAAGCAATAGCAATAGTAGTAAAGGTAGTAGTAGTAGCAGCAGAAGTAATATTAAGTAGTAGCAGCAGCAGTAATAATAGTAGCGGCAGTAGTACTAGCAGCAGCAGCAGAAGTAATAGTAAGCAATAGCAATAGTAGTAAAGGTAGTAGTAGTAGCAGCAGTAATAATAGTAGCAGGAGTAGTACTAGCAGCAGCAGAAGTAATAGTAAGCAATAGCAATAGTAGTAAAGGTAGTAGTAGTAGCAACAGTAATAGCAGCAGAAGTAATATTAAGTAGCAGCAACCGTAGTAATACTAGTAGCACCAGTAGTACTAGCAGCAGCAGAAGTAATAGTAAGCAATAGCAATAGTAGTAAAGGTAGTAGTAGCAGCAGCAGAAGTAATATTAAGTAGTAGCAGCAGCAGTAATAATAGTAGCAGCAGTAGTACTAGCAGCAGCAGAAGTAATAGTAAGCAATAGCAATAGTAGTAAAGGTAGTAAAGGCAGAGAGGGCTGCCACCACATCTGGATCCATAGCGCTTTTATTCCTAACTGCCTAGGATCTGTGTGCGTGAGAAAGAAAATATTATCTGATCTGCCTGAAGTACATATGAACATATGAAGCTGCCTTATACTGAATCAGACCCCTGGTCCATCAAAGTCAGTATTGTCTTCTCAGACTGGCAGCGGCTCTCCAGGGTCTCAAGCTGAGGTTTTTCACGCCTATTTGCCTGGACCCTTTTTTGGAGATGCCAGGGATTGAACCTGGGACCTACTGCTTCCCAAGCAGATGCTCTACCACTGAGCCACCGTCCCTCCCCAAAGTAGCACCATTGTTATTTATCTGATTGTTTTATTGCTTTAATATTGTTTTTGTTTACTGTCTATTTTATGTTGTTAACCGCCTTGAGTCTGTATGGAATGGGCGGGATATAAATATAACGTAAATATATAAATAAATAAAATAGTAGTAGCAGCAGCAGTAATAATAGTAGCAGCAGTAGTACTAGCAGCAGCAGAAGTAATAGTAAGCAATAGCAGGAATATTAGTAGTAGCAGCAGTAATAATAATAGTAGCAGCAGAAGTAATAGTAAATAAAATAATAGTAGTAGCAGCAGTAGCAGTAATAATAGTAGTAGCAGTAATACTAGCAGCAGAAAGTAAGTAATATTAGTAGTAGTAGTAGCAGCAGCAACAGCAGCAGTAATAATAGTAGCGGTAGCAGCAGAATAGTAATAGTGACACTAGTAGTAGCAGAAGAAGCCCAGCAGTAATAGTAGTTGCAGGAGTATTAGCAGCAGCAGAAGTAATAGTAAGCAATAGCAATAGCAGGAATAATAGTAGTAGCAGCAGTAACAGCAGAAGTAATAGTAAATAAAATAACAGTAGTAGCAGCAGAAGCAGTAATAATAGTAGTAGCCGTAATACTAGCAGCAGAAAGTAAGTAATATTAGTAGTAGCAGCAGTAATAACAGCAGTGGTAGCAGCAGAATAGTAATAGCGACACTAGTAGTAGCAGAAGTAGCCCAGCAGTAATAGTAGTAGCAGGAGTAGTAGCAACAGCAGAAGTGATAGTAAATAATAGCAAGAAATTGTAATAGTGGTGATACTAGTAGTTATAACAGCAGCAGTTGTAGCAGCAACAGGATGACTCTGTGAGATTTTGGATTTACCACCCATCGCTTTGGCTTTGACTTGAGGCGATCGGGATTCTGGGAGACAGTCTAGCTTTCCAAAAATTCCTCCTCCTGACCTCCCCGATATACATCATCCCCATCCTTACCTCACGGCCCCTCTCCCTCCTCCTTGCTCATCCTGCAACAATAATATATAGGTTAGGGAGGTGGCCCCAAGCCGATTTATCATACATCTCCGGACATGAAGCTCTGGAGAGATCGGAGTGATGGATCTGTTTCTTCACAACATTTTTCTCCCCAGCGCCAAAGCAGGAGATAAGCCATCTGCAGGTGAAGCCAGCGGATCTCCCGAACTGGGGCAGCGCCCTGCTGATTGACACCAGCGAACCCCAGGGGTCTTTGAAGTGCAGGCTCCATGGGCCCCTTGGTTCCTCCCCATAACTCATTTTCACACTGGACAAGGGAGGCAGAGAGGGAGGAGTCAGACGGGCCCATTGGAGTCCCAAACCCCAAGAATCCTCAGCTTAAAAACTGGGGATATGGGGGTGTATATGTATTAGCAGATGCTTGTATTTAACTCCTAGAGAGAGAAACATCAAATGGGAGAATCACAGAGAGACAGAATGCAATGCGGAAAACCGTGATGAAATTAATGAAACAATTAATAATTCATTTAGAGAAAAATTTAAATAATACAAATCTCAACCCTAAGTGATCCATTGCAGATATAAACAATACAGGGCGATACCGTTCAGTTTCATAACAATAGTAACACTGAAGCACAACACTTTCATTGTCTTATTCAAACAGAAGTAAAGTGCTCAGTGCAAAAGGTGCTTGTAGGACAGATATTGGTGCAACATTTCACGATAAGTCTCTTTCCTTGAGAAACCATCTCTTTTCTCCAGAAACCATCCCCTTAGGGGACGTTGCACCAATATCTGTCCTACAAGCACCTTTTGCACTGAGCACTTTACTTCTGTTTGAATAAGACAATGAAATTGTAGTGCTTCGGTGTAGTTATTACTGTTATGAAATTGAACTGTATCACCCTGTACAATAGCATTGTTTATATGTGTGTTGAATCACCTAGGGTTAAGATTTGTATTCTTTAAAATTTTCTCTAAATGAATTATTTATTGTTTCGTTAATTTCATCACGGTTTTTCGCATTGCATTGTATTTAACTCCTAGCAATATTTACTTAACTAATAACGCTTCATGGATGTTAGATTCCCCTGCACCTTGTTTTCTTTTATTCATGTGTGTGTGTGTTTAATTTGGCTCAGGGCTTTTTTTGTAGAAGGAACCCCTTTTCATATTAGGCTACAACCCCCCCCCCGAATGTAGCCAATCCTCCTTGCAGGATTGGCTACATCAGGGGCGTGTGGCCTAATATGCAAAGGAGTTCCTGCTACAGAAAAAGCCCTGATTGGCTTATTCCCTTTATTTGTGACAGCCCTTCCAGGAGTAGAGAAACCAAATTGCATCTGGTCCCCCCTTCCAGGCCAATAGGGACTGCGTCACTTCATCTTAAACGAGGACCAGGCAAATCTTGTGGTCTGAAGGAGAATCTGGGTCTTCAACCACATTTGAGGGCTTGGACTCTGGTCCTTCTTGATTCTGATACCACCTGTTCCTTCTGGAATTGCAGGGTGGAGAACTGGCCCTACCCATCTACCCGCAACTGGGGTTGCCAAATCCTGGTTGGGAAATTACATAAGAACATAAGAGAAGCCCTGTTGGATCAGGCCAATGACCCATCCAGTCCAACACTCTGTGTCACAGAAGAACATAAGAGAAGCCATGTTGGATCAGGCCATGTTGGATCAGGCCACACTGTGGCTAATAGTCACTGATGGACCTCTGCTCCATATTTTTATCCAATCCCCTCTTGAAGCTGGCTATGCTTGTAGCCACCACTACCTCCTGTGGCAATGAATTCCATATGTTAATCACACTTTGGGTGAAGAAGTAATTCCTGGAGATCTGGGGGCTGTGCCTGGAGAGGTTGTGATTTGGGGAAGGAAAGTGCCTCAGCAGGCTATATTGCCATCCTCCAAAAAAGCCATTTTCTCAGGGGGAACTGATTTTGGCCATCCAGAGAACAACTGAATTAGGAGAGCAGCCAGTCACCAGGAGCTTTGCTACACCCCCAGCAGTCCTCATTAACCCCTGGAGAAGCCCACGCCACCCTTTCTCCACTGACTTACCGGTATGTGATTTTGGGTGGCAGGTGGCTTACTGGCCTTTTGACTGTGTGGAAAGTCAAAAGGCCTGCTTGGGCTGGCTGGATCTCTAACTAACCCAAGCAGGCCTCTGTCGCCTGAGGCTCTCCTTTCTTGAGTTGGGCTGCTGTTGACTGGTGGGGGGGGGTGGCATGTGCTAATGAGTTATGCTAATGAGCTCCACCACCTATTTTTCTACAAAACCACCCTTGGCGCCATGCATATGATACGGACAGCAGGCATTCCAATTTGCAAACCACCCTGAATACAGATGCCGAAGGGAGGATGAGAAATGCAGTGAAAAGAAGGAATATTCATTCCCCTCCAGAAAACATAGGGCTTGTCTCTCCTTCATTTCTTTCATCCCCCCCCAACAAGCAGGACACAGAATGGTGTAAAACAAAGCACCCCCTCCAAAGAAGGTGCTGTTTCTTCCAAAGCCCCATAAACATTTAATTTGCTAAATGCCACCTTCTGGTTTGAGATCACTCATCAATCTCATTTCGCCTTTAAATCTCCAGCACAGAAAGGTGTTAGGAAATTCCTTAGTAGAGTTGTCTTTGGACCAGGGAACTTGTAGTCCTGATGGGTCCCATGGGATGGTGCAATGCCCACTTCTTCTCTCTGGAGGGGCAGATGGTGTCCAGGAAGTTGTAGAACAAGAAAGGGATCATAAATATTTGAAGGTGAGTGAACTTCTTTTTAAGAGTTCAGCTGGGCTTGCAGATGCCCCGCAGGTTTGGTTGTTGAAAAGAGCTGTCCCTCCCCGCTCTTCTTCACCTTCTCCTGGGTTGAGTGATGGATCACCAGTTTGGTGTAGTGGTTAAGTGGGCAGACTCTTATCTGGGAGAACTGGGTTTGATTCCCAGTTGCACCTGCTGCAATGGCCTTGGGTCAGCCATAGCTCTCTTGGGAGTTGTCCTTGAGAGGGCAGCTGCTGTAAGAGCTCTCTCAGCCCCACCTACCTCACATGATGTCTGTTGTGGGGGGGGGGGGTGGAGAGGTAAAGGAGATTGTGAGGCGCTCTGAGATTCAGAGTATTGTGGGATATAAATCCAATTTCTTCTTCTTCTCCTCCTCCTTCCAGCTGTGCATGAGCGCCCAAGGGGACTTGGTATCTACCCAGGCTTGTACAGGATGGACTAGACCTGAACCAATTGACTTGGTTTAAGGACAGAGCTTGTGACAGGGCACCTGTATATTTATTTCATTATATTTATATCCCACCATCCCCTGTAGGGCTCAGGGCAGCTAACAACAGTCAGCAATTTGATAACAGTTTAAATTATTAAAATAATATTATATTATTAATAAAATATTTAAACAATTTTAAATACAGTTTCAATATGTCTTCCCTGTTCACCTATAATGTGGGATTTGAGGGTCTTGTTTTTTTCTTGCAACAGGAGAAGGGGACCTAATCCCTCCGGGGTTGCCAATCCCCAGTTGGGGGCAGGGGATCCCCTGGTTTGGAGGCCCTCACCCTGCTTCAGGGTCATCAGAAAGCAGGAGGAGGGGAGGGAATGTCTGCTAAGCACTCCATTATTCCCTATGCAGACCAATTCCCGTAGTGTATAATGGGGAATTGATCCGTGGGTATCTGGGGCTCTGGGAGAGGGCCCTGTTTTTTGAGGTAACTGCACCACATTTTCAGCATAGCATCCTGTACCTCTCCTCAAAGCACCCTCCCAAGTTTCAAAAGGATTGGAGGGGGTCCAATTCTAGGAGCCCCAAAGAAGGTTCCCCTATCCTTCATTATTTCCAGTGGAGGGAAGGCATTTAAAAGGCATGTGGTCCCTTGAAATGTGATGGCCAGAACTCCCTTTGAAGTTCAATTATGCTTGTCACATCCTTGCTCCTGGCTCCACCCCCAAAGTCCCCAGATATTTCTTGAATGGGACTTGGCAACCCTAAGATAAATGGAGCCAAGGATGTCAGTTGACTTGCATGGGCTCCCCTGAGATACATTGCAGCTCAGGCTCTTATACTCTCGTTGCCTCGGAAAGACACAATGACTTAAAGGAAATTTATTCTCAGGGACTATGTTTGAGTATGATATGGCCAGTGCCATATCCCACTCTACCGATTCTTGAACCTAAGGATTAGGTTTGTTATTTACAGCTGGGTGGATCTAAGACCACAACCCATGTAATTCTAGAAATCCCCAGTATACCTCCTTGGAAGCGAGTCCAACAAAATCAGCGGGGCGTGCTTGAGAGTTAAAGATTATTAGGATTAGGCCGTAAGGCTTACAAATCAATCGCCATCAGGATGGACGTGTCTAATCCGTTAAAATGTGAAAACGAATGAGGCTTTAGGACCGCAAGCCTATTGCCATGATATGGTTGATTGATGACATTTTAGACATAGAGTAGGATTTTTCTTTTCATGACTCATGAGTCTGTACGTACAGGATGGGGTGGGGTGTGTAAGTGTGTGCAGGGGCCAGAAACAAGAGCCTGTAGGGCATCCAGAGAAAACACACTTGTATTTGGGTCACAGCTTCCCCACAAAGATGTTTGGGAATTGTAGTTTTGCGAAAGGCTGCCAGAGAGCTGCAAAATTCTTCAGCAAGGCTGCACGGATCTCCGGCCAGCCCGAGCAGGCCTTGCTGACCTGGGGCTCTCCTTTCTTGCATCGAGTTGCTTTTGGCTGGGCAGGGTGGTGGCGGCACATGCTAATGAACTCCACCACTTTTTTTTTTTTTTTTTTTTTTACAAACGACCCCTGGAGGCCAGGCTGTCCTTTTTGGAATTATATGGACTTCATTCAGACGCCTCTTCGAGAAAGAGTCTAGAAGAGACCAATCTGAAGGTCAACAGTTTCCACCAGAGGCTGAGCAGTTTGTCCATGTCGCTATTATGAACATTGGACTTTGAACTGAAATTAACAAGGGGCTTTTTCAAAGCACTTGAATCAAGCATAGGATCAGCACAAGTACTTTTCCCCAGGGCTTTTTTTTTGTAGAAAAAGCCCAGCAGGAACTAATTTCCATATTAGGCCAAAATCCCCTGTTCCAAGCCAGCTGGAACTGCATTTCTGCACGTTCCTGCTCAAAAAAAGCCCTGCTTTCCTCCACCCTTATATGAACATATATGAACATAGGAAGCTGCCTTATACTGAATCAGACCCTGGGTCCATCAAAGTCAGTATTGTCTACTCAGATTGGCAGCGGCTCTCCAGGGTTTCAAGCTGAGGTTTTTCACACCTTTTTTGGAGATGCCAGGGATTGAACCTGGGACCTTCTGCTTATCAAGCAAATGCTCTACCACTGAACTACTATCCCTCCCATGACCAGCAGTGGCTCTCCAGGGTCTCAAGCTGATGTTTTCCACACCTCTTTGCCTGGACCCATTTTAGTTGGAGATGCTGGGGATTGAACCTGGGACCTTCTGCTTACCAAGCAGATGCTCTACCACTGAGCTACCGTCCCTCCCCTTATAAGTAGTTGAGAAGAGCCTAGCACTTTAAGGACAGCTATTGAGAACTTTTCTACAGTGGACTGTTCCTGGGTGCATTTGCTTGATCATAAAATTGTGTGCATGGATTATTGACGTCTTTACATTTGTAGATAGTGAAGTGGTCATTTATTCATTCATGGTTATTGTTATTTTGTGGTTCACTCACCGGGAAGCTGGCAGCCCTATTTCCAGGGCTTTTTTTTTTTTGTAGCAGGAACTCCTTTGCATATTAGCCAATCCTCCAAGAGCTTACAGGCACTGCTTACAGGGCCTAATGTAAACTCTTGGAGTAGGGTTGCCAAGTCCAATTCAAGAAATATCTGGGGACTTTGGGGGTGGAGCCAGGAGATGTTAGGGGTGGAGCCAAGATCAAGGCTGTGACAAGCATCATTGAACTCCAAAGGGAGTTCTGGCCATCACATTTAAAGGGACAGCACACCTTTTCAGTGCCTTCCTTCCATAGGAAATAATGAAGGATAGGGGCACCTTCTTTTGGGGCTCATAGAATTGGACCCCCTGGTCCAATCTTTTTGAAACTTGGGGGGGTATTTTGGGGAGAGGCACTAGATGCAATACTGAAAATTTGGTGCCTCTACCCCAAAAAATAGCCCCCCCCAGAGCCCCAGATACCCACAGATTAATTCTCCATGATTTTCTATGGGAATAAATCTCCATAGGGAATAACAGAGTTCCCAGCAGACATTTCCCTCCCCTCCCCCCGCTTTCTGACGACCCTGAAGCCGGGGGAGGGCCTCCAAACCGGGGGATCCCCTGCCCCCACCTGGGGATTAGCAACCCTTTGGAGGATTGGCTACATCAGGGGGGTATAGCCTGATATGCAAAGGAGTTCCTGCTACAACCCCGCACCTGTCTTTTTCTATCCTATCCTTCGTGCAAGGAACTCAGAGCAGTGCTCATACTTACAACAACATGGTGAGGTAGATTATACTGAGAGAGGGTGATCAGCTTCCAGTTGCATGTGTTCTAGAATGATGCTGGAATCACGACACTGTAGTGGCTCCTAGTATTTACTACAAAAGTCCTGATGTGAGTCTTCTTACCCTTACTTTAGAAGTTGGGCTCACAGTACAAGAGACAGGGCCTTCTTGGTGATTGCACCATGGAACTGTCTGCCTTCACCAGTTTAGCTGGTGTCTAATTTTATCTGCCACCAGGCAAAAACCATCTCCCCCAGCTTGTTAGTTTTGTTGTCAATCTGTGGGGTGGTTTTGCGTGGCGCAGAGCGGTAAAGCTGCAGCACTGCAGTCTCAGCTCTCTGCTTACGACCCGAGTTTGATTCTGGCGGAAGCTGGGTTCAGGTAGCCAGCTCAAGGTTGACTCAGCCTTTCATCCTTCCAAGGTCGGTAAAATGAGGACCCAGCTTGCTGGGGGGAAAGTGTAGATTACTGAGGAAGGCAATGGCAAACCGCCCCGTAAAAAGTGTGCCATGAAAACGTGGTGATGCGACGTCACCACAGAGTCGGAAACAACTGGTGCTTGCACAGGGGACTACCTTTGTCTAACTTGACTGAGTTTGATGGATTTTCCAACCCTCTCTATTTAAACCATTATCTATTGTGATTTAATTGGATTCTGTGATTTGATTAGTTTGTGGAGGACGTTTCCAATGCTGTTTTTTGCTTCAAGCCCTTTTGTTTTAATCTAGTTCCTCTTTGTTTCTGTCTTGTGATGTATCGTGTTTTGTTCTTTGCATGAGATCCTCGCTGAGATGGGTGGGGTACGAATATTTCAAACCTAAGTACGCTTCTTCAAACAAAGTTACAACCCCAGGTTTCCTTGGTCAGAAATGCACAACACAAGCAGGAATCTGATTTAAAACAGTAGAACACAGAAGTACTAAAAGCCAGGAAAACTGAACCTGATATGCATGGATCCAGATCAAAATGAGATGTCTCACATTAGAATTTGGGTGGAATAGTAAAAGGATTAACTTCCATGAACTTCACAGCTAGACACAAGGAATCCTCAGAATTAAAATGACATGCAAGGAATTTCCCCAGAATTTTCTTACTTCAAACATCATGTGTGACACACGAGAAGTCAGGCCCGGGCCAAATCCAGGGTGCGACGCCTCTACCATTTGAAATGTCTTCTTCTTTGACAGCTTAAACAAAGAGAAAAATGTGGCTTCTCTCCAGCCCCTGTGATCTAGTGCCGCAGAATCTTTTCTGTTTAATCGTACCCCCTAAATCACACCTGTCTTCTTCTTGACTGCTCTAAGGTGTCAAGGTGAAAGAGAGGAAGGAAGGCGAAAAGCAGCGCTGGCTACAATCCAGTTGACGTGAGCTGCGGCTGAGTCTCAGTGAAAGGGGGAAACGCCCCTGTGTTGAAGCATCACCAACCCCGTGACAAAAGCATCGTGACACAGGTAAGGCACCAGGTGAGCGAGACACCTGTGGAAGTTCAGCAGCAGGGCATGAAAGTCAAGGAGCAGAAATCTCCCCCAGGGCTGGATTCTAGGGTTGCCAGCTCTGGGTTTGGAAATTCTGGGGGTGGAGCCTGGAGAAGGGCTGATTTTGGGGAGGGGAAAGAGCTCGGCAGGGTTTAATGCCATAGGGCCCACCCTCCAGAAGCACCCACGCTAGGGTTTTTGGTGCCCTAGGTCAGGAGTGGCCAACAGTAGCTCTCCAGATGTTTTTTGCCTACAACTTCCATCAGCCCCAGCCATTGGCCATGCTGGCTGGGGCTGATGGAAGTTGTAGGCAAAAAAACATCTAGAGAGCTACCGTTGGCCACCCCTGCTGTAGGTGAGCTGCCTGCTAGCCCCCCCCTGCCCCGGAAATTAAAAAACAACAACCAGAGAATTGTAGGAGAAATGAAGACACCTATTTGAAACTATTTACATTTTTAATTTACAGTTCTTTAGATTAAATTTTAATTTTTTTTTAAAAAAAAATATTGTGAGATGAAGCAATAAAAATTGTGAGAATACTACTTGGATCCTTTTAGCTGGAAGTGCGAGGGACAAGATCTTCACATGACCATTTCTTCCTGATTCTTTTAGTTGGAGGTGCCAGTGACAAGACCTCGTGCATGGGAGAAAGATGCTCTCCCACTGAGCTATGGCTCCCACCCCATGGCTCTCCTTTTAGTTGGAGGTGCCAGGGACAAGACCTCGTGCATGGGGGAAAGATGCTCTCCCACTGAGCTGTGGCTCCCAACTCATGGGTCTCTTAAAGTAGACTAGGAAAGATGAGTAGCAGCATGCAACTTCAACGAGAGCCAATTTTTAGAAACTGTAATTGGCTTTTCTTCAGCTTTTAGAATTGGTTAATTTATCCTTACTGGGCTCTGAGGAGCACATTGCGCAGGCGCTGTCCACTTTCATGTTTCCTGGGTCTGTAAGGCTGATACCAGGCAGGCAGTTTGGGGCGGCATGGAAGCAGCTCCAATTGGGACGGCTCAAAAAGAGCCATCTCGGCTCCTCCGCACACTCACCAGCATGCCACCGGCATCCCATCCGTTAGGCAGCTGGGTGCTGCCGCACGGGAAGCCGACTCGGAAGCCAACTTCCTTTGTTTTTAATTGGGGGAGAGCGCTGGTGCGCATGAGCGCACCAGCGCTCTGCTTAGTTTCATTGCAAAAAATAAAAAGGAACAACTTGGGGCGGCTTGAGAGCTCCAGACTGCCAAGCCACCTCGCGTGCGCCCTTCCCCCTGCAGACGGCATTCTGCCAACTGATGGCCGGCTCAAATAGGTTAAGGTTATTTAAGCCCGGTGGAGAGGCCTGTAGGATGGGGTGAGTGCAGCCTGGGGACGCCTGGCAGATGTTTGTGCGTGCAGGGATTTTTTGGGCCGACTTCAGAGGCATCTCTGAGTTGGCCCAAAGTGCCAGTCTGATCAGCCTAACAGACCTGGGGGATGCGAAACTGGCCGGACAGTGTCTGTGCTCTGTGGAGCCTGCTTTCTATTGCACCGGCCATTAGGGCTGCCAAGTCCAATTCAAGAAATATCTGGGGGCTTTGAAGGTGGAGCCAGCAGACTTTGGGGGTGGAGCCAGGAGCCAGGCTGTGACAAGCATAATCGAATGTGCATCACATTTAAAGGGACCACACACCTTTTTAAATGCCTTCCTTCCATGGGAAATAACGAAGGATAGTGGCTCATAGAACTGGACCCGCCCCCCCCCCCCGAGCCCCAGATACCTGTGGATCAATTCTCCATTGTTTTGTATGGGAATAAAATTCCATAGGGAATAATAGAGTTCCCAGCAGACATTGCCCTGAACTGAGATGGAAGAGACAGGGAAGTTGCATTCTGCCATTGGAAAACGTAGTCTAAACCCAACCAACTCATGACAGTAAGCTCCAAAGAAAGCCTATCCTCAACATGAGAGGACCTGACTTGGTTTTCTGAGAAGCCCTCAAAGGCAACAGAGGCTGGAAAGCCGGGTGATCTGGGGCCAGTCGCTACCTCTGGGTATAACCAATGGAGAACTGTATAACTTGTTCCAAGTTCCTTGGGCGAAAAACATGCCATTCCTTCCATTTCATTCTGGTTTGGTGTAGTGACTAGGAGCACAAACTCTAATCTGGAGAACTGGGTGTGATTCCCCACTCCTCCACATGCAGCCACATGGGTGACCTTGGGCCAATCACAGTTCTTGCAGAGTTGTTCTCTCGAGAGAAGTTCTCTGAGAGCTCTCTCGGCCCCACTTGTCTCACAGGGTTGTGGGGAGAGGAAGGGAGGAAGACTGTAAGCTGCTCTGAGTGAAGGTTGGGGTATAAATCCAATGCCCCACCTTGTTAAGTTTAAAGCAAGGGTGCCGAACATGCAGTTTGGGGGCTGAATCAGGCCCCCGGAGGGTTCCTATCAGGCCCCTGAGCAATTGGCTGTCATCTGCTTCCTTCTCTCTCTCTCTCTTGCTTCCTTCTGCATCACAGCTTGCTTTGCAAGGCTTGCTCAATTGCACAGGAGCTACGGAGCAAAACTTCTATTTTCTCCAATGGCTGAGGCTCCTCCCTTGGGGAGGAAGGGGGAAGGAATAGCTTGCTTTGTCAGGCTCTCTTCTTCTATTGGCTGAGGCTCCTCCCCCCCCAGAGAAGGAAGGAAAGAGCCACAGCTTCCTTTGCCCAGTTCCCTGCATCCCATGGGAGAAATACAAAGAAAGCACCTTTAAGACCAATGAGTGCTAATGTTTTAAGCATGTTTTTAAAAAATATATATATTTGGGTTTGTCTGTGTTCTTTATAAAATTTACATCTCTGCTACCTAATGTTAAATAGGTACACGCATGACCCGGCCTGGCCTGGCTCAGCCCAACCCAACAAGGCCCGGCCCAACGAAGTCTCATTTATGTCAGATCCGGCCCTCATAACAAATGAGTTTGACACCCCTGGTTTAAAGGGCATAGTGCTTTGTGCAAGGGAGCACGGATTCACTTCTGTTGGTAGGTTTGGTGAAGGGGTTGCGCAAAGAATATTTCTCACTTCTATCGGGTAGAAGGACAATTTGCCGGGTTCTTGAAGGGAAGCTCGGATGATCAATTTGTCTCCTTCAATTGGGCCATGTAGCAAAGGTTGTCTCCCACCATGCAAAGAGCATGGATATCTGAGGATATCTGGGTCCATTTGTCCAACAAGATCTAAAGAGAGGCCACAGATGTTTATGGGTATGGAATCTATCCATCGTCAGTCATCACAATCTTTTAAAACAACCTAATGTTTTTCTCTCTCCTTGTGTGAGTTTCCTGGGGAGTGCAGCCACTGGTCCGCCAGAAAGACAGCACAGAAATACCTTGAACCCAATCAATCAGTCAGTCAATCAACAGACTGAGGCACGTGCCTCTATGCGAGGTGGGCGCATAAAACTCTCCCCTCCACAACATCGGCATCTGTTAGACTGACAATAGCTTTCTCGTTTCTGTTAGGTGAAGCATAGAGTCGATCGGAACGATTCTCTGTTCTTTCGTGCTTTGGGGCAAACGGTGTAATCATGGTGCAATCATGCGCGATTTAATATGACGGACGGAAATGAGCTGTAGAGAGAAGCAACAATTTCTTTTTTTCAAAAGATGTGAGTTTAGGAGTTAGTAGAAATGGAGGGAAATGCCTCTAATCAGAAGGAACTCGTCTGCATATTAGGCCACACACCCCAACATCACCGGAAGTGACATCGCCCGTTCAGTAGTTTACTTTCTGCATATCGACACAGTACAGCACAGTGCCATCAGCTGCATTTCATGGATGTGTGTTCTCACCAGTGTTCCCTCTGAGCTGAGTTGGTGTGAGCTAGCTCACAGGTTTTTTTTTTAGTTTCCAACTCACACACTTTTGTCTTAGCACAGAAAAAATGCCCCCAAAGTAAACTCATTTCTCCAGGAGCTTGCAACTTTATTGCCAGTAGCTCATGAAGCAAAATTTTTCACTCACAAGACTCCACAGCTTAGAGGGAGTATTGGTTCTCACACAGCCCAATGAGAGACTTGTTTCACCCCCCCCCCCCCCAAACACGGCTGAGAGAGCCACATGCAGTAGAGCAGGCAGTGGCAGGTCCAACTTCTCCCAGGAGGGGGTGCTCATGAGCGATTCTGCAGCTTTTGCTCTCTTCGGAAGCCTGTTGGAGGCTGGAGATGGCAGAGAGGGCAGAGAATGCAGTCTGGGACTGGGTGGATGCCTAGTACCTTCCCTCTGCCAGAGACCTTTTTTTGAGCTGGAACTCTAGCCAAGCCAGCAGGAACTGCGTTCCTGCTCAAAAAAAGCCCTGCCTCTAATTTCAAACGACATCCTCCATATATGAAGATAGTTTCAGAGGGTAGCCATGTTGGTCATCAGTAGAATAGTTAGTTTTGAATCCAGGAGCAACTGAGAAACCAACAAGATCTATGGGTAAATAAGAGTCACATCTCAGCACTTCGGGACAATGCAACATTGTCTCTCTCGTGACCACTTTTCTCCCACTGTCTTGTCAAGACAGGAAATGGTGTTCCAGGTTATAGTGGGAAACCTGTCCCCCAATAGTAGGGTTGCCAAGTCCAATTCAAGAAATATCTGGGGACTTTGGGGGTGGAGCCAGGAGACTTTGGGGGTGGAGCCAGGAGACATTGGGATGGAGCCAGGAGCAAGGGTGTGACAAGCATAATTGAACTTCAAGGGAGTTCTGGCCATCACATTTAAAGGGACCACACATCTTTTAAATCCCTTCCCTCCATAGGAAATAATGAAGGATAAGGGCACCTTCTTTTTGGGCTCAGAATTGGACCCCCTGGTCCAATCTCTTTGAAACTTGGGGGGTATTTTGGGGAGAGGTACTGGATGCTATGCTGCAAATCTGGTGCCTCAACCTCAAAAAACAGCCCCCAAGAGCCCCAGATACCCACGGATCAATTCTCCATTATTTCCTATGAGAATAAGTCTCCATAGGGAATAATAGAGTTCCCTCCCCTTCCCCCCCCCCCGCCCGTTTTCTCTCTCTCACTCACGCACGCTTAACTGTCTCCGGTACAAGTGGGCAGCCATGTTGGTGTGAAGCAGTAGAACAAAGCAGGAGTCTTTGATGACTCCACAAGGAGGTCTGGAAAGTACAGGGGCTACGCTGCTCTTTTATACACACCCTCGCTTGTCCGAAAGGAAAGCAAAACAAACAGAGGGGCTGCACTCTCACGAGGTCTGCTGTTGCTAACCCTTCCCCATGAAGCACTTCCTGCTCCAATTTAAAGGCACACACACACATTTTAAAACTGGACCTGTTTGCAGGTCCTGCCCAAGATCTAGAGGTACAGGGTGGCTGTGAGGGAGGGGCTTCCCCCGCCGGCCAGCTGGCTGGGGGCGGGGGGAAGCCTGTAAAACCGGGAAATCCCCCGCTGGGGCCTGGGGACTGGGAGTCTACCCAATAGATTATTTGCCTTAATACCCAGCAGATTACCAGGTAGTACTTAGCAACTAGCAGCACCGTTATTTTTTTTTTGGGGGGGGGGATACCATACAAAATTAAAAAGGAAAACAGGGCCTCATCTACTTACAGGAAGTTCTGGTCATGAAGTACCTGGCGATTCCTAAAGCAACCTGGAAGTGACAAGGGAAGCTCTAGGAATCACGAGCAACTATATGGTCAGAACATCCTGAGGCCTTACTTTTCTTTTCAGTGTTTCTCACCCAAACAATTGTGCTCTCCCTCCTTTGCCGATCGGGTGAACATCGGAAGTATGGTTGCCATTCCTTAGTTCCCAGTGGGGATCCCCCAATTTTTGGGAAACCCCACCCCTGAACAGCGACATTACCGCATGACGTCCCTGATGTGACATCACACATTAAAAAGAAAGCGATGTCAGTGCATTGGGGGTGTTGTGTGGCGACGCTGGTTTTTGGGCAAAACTCTGTGGTTTGATGCCAGTTTTACAATTGAGTTTTGCCCCCCCCCCAAAAAAAAGAGTATTGCCACACAAAAATCCCCAACGCACTGATGTCACTTGCCTCGCTCTGTCCTGCTTCTGGAAAGTTCCCTCCCACCTCCTGGTGGCATGCACATTGCACCTGGCAACCAGCGTTCCCTCTAAGCTGAATTAGCGTGAGTTAGCTCAGTTTTTTAGCCTCCGGCTCACACATTTTTGTCTTACATCTGGAAAAATGGCTCCAGAGCAAACCAATTAATGCAGTAGCTCACGACTTTAATGCCTGTAGCATTAGTAGCAAAGTAGAATTTTTGCTCACAAGGCCCCACAGCTTCGAGGGAGTATTGCTGGCAGCCGCGCCTAGAAGTCTCTTGCCATAAGCAGGCAAACGGGAACCCTAATGCACAGGTGTTTGTCCTAGGATACAAAGATGACGTTGGCCTGTATGTACACCAATTTCTTCATGAGGTGATAGATTTCCACTGAAGGCCACTACATTCAATGCCCTCCACAAAATCAACTGCCACATTGACAAAGGGATTAAGGGCACTGTTACATATGTGATCTGAAATATGTATAATGAGCATATGAACCTATGAAGCTGCCTTCTACTGAATCAGACCCTCGGTCCAACAAAGTCAGTCTTGTCTACTCAGACTGGCAGCGGCTCTCCAGGGTTCTCCAGTTGAGGTTTTTCACGCCTACTTGCCTGGACTCTTTTTAGTTGGAGATGCCGGGGATTGATCCTGGGACCTTCTGCTTTCTGAGCAGATGCTCTACTACTGAGCCACCATCCCTCCCAAAGATTGAACATATGAAGCTGCCTGCTACTGAATCAGACTCTCCTGGGTCTATCAAAGTCAGTGTTGTCTACTCAGACTGGCAGCGGCTCTCCAGGGTCTCAAGCTGAGGTTTTTCATGCCTGGGAAAAATCTAATGACCATCCCCGGGCCGAGGGAGACTAAATATCAGAATACTAGGGTACGGGCATTTTCAGTCGCGGCCCCTACCCTATGGAACCGACTCCCCGAGGAGGTGCGGGCCCTGCGGAACCTTGACCAGTTCCGCAGGGCCTGCAAGACCGCCCTTTTTAAACTTGCATACCTGGACTGTTAAGAAGATCGGCAATTAAGCACCCGCCAATGCGGTTAAGACCACACCGCTGAATAACTGCACTTACTGGATTGTTTTAATGTTATTAAGTTAATGTTACTGTTTTATATTGTTAAATGTAAAAGTTTTAACCATTATATGTTTTTATGAAATGTTGTTAACCGCCCTGAGCCTGCCGAGGTGGGGAGGGCGGGATAGAAATAAAATTTATTATTATTATTATTACTTGCCTGGACCCTTTTTAGTTGGAGATGCCGGGGGTTGAACCTGGGACCTTCTGCTTCCCAAGCAGAGGCTCTACCACTGAGCTATAGCCCACTTCATGGCTCTCCAGGGTCTGAAGCTGAGGTTTTTCATGCCTACTTGCCTGGACCCTTTTTAGTTGGAGATGCCAGGGATTGAACCTGGGACTTTCTGCTTCCCAAGCAGAGGTTCTACCACTGAGCTATAGCCCACTTCATGGCTCTCCAGGGTCTCAAGCTGAGGTTTTTCACGCCTACTTGCCTGGACCCTTTTTAGTTGGAGACGCCGGGGATTGAACCTGGGACCTTCTGCTTACTAAGCAGATGCTCTACCACTGAGCCACCGTCCCTCCCCAATGTATGGTGTTCTTGCCTGGCTGATTGGAGCCTGTAGGACTGAGGTTGGGGACTCGGGAACAATGGGCAGGAGGATCCAAATCCCTGCTGCCCTGCTCCAATCACGGGCCCTCTGCTGTTCTGAATGGTCCAATCGCACGCAAGCGCGGGAACCTTGAATGTATATATAGTTGACCCTGTCAGCCCAGTAGGCAGTCTTAGAGCACAGCCCTATACTATGCTGTGATAATAAAAAGGACTATGATCGCTACCACCTCGCCTCTTCATTACATTGAACCCACTATATCAGGGGTGGCCAACAGTAGCTTTCCAGATGTGTTTTGCCTACAACTCCCATCAACCCCAGCCAGCATGGCCGATGGCTGGGGCTGATGGGAGTTGTAGGCAAGAAACACCTGGAGAGGTACCGTTGGCCACCCCTGCACTATATTATAGGCCCCAAAGTTGCTTTGTTGTGGTGGTTATTTTTTTGAAGCAAACTGCCAGGGACTGCCGGATGGTAAGGTGCATTTAGCGAGGAGAGAACGCCAGGCAAATCTTTCTAGCCCCACCTCCGCCCTCCCCCAGGGAGAATTTCTGTCCCTCCCGGGCTCCGTTTATTTGTTCTTGCTGTTGGAACAGCACCGTTTTTGTTTGCCGAAGCCCTTCGTGACAGAGTGACAGGGGTGATGTGATTTGATTTATATCCCCGCTACTTTGGCAAAAGTCTTTCCAATGACTCCCCCTCTTACACTCCGGGCCTCCAAAGCCTCACGCCCCCCCCCCTCCAAACCACCCGGTCCTTTGACTCTCTTGGTTCTGGTTGGTGTGGCACAGAGTAGCGTTTCGTGTGCTGGGCTGCGGGGTGACCCCGAATAAACCCTGCTGGCGCCAGGCCTTTCCTTCCTTTTTACAGCTGTCTGTGGAGTTGGCTGGTGATTGGTCTGAGGGCGCTGGCCATATTTTCATGGTAGAGGCACCGCTTCTTGCTGCATCAGCATTATTCAGAAAGCTGGACGGCGGGGGAGGGGGATCTTCTTCCTTCCACTGTGCTGGCAACAGCAGTCTGAAGACCCAAGAGGTCTGCGACAAAGAGTGGAGTCTCAGAGTACAGCTCTGTTATTATTATTTTTTTAAAATTGTACTAGGGTTGCCAAGTCCAATTTAAGAAATATCTGGGGACTTTGGGGGTGGAGCCAGGAGACTTTGGGGGTGGAGCCAGGAGACATTAGGGGTGGAGCCAAGATCAAGGCTGTGACAAGCATAATTGAACTCCAAAGGGAGTTCTGGCCATCACATTTAAAGGGACGGCACTTTTCAATGCCTTCCTTCCATAGGAGATAATGAAGGATAAAGGCACCTTCTTTGGGGGCTCATAGAATTGGACCCCCTGGTCCAATCTTTTTGAAACTTGGGGAGTATTTTGGGGAGGGGCACTAGATGCTATACAGAAAATTTGGTGCCTCTACCTCAAAAAACAGCCCCCCCAGAGCCCCAGATACCCGCGGATCCATTATTTTGTATGGGAATAAATCTCCATAGGGAATAATAGAGTTCCCAACAGACATTTCCCTCCCCTCTCCCCGCTTTCTGACGACCCTGAAGCGGGGGGAGGGCCTCCAAACCGGGGGATCCCCTGCCCCCAACTGGGGATTGGCAACCCTAAATTGTACCCTTGCTCGCTCTTTCTTCCAAACGCATGGGAGCTGCAGTTGGCTAGGAAAAAAGTGCACAACAGGGGTGTCAAACATGCAGTTGGTGGGTTGAATCAGGCCCCCAGAAGGCTCCTATCAGGCCCCGAAGAACTGGCTGTCGCCTGCTTCCTTCTCCCTCTCTCTTGTTTCCTTCTGCATCCCAGCTTGCTTTGCAAGGCTTGCTTAACAGCACAGGCGCCACAGAGCAAAATCTCTATTTTCTCCATTGGCTGAGGCGCCTCCTCAGGGAGGAAGGGGGGAGGAATAGCTTGCTTTGCCAGGCTCTCTCAATTGCTCAGAGCTACTGAGCCAAGCCTCTCTTCCTTCTATTGGCTGAGGCTCCTGGCCCCCTGGGGAAGGAAGGAAAGAGCCAGAGCTTCCTTTGCCCAGTCCCTTGGATCCTGTGGGAGAAATACAAAGAAAGCATCTTTAAGACCAATGAGTGCTAACGTTTTAAGCATGTTTTAGGTTTTTTAAAAATATATATTTATATTTGTCTGTGTTCTTTATAAAATTTATATCTCTGCTACCTAATCTTCAATAGGTACACACATGGCCCGGCCCCTGCATGGTTCAGCCCAATTCAACATGGCCCGGCCCAACAAGGTCTCATTTATGTCGGATCTGGCCCCCATAACAAATGAGTTCGACACCCCACAGCTTGAATTAGGGTTGCCAGGTCTGTGTTGGAAAATACCTGAAGACTTTGGGGGTGGGTCTGGGAGAAGGCAGAGTTGGGGAAGGGGATAGGGTTGCCAAGTCCTCTGTGGCATCCGGCAGACTTGGCAATCCTATGACGTCACCCACGGCACCATAGAATTTCCCCCCAGATTGCTAGAGAACCCCCACGTGAAACCACAGAGTTTCGAGCGAAATTCCTAGAGCATCCCACACGACTTGCCCAGCGCATTATGTCACCTCCAGGTGATGTCATTGCACTGCATGTAGGGTTGCCAATCCCCAGGTGAGCAAAGCAAAAGAACAGTGGCAGCACAATATATGAAATCCAAAAATACAACAATACAAACTATTGTGCACAAACAAACACTCTTAACTGGTGTATATAAAGTTCTATTATAATGAAATGAACAGCCTACAACAGTGGGCATACATTCATACAGTATAAATAGAAAACAACAGTCTCAAAACAATATACCAAGGAGGACCCCACACAGTCACTGAGTTTTCCAAAATGAGTACACAGACTCAAAAATAATGTTCCTCAGGAGTCCCTCCGTTGTTTGTTGACTTCTGAAGGACAAATTCTAGCCTTCACGCAAACCCCGGATTTGATTGCGTTCCGCTGCTCCTGCAGCTTCCTCGTAAGTCAACTGAAAACTTCAGCCAAGTTCTTTCTCAAATGCCCATTTTGATATCTTAATTTGCGGCTTCAAATTAAGATATCAAAATGGGCATTTGAGAAAGAACTTGGCTGAAGTTTTCAGTTGACTTACGAGGAAGCTGCAGGAGCAGCGGAACGCAATCAAATCCGGGGTTTGCGTGAAGGCTAGAATTTGTCCTTCAGAAGTCAAAAAACAACGGAGGGACTCCTGAGGAACATTATTTTTGAGTCTGTGTACTCATTTTGGAAAACTCAGTGACTGTGTGGGGTCCTCCTTGGTATATTGTTTTGAGACTGTTGTTTTCTATTTATACTGTATGAATGTATGCCCACTGTTGTAGGCTGTTCATTTCATTATAATAGAACTTTATATACACCAGTTAAGAGTGTTTGTTTGTGCACAATAGTTTGTATTGTTGTATTTTTGAATCCCCAGGTGAGGGCAGGCAGGGGATCCCCTGGTTTGGAGGCCCTCCCCCCACTTCAGGGCCATCAGAAAGCGGGGGGAGGGGAGGGAAATGTCTGCTGGGAAATCTATTATTCCCTATGGAGATTTATTCCCATAGAAAATAACGGAGAATTGATCCACGGGTATCTGGGGCTCTGGGGGGGCTGTTTTTTGAGGTAGAGGCACCAGATTTTCAGTACAGCATCTAGTGCCTCTCCCCAAAATACCCCCCAAGTTTCAAAAATATTGGACCAGGGGGTCCAATTCTATGAGCCCCAAAAGAAGGTGCCCCCTATCCTTCATTATTTCCTACAGAAGGAAGGCATTGAAAAGGTGTGCCATCGCTTTAAATGTGGAGTTCAATTATGCTTGTCACAGCCTTGATCTTGGCTCCACCCCCCCCCCAAAGTCTCCTGGCTCCACCCCCAAAGTCTCCTGGCTCCACCCCCAAAGTCTCCTGGCTCCACCCCCAAAGTCCCCAGATATTTCTTAAATTGGACTTGGCAACCTTAACTGCATGGCAATGGGCCTTTTGAGGGGGAGGAGTCTCAGCATGGCCCAATGCCCTTCCAAGCAGCCATTTTTCTCCAGAGGAGCTGAGCTCTGCCTGCTGGAAATCAGTTGTCAAACCAGGCGGTCTCCAGGCCCCACCTGGAGGCTGGCAACCCAAAGTTGAATGTATATTCCCACTGCTCTAACCCAGTTTTAGGGTTACCAATCCTGGAGATTTGAGGGAGGTGGGCTTGGGAGAGTGAAGTTTGGGGACTGCAAGGATCTTGAAATGGTCTAATGCTGTGCAGTCCACCTTCCAAAGCAGCTATTTCCTCTAGGAGAAGTGGAATAGATAAAAATTAGAGTTGCAATATGGTCTAGAACAGGGGTGGCCAAACTGTGGCTCAGGAACCACACGTGGCTCTTTCACACGTATTGTGCGGCTCTCAAAGCCTCAACTGTTCTGTTGGCTGGCTTGGAGGAGACATTGCTCTCTTTAAATCACTGGCTGAATCAGCAAGCTTAGTTTCTTTCCCCCTCCCCTTCCCCCATCTGTTTGCCTGCCTTGCTTCCTTGTGGCTCTCAAACACCTGACTTTTATTTATTTTGTGGCTCTTAAGTTAAGCAATTTTGGCCACCCCCCGGTTTAGAGTTGTAACTTCAGGAGATCTCCAGTTGCCACCTGGAGAGGTTGGCAACCATACCCACTTTCATTTGGTTTGAGCCAGTGGCTTGCAGAAGCAGAGCTGGGGAATGGATTTTTGCTGTTATCCTCAGAACAAGTGAATGTATTCATTGTTTATTTAGGCCATTCAGACCGTTTCACGTGAAGAAAAATATTCAGCGCACCTGACAAATAAATAAATGCAAAGGCCTGGGCTGGGGGAGCGAAGTTAAATTCCAGTGGCCAGGAGTTCCAAAGCTTAGGGGCAGCTTCAAAGAAGTGTAGGGTTGCCAGGTCGGATTCCAGAAATATCTGAAGACTTTGGGGGTGGGGTGAAGCCAGGAGACTTTGGGGGTAGACTCAGCAGCAAGGCTGTGACGAGCACGATTGAACTCCCAAGGGGGTTCTGGCCGTCACTTTTAAAGGAACCACACACCTTTTACATGCCTTCCCTCCATTTGGAAATAATGGAGGATAGGGGCACCTTCTTTGGGGGCTCACAGAATTGGACCCCCTGGTCCAATCGTTTTGAAAATTGGGGGATGTTTTGAGGAGAGGCACTGGATCCCATGCTGAAAATCTGGTGCCTCGACCTCAAAAAAATGTCCCCAGAGCCCCAGATACCCACTTGATTCTCCATTTTACCCTATGGAGACTGGTCTTTGTAGGGTATAATGGAGTGCCCAGCAGACATTCCCTCCCTCTGCTTTCTGATAACCCTGAAGTGGGGAGAGGGCCTCCAAACCAGGGGATCCCCTGCCCCCAACTGGGGATTGGTAACCCTACATTTGAGGCCCATAACAGACAGTTTGTCTGCAGGTGTACCTCGTCAGGGTACAATGCCATGGAGTCTGCCCTTCAAAGCAGCGATTTTCTCCAGGGAAACTGATCTCTGAAATCTGGAGATGAGCTGAAATTCCAGGAGATCTCCAGGCCGCACTGGGAGGTTGAGAACCCTAGAAGCAAATGAATCGACTAACGTTTATCAAGGCGCTTCAGAAAGGATCCTGTTCTTCAATAGGATACTTTCAGCCGTTTTTCCTCTTAAAAATCCGACTCGTCTCAATACGATTCTAAATATCTTCTCTCTGGTTCTCAGACTGGGTCGGCTCAGCGGCATCTGATTTTAATATAAAGTTATTTAACCTGCTTCTTCTTTTTTTTTTTTTAAATAATTCTGCATTTTAGAAACTCAATCCTCACACTGTAGTCTTTTTGTTTTCCCCCCACTCTAAGCGTTAAACTGTTCGGCACTGGACCAAACATTCTTGTAAATTCTAAATTTATCAGCATACACACATGCTCTAGAGCATGAAGGGCAATATAAAATCTGCCGTAAACACAGATTCTCTGTGTGTTTGATTTCCCCACCCCCTTCCGGATATTAAGGGGAGCAAGAAACACACACAGACCCTTTGGATTACTTAATTTTTTCGCCAAGTTTGCAATAAGGGAGGCGGCAGAAAGATCTGCAAAACAATGTTAGAAGTGGGTTAGCAAAGAAGTCGTAAGTGGGTTAGCAAAGAAGGCGCAGAAGAGGGAGCGTCGCTGTTTGATGCGTTTTCCAGAGCTTTTTGCTCCGAGCAGATGAAGGGTGCCAGTTTCTTCCTTTGCTTGAAGAAGAAATTGGGGGGGGGGGGCGGTGAGGGGGAAGAGACAACATTTATCAAAATAAGCAAAATATGTGAGGTATGGAATGTGGTTCATTGGTTGGGGGGGGGCAGGGCTTTATTGGTTGATTGATAAATTAAAACACATGGCAAAGTGTTACGGGGAAGAACACACTGCCAACTGTATTACTCCTTTTTTTTATGGGTTAATCTCTAATAAGAACCAGCTGCTAATAAAGCACGGGAGTTCATGGGAACCCACCCTTTTGTTGAAAGGAGAATCGGTGTCAATACTAGAAACAGATGAGCACAAACATACACGCGGGAGAAAGCCCTCCGGGGGTCAGTTTGCGCACCCCAGCCGAGAGAGAGATGAGGCCTTTGCTGCTGATAGGGTTGCCAGCCTCCAGGCAGGGCCTGGAGATCTCCCGCTTTTACAACTGACCTCCAGCTGGCAGAGATCAGTTCCCCTGGGAAAAAATGGCTGCTTTGGAGGGTGGACTCTAGGGCATTGTACTAGGGCTGCTGAGCTCCTGCCGGAGGTGGGGGATCCTCCAACTTGGGGGGTGGGGAACTGCCCACACAAAGTAGGCCACCAGGGGGGCATCCCCATCCCCAAACAGCCCCGTAGCCGCGCAACATACTCCATACAGTGACATCACCTGGAAGTGACGTCATTGCGCTGGGCACTGTCGCACTGTGGATGCTCTAGGATTTGCGGTAAAACTCTATGGTACCGTAGAGTTTTCACTGCAAATCCTGAAGAATCAGCAGCGCTGCATGCCTGGCGTGATGGTGTCACTTCTGGGGAAGTGGAGGGACTTGGCAACCCTACATTGTACCCTCCTGAGGCCCCTCTGCTCCTCAAACCCCACCCTCTCCCAGATCCACCCCCAAAGTCCCCAGGTATTTTCCAATAGACACTGTGTGAACTTTTCTCTGGAGGCTTCTGCTTGTGGAATGAGGCCACCCCTGGGATCTCCAGGGCTTTATCGGTGGGTGGGCCTGAGTTCCCGGAGGACATGCCCACATGTCCTGAGTGAAGAGTGTAAAAGGTTCTCAAGGGAAGCAGCATTTCATCTTCGAGTTGGAGGGCAGGGACTAGACTCCCTTCCCCGACCCCTGGCCTCCTCAGGCTCCATCCCCCAAATCTCCAGGTATTTCCCAACCCAGACTTAGAGTTGCCAGCCTCCAGGTGGGGCCTGGAGATCTCCCATTTTTACAGCTACCCAAAGCTGGGAACCCGAGTTCCTTTCCTAGCCAGGTTTGTGTTGGAAAATATCTGGAGACTTTGGGGGTGGAGCTGGGAGAGGGCGGGGTTTGGGGAGGGGAGGGGCCTCAGCAGGGTGCAAGGCATTTCAAAGCAGCCAGCTGGAGATCAGTTGTAAAAGCGGGAGATCTCCAGGTCCCACCTGGAGGCTGGCAACGCTACCTAGCACCCAACAAATGTTTATAGACAGTGGGGGTGGCATCAGATATGGCTTTTGCTCAGCAGGGGGGAGAATGTCTGCTGGGCGCTCCATTATTCCCTGTGGAGAGTGATTCCAGAAAAGGGCAACTAGAATGATTAAGGGGCTGGAACACTTTCCCTATAAAGAAAGGTTGAAACGCTTGGGACTCTTTAGCTTGGAGAAACGTCAACTGCGGGGTGACATGATAGAGGTTGACAAGATAATGCATGGGATGGAGAAAGTAGAGAAAGAGGTTCTTTTCTCCCTTTCTCACAATACAAGAACTCGTGGGCATTCGATGAAATTGCTGAGCAGACAGGTTAAAACGGATAAAAGGAAGTCCTTCTTCACCCAAAGGGTGATTAACATGTGGAATTCACTGCCACAGGAGGTGGTGGCGGCCACAAGCATAGCCAGCTTCAAGAGGGGTTTAGATAAAAATATGGAGCAGAGGTCCATCAGTGGCTATTAGCCACAATGTGTGTGTATATAAAAAATTTTTTTTGCCACTGTGTGACACAGAGTGTTGGACTGGATGGGCCATTGGCCTGATCTAACATGGCTTCTCTTATGTTCTTATGATTCCCATAGGGTATATTGGAGAATTGATCCACAGGTATCTGGGGTTGGGGGGGCTGTTTTTTGAGGTAGAGGCACCAAATTTTCAGTATAGTATCCAGTACCTTTCTCCGAAATACCCAACAAGTTTCAAAAGGATTGGATTAGGGGGTCCAGTTATATGAGCCCCCAAAGAAGGTGCCCCTGTCCTTCATTATTCCAATGGAGGGAAGGCATTTAAAAGGTGTGTGGTCCCTTTAAATGTGATGGCCAGAACTCCCTTTGGAGTTCAATTATGCTTGTCACAACCTTGCTCCTGGCTCTGCCCCCAAAGTCAGGAGCAAGGTTGTGACAAGCGTAATTGAACTCCAAAGGGAGTTCAGATATTTCTTGAATTCGACTTGGCAACCCTACCCCTAAAGGAAATGGCAGCTAGGGAGGGTGAGTGTATTGCATTACATTTCTGCTGATGACATCCTTTCCATGCTGAGACTTCACCCTCCCACTGCCCCAAAATCTGCAGGAATTTCTCACGATGGAGTCAGCAGTCCCAACAACCACTCTGTCTACCCCATTTCCAAGGACCTAACACCTTTTTGTGACTCTTTTTGCTGTCCACGCACACAAAAAAGTTCTCTTTCCCCATAAAGGTCAGGGGAAATGATTTGTTCGAGCACTCCGTTTCCTTGTGTTGTTTCAAACTCAATTTAATACCTTTTCAAGGAATGGTGGTTACCCAGAAGAGATACAGAAATCAGGAGGGAAGGAATTACGAGCATCGCATTTAATAACATCCATCCCCACCGCCTCGCCTGCTCTGAGCTGTTGTAAGAGGCACAAATGGCCTTTTGAAAGGGGTATTCTAATCTGAAATGAATTTGTAGCTAATTCAACCCTACAGACCAGCGACTCTGGGATTTCCTAGATAATACAATCCAGATAGAAACGTTGAGGGATATGCTGGAGGCCTGTCTGTGGAGTAGCTGTCAGGAGAGCAAGTGATGCCTTTTTACCCTCACTCCAATATGCTTGGATATTCTGCTTTTCTTCAAAATTGGTTAGTTATGGTATAGGCCAGGGGTGGCCAAGGGTAGCTCTCCAGATGTTCTTTGCCTACAACTCCCATCAGCCCCAGACAGCATGGCCAATGGCTGGGGCTGATGGGAGTTGTAGGCAAAAAAACATCTGGAGAGCTACCCTTGGCCACCCCTGGTATAGGCCTATGCAGTTAATCCTGTTTAAACCCACTGAAATCAATGGGCAGCAGGAACATATTCGCATATTGGGCCTGATGTCACCATTGTTTTATGCAGCGGTTCTTTGTAGAAAAAGCCCAGCAGCAGCCCTGGATTTAGACTAGAGAAACTTCCCATAGGACAGGGGTGGCCAAGGGTAGCTCTCCAGATGTTTTTTGCCTACAACTCCCATCAGCCCCAGCCATTGGCCATGCTGGCTGGGGCTGATGGGAGCTGTAGGCGAAAAAACCATCTGGAGAGCTACCCTTGGCCACCCCTGCCATAGGATATGCTCCCGCTAAGTTAAGGGTGTCAAACATGCAACCTGGGGGCCTAATCAGGCCTTCAGAGGGCTCCTATCAGGCCCCTGCATAATTCTCTCTTGCTTCCTTTTGCATCGCAGCTTCCTTTTCCAGTCTTGCTCAATTGCACAGGAGCTACAGAGCAAAGTCTCTGTTTTCTCCATTTGCTGAGACTTCTCACCGCCAGCCTTTATCATGATTGTATTGCTTATTATGTGTTGTACACAATCCTTGTGATATATTTTTGCATACTGAAAGATGGTGTATTGCTTGATGACTTTGATCAGTCTACTAATTACCCCGAGTGCCCTTCAAGCCGCACATTTTCTCCAGGGGGATCTGATTTCTGCCAGCTAGAGATCAGTTGTAAAAGCAGATCTCCAGGCCCCACCTGGAGGCTGGTCACCCTAAGACTGCCCCTGCGCTGGGAAAGTGTTCAGTTGAAATATATGGGCCATTATTGCCTAGGATAATAGATGATCAAAAATGTCTGCAATTTCATGCATGCACACTTCTGGAATTAGCCCTTCTGTTTTCGACAAAACAAATCGACGGCCTCTTAAATCACAAAGTTCATTCACCAAATGGTTGCCTGAACTGGCCTTGAGTCATTTTGGAGTTGGGATTTCTGCATTTTTTTTTCAAACAAATATGCATGATGGAACGCTCATGGCTCGAGATAATAGTTCCCGGATGATCTCCAACAGAAACGCACAGAAGAAGCTCGGAAGCTGTCTGGCCTCGCAGGAGATATATTTCCAGCGTTTAGGAGATATAAATTCTTCTGAGTTTGGGCCAAGATTCCTTCACTCACTTCATAAATCTGTAGCGACTCCCTTAACCTTGCTACAATTTAGATGGATCAGAAGAAGATTTGACCTGGGATGAGGTGAAGAATTGCGTTAAACACCCATATATTGTGTCTTTGTAGATGGCCCGGCTGGGACTACCCTTGGGGGCTCGCTCATAAAGTATGTCACAGTTTGAAAAGTAATTCCCCACCCCACCACCAGTCCTGTCATATTTTATCTTTTGAGTACAACCTCAAATGTATGTCCAATATATCAAGACACCCCATTTCTCCCCATTCTTGATTTCAGTGCCTTGTAATATAACTTAAGGTCTTTATCCGTTTTACTAAAATAAAAATGGGATTAACTCCCACTGCCCTGCAAAGCTCTTCAGTGGGTAATGATAGAATCGATGGCTGTAGAGGAGAGGGGTGGGGGTCTAGGTTTCCAGAACTCAAGGGCATTTCTAATCCTCCCCATATGAAGCTTCCTGCTTTTTAAGATCTAGCACAGATAATAGCACAGATAATAGTTGAGCTGCTCTATCTCCTACTAGGTAGGGCTGACATTTTCCCGGTGGGGTAGGGTTGCCAGGTCTGTGTTATCTGGAGACTGGGGGGGCGGGGTGTGTGTGTGGATCTGGGAGAGGGTGGGGTTTGTGGAGTGGAGGAGCCTCAGCATGGTACAATGCCATAGAGCCGGCAGCAGAGTTTTAAAGCATGCATTGATCCATGTTTGAAACAAAGTTACTGTGGCTCCGAGAAACAGCGGGAGAAGAGGCTGAGGAAGAACCGAATAAACGAAACTGTGAGGACTCCTTTCTATACGGTTCTTTATTCTCTCCCTTACAATATCCCGAGCGGAACTACTAAGGACTCCACCCAATATCACAAAGTTACAGACTATGTAAAGGCTGTTACCTGCAATGAAACGCTGTAGTGAATTGATTGGGGGAGGGCATTTTCTTGGTGTTCCTTTGTATTATTATTTTGTCTTATATTGCACTAAATCATACTCACATACACACATTGAGAGTGTGAATATTATTGTTGATTGGTGGCTGCTTATATTTTCCATTTTCTCCAGAGGAGCTGATCTCTGCCAGCTGGAATAAAAATGGGATTAACTCCCACTGCCCTGTAAAGCTCTTCAGTGGGTAATGATAGAATGGATGGCTGTAGAGGAGAGGGGTGGGGGTCTAGGTTTCCAGAACTCAAGGGCATTTCTTATCCTCCCCATATGAAGCTTCCTGCTCTTTAAGATCTAGCACAGATAATAGTTGAGCTGCTCTATCTCCTACTAGGTAGGGCTGCCATTTTCCCGGTGGGCTAGGGTTGCCAGGTCTGTGTTATCTGGAGACTGGGGGGGGGGGGGGCATCTCCAGGAGATCTCCAGGCCCCACCTGCAGGCTGGCAGTCCTACCACCAAAGCTGCCATTTTGTCCAAAAGAACTGGTCTTTGTCATCTGGAGATGAGCTGTAATTCCAGATCTGTATCCTGAGAGCTTTAGCCATTGCTGCGATTTGTTAAGCGTTTTATTACCATGGGAAAATGCCCATGAAGTTTTACCTCAAATGCTAGAGTGTCTCCCATGTGACATGCCTGCTGTGATGATATCACTTCCAGGTGATGTCATTGTGCTAGGCATGTCGCACAACGATGGAGCTCTTTGGGAGCGGGGATCCCTTTGGCGGCCTGCTCCATGCTGGCAGGTTGGGGACCCCCAAACCAGGGGAAAACCCACCCTCAACGGGAGTTTGGCAACCCTAAATTTGAAATTTTACACTGAATGCTAGAGTTTCCCCTGTACAACATACCTGGTGTGATGACATCATGTTGCATGTGCAAAGTGTGCGAGAGAGGACTTCCCTGGTCCAGGACAGGTAGGACGTGGCAACTCTATTGAAATTAGCCATTTGTCTGGAGGCCTCCTGTAGTTCTGGCTAGTCGATGAATCAGAGAGATGTGACACAGTCTATGAACTCTCGTAGTTCATGCTCCCGCATGCACCCGCAACTCTGACAAATGTGTACGTGCCCAAGTCAAGATGTATATCTGGGCTATTCCAAAAGCTCAGGCTTCCTTGGGAAAAATCTAACCTTATCAGTCAGTCTCCAAGCCTCCTCCATGCTGCCAGAGGTTAACAAGAAGATGGTTACTGCATAACTGCGATGGCTCTTCATCTCTAATGATTCATTTGACAGATGTTATTCTGGCTCCCGTCCAGTTTGCAATGGGGACTCGGCGGCTTCTGAGTGCATTAAGAATGACCTACTTACATCGGCTGGCCAAGATACTGTAAATTTCATTTCAGTCTAGTAGTTAGTCTGGGTGCAGCATATGATTCTTCCTCTTCTTTTTTTAAGGGAGGTAATGGGATTTTTCATACAGATGGGATTCGAGAATGGCCGATTAGCGACACATGATTACGAAAAGGGAGACAGCAGAAAAGTCCATTATCCTCAGGGCCCGTGTCAGCCAATTCACACTAACACACCAACGTGCGTGCCTAGAATCTTGGAGGATGTAGCCAATCCTCCAAGATAGGCTTCCCAATCCCCAGGTCCCAGCGAGGGATCTCCTGGTTTTACAAGTTTCCCCCTGCCCCCCAGCCAGCTAACCAGCGGGGGAAGCCCTACCCCCCCACAGCTCTAAATCTCCAGCAGTTTTAGGGAATAATGGGGAATTGATCTGCGGATATCAGGGGCTCTAGGGGGGTTGTGTTTTGAGGTAGATGCACCAAATTTTCAGTATAGCATCTAGTGCCTCTTCTCAAAATACCTCCCAAGTTTCAAAATGATTGGACCAGGGGGTCCAATCCTACGAGCCTCAAAAGAAGGTGCCCCTATCCTTCATGATTTCCTATGGAAGAAAGGCATTTAAAAAGGTGTGCGGTCCCTTTCAATGTGATGGCCAGAACTCCCTTTGGAGTTCAGTTGTGCTTGTCACAGCCTTGATCTTGGCTCCACCCCTAATGTCTCCTGGCTCCACCCCCAAAGTCTCCTGGCTCCATCCCCAAAGTCCCCAGATATTTCTTGAATTGGACTTGGCAACCCTACTCCAAGAGCTTACAAGGCTCTTTTTTATAACCTATTGGAGGAGTGACTACATCAGGCGGTGTGTGGCCTAATATGCAAAGGAGCTCCTGCTAGAATGCCACCCCTGGTGCCATCTCATTATACTAAGAGACAGTAATTGCATAGAAGATAGATTCAGCTGGGTGGCCATGTTGGTCTGAAGCAGCAGAACAACGTTTGTGTCCAGTCACGAGGCAAACTAGGTGATTGCCTAGGGCGCTGGCCTTCTGGGGGTGCCAAATTGGGTGCCCCCCACATGACTTGGGGATGTTATCAGTGCAGTGGGGGGTGCCGGAAGTTAGCCTTGCCGAGGGTGCCTGACTGTCTAGGGCCGGCCCTGTGTCCAGTGGCACTTTTTGAGACCAACAAAGTGTTATAAAACTTAGTTGGTCTTAAAGGTGCCACTGGACGTTGTTTAATTGCTTAGTAGTTAGAGTTTCAAGACTGCAGAACTCCATCCTCCAGTCCGGGTGGGGATCCCCCCACCCGGGAGGTTCCCAACCCGCCAGCCCACATTGGACCGATGGGGGGAACCTCCCCTGATGTCATCGGTGCAATGACATCACCTGGAAGCGACGTCACCACTCCGGCAATGGCACGCGGCAGCCACCCTAGGCATTTCCAGGAACTCTATGGTTTTCCTGGATGCTGTAGCCATTTGGGAGGGAAAACTCTATGGTACAAACTCTATGGAGAATGCAGGGGACGTGGCAACCCTACCTGCATGAGATTCACCTGGCAACTTCTTTTTGGCTTTCGATAGATTAGTTAATACTATGTTGTGCTTTTAAATGAAATGTGTAGATGTTGCTCTTTTGTTTCACTTTGCGTAATACTTGTGCTTTGCTTCAGTTCTGGTTTTAGACTTCCAGTTGGCGCTACGAGCCTCATTCCGATTGCCCAGCTCCTTGAATGTCCCATCCTGTCAACTGCATTGACCCCCCCCCCCCGCTTGACCCGCATTCAGTCCCAGTGAGAAAGATGGACTACAAATAAAATAACTAAATTCACTCAAATTAAATTTTATGAATTGTCCTTACTCCTTGTTCTGGGCTTGGAGATAGTTGGGAATTTTTAAGTTATTCTTCTTCTGTTTGCCAGATTTTGATTTTTTAAGACCATTTTATCAATCTGCACTTGATAATTCTTTGGCAATGATTTTTATTCTTCTGGGCCTCTTTGAGTCTCTGCACGATGAAGATTGGCATAGAAATGGTTGGCTAAGAGAAATGAATTGATTAAACTAACTCATGAGCAGGGGTTTTTTTTTGTAATAAAAACTCCTTTGCATATTAGGCCACACACCTCTGATGTAGCCAGTCCTCCTGGAGCTTACAGAGAGTTCTTGGAACAGGGCCTACTGTAAGCTCTTGGTGGATTGGCTACATCAGGGGTAGGCAAGAGAGTTCCTGCTATAAAAAAAGCCCCTGCTTCTGAGCATTAGCATGCTAGATCCAGCCCAGTGATCCAGTGATTGCCTCTTGTGTTTTAAGTGCTTCTGGAAGAGGCAGTGTAATGTAATGGTCTGATATACTAGGCCTAGGGAGGTCCAAGTCCCATTCTCCAATCCATGAAACTTTTTTTGCATTGTGTGTCCATGTGTCTGGAAGTCATGGTGACCTCTGGCGACTCATACCAGAGAATAGAGGACATTCAGAGAAGTGGCTTGATACAGCCTGCCTCTGCCTCCTAGTCCTGATATTCCTTGGAGGTCTCCCATCCAAGTACTTACCAGGATCAGCCCTGCTTAGCTTCCAAAACCTGACAAGATCAGGCTTGCTTGGGCTATGCTATCTAGGTCAGGGCTCTGAGCCATAAAACTTGGCTGTCTGTTCTTACTTGAACTAACCTCGACAGAGTTGTTGGGAGGATTAAGAGCCAGTCTGGTGTAGTGGTTAAGTGCGTGAGAACTCGAATCTGTGAGAACCAGGTTTGATTCCCTGGTCTTCCCCATGCAGCTGCTGGATGATCTTGAGTCAGCCACAGTTCTTTCAGAGCTGTTCTCTCAAGAGCAGTTCTCAGCCCCACTGGACTCACAAGGTGTCTGTTGCAGGGAGAGGAAGGGAAAGAGACTGTAAACCGCTCTTAGACTCTGAGTGAAGGGTGTGGTATAAATCCAACTCCTCCTCCTCTTCTTCTGCTTCTTCTTCTGGAGAAAAGTATGTGTGTTGCCCTAAGGTCCTGAAAAGGATGGCAGGATAAGAATTGGGTAGTTAGATGGAAGGCTGGGGCACCAAAGACTGGCAGCTACATGCTAAGCCTAGCCCAGCAGGCTGACCTTTGGGTCAGGGCATATAACCAATGGGTCAGGTCATGCACATGGGGTCAGCTAGCCAGCCAGTGGTTCAGATACCTTAATGACTGTCCAGTAGCTTAGGGCAAAAGTGCCAGCAGTGGCTTAGGGGACATCCACCGGCATGGCTGGCTGGTCAGCAGCTTGGGCATGCAACTGTCCAGCCAGTGGCATGGGTGCACACATGCTCAGCCAGTCGGAGGCCTGCCTAGTTGGCCAAAAGCTCTTGGGCTAGCCTTGCTGTCCTTTGATGTTTCCTTAGCTTCTTGTAATTAAAGGCAGGGCTCTCTTCCTAGTAGGAGCTGCTCTGCATATCAGGCCACGCCCCCTGATGTAGCCAATCATCCTGGAGCTTACAGTAGGCCTTGTACTAAAAGCCCTCTAAGCTCTTGGAGGGTTGGCTACATCAGGGGGGAGTAGCCTAATATGCAGAGCCTAATATGCTCCTGATAGAAAAAGGGCCCCGTTAAAGGTAGGAGCTGCTCTGCATATCAGGCCACGCCCCCTGATGTAGCCAATCATCCTGGAGCTTACAGTAGGCCTTGTACTAAAAGCCCTCTAAGCTCTTGGAGGGTTGGCTACATCAGGGGGGAGTAGCCTAATATGCAGAGCCTAATATGCTCCTGATAGAAAAAGGGCCCCGTTAAAGGTAGGAGCTGCTCTGCATATCAGGCCACGCCCCCTGATGTAGCCAATCATCCTGGAGCTTACAGTAGGCCTTGTACTAAAAGCCCTCTAAGCTCTTGGAGGGTTGGCTACATCAGGGGGGAGTAGCCTGAGTAGCAGAGCCTAATATGCTCCTGATAGAAAAAGGGCCCCGTTAAAGGTATACTGCCTTTCAACATGGAGGTTTCGTTTAGCTGTCGTGGCTGATTCATACGACAATGTTTGGAGGCCGATGGCATCCCTGAAATTAACATCTGAATGGCAATGACACAGTGCCAAGTTTCTTGTGCCCCTTCGCATCTGGCAAGATAAACCAGTCTGAAAACCAGTCCTTGACGTTTGGATTACAGATGGAGCCCAAAAGGGACGACGAGAGTCGCGGGCAATTCATCAGCCTCTGGACCTGAATGCATCGGAAAGGCAAATCTCCGCGGACCCATCTTTTCATTATCCCCGGGATGCCGAAATCTCTCTAAGCCGCGTCTGCGACTAAAACAATATTTTCCTCGAGTGGCGCTCTTGCCAGATCCAAAGCAAAATGACATTTGCTTGGCTCCGGCTGGGGTCACATATGAGGCTCGCCCCGCAACGAGCCGAACGAATCTTTCAAAGAGCGAGAGGGGGGAAAAAAAATCATTAGCCTTTTTGTCATTAACGTTGGAGGCTCCCTGGACTGCTCGGCAGTTTGAATGAGTGCACCTGCCAAAATAAGCACCAGGCCTTGTTACCCTCTTAGGGACAGCCCTGTGCCATCAATCACCGCTGCGCAGTGACAGCTAAATGTGTTTTATATCACATTGAGAGCCTGTGTTTATGAATGTGAGATAAAAAGGGTTTAGCCAGTGCAAACACAGGGACTACTGTGCAAGGATTGGCTCTCGTTCTGGACTCTCTTCCCTTTTCCAGGAGAGCTGCGTCTTGTGCACCAGCAGTGCAAGTGGGGCTCCGTTTTACCTCTGGCCGTGCTCGCAGAGTTTGGGCCATCTTTTCTGCTCCGGCGAGGGCAGGAAGGACAGCAAAAAAGGTGATAGTGTGAAGACAGCCCTCCTTTTGTAACGCTTCAGCCACTCCCTCCGAGACACAGAAAAGGGCCCTTTATTTGTCTTGAGCTCAGCTGTGGAGGCTCTGCTTTTTGCTGCCCTTCCTTTCTGTCCAGTGGCGACAAGGGTTGCCAGTCTCCAGGAAGTATATTATTATTAAAATAATAATAATAATAATAATAATAATAATAATAATAATAATAATAATAATAATAATAATAATAATAATAATAATAATAATAATAATAATAATGCTGCCTCAATTTGGGCGGGAGCTTGCAGGAACAGAGCTCTGGAAGCTCTAAATTTTATCGTGTTTTCTTTCTTACTCCACCTCTGCCAAATACTTGCTTCTGAGCTCCATTGTGCTAAACTCTAAGATTGTGCTAAATTCTAAGATTTGACCAACTTACTAATATTTCCCCCCCCCCCACAAAAAAAATGGAAAATAAGCAAAACATATCAAGCAGACAGATGGAAATCTTCCTCAGGCCACTGTGGCCACAAAGGAGAAAGGAATTTTAAAAGGATGATGGGAGTAAGGTTTTATGATGACAGCTATAATTCAAGAAGCATTTTAAGGTAGGTTTTGAGCTGATATAATTTAGTCCACCTTCCGGTGATGTCAGGGGGTGTGTGGCATATGCAAATGAGTTATGCAAATGAGTTGTGCTAAGGAGCTCCAGCACCTCTTTTTCTATGAAATGACCCCTGATTATTATTATTATTATTATTACATTTGCTGAATGGTTATTGCATTTCTTTCTTAAAACTGCAAGGTGCCTTGAGGATGCTGCTTATTAAAAAGCATGACAAAAGTGTTTAAAATAACATTAGAAATGATCACGGTTCTTACAAAGGGCTGGAGAGCCAAGGGGCATAAATGAGGACTGATTCCCCACTAGTCTTATGCCGCTCTCGCGCTCCTTTTCTCTGCGGGGCTTCCGTTGGATTTCACAGTCTGCTGCAGCTTTTTTGCACGGCAAACAGAAACCGGTTTTTAGAGGATCTTGTTTGCTGCACAAAAGAGGTGGAGCTAGTTGCAGCCCCGGGGCAGATAGTGTGAAATCCAACGGAAGCCCCGCGGAGAAGAGGAGAGCGAGAGCGGCATAAGGCTAGCGGGCAATCGGTCGAATTCTGCCAAAGCCTCTATTGATGAATGGATTACAGTGGAGACCGTCAAAAGCCCTTTGCCTGCCTGGAGTTGAGACAAAGCTGTTCAGGAACATAACAAAGAAGTCCTTAATACAGGGGTCCCCAATGTGCCCGGGGTGTGTTGGGGCCCACTGACACCTTTCTTAGTGCCCTCCAAGTGTTTTTAGAAAAGGAGTGTGGCCAGGGGTAGTTTTTGCCCAGCACGGCTTCTGACTGGCCATAGAGGAAGGCAGGAAAGAAATTTTAAAAATTTAAATTAATTTTATTATTTTTTATATATATAAAAACTTCTCCTGAGGAATGGTCTAAATGAAAAGCAGATTTTTAAAAAAGAAGTTGCTTCCGCTGCCACAGCCGCAGGACAGAGATCTTTCCTGCATGACTGTGTGTAAACCCAAAAATGTTTTAAATGATGTTCATTTCAAAAGATGTCCTATTTGGGGGTGGGCGCAAGCCACATCATTGTGGTTCATGGCTGAACTGCAAACCAATATACAGGAAGGAGTAACGGTTTATACAGTCGATACAAGGGCATAGGGAAACGGTCACTAGCAACAAATTAATTACACAAAGACCGATATAATATTAATTGCTGGCAAGGAAACTCATATTCCATGCAGTAACTGGGGGTCTTTGTATGGATTTTGTGGACTTTTAAGAACACCTGCATGGAATAATGAGTGTCCTTCCCAGCAATTAATATTATATCAGACTTTGTTTAAATTAATTTGCTGCTAGCAACGGTTCTCTATGTCCTTGTGTTGACAGAACTTCAAACCAAACCATGAACCGATATTCCAGTTCGCGATCTGAACCAGTTT